>NC_081830.1:74935023-75563887 GCF_030867095.1 Alligator mississippiensis | reverse complement strand
GCTTCAAATGGAGTTACCTCATCGATATATGGCCTAGCAAGCACTTAGGTGCTTCCATCAAGCAGATGAGAGAAATAATGGAATTACTTTTGACAGAGGTACATATAACAAAACTTGGATCTTGTCTGTTAGAGGCAGGTTGTGGTTAATGGCATCTATCTGGTTGTGAAGAGACTTGTCTAGATGGCTACAAAAAGCCCGTTTTAACTTCTTGCTCCCTGTTGGAGACCCCTTAGACAAGTTTTGGCACTACTGCTGGGAATGAGAGTTGTTCTAGCCAGAGACTTCAAGGTCATCCTCCCAGCAAGGTAACACCCACAGTTTTTGCTTCGGGCTGCATGCGGACTCAGTAATAAAGGGTATCAGGGAACATTCAAACATTTTTCTTTATAATCATTGGGGCTAGGTTTGGTAATAATGCATAGTTAGCTTTGAACATGGCATGGAGGAACTCATGTGATAAGCAAATAAGGCTCATGCAGAAATCCTGCACTGCAGCCTCTCAGTATTGGTTTGGATACCATAGTTTTGCAAAAATTAGAAACGGTAAACAACAACACATTGACAAGAGGATCTATATGTGAGAGTAAAGCACCCAGATTGTCCTCCAGCTACTTTGCAAATCTCCAGTGAAAGCTCACATTGGCGTAAGAGGGGATAGCAATCCAAAAGTGATGATGAATCAATTAAAATGCATTTGCGAAGATCAATAGATGCGGGTTGGACACAAGTAGCCATTAATTTCTGAGTATCTTCTAACACAGCTGCAGCAGTAATCATGTTAGCTTGAAATCCAATTATTATGCATTTAATAGAGTATTAATATTTAAACACACTTTAGTGTGTTTAGGCAGTGCCTTTTAACTGCTGTATCCATGTAAAAGCACTGGTCCCTAGCCTCAGCTGGAGTAAATCAGCTGGAAATCAGTAGCAAAATGCCACTTTACACCAGCTGTAATTGTGAGCTAATGGACATAGAAACAGGTGAACCAAGTATGTGGGGAAAGAGGAGCACTGGACAACACAGTCACATGTCCACTATGGTGCATCACACAGCCAAAGGGGAGTCCACTCAGTGTCATCAGAGATGTAATCCTTCTGTGGCTAAGCAATAGGACTGAACAGGGGCCCTAAATTTGAAGAAATACACCATAAAGGGAAAGTGTAGTTTAATGTTGCACTGACCCATCTTAGGTCCAGTTACTGAACTAAAATTCTCCAGTTCAGATCAGCCTGACTTTAAATTAATTTTTGTGAGTAGATTTTTATGGACAGAAAATAATAATAATAAAAACCCAAAATGGTAAAATCAAAATTCTCCCTTGAAAAAATGAAATTTTGTAGAAACTTCCTTTTCCATTGAAAATATCATTCCTTACTATCCTGACTAGTTTATGCTTCCATTTCTACCAGGAAGGTCTGTGCAGCATAGAGACAACACCCAGAAATTTGAAGATTATAACATAGTCACATATCCTTACCCATACACTAATGGTGAAGTAATTTTTGTAAATCAGCCTTATTGACACACGTTTACTGGACCAGGAACTGCCATTTTTGCATACTGAAGTACTTTGAAGCAATTGGAATTTTTTACTCCATTGCCCCTATAACCTACTATAATGTACTATATTTATGACATTACTGATATATATATCTATATATAGATATATAGATATATATATATATCTATATATAGATATATATACTGTCTTCAAGGACTAATTAAAGGCCCCAAATGAAGTAACTCCTATCCTGGGCACTTCATATGGATGTAGAGATCCATGATAATCTGTCCATTTGTAAGACTGGGGCCTATCATTTTAAAAGAAAGAAATCTCTCATTTCCACACCTGTTTTTACAAATGACACCTTCCTTGCCTTTTAAATGGAAAAGCTATTAGAAAAACACATTCTCACTTTCTGCTCAGCTTATTCTTTTTCATTCCCCACCCCCTTGAAAAAATTATAGCAGCACTGCCGCAGTCACATTTCTTTGTCACTAGCTTCTAGCTACTTTTGCTTTCAGGTCTATATGTATTATCACAATATTGCAATGTCTGGGTTGCAACCGCTGCAGACAACATTTGTACATCAAAGCGTTCCAGTCCATTGTTAAAAAAAAAATGAGAGAGAGACTTGGAAATAATTTGCTTGCTCCTTGCTTGTATTTAAGTGTTTATTCAAGACTGTAGAATGTAAAATTCAAGATTTCGGGCAAATATAATCTTTCGAATGTCAGGAAGTTTTAATTGCTCTACCACATATTAATGCCTCTGGATTTGTTATACTGAAGACAGTGATGTGTTTGTCACCCTGCATCACCTCATGCTTTCCATCCACTTCTGCATGTTTCATTTACCTGCAATACTTAGTCACCTGGAAAAAATACCTTCTGCCTTGTACGTGGAATTTTGTATGGGGCAATGCTGCAACTTCCACTATTGTATAATGGTGCTGTTGCTCCATTTCTCACCATGTATCAGGAACTCGGTGATCAGCACTCTTAATAATAAGGTTCAGCTCCAGATCTTTGAACCTACCTCCTGGCAGGCTTAGTTAGCATGTGCAGATAGCCATGGTACTTTGAACACAGGGCATACGGCAGAGTTGGGCAATGAACTCCCTCTAGTTCTGCAACTGGTTTAAGACAGCCTGTTGCTGATGAGGAAATGTCAGCAGCTTGACTCTGTTTTGCAAGGCCAGTCTCTTCTGCAGCCTGCTTCTACCAAATTGCTCAGATAATAAATGTGCTGTGTCTCAGACTACCAGCTTTTTATGAAAAAGTTGCAGCAGTCAAGTGGCCCTATCGACTGTAGGATTATTTGCAATTAAAAAAAAAGAGCATCTCAATCCATGCATACAAAAAAATCCTGCCTCTCTCTGCAGGAGACAAGTGTGTTAGGGTTATGTTTCTACTTCTCCACTCTGCGTGTTGCGAGATCCCGTCACACACCTGCGAGATCGGATAACGGACCCCACTGTGCTCCCCCTGAAGCGAGAAATGGTATCAGGAAGACCAGACCCGGTGCTTGAGAGACCGCTCCTGAATAAGGAATAACAAATGAGGACAAAGAGAAAACCGGGTCCCCTGGAAACGGAGGGATGCTTCTTCCCAAACCCAACACCTGTGTGCGCTGCTCCTCTACCAAAGCAGCCCAAATCCAGATTGCAAGACCGTGCCGAGCCAGGGCAATCCTAGATGTAGCTCTTAGAGGATCAACTCCTGGTTGGACTTCCCACCCCCTAATTCCCCAGCCTGGCCGGAGACCGACGGCCGGCCCCGCTCTGCGTCCTCATGCCCCTAGTGCCAGCGCCCGCGCCCGCAGCCCGGCAGGGCAGGGGCAAGTCAAGCCTCGCTTCTCCGCGGGGGGAGGGGAGAAGGGGGCGGGGCGCGCTGCACTTGTTCCCGGGGCCGGGCAGGGAGGCCCCGCCCCCTCCTGTTTAGCACCGCCCCCTCCACCCCCCCACTCCGGAGCGGCGGCGGCGCGTGCGCGTGTGCGGGCGGGCGGCCGTGGAGAGGAGGCGGCGGCAGCGGCGGCGGAGGTCCCGCGGCGCCCGGCGAGCTGAGGCAACATGGCGAGCGACTCCCCGGCTCGCAGCCTGGACGAGATCGATCTCTCCGCCCTGCGGGTGAGTGCTCGCCCCCGGCCCGCGGGTCCTCTGCCTTCCTGGGGTGGGGGGTGAGGTGGATGATGGTGTGAGGTGAACGGTGTGTGTAAGACAAGTAGTGATGGGTGTGTGCGCGTGGGGGGCGGTGTGCACAGGACTGATGCTCCCGCAGGAGGGGAAGGAGACGGGGCTGCGATGTCCCCGGGGTGCAGTGGCGGGGGGTGTCTTCAGCAGGACGGTCTCCGGGGGGTGCGCCTGGGTCTTCAGGGGGAAGCGCGAGGCCCCCCAGCCCCATGGCTGCTGCAGCCCGGGTGCGGCATGGCTGTGGCATAGAGGTGCCCCCTTGGAGCAGCGGTGGCTGCCGTGCTCCTTTCGTCGATGCAGCGCTGTGCTCCGCGCATCCATCCCCCTTGGGTGCCTGCTCTTCAGTTGCCTTTGCACAGGCTCAGGCTGAGCTGTCTTTTTGTCGGTTTTTTTTTTTGTTCCCCCCGCCCTAGCTCAGGGGCATCTGGAGAGCGCCCTCTTTGCCCTTCCAATGCAAGTGGGTTTGTCTTTTGTTTGTTTTTTCCCCCTCTACCTGAGGGAGCCCTGCGTTGAAAACAAAAACCCGTAGCGCAGAGAGGATGTGGCTCTTTTTGTCCTCGGATGCAGCGTCTCTTTACAGTAGCAGCTCCCCCGCCGGTCTGCTTGCGCTTCCCTGCCGACTGCCTTGGCCGCCGTGGGGCCAGAGGGGTTGAGTCCATCTTGATGTGATTTTTATTTTTTTGCTGTGAAATTTGGACATTGCAAGCTGGGGATGTTTGCCCCCATTTCTGCCGCCCCCCAATCACCACCATCTTCAGTCCTTTCCAGGGAATGGGCATATGCCTCCTTGCCCTTTTCATCAGGCATCACCCTGCCTCCTCAGGCTTGGTTTAAGCATATATGCTTAATAGCGATGCACGTGTGTGTGACTACACACTACACATGTACTGAATCTAGGAACACTGATGTGGGTTGGTTCACACCCTGTGGAGCACATTGTTGCACACTGATGCTGAGCCCCGGAGTATTTTGTTTTCTTGCCTCTTCATTTGCTGTCATCAGCCAGCCTTGCTCTTTTCTCCCACGCTTCTTCTAAGTAAGACTCTTATTTGTATTTACAATAAACCAGAAATGTATATGGTACATCAAAGATGGCAGCCAGTGTTTTTGTATTGTGATGTGTCTCTTTCTCCCCCTGTTTCTATAATTCCCTCCCCCCCACCTTTTTCATCTATTGCTGGTTTCGGCTATCCACTACTGGAGTCCTTTAGGGGAGTAGTGTTTAATCTGGACGTGGCTGCTGAAACGTTGTCTGAAGGAGCCTTCCTTTATTACAGCAAGACTGCGTACACCTTGCTGGTACAGGTGTTTAAGAAAAATAAAATCAAGTGATGCCCACTGAAGACTTCCAAGACTGTTGTGTGGTTTTGTTTTGTTTTGTTTTGTTTGTTGGGGTTTTTTTGTTTTGTTTTGTTTTTTTACAAATAATGTTTGCTTCAAGGCAAACCCAAAAAGATGCCCGTCTTATTCACATGCCCTACTTTTCTTTCTGCTTAGTTCCTGGCTCATTAATAGTGTAAACCAGTGGTTTTCAACCTAGACCCCCGGGGGGTCTGCAGACTATGGTCACAGTCATCTTTTGCAGACCCCTTAGACAATCAAAAAGTATATGAATACATAGACTTACCATTCAAGGGGGTCTGCACCTCTATTCAGAAATTTTTAGGGATCTGCACATGAAGAGAGGTTGAAAACCACTGGTGTAAACAATTGCTCCACAGTTGCAGGTGTGGACAGGATGAGGAATATGGAGGTCCTTCATGTTTAAAAACAAACATTCAATTCTAGTTCACCTCCCCTGCCTCAGTATCTCAGGAGAAATGTCAGTCAATGGAATTAATAGCCCTATAAAGCAAACATCTTGGAGCATCAGCCCCTACATGTTGGATTTTGTTTTGGGAACAGCAGCAGTTGAATTTTCTTAATGCCCGTAACAACCAGTCTTAAAATAACATCCCTGCTTTTTGTTTTTAAGGTATCTGTGTTCATGCAGATGGAGCTTTTTATTATTATTTATTTTTTCTCCATGGACTATACCCAAAGCAAGTCTGAATTGTCTGTCAGTGCAAATACAAATTAGAAATCCTCGACTGTAACTGCATTTGTTATGATTCCCCCATGTGCTTCTTTATCGTGGAACCCTAGGCTTGGAAAGATCTTGGTGGTCATTTAATGCAGGATGTGTTTATTCCTAAACCATCCAGGACCAATGCCTTTCCAGCCTCTTTTTTTTTTTTTTTTAAGTCTCCCATGAAGGAGATTCCACATGTTATCCAGGGAGCTTGTCCTAGCTGTGCCCCATGCCCCTAAAAGTAGTCTTATGAACTGGATCAACCATGGGATCAAGTGGCCTTCTTTGCTGGTAGATATACCTCAACAGACGCTAGATGTTGTGTCCATTTTATGGTGTCAGTATTCAGTGGTGGGGGCAGGAGGACCGTGGAGAATACAAAACACGCTTTGTGTATCTTCGTGTACTAAACTGAAGGGAATTTGTTCAGAGCTCCCAAAACAGTGACAGATCATATTGGAGAGAGCCCCATTTGCATCTAGTACATCAGATAAATTGTTCAAGAGCTGTCGATCTTTGTAATCACTTGACCTTCTGTAATGCTTCAAGGTCAGCAGGGCTTTGGGTGGGCTGCCGCACTGACTTGCGGTAACCCCAGGCAGCTGTAGTCTAACTTTGTGCTCTTTACACCTGCGGGTCAGCGTTGGCTCACTTGGGCTTTCATGTCTCTTCTACACTGAAAATGGTAAACACTTCCTAGATAGAGACAAAGCCCTAAGAGGGAGAATCTCAACCACTGTATAACGTAAGTGGAAGAAACCTATTTATGGAACTTTCACTTAAACTATGCAACAGGTTGATTTACATGTGGGACAAGAGTAGGATCCTAATTTGTTGTGAAATAGCTCTTCTAAACTGAATGCATTTAGTACGTAGAATAATTGTTAAAGGTCAAATATTCAATGGATGCATTGAGCAGGGCACAGTCTTCCCCAGTGTTTGCATCAGAAATCAATAGTAAATTTGCTGCCTGAGCACAAAACAGGGCAGTACAGAGTAATTTCACAAGGGTCACAATCGCATTTGATTAGAAAATCAGGCAAGTGTCACACTGCTGCAGGTTTATATATACCTGGATGAAGGAGATATGGTTCTTAGATCTAGGTGTTTGAAGCAGTGAAGAACAGCTATTAAAATGGATGTGGCATACAGTCAATGAAGGTCTAGTTGATTTAACAATTCATGCTAAAAGCCAGAGGAAATATTTGAAAGAAATGCTTGGGAAACTCATCACTATGTCTGACTCGATTAGTGTTGTTGTTTTTCACACCCTGTCCGTCCCCACCCCCAATGTAGTTAACAAATGCGGGTTAATGAAGAAAACAAGTAGACTATAACACTACCTTTGCTACTAATCATCTTTGCTGTACAGATGCATATTTCTCTTCTGATTTCCTTTCCTGTCAGACACCTCTACTTCCAGTGATGTGGAGTCACATATAGGGTGTTGTTTGAATAAAATAATCCTGCCTGCCGTTGTTCATGCCAGTCTGTTTTATTGCTCTTAGCCATGGGCTACTAGCTTAAGTAGGATTTACAAATGTCTGAACACTTCCTTGTTGTGTCTCACCAAACTAGGCTTTATCTTGGCCAGTGCTCTATTGTCCAGCAGGGCAGTGTACATGACTTAATAATTTTGTTCCTCAATGAAAAACTAAGCACTGGGGCCTTATGATAAAATGCATGGTAACTGGTAAGTACCTCTTGGGTTTAACCCACCTTCTTTGCTGCCTCCCTCAATCATTTATACAATACTTATCACCACAGTACCTTAGCTGCAACAGGAAGAGCTGGGTTCAAAAGGAAAGGCAGGATGAGACCATAAATGTTGGAAGAATTCTTGAAATATTGATCTGCCAGAGGTCTTCTGGTAATAATGAGTATTGTTAATGTTGCAGAAAACTGTAATTTAAAATGATGAGGCCCTTGAACAGGTAGCATGGCATATTATACTGACACAGGGATTAGATAAATCACAAAGTAATGTTCTTTTGTATGGGGATGGGAGATATTAGGGGTTTATATATATATATTTTGCCTTTCAACATGTTTAATAGCAGAATGAGAATGGCATGGCTATTAACTGAATAATGTTCAACATTGGGAATAGTGTAGGCTATTGACATTCACTTCCAAGAGGAGGGTTTTTAGAATAAAAATGAGAGTTTAAGTAACTAGAGATGCAATAAGACCCTCTGCTTGTACAAAGTAAACAGCATACTGTGCATCCCTGTATAATGTATATTTAAAATAAATCCATTTTGTGGTAGAAAGATCCTGTAACCTTTGAGAAGGTGGCCTTCTTTTTTTTTGTGCCTAACAGCTAATCTTTTGGTAATTTTCCTCACCTTGTGTATCGTGCAGGCTTAGTTTATTTCGGCAAAACTGCACAGTGGCTGACCAGATATGACCATAAGGAAAATGCAGTAGCTCAAGTGTTGTTGGTGGCCCCTCAAATATTGCAGCTACTTGAGCATAGAGTGTGTTATAAAATACCCAGTTATATAGTTGCGTTGCTTTAGGAAACAGTGCCCTTTGGACTTGTATGGTCCCGTTTGGCTGTAGTGTGCTAGGTACTCTTTGTTCCTATCTATGACTTAATCCTTAAGGACTACATAGCAAATTTATCACTTGCTACATCCTTGGAAAGACTCAGGAGAAGGAGAAGGGGCTAGGCCCAAATTAGAAAGTAATAATAATGATAGTTCCTATTCTGATTGGTAAAAAAGGGTCTTATGTGGGTCCATCTACAAAAGATGCAAACTGCTCAGTTGCCTAATAACACTGCAAAGTAGCATGCTGGGCAAACCCTGTGCTAATAGTAGTATTAGGCTACTGTGCAGTTAGTGTCTGTAAAAGCCTGTATGCTGGTGCTACTGTGCAGTAACACTAGTTACTGTGCATTGATTTAGTACTTGGTTTTGCAAGTACTAATCTTAATGCACAGTAACTATGGCACATTAATACAAGTGTAGATGCACCCTGTATGGGACTTCATAAACCAAGAAAAGTCTCTGGGTTAGGATCCAAGGGGCGAGCAACATGGGTGATGTTGTAGTGGGTGTCTGCTATAGACCAGCTGACCAGGAGGATGAGGTTTGCTTCAAACAGCTAGCAGAAATTTCCTGATCACAAGCCCTGGTTCTCATGGGGGACTTCTGTCACCCTGACATCTGCTGGGAGGGCAAAACAGCAGTTTGCAGGCAATCCAAGAAGTTTTTAGAGAGTTAAGGACAACTTCCTGGTGCAAGTGATGGAGAAGCCAACTAAGAACCGTGCTTTTGACCTGCTACTCACAAACAGGAAGAATTGGTGGGGAATACAGTAGGGGATGGCAATGTCTGACCCCCAAGATGCTTGAGTTCAGGATCCTGAGTAAAGGAAGGCAGGAGAGCAGCAGAGTAAGGACCCTGGACTTGAGACTCATTTGGGGAACTGTTGGGCAGGATCTCCTGGGATGCCAGTCTGAGGGGGAAGGGAGTCCATGAGAGCTGGTTGTCTTTCAAAGAAACCTTACTGAGAGCTCAGGAATGAACCATCCTGATGCACAGGAAGATGAGCAAGTATGACAGAAGACCAGCTTGGCTTAGGGAACTGTTCAGTGAGCTAACACAAAAAAGAAAGCTTACAAGAAGTGGAAGCTTGGACAAAGGACTAGGAAGGAATATAAGAGTATTGCTCAGATAGGCAGGGATGAAATCAGGAAGACCAAAACACAACTGGAGTAGCAGCAAGGAAGGGATGTGAAGGGTAAAAAGAAGGGTTTCTAGAAGTGTCAGCAATGAGAAGAAGATCAGGGGAAATGTTGGGTTCCTTACTGAATGGGGGAGGCAACCTAGTGACAGAGGATGTGGAAAAGGCTGAAGTACTCAATGCCTTCTTTACCTCAGTCTTCACAGGCAAGGTCAGCTCCTAGAGGACTGCTCCTGGAAGCACAATTTGGGGAGGAGGTGAGCAGCCAACATGGTTGAAAGAATAGATTAGGTAGGGACTATTATAAAAAACAAAGTTGGATGTATACTGTGTACAAGTCTGTGTGGCTGGATGTGATGCACCTAAGGGTGCTGAGGTTGTTGGCCAATGTGATTGCAGAGCCACTGGCCATTATATTTGAAGACTCGTGGTGATGAGGAGATGTCCTGGACAACTGGAAAATGGTAAATATAGTGCCAATTTTTAAGAAAGGGAAGAAAGAGGATCCAGGGAACTACAGACCAGTCAGCTTCACCTCAGTCCCTGGAAAAATCATGGAGCAGATCCTCAAGGAATCCATTTCTAAGCACTTGGAGGAGAAGGTGATTAGGAACAGTCAGCATGGATTCACCAAGGGCATGTTATGCCTGTCCAACCTGTTCAGTATGACTGCTTCTGTGGATGCAGGGAGAGCAGTGGACGTGATAATACCTTGACTTCAGCAAGTCTTTTGATGCAGTCTCCCACAGCATTCTGGTCAGGTGGATGGAAAACTGGCTGCATCATCAGACTCAAAGGGTAGAAATCAACTGCTGGATGTCCATTTGGGATCTGCCGCAGGGACACCAACTGGAGTGCCTCAGGGGTTGGTCCTGGGGCTAGTTTTGTTCAATTTCTTCATCAGTCCCCTGGACGATGGGATGGAGTGCACCCTCAGCAAGTTTGCAGATGACAGCAAACTGGGGAGAGGTAGTAGATATGCTGGAGCCATAGGGCTAGGATTCAGTGACCTGGGCAAAGTGGAGGACTGGACCAAAGGAAATGTCATGAGGTTCAGTAAGGACAAATGCAGAGTCCTGCACTTAGGACAGAACAATCTCATCCATTGGTACAGGCTGGGGGCTGACTGGCTAAGCAGCAGCTCTGCAGAAAAGGACCTGGGGGTTACAGTGGACAAGAAGGTGAATATGAACCAGCAGTGTGCCCTTGTTGTGAAGAAGGCTAATGGCATACTGAGCTGCATCAGGAGAAGCATTGTCACCAGATCAAGGGAAGTGATTATTCCTCTCTATTTGGCACCAGTGAAGCCACATCTGGAGTAGTGTGTCCAGATATGGGCTCCCCCACTACAGAAAAGATGGGGACGGATTGGGAAGAGAGTCCAGCGGAAGGCAACAGAAATGGTTTGGCGTCTCAGGCACTTGACTTCTGAAGAGAGGCTGAGGGAACTGGGCTTATTTAATTTGGAGAAGAGGAGAGGGGAGGGAGGGGATCTAATAGCAGCCTTCAACTACCTGCAGGGGGCTCCATAGAAGATGGAGCTGGACTGTTCTCAGTAGTGGCAGATGACAGAACAAGGAGCAACGGTCTCAAGTTGCAGCAAGGGAAATTTAGGTTAGATATTAGGAAAAACATTCTCACTAGGAAGGTAGTGAAATACTGGAACAAGTTACCCACAGAGGTGGTAGAATCTCCATTCCTGGAAGTTTTTACTACCCAGGTAGACAGAGCCTTGGCTGGGATGATCTAGTTGGGGGGCCCTGCTTTGAGCAGGGGGTTGGGCTAGTTGACGTCCTGTGGTCCCTTCCAACCATAACTTCCTATGATTTGAAGAGTAGGTCCAGGGATTATATAAGGTTATATAAGGGGAACACAATAAGGTTGGAGTCTGATCTAATATACACCTGGGTGTTTAAAGCTCCTTTTTTTGTTTTTGGTGAAGTCTTGCTAGTTCCTTCTACCTCAATTTCTGGGTGCCTCATTTTAGACCCATTAAAAGAAGCTTCACTTCCCAGAAGTGCTGAACACCTGCCCTCTGAAAACAATCCCTTTTTAAGGTGCGTGAAGTAGCACCCACAATCTCTAGTCACTTTGAAAGCTCTTGGACTTGATAGTGATTCCTTGAGAAGACCCTGCAGAAGCAAGGATACCAGGTCTCATTGGTCAGTACTGGAAGAACCCTACCAAGGTCACTTGTTGTTCCCATAACCCTGTCTCTAGTGGTTTATAGTAAATTTTCAACAGCCACTTATTTACATTAGCTCATCTTTATCAATTAACATAAAAGCTCCTCATTCAGTAAAAATAGTAGTGTTGTACTGTTGCCAGTACTTCATCAAATTGGGGTATATCAAATACAGTAAGAGATGTGTGATAAAATAATAATAATGTATCAAATCTACATCCAACTACTCTAAAACATTGTATGTCCCAGTGTGTTGTTGGAGGGAAGTCCTGGGAAAGAGCCTCATTAAAATGTTGTCACTAAAATGAGGGGGAAGGATGCTGCCACCTGTGAATCCACCCTACTAGAAGTGACTGAGCCCTGCTGCCTATAGACTGCTTTGGAAGGAATCCTTGTTTGTGTTTTGCTTCTGCGTGATATGCTAAAATCCGAAGTGTCAGGTGTTTTCTTAAAAATCTTGGGAACGACACTTCCCCCACAACTCCTAACGTGGTCTTCATCATCACTTATTGCACATAACTAACAAAGTGCTGAACTGTCAATATGCTGTGTATTCCAAGTATAAACACTTCCAGCACATGCATGCACTTAAATATATTTAAACCTATTTTAGGAAGAAAAAAGACGTTTAGCACATGCTTAAAGCTAAATATGCTTATGTGCCATGGTGAAGAAGCATGTAGTCTTCAAATGGGGACTGTGCGTATGTGTTCTGTTTTGTTTTTTGTTTATGTATTTTTGCCAGAGGTTGGTTAGTGTGATGAGAGCTTTGGTTTAAAGCAAAATGAAAGAGATCTATCTCCAGTCTCTCCTTTTTATCTTCTAGTCCCGAGCAGTTAGTGAAAGCCAAGGAGTAGGGGATTTTGCTAAAAACACAGGTAGCTCTTTGTTGGTACTGTGCATCCTGTATGCATGATATCCTGTTTTCAGTCTTTGTGTAGTGGGGTTGCTCTCCATGCCCCACTCCTAGGTCTTGGCAACTTAGGTGAGATGTTTTGAAACCTCAACTCGGGTGAGATGTTTTGAAATCTTATGTTGAGTAGGTGAACACTATTGTTGTTTAAATTCTGAAGTAAAATAATCTTATGATTTGCTTTTGCATTTCTGACTTCCTAATTTCTGAGAATTGTAGGAAGTAGCACTGACATATTGCCTCTCATCTGAAGTTATATACAGTATCTCTTTTGCATCAAATATTCACTCTGTGAATAAAAGCTAGTAGTAGTTAATTTGAAATGCCCTTAGATTCTGGAATTGTGGATTCAGGTTTATCCATTTGTTGCTAATGGTATAACTGGGGTTGTTGCCTTTGTCTCATGGACACATTTTCCTTTTGGAGGTCTGTTGTGTATAGTATTTTTATGCAGCTCTTGGCAAACAGTATGTGCACTTCTAAACTCAGCTGTCAAGGCAGTTGTTTTAAAACTCCCAAACTGGTGCAAATCTGCCAAGCATGTAAAGGCATTCATAAAGTTAACCATGTGCTTGAACAGATCTGCATGTGCTTGCATGTTGTGCTCAACTGGGCTTTGACTGTGGTAAAAAAGCCATTAAAATGGTGCATATATAAGGTGTGTCCTGATTCCCTGCACATCTAGGAATAACTGGTCAGTGTAGACCTCAACCATGTGAAGGAGTCTTTCCATCTGTATTAAATGTAGTGGGTACAGATTGTTAAGAAACTTGTCTTTGAACTGGCCATGAATGTATTGAAAAATAGTCTGCTGTGTTTTCATCAGGAAGAGATTCACTTGCAAGTTGCCATATATTTCCCTGATGCACAGAACGTTTTCTTGCATCTTGGCCCTGCAGATTCCGAGACAATCTATGAAAATCCTTCCCTCAAGATCATGTTTGAATCTTTTGAATATACCCAAATTGGGCTTGCAATGGGGATTCTAAATGTCAGTGCCAATTGCTCTGCTTGATTTCTGAAGACCAAGGGTAGCATATTGATCTCTTTTTCTGATTTACACCTACCTAAAACATAAACAAGGAGCTGTTTTAAAACAGCTTTGTTTAGGTTTGCCAGAGCTCGATTGATAGGGGAATCTAGCAGCACCTAGCAAATGGAGAATGTGATCCAGAGTAATAAAAATTAATTTGATGCAATTTACCAGTGTCAGAGTTGCCAGTCACAACTGGCATCAGAGAGAGGGAGAAGAGAATCCAATTCCCATTGGGCATGAAACAGTACTTTTCCCTGCCCCCCCCTTCCTGTTCAGGTGCCAATCTTTCTTTTGGTTCTGTAATATTATAATTCTCTTCCAGTTTGTAAAACGGTTTGGGGAATTGATGCTTATAATCACACCCAGCTTTTCTATGCAGCTTTCATTCTCAGCTTTCCAGAGGGAGGTGAATGTCTCTTCCCACTGGTGTCTCAAGGTCACTGATAGCAGACCAGTGGTAGAGAATTCAGGCCTTCTGATACCTGGTGTGTTTTCCTATGCACTGTACTATGTAGTTGGAGAAGCATAAATCACGTAGCTCGGTTTAAGTGAGCAGCTGCATTTACTGATGATAAATCTGATGGCTCTTTTTTTTTTTTTTCCCTTTCGTATTCCTTCTTCCTGTACCCTTTTGTCATTTTGAACTCTGGCTGCACACTGGAACGGCCTGAGAACAGAAGAGACAGAAAGTAGAACAATTTGTATTAGAGATAAGCAACTTACATGCAGGATGTTAAAACTTATGGTTTCTGGGGGAGAATTGTTAAAGCACACACCCTTAGGTAACTATACAACTTATTTTCCTGAGCCAGGTGTAGGGCTAATTCTTGGAGGGGCTTGTCTTCCTAGCATGGAAGGGAGGGTGACCTGTGCTTCATAGGATTGGACCCTCACTTTTTTGCTTTTTATACCGGAAGATGTTTGCTAATTACTTTGGTAAATAGCTTTTTATAACCTCAGTGGTGGATTCCCTCCCCCCCCCCCCCTTTTTTTTTTTTTTTTGAAGTGGTTCAATCATAATTGAATTATAATTTTCTGCACTTCTGATTTTATTTTGAAATACCAAATGCTTTCAGAGCATAGCGAGCCTTTCTACCCTTCCATCCTGCATATTTCTTTCTGATGTTAATTTCCTGCATTACTCACACTCCACCCCACACACAGACTCCCTCTGCCAAAACCCAGAAGTTCAAGGTCCGTATTAGCAATGATAAATTATAAACGTGTATAACGAAGCACTTGGCGTTAGTGTATCAGATGCGTTTAACGTAGTTGAGAGCAAACACTTCCTCCCTTCAGAGTAGGTGAGCAAACACTATGCTGACTTCCTTTCCCGGTGCACAGGATGGAGCAGAGTGAAACCCAGGCACAAGTGTTGATGGATCCTGATCCCTGCTTTGTCGTAGAATTGGTCAAGAAAACAGGAAGTAGGGTTCCTTGGTGGAAAACATCGACTCGGTAAATAAAACAGCAATCTCTACGTTGTCAGAAATCTGATGAACAAAAATCTGAGGAAGCTGATACTCCTGTGAATATTTTATCAAGAACTCATTACTTATTTATTTTCAAAGAAAAGGTTTGAAAGGAGAACTCTCAGCTAGACGTGACCAAATGGTTTCCAGCTTACAGTTGATAGAAGCCCTAGACCTAAATGTCTCTGGTCAGGCCTGAGTCATAAATCCAGTGGAACACATTGCAGAGAGGTGAACCAGCCTGTGTGAATGCCCAGCCTGTGGTTGGTAACACCTTAAAACAAAGGGATGGAAGTTAAAAATCCTTTCCTAATTTTGGCATGTGATGTGTACGTCACTCGGTCTATTTATTAGCATCTTGCAGGTATCAGGCAGGCACTCCAGGGCAGCCTCTACAACCAACTTAACCTTGACCTAGAAAGTGTGCTCCTATAGGGATGGCAGCAGATTCCTTCTCTTTGTTGCCTTCCTCTTGGGTCTCAGTGTGATGAGAATTCCTTATTAAGTGAGGTTATATTAGAATGAGTTGCATTTTGCAGCAGGCACAGATGGGAAGTGTACTGTATTGTATTTACCTACCAGGCCACAAATGGAATAGCTTCTAAAAGGTCACAGTTCTGTTGTGATAATGGACTGATGTCCTCCATAGCCAGACCTCTGATTTGAAATTGTATTTGGGATTTTACCCAGCCCCTGGCCTTGGTGGGTGAGTTGTATATAGTAGGTATAAATTGGGAACTGGGATAATGCCTGGAAGAACAACAACAACTTCATAAATAATTTCTGGCATCCCTCTGTAAAGAAATCATTTGTAGTGCACTCCTGATGATCTGTTAGAATAAGGAAAATGTCTTCCATACTGAACTTGTATTAGACAGTAGTGGATGTTGGGGACCGTAGGCTTGCTTGGGAAAACAGATCTGGAAAATCCAGGTGGTTCTACAATTCCTGTATATTTACTTGTGAGCTGAAAACTAGCTTAGGGTCCTGAAAGAACAGTACTTTGCTTAATTTGCTCAAGAATCTGGGAATGAGTTACTCATAAGAGTAAATTGTTATTGACTCAATTAGTATAACGTGTTGTAAACTGCACCACTCCCAAAAGTGTGCATGTATGCCTGGACTGGTACAGGGAGAGGTTATTTTAGTTATAAAAGATAAATAACAACTTTTACCATTCTTGCCTGTTTTCTCAGTCAAGTGTGTTTGAAGAGCTAAATGATTGGATTTTTATTTTGAAATGACATTTGAAAGCCATGGATGTTGCTTTTATAAACAAACAGAAAATATAAAATGAATGTGGCTATCAACACTTAAAAAAACAAAAAACAAAAAACTTTTGCTTGACCCCAACTCAAAACTGGACAGGAGATCTACAATCAGTCAAACTGTCCCTTTTTTTTTAAAGGCATCAAACATGGTACCTTGCATGACATGCAGGCCTTTAATAAGGAATGTCTCATGTTAACACTGTGCCTTTAACCTGAGAAATGGAGACTGGCGAAGTAGGTCCATTAGAGATGGAGAGTCGTTGCTGAAGAAACTGCATGGCTTGAATCCAGTGAAATGTGCACAGTAACTACTGTGCCTTGCTACATTTGTACACGAGATGAAAGCTGTAGAGATGTTCAGAATTTATAATTTATGGATCGGATCCTTGCAAGTTTGGGCACTGTTTATAGTGGCTTTTTTTAGTAAATGTGTGTTTGTGTCCTCCTTTTCTTTCATAATGTTTTATGAAACTGTCTGGTAAAAGGGAATTCAAGTGGACACATCCCTCCCCAGTTCCTTTCCCCCAGTTTTCTAGATACTGCTTTGTACCACATGTGACATGCCTGATGTGGTGACTAGACATCACCCTGATATCATGAATGCAGTGATTTTCAAATGGTAGAAGCTATAGGAGTGCCAAGCACGATTGTTATCACTGAAATATGTGCTGGACAACAAGATGGTCAGAGGTGAAATTGGAGGATATTATTTGGATACTGAATTTTATTATTTCCCTCCAGTTGTTTTTCTGTGAGTTTGGTCAGATTGGCAACTTGGCTTTAGACGCATCTGACTTTCAGAAGCAACAGATGTATTTTGGGAACATAAATGGGATGCTTGGGGGATTTATTTTTTCGAATGTGCCTAGCACTAGCCCAGATCTGCTTCATTGAAATCAACTTAGATCAAGTTGATTTCAATGAGTGCTCACTTAGGCCAGTACAAAGGGCTTCTAAATATCCCCACCTGCATGCTGGCACAAATTGGGAGCTTTTTAAAGAGGCCAAAATTTTCAAAGTTGGATGCTTAAAGTAAGGCACCAAAGTAACATGGGCTGGTTTTTCAGAGGCATTGTGGAATCAGGTTGCTTCCACAAAGCTGACTTATCTGAGGCAGCCATGATCACAAATCTTGGTCTAAAATGCATGCATCTGAGCTTGTTTGGATAAATAGGATGAAAGTTTTTTGAAGAGGGAACCAAAATACTTCCAAAAGCTCTTTAGCCATTTAAGTTGTCACTTAATGTTTTCTAGTCTATACAGTTACTGAAGGCAGCTTAACTGGTTCCCTCATATAAAGACTAGATAAGAGTAGTTTTTCATAAGCTAGCTGACAGTTAAAGCATTCCAAGCCATGGGTTAGCTACCTGTAGCTTACTAAATACCCAGAACCAAAATAGCCCCAGAAAGAGTGGTACTTCCAGGGATCCAGTGGGAAGTACACACCTGTCCCACCTCACAGTTGGTTGCTCTTGGCAATGGGAGTGCTGAAGTCTCTGCCAGCAAGTCATGCAATACTTTGCATTTTCTAAACTGCTAGTACTCCATGGGGAAAATGACTGGGATGTATGGAGAACCCATGCTTTTCGACCAAAACCAGGGACCTAGCCAACAAAAGGAAAAGGGTTGTAAATACATTTTCTGTCCACGTGGACCAGATGCCTTCACTGCAATAAACCTTCAGCCATAAAATATTTATTAGCTACAGCAAATACTGCAGTGATTCTGGTCTTCCTTCTGCTATTCTATAGGGACCAGTGTATTAGTAGGGCTGGGATGACATAGGCGTTAAGGTGCATAGTCAACAGCCCAGAGGTTGTAAGTTCAAGGCCATAGCAGAAGTGCTCATGGTGTAACCCTGTCATATTCCAGTGAATCTGCAAATTCTACTAAATACCTTGTCACAAAGACACAAACAAAAGAAAGTATATTAGTATCTTCAAAGAGTCTGGGTAGAAGCTAAATGAAAGTCAAGGAATGAGAGGTTTGTAGATGTTCTACCAAGTGAAACTCTGAGGCAGCATGAGTATCTCTAATGCCTCCTTCCTCCTGCCCATTTGGACAAGTCTTATAAGGATGCGTCTCAAAATGGATGAAACCACACTTTCCCAAGCCAAGTACTTTGAATTCAGTACCATCTCTTCTCTGGCAACAAGTCATGGAAATCTTGGGTATCAGCACAGAATTGATATTTTTTAATTGTTATGGGCACGAGCAGTGCAATGAGAATGGAAAAGCAGCTGGCTGGTGCAGAAACGAAATGGAGCCCGTGGAGCTGAGTTGGGACCAGAGAGATGGTTGTTCTTCAGATGGCACTTAAGGCTATGTTTAAACTGATCTTTTTTCCAGGCAGTATTTAAACATGCACTTAATCCTTGCCTGAATCAGTTTCTTCCATTAGTATCAGCTCATTCTCAGCAAAGTGACTTAGAAATCAGATGTTTATGCATAATGTGCGCACAATGCTTGAGGAACATTTTAGCCTTGGAAATGGAAAAGACCTACTGAGGTAACTTTGAGGTGGAGGGAGAAAATGGAAGATAACATTGTTAAAGCAGCCTTAACCTGGGATTCTGAATTGCGTCCAGACAGATGCCACTTGAGCATGTAAATTGTGCAGTCAAATGTCCATCTCCTTAGCAGAGGAAGGACTCTTGCACTAGCAAGAATGCATATGCAGTACCTGGTATGGATCCTCTAAATGCTACGTAATGTGATTAAAGTTGGAGCAGATATAGGAAAGTTGGGCTGGAAGCGATTTTACAAGTTCATCTAATCCACACCCCTGCTCAAAGCAAGATCATCCCTGAATAACCGTCTCAGCCAAGTGTCTGTCTAATCTGCTCTTGCAAACTTCCAAGGATGGAGCGTCCAAACCTTCTCTAGGTAACCTGTTCCAATACTTGACCATCTTCATAGTGAGAAAGTTCCTCCTCATCTCCAACCTAAATTTGCCTTGGGTGAAGCTTGAGGCTGTTGTTCCCAGTTCTGTCCCCTAGTCATGGAGAAAAGACCATCTTCATCCTCTCTGTAACTACCCTTCAGGTATTTGAAGACTGTTATCTAATCCCCTCTGTTTTCTCTTCTCCAGACTAAATAACCCTAGTCCTTTCAGCCTTTTCTCAAAAATCTTGCCTCCCAGGCCCCTAGACATTTTTGTTGCTCTACACTGGATTCTTTCTAAACTGTCCACATCCTTCTTGAAGTGTGAAGGCCAGAAGTGGGCACAGTATTCCAGGTGGGACCTCACCAGCACTATATAGAGTAGAAGAATCATTTCCCTTGACTTTCAAGAGATACTTCTGTTGATACAACTCAGTATGCTGTTGGCTTTTTTTTTTTCTTTTTTTTTTTTAACAAGTGCACATGGCTGACTTGTAGCAGCTTCTGGTCTGTTGTAACCCCTGGGTCTTCCTGTGTAGTACTGCAGCATAGCCAGTCAAGCCCCATATACATATGCTTAGGTGTTGTTTTACGTCTGTTTTATACATGTATGTGAATTTATTCTTGGATTTGGAACACGGATGTGCAGCTGTCCTGGGGTAACTTGCATATTAGGTGGATTTTATAGATGCCTTCCTGTTATGAGCTCCTTAATACCTAGCAACCTGTTTGCCTTTAAACAAATGGGTACCCTAGGATGGACACATACAGATGAACTCTAAGGCCACGTACAGACATTCTGGGCATTTTTACACGTTCAGGTGCTACAGTGCCGAGTGCTTTGAACAGCACCAGCCTCTGTGATGCTTCTGGTTGTATAAGTGGCAAAATGCACTTCAGTGCTGAGAAAATGACGGCAGCACACTTTTGAACTAAAACACATTGGAGGTGCTTTAGTTTAAAAGTGCGTTGCTGCCATTTTCTGTGTGCATACTTAGCTGTTTATGCAACTGCACATGGTGCAATGTGGTGCACGTCAGCTTGTGTGCAGAGCAGACTCAAGTAATTAAGTCGGCTCTGAAGTGGCGGATCTCCGGCACGTTGTGGGATGAAAAAATGTGTATAAATGCCCTCAGTTTCTCTTGGGAGAGCAACTGGTCTAGTAGAAACCACAAGTATACAGATGTGTACGGATTTTTCTCTTGGAGCAAAAATGGGTGCTCTGGGAGAAAAGTAACCTAGGAACAACAACAATCTCCTCTGGGAGAGTTTCTCCTGGGAGAGCAAAATGTCTGTATAGGTTCTTCTGAGAGACGCCACAGCACAGTCCTCCAGCATCCTGGGGTGCTTTGCTCATGCTTTTTCTGTCTTCCAGCCCCCTCCCCACCACTCTCCCCTGGAGACATGGTGTCACTTGCTGGACTCTGCTGCTCCAGCCAGGCAGGGAGCAGAATACATCCCCTTCACAATCCCCCACATTGTGCTTCACAGAGATGCAGGCTAATCATAATTGTTCATCAGGGCTGCCCTGTGCACTGCTGCCACGTGTCTCTGGGCCAACTGAGGGAGCCTACAGAGTGTGCTGAGCTGTGTATGCTGGGGGCCCCTAGCTGCACGGGACCAGCACTGTAAGCACTCTGTTTTTCAGGGGCTCAGCATTCAAATATCTGTTTACGGGCCTCCAGTTCAGTTTGTGGTGTTTTTTTCATTTGTTTGTTTTTTCCCCTACCAGGGAAACCAACCTGGGAGAACTCTCCCAGATCATTTGCATGTTTGTGTGCAACCTAAACCTATGTATAACTGTGTTAATTGTGTTTTACTTTTGGCCTTCTCAAAGGTAAGTTGTATTTGGCACAAGTGAAGTTCCCTAGTTTTGGAGTTTTGCATTGTTTGTATATTAGTATATTACCCGATCTTCCTTGAAATGGCCCTATTGATGGTGCTTCATCCACTGCATTGCAAGACTGTTTTACAGCCTGATCAATCTGATGGATACTTTATTAGAGCGTTCTGTTGCTTTTTTTAGTTGCTCAGATTTTATTGCTGTGGTAGCAGTTGTGGTGCTAAAATGTGTACTGTGCAGTTTCTTCAGTAACTTTGTTTGAGTTCTTAGAATTCTACCCTGTCAAGGAACAGAAAAATATAACAAGGAAAATAACATAAAAACTTGGAAAAATGGCTATCTTTATTCTTTATTCATCATTCTTTATTCATGTGTTGCATGTCAGAATCCTGTAGGGAGAACTGAACACCCATCTCTGAGTCATCTGGTTACAGGGTGTGATATTTTGTTTCGGTGCAGGAGTACATGATGACACTGCATGTGGCTTGAACATTCCAGTTACTTCTATGTGAGGAAGATAAAGCAAGCCATGAGTGTAATAATAGATGGAAAGACTTTGTGGTAAAACCATTACAGCTGTAAAATGAATGCAATTAATACACTTTTTATGAAACTTAAAGGAAATCATTGAGGACACATTATCATTTATAATGGTGACCTGGTTCAGATGACTCATGCTGTAATAATATAATAATAATAATAATACAAGTCACTTGCTAATGATGGCTTGCAAAGAAGAAATATCAAATTCTAGTAACTTTTTTTTTTCCTATTAGCGGAGAGGTAGCTGTATTAGTCTGTAGTCTAGCAGAAGGCAGGGTAAAGATGTACCTTGTAGACTAGCTGAATTGGAGATACACATGAGCTTGCTTTACAACAGGCATTGTGTGGTACAAGAATGAGGCAAAGGAAGGTTTTCCTATGATTTGCCTGAAAAAAAAAAAAAAAGTGGTGTTTAGAACTATGAATACTTCTGTGCTTAGTTGTTTGGGATGTGCACCACAGACTGGAATGAAGTACTTGGGTTACTGCAAAGATAGTGGAAAGGCAGGGATGGTAAGGTGTGCTAATTCTAGCCAACCTTCCCAGCTGTCAAACAGATTTCAGAGGTGGAAGTTGGGAGCACAACATTATATTGGCAAGATCTTGTTGTATGTTAATATTTAATACTGGGTGTGACTGGAGATATATTACAAGTGTTATTAACCTGACGTAAGGTGATTGTATCTGTGACGTGCTTATAATAGTTGGTTGTAGCCATGTTGGTCTAAGGACATATGCAAACAAGGTTCTTTGGGTGTAGCCATGTTGGTCTAAGGACATATGCAAACAAGGCTCTTCAGGTAAATGTGGTATCTTTCATTAGACCCAGTAAATAGTTGGAAAATTGTTTTTTGCAAGCTTTTGGGCACAAACACTCTTCTTGTGGTGTGTTTTTTCACCATGGTGGAATAGAAGCCAATATGCAAAATGCAGGTCTGTGAAAATGCAAATGTGTGGCAGTGGGGATCAGAGGGAATGGAAGACAGATAGGTGTGAGACAGGTAGATGCGGGCGGGGGTGGTGGTAGAAAGGGAGGAATGTTGACCTGGTGATAGGATGTGTAGCTGGTAAAATGCAGACAGGTTACCTGGGGTTATCAGATGGCAGGTAACCTGTCTTCATTTTACCAGCTACATCCTATCACCAGGTCAGTGTTCCTCCATTTCCACTCTTTTTCACTCCCCAGAAGCATAGAAAGAAGCATATTGGCTTCTTTTCTACAGTGGGGTGTAGGCTGTAGCTGTGTTGGTCTAAGAACATTTGAGTTGGTCTAATAAGATATTGCCTGATTTATTTTATTAGTGGCTATTAATCACCATTCTCTGTCTTTGAATTGGTGATGTAACTAGGGGTAGGCAAGTGGGTACTGGTCCAAAGCACCAATTTGGAGCAGGTGCTGGTTTAGACTGGTGGTACCTGGGGAATTTGTGTGATGGCAGAAACAGCAGAAACACTCAAGTTCTCTTGAGTCTCTGGCAAGACTCTCTTTCCTTCCTTTCCTGCCCCCCATGAGGGGACCAGAATTGCTTGCTTAAACGTGATGGATTATTTGACATTGTATGGGGGCTTTAAAAATACCAATAGAAGGAACGGATCCTTGATCAAATCACATGTACTAAAGGCTAGAAAGTGAATTTAGGTTTAGTTATAATACCTTGACAAGTAGCCCTAGAAGTGGATGTGATTTCAAATGCATGTCTTGATCATAACTGCTTCTGTTACTCCTTCTTTGGTCTCAGGGTAGGAGGTGAGAAGTAGTACTGTGATCTAGAGTAGCCAACTTGTGTATGTGCATGTGTGTGGTATTTGGCACATGTCTTGTTTACTTTTAAGCTCTGGGTCCTGGAATCCTCATATGGTAAGGGTTGGTTTGTCCTAGTTACCAGGCACAGTTAATGTTCTAGCTTTAATGACTGTAAGAGACCACCTTGAAAACATGACCCAGATGTACCCTAAAAGTATTACAGGGGTGTAGGTTGTAGCTGTGTTGGTCTAAAGACATAAGCAGACAAGGTTCTATGGGTAAATCTGATCTCTTTTATTAGACCAACTTAAATAGTTGGAAAACAATTTAAAAACCTGACGAAGGGTTTTTGACTTGCTTAAAAATTGTTTTCCAACTATTTAAGTTGGTCTAATAAAAGAGATCAGATTCACCCAAAGAACCTTGTCTTTCTAAAAGGATTGGAAGTTAAAAGACAAATAAAGGAACACCAAATCTATTAACTTTTAGAATCAAAATGACTGTTATTGTGGGACTAACTGGTGCATTTTACTTTCTGGGACATGATAGTATTGCAGCAGCAAATAGACTTCTCCAGGCAGCCTCAAGACGCATTGGCCAGTGAATAAGGAACCAAGATTTGTATTTCATTTCCCTGCTGCTTATTCCAGCAAGGAGGAGGCAGGCACCCTGCAGATCCTCTGTGCCTAGATCCAAAGTCTGGACAGTGCAGACAGAATTAGAAGAGGTGCTAACTGGGTAAATTGCAAATCATAAAGGATCATAGTGGTAGCAGTGTTAGAGAGGAGACTTGAGTTAGAGGGGAGTGTGTTTGAAAGAGAGAAGCTTCTTGGTCAGTAGAGAAGAGCGTTAATTTTACCTACAGGTGCCTGAAACTGCCACCTCCAAAACATTTAGGCTTTGGTAGGCAAACCATGGATTCGTAGATGCTAGGGTCAGAAGGGACCTCAATAGATCATCGAGTCCGACCCCCTGCATAGGCAGGAAAGAGTGCTGGGTCTAGATGACCCCAGCTAGATGTCTATCTAACCTCCTCTTGAAGACCCCCAGGGTAGGGGAGAGCACCACCTCCCTTAGGAGCCCATTCCAGACTTTGGCCACTCTAACTGTGAAGAAGTTCTTCCTGATGTCTAGTCTAAATCTGCTCTCTGCTAGCTTGCGGCCATTATTTCTTGTAACCCTCGGGGGCACCTTGGTGAATAAAACCTCACCAATTCCCTTCTGTGCCCCCGTGATGAACTTATAGGCAGCCACAAGGTCGCCTCTCAACCTTCTCTTGTGGAGGCTGAAGCGGTCCAGTTGCCCCAGTCTCTCCTCATAGGGCTTGGCCTGCAAGCCCTTAACCATACGAGCGGCCCTTCTCTGGATCCTCTCCAGGTTATCCACATCTCTCTTGAAGTGCGGTGCCCAAAATTGCACGCAGTATTCCAACTGCAGTCTGACCAGCGCCCGATAGAGGGGAAGTATCACCTCCTTGGATCTGTTTGTCATGCATCTGCTGATGCACGATAAAATGCCATTATCTTTTCTGATGGCTTCATCACACTGACCACTCATGTTCATCCTGGAGTCCACTAGGACTCCAAGATCCCTTTCTGCTTCCGTTCCACCAAGCAGGCCATTTCCTAGGCAGTAGGTATGCTGGACATTTTTCCTCCCTAGGTGAAGCACTTTGCATTTCTCCTTGTTAAATTGCATTCTGTTGTTTTCTGCCCATTTGTCCAACCTGTCCAGGTCTGCTTGTAGTTGTTCCCTGCCCTCCGGCGTCTCTACTTTTCCCCACATTTTCGTGTCATCCACAAACTTGGACAGAGTACACTTTACTCCCTTGTCCAAGTCGCTGATGAAGACATTGAAGAGTATCAGTCGAGTATTGATAGGACCCTGCGGGACTGCACTGCCCACACCCTTCCAGATCGATACCGACCCATCCACTACAACTCTCTGGGTGCGACCCTCTAGCCAATTTGCCACCCACCGGACTGTGTAGTCATCCAAGTCGCAGCCTCTTAACTTGCTCACCAGTATGGGGTGAGATACCATATCGAAGGCCTTCCTGAAGTCTAAGTATATGACGTCAACCCCTACTCCTGCGTCCAGGCGTCTTGTAACCCGGTCATAAAAAGAGACTAGATTAGTCAGGCATGATCTACCTGCTACGAACCCGTGCTGGTTTCCCCTCAGCATAATTTTTCCTGCCGGGCTCTCGCAAATGTGAGCCTTGATAATTTTTTTCAAAGACTTTGCCAAGGATGGAGGTGAGACTGACTGGCCTATAGTTGCCCGGGTCCTCCTTCCTCCCCTTCTTGAAAATGGGGACCACATTGGCCCTTTTACAGTCCTTCAGGACCTGGCCCGTGTGCCACGAGCGTTCAAATATTCCCGCCAGTGGCTGTGCAATGACGTCAGCCAGTGCCTTCAGCACCCTCGGATGGAGCTCATCCAGGCCTGCCGACTTAAACACATCCAGTTCCTCCAAGTGACTCTGCACCATCTCAGGGTCTACGCATGGCAGTCTGTCACCCTGTTGCTGCCTCTACAATCCCAGTGAGAGACTTGTCTTGCCCCTCTCTCTTAGGAACACTGAGGCAAAGAACTCGTTGGAACACTGAGAACTTAGGAACACTGAGGTTCAGCCTTGTCCCCCCCCTGTCTGTCACCAATTGCTTCTTCCTGTTTGGTAGGGGCCCTATTCCACCCTGGGCCTTCCTTTTACTCCCCAAATATAGCTTAAAAACAGTTTCTTGTTATCCTTAACTTGGGATGCCATCCTCAGCTCCATGGTAGCTTTGGCCTGTCTAACTGCCTCCCTACAAGCGCAAGCAGAGGAGGTATACTCCTCTTTGGTAATCTCTCCCTGTTTCTACTTTTTATATGCTCCCCTTTTAGCCTATAGGCTGCTCTGGATTTCTCTGGTCAGCCAGGAAAGCTTTCTGGCCCCTTTCCCTCTTTTTCCTCACATCGGGATCGTCTCCCTCTCTGCCCGAAGGATCATTTCCTTAAGGCACAGCCACAAGGCCCCTTATCTCGAAAGCACAGACTATTCATGCCATGTGCTTACTCTTCCCCTCTGAGGAAGGTTCAAGTTGAGGTTTTTTTTTCTGGAAGAGTCTGTTTGGTCAAGTTTCAGTTAACCTAAGTAGTGCTTTACAGGATGCTGTAGACATCCGACTTACTCATTTCTGTTGCACAATAGGCAGTAAAAGCAAAGAGTTGTCCTGCTGGCCAAAAGGTCTAGGAGACCCTGTCTGGGCACACAGCGCTAGATGACATTTGTTATTCATCCACTTACTCCTCCCAACGGATGGCATCTTGGACTTCCTATATGGGTTCTGACGAGAAGCACAGGGAAATCCAAAGGAGTCATTCCCACTGAGTCAGGCCTTAATGGATTTAACCTGAGGTGACATCAAACACTTAACTAGGCAACCTAAATACAATCTGAAACCTTTTTACCTCTTACTCTCTAGAACAAGGGTGACAAACTCACCTGGGGCCCTCGGCTAGGTCTGGACCAAAGGGGCTCTGTGGGCCAGAACCAGCCCAGGGTACAGAGGTTGCTTCTATCGTCTCGGTGGTGGTGGTGAGGGTCTATGTGGGAGGAGTCCAGTGGGGCTGGAGGAGGGATCCGGGGGCAGTAGCAATGCGCCCAGCTCGCCATCAGTATCTATGGCTAGAGGGGCCAAAGGCCCTGAATTTCATAACAGGCCACCACCCCCTGCCCTCTCCAGTTTGCAGTGGCCGACCTGTCAGTAACCTGATGTGCCAGATAGAGCAGCTCTGGTGGCTGTGTGTTTTAACACCCCATGTCTGGATAAATCTTGGTTATATTTTTCACTCTTTCATCTGTTCTTGGAAACTGGTTCAAAACAAACAATCATTCAGACTGACTGGAGGAGAAATCTTTTAGAGAAGACTCAGAACTCATTACTAGAATCATAGTAAATAAGGGTTGGATGGGACCTCAGGAGGTCATCTAGAATCAAGAGAAGCATCTCTTTTAAGCACCCAGATTAAGTAAACGCAATAGTAATTTGTGAACAAATGTTGACCAAGGTGAAGCTAGATGACCAGAAGAAGACCAATCTGCTACTCTATACAGTGAATTCTGTGGGCTAGATGCTGAACATCTGATTCACATTGGAACTTCTCAAATGTGTAGGTTCTTGCTCATCCCAGGGATGCTGGTATTCCGTGATAAAAAATTGTAAATTCTCTGATTAAAACCCCCCAAATCCATGGTTAAAATTAAATGCCCCCCACAGCCCTGCTGGTGTCCCTCAGTCCCCCCCACCCACAGCCCCTGCCCCTCAGCTGCCAGGGATATGGGGCCAGGGTCCCAGGTCTGCGGTTCCCTGCCCCCAATGGAAGGCAGTGGCTGCTACAGCAGGAGCCAGCTCCCAGCGGCAGCATGCACTCACAAGGGACAGGGGGGACCCGCACCCTACAGATCTGTGTGGGGAGTGGGGGAAGAACCAGCCAGCCTGCAGAGCTCTTTGCAAAAGGGGGAAATCTGTGGGTTTCTCTTCTAAAAGGGAAACATCCGCATTTTCTCTGATAAAAATGGGAAATCCATGGTTTTCTCTTTTTTCTTGGGGAATGGAAAACTAGGATCCCTGTGAGTCATCACCAAGGCTGAGGAGTATGGAGTTGTCATCAGGCCTAGTATGACAGAAGAGTCAAGTTCTTCCACCTTTTGTTGCTATAGGACCGAAACAAGGTCAGGGTGCTCAGGGCTAATTAGGAGTTTTAATTTTAAAATTCAGTGTAATTCAGCTTTCTTTTGGTGCTTTTCTTCACTGGTTCATGCCATCACTTTAAATCAGAAGGTCTAATCTTGCAGGCCTTTATTGAGGCAATAAGCTGATGGAATGGAATAGTTTCTTGCCAGAAGAATGACTTTAGGACCCGATGCTCATAGAGGTGGCAGCAGGGCCAGAATTATTTATCCTCGTACATCTATATCCTCTAACCCTTTATGGCAACAGGGCAAGGATAAACCTTCCCTGCACGGGCGTATTGGAGTTAGGCTGTTTTTTGGAGGTTGCAGAATGTGTTTCAAGAAAAGCAGCTCTTATAAGAATTTATTACACAATTTGTATGAGGTAGCAAATCTCACGTTTCTCAACTGCCTTGTGATTGGGCACGTGGGACAATTATTTCAGTATTGTGCAAGCAGCAGACACTATACTTGCAAATACTGAAATGTGCTTCCTAACATTCACTTTGTTTTACTGTAAGTAGCTACACGCACTTCAAGTAGATCAAAAGTATATTTCCTTTGTTCTCTCACCTTTTAAAATGAAACTGAACCCTTATTTTTCTTAAGCAAGTATCTAGGCCAGATCCTCAGCTGAGATTCAGGGTAGCACTAATAGTAGCACTAATACTAGGTAGAAGCAGACACTTCTTAAGAGTTGAGGTTTTGTTTTTTTGCTGCTTGTGCGTAAGCAAGGGGTTCTTGGAACCATTAATGACTGAAAAGGTGTTTGTACTGAAATAGTCCCACCTACTGTTACAATTACTCTTTACTGTGATTAGTACAGTGATCATGACTGTACAACGTGGGATGGGGAAACTGCTGATATTTTAACATGTACATATAGGTAAAATTATCTATTCCTACCAAGACCATAAAAAAAAAAAAAAAAAAAAAGCTTTCTGGGCCCTGACAAAAAACATTTGCTAATACAGACAGGTTCTCTCAGACAGAGTGTAAGTTTGAAATGGAGACGGAGGGTTATGCTTTGGACAAGACATGGAGTCAGATTTTTGCCCCCCCCCAGGGGCTTAGACTCTTTCCAAATAGGTCCACATCCAATTGTCTGTAGTGCATGTGAAGAACAATTTTTGTGTGCTTGCTTGCTTCCTTCCTTCTATGCATCTCTCATCCTTCTGCTCATGGTCGTTTCAAGAGAGAAATTAAGTGTTATCTTCTCATTTCTAAGATGTCACATAGAAGCTGCACAAAGCTAGGCGCCCCTAGTAATTTTGTATGCAGATAACAATCCTGGAAGCTGTTGGCTCAGATTAGTGGTAATCTGTATCATTCATTCTATTTATTACCTAACACAACTTTCATGAGCACTGAATGACCAACCTTATCTCATTTTTAGTTGTTTTTTTTTTTCCCTTGATTTTTTTTTTTTTTTTCCTTGAGCCCAAACTCTTTTCCTCTAGGAAAAAAAGATGCAAGGTTTTTGTCCTACATAAGTAACATCCTGACAACAGCTAATGACTCAATCCATTTAGACCCACTTAATAGAATCATTGTCCAGATGCATGAGTTAATGATGGCTAACTACCTCCAGTTCATTCTTGTTTACATGCCTATGTCCTCTTAAGCTTCAAAATACCTTGCAGATATTAATAAAATTAAACATGATGCTGCGTTATAGAAGTCCCTTTTGAAGATGAGGATTGTTATCCCCTCTTCTTATAGCAGGGACACCTACTGGTGTGTTTCTGGTGCAAAGAGGATAAAACATCTGACCCATAATATCTCCAGTGATGGGAATAGAGTGCCTCACCCTGTGCTATAACCATAAGACAATGCTGCTAGATAACGTGGTGGTGTAACTGTGCTTGGAGTTTGCAACATCTGACCAATTATATTTAATAGAAGCTTGCCTTGTGTACTTGCCCAGGCAAAGACCTAGGGTTGAGGCATTTGGGAGAGGGAATAAGTTTCTGGTTTGGTTCCCAGCAGGAAAGGGAGATGGAGAAATAACAACAGGTTATCTAATTCCTGGCAGGAGAAGCAAGCAACCAGCAGGTGTGAATTCCCAGTTGAGGTGTTCGTGTAGTAAGGCAGGCAGCTACCTATATTTATGGTAAATAGAGGGCAAAAGCAGGGAGAACTGCAGGCTGAAGCTCCTCCTGAGGACACCTCCCCATCTTCTAGTCCTTCTCCACTAACTCATGCCTTTGATAAACAGCATGTCATCTTTTGTGTGCTTATCCCTGAAATACGAGGCGAACTGTTCATTCTTTTTGCCGTGCTTTATGCCAAAAATCATTCCCCCTCCCCCCTTTTTTTCTGGAGCTTATCCCACTGTGAAACTTATCAATTCCATGTTTAGTTCTTCATTTTTAAGATAAATTTGATGCTGAGGGTATTTTTGTATGGTGCAAAAAGGCACTGTGCACAGCTAAATAATCTACACCTGTATGTGCTGTATTAGTGTGGCACTGCATGTGGGCTTAGTCAAGGCAGAGCACCATGATCATGTGGCTATGCTGTGCCTTGTTCTTGTATAGAGCTAGCTCAACCGTCTCAGTATGACACTGCTTTTGGGCGTAAAGACACCCCTAAATAAACACTGCTCCTAAGTAGTCTACGAACTTTGCAGCTGTACTATAGGTGTCACGTTGCCGGAGTCTGATTTAGAGCTCTGCTAGGCCCCTTGCTGGTTAAACTTGCCTTGGAGAAATGTCACGGTGATGGCATCGGATGAAGTGAACTCGAGTTAACTAAAGTTTATGTTGTCTATATCTTATGTAATTAGTCTGAAAGGTGCAGATTTACCCTGCCTGCTGCCTTTGACCCTTCCTGAAACGGATCTCTCTGCTAGCCCAGTTGCCCTCTCTCTCCCTGTGTAACACTGTTAATCCTAAAACCACTTTTCTCTGTCTTGGTTGTGTTTTTAGGATGAAGCTTAGCAATAGCATATTAGGGATATTCCTGCAGAGCAGGCACAGCCTGTTTTTGTAAGTTACTCATTTGTTCTCTCCTATCCACTCCCCAGAAACTGGCTGTTAGTACAATATGTGCCTGCAGGGCTTTCCATCTGGAATGAGAAACACAATCTCGTTAGCTGTGTGCCCCAAAACTAGCAGCACAAAAGCAATTTAGATAGCACTGAATGTAGCTGTATTATATGCAGCTTGTGTGACTCAAGGGCCAGGTACTTGGTTTGTGTGAACTGGTATAACTTCTTCATTGTTACCAGGTCAGATTGTGTGCTCTGGCCTGGCAGAAATGAAGTAAAGGCTCCTCTGTCTACAATTCTTTCCATTCTTTATTCCAAAAATGAGCACAGAGGAGCTAGAATTTAGGTAGAGAAGTCAGTGGAGCAGAACTGCCTTGGCCATCTGGGGCCAGGCTCTCATTGGCAGAGCTCCTTTTCGAATATCTTTCTCCCACGGGTCATTGTTGAATTATCATGCACAAATCTGAGCTAACAAGTGGTCTGAAGCAAGTCTCATTTTGGAGGATATTATTATTTACCTTTTTAATGAGGTGGCTGATATGGGAAACCCAACATACTGAGTGTTGTTGTCTTCTGGCATTTGTGCTAGGCTTCGTAATTTCTTTAACAGTTTGTTATCCAGGTGTAAAAAATGAAGGGTTGGGATGTCCCTGAGGCACCTCCATAGAAGATGAACTTGATAAGACCTTGTTTGGGCCTAGTGATCTGTTGCTGGTGGATCCAGCTGCTAGATGGATTTATTTTATTTTTGTTCCTACTTTATTGTGGCAGCCCCCCATGTCCTTCCATCATGGACCATTTTATTAGCCTGTGCCTAAACTTGCAACAAAATGGTTGTCCCAGCTCCACTGAACTTTGATGCAAGTAGCATCAGTAAATGTAAGAATACAAAAATAGGTCAGTTCCTGGCACAGGAATACTTAAGGTGTTAGAAAAATCTTTGGAATTTTAATATTGTAAAAAGAATTCTTCATCACTTCTACTTTCCCTTCAAGATCAATAATATTGAAAAGGATAGTGGGGGAAGCTGGATTTCAGATTGTTACATCCTTCTAGACTTTTTGTCTGAGGTGATGAGATGCATTGGTGACTTGCTGAAGAAGGGATGAGGATTTTTTTGCTTAAAATGAAATCTACTGCAGTCTCCTACCTAGGGTAAAAGCATGGCCCTGACAGATCATGGGCTCTGGTCTGTTCAGTTGCATTAACCTGACAGGACAATGTATGGTAGGACATGTCTCTTTGAGCCAGAAATCTATACTAAAACTTAGTGTGGCACAGTAAGACTTGAATCCCATTTAATATGAGGCTCACATTTTGGTGCTGGAAGTCTTACAGGATTTCCCCTCCCCCTGTCTCCTACAGACTCCTTAACACCTTTGAACAAAAAGCTAGCTCTTCAGCTGCTGTATGTTTTCATGGACTTAGTGAAGTGAATGGAAAATTGCTAATTTAAATCATTTGTTGATGAAGCTCCTTTACATCTGTGCCTGAGTTGTGGTGCCCATAGTGGGTTCTTATGGGCTGTGAATCTGTTGTACTAAGTGTTTTATTTACTTGATCAGAATATGCTGCTGCTGAAACTTTTGTGGGGCACCGTTATGAGCACCGTTATCTGGTATTGTGACCATTATTTCTGTTCTGTCCAGCCCATGTGGAAAATTGTATGTTGTTTTATCAGATGAGATTTTTCAAATTAGCACTGACATTTACTGTGTGTAATACAAATTGTCCTAGAATGATAAAAGGGGGAGGGAGGGAGCAGACTGGGAAATAAAATCAAGGAGTCGTGTTACGTTTCTTTATGGCAGATTAATGTCTGCATGGATTTAAGTGGAAAGCATAAATCTCTCCATTCATCAGTCTAGGGCTGAATTCTTAAGGTTTGTCTGGGGTAGGCAGACAGTGAAATCTGCTTTATTCCAGATCTGTTCTTGGGGTCACTTCCTGAGGGGGTGTTCCCCCTCCTCCTCCCAATCCAGTTGAGAGAGTCAGTCAGGATGGTTTCTCTCTTTGGCATTTAAATCTAAATAATTTGCTTAAATCATAGAAATATCTGCTTTTTATTTGCATCCTTGTATGTCAGTTGCCTTTTTTCAGTCTGATTCTGATCTTACTTTCACTAATGCAATACTTCTCACATCACTTGAGTTATTCCTGTTTACACTAGCCTTGCACGTGAATTGGATTTTAGTGGATATGTGGGTCTACACCAAGTGAGAATTGGGCCCTCCTGTGGTGGTAGGTCTTCAAGTCAAATTTGTTTAATATTTTAAAGACAGACAAGGTTCTTTGGGTGAATCTGATATCTTTTATTAGACCAACTTAAATAGTTGGAAACATTTTTCTTAGCAAGTGTATGTGCACGTGCTCTCTCTCTCTCTCTCTCTCTCTCTCTCTCTTTTAAAGATATTTAAGCCTGATTGTCTGTGGTCTTGCACTTTACAGAGTCATTAGCACCTCTGCTAAGAAGATGCAAAGCTTTAGTAAATCAAATGGCTGCACTTTACAGGGATGTAAATAATGACACATCATGTGTTGGGCCCAGGGGAATTACGCCTCCCAGGTTTTGAAAGGGTATTGGTGAAATAAATGACCCTTAAAATGCATCTATTGCAAGTTGGGAATCAATAGTTACAGGTTTAACGGCTGCATACTCAAAACCTAATTACAAATTAATTTCTGTTAAGTCGTATGCCTCAGGTTATCGAAATCCTAACTATTCCTTAGGCATCCAAGTTGTAGCCGTATTGGTCTAGAGGAAAAAGCAACTGGCGAGACTCATGGTAGAGGTGATTATCTTTTATTAGACCAACAAGATTTTTACAAAAAAAAATTCTTTAATTGCAGGCTTCCAGGTAGTTTGTGCCCAGAAGCTTGCATTTTATGCACAAAAAAAAATAAAAAAAAAATCTTCAGATGCAAGGTTCTGGATACAAACTGCCTGGAAGCCTGCAATTAGAATTTTTTTTTGTAAAAATCTTGTTGGTCTAATAAAAGATAATCACCTCTACCATGAGCCCTGCTGGTTAACTATTTCTTATACTGAATAGCAAGTTAGTCTCCTTGAGGCCTATTTTAATTTCTGAGGGAATACCAGTGAAATAAAGTGCTAACCCAAGTGACAGACACCTCTTGTGTAGCTTCCTCTGCTTTCCACAGGAAAGGGCCAGATGAATAGGAGTGTGTGTGAATCACTTACCCAGCCTGAAGAAGCAGCATGTGGTAAAAATGCTGTAGATGTCAAATTTTATTTTATGCAGTAAAATAACTAATTGTACTCTGCTTCAATGTAACAGAAAGCCCATTGGCAGCTGGAGGTTATGTTAATTGTACTTCATATTTTTTCATCATTATTCAATACATAAATTCCATGAGGGTCAAATGATAGAACTTGGCTTGGTTATGTCACAGTTGGATTTTGGAACTGAAGAGTGCTGATGCAACGCTATCTAAGTAGTGGCAAAACATACTTTTTCAAAAACAAACTGGAAGGGCATGTGTAAGGAAAGGCCAGGCAGGGGACGTGCGCGTGTGTGTGTGTGTGTGTGTCTGATATAAAAAATCAGACCCATTACCCCTCCCACAGGGTATGTTGGGCACCTCTTGCTACCCTATCCTACATGTGTAATTAATGCAAAGCAATGAATGCCAGAGCTGTTTGAGCCAGAGTAAACTGCTCCTGGGTGCAGTGTTCTAAGAACACGTGTAGACAGCAGCAATTTGAGCTGGCTGTGCTGACCAGGTGCAATTTACACTGTGATCAGCGTCCACATATACATTGCAGCACAGTAAATTACTTTGCCCTAAGACAGTATTGTCCCCAACAGTACTATCTTACCACAGACTTAAGTAGTTTACTATAACCTAATACTGCACACAGGTGGATGATGATGCTTTACTGCGGAGCTAATTAGTCTACTCTGCAGTTAAGTGCATATGTAAATGTACCTTCCGGGCATGTCCAGATAAGCGTGGCTGTGCAATACGTGGCACTGCAAGCACGTCTGCTCCGGTTGTCTCTCTTTACCTATGGGTTTTTTGACCCCTGGATGTCCAGGGGTAAAAAAAACAAATCCAAAACCATGGGGAGGGGGGAAACCCGGAGCAGCGCATGCATGGGCATCATGTGCCACTGAAAAGCAGAGCCAGGCTGCCCAGCGCTGCACTGCAGCTGCTAGCTAGACTCTGCCTTCAGGATTGCTGCTACTGCAGCCCTGGGGAGGCCCCCAGGACCTGAGGTAAGGCTGCTGGGGCCAGCACAGTGTTGGCCTCAGCTTCCTCTACTGCCCCTGGGGTAACGTGCTTCAAGTGAAAGTGCGCGTGGCATGGGCAGTCCCTGGGGAGAAGCAGCTGCCGTACAAGGTGCACCACTGCTACCTTGTCCCCAGGGAACCAAACACCCCTGCTTGTCTGGATGCAGCCTCAGTGTAGGAGGACTCTCTGGGCACGCCCTCTTCTCAGATGTGTAGAGGGTGAGCAGAATTGGTGAGGAACAGAGGAATGTGAAGACTTATCCTGAGGGTTTTCGCACTGCTTTAGAAGTTTTCATGAGATCACAAGACGGTGAAATACTGACCCAAAGCCTGTGTATGCTCCACCATGGCCATCTGACCAGCTTGGCTACCTGTGAAACTTCTTTAGAGACTCTTTGAAATTCAGTCTATGCTTTAAATGTTCTTTCTGCACAAATTCCAAGCACAGTGGTCTCTCTCCTAGGGCCCGAATGGAAGGAGACTGATGTTACAAGGTGATCTTGTTCCTAGGGATTCAAGTTGGACTTGAGAATCTGCCCCAAATATCACTTGTGCTCTATTGGAGCTGCTTTTTAAGAGTTCACACTTTCTTTCCAGCCATGCAGAATCCCCTCTTTAATTCCTTGGTATTCACACCATTTGTGGTCCAAACTGAATAATATGGTTTTGAGGAAATTTATCACACCATAATTATTCTGATAGAAAAAGTAAGAGGTGAATAATAGAACAATATACATGGAAATCAACGTTTTTCCTTGGCAGCTATGAATGCAATCCACTGAATATTTTGTAGGACATGAGATTAATTTATTTTAGTATAAAATATATTTGATGCATTCTCCTTTTAATTTATTGACAGAGGGGTTTCCTTCCTTCTTGTCCAAGCCATGGCGCTGAGAAGTGAAAGATGGGCGGGTGCTGATCCAGTTTTACCAGGAGTCATTAGTAGCTGGATGTAGCTTAAGGAGATGTGATCCTCTTCCAGACTGTCTTGTTTGGTTCATTTTTTCTCAAGGAAGACATGGCAGGAGGATGTCTTCTAGGCCTAGGGTTGGTTGGTGTTTTTTTTGTTTCTTTTTGTTGTTTTTTCCAAGCCAGATAACTTGTGTATTTGCTAGCCTGCTGTATAATCTTAGTAGAGACAGGCTTTGTTGTGACATGAGTGAGGTAAGAAGGCTGTAGTGACGATCTCGCTTTAATTTCCTTCCAGTAAACTACAGTGCTTTATCTTCACTAGAATTTCCAATGGGGTAGCTAATATGCATGAATTAACCCATGGTAAAAATGTATCTCTTTTAGGTAATAATAGGACAAACTTTTTATGTGGCTTCGGCCCTAATGGCCCCCTATATACATGCAGGGAGCCTGCTCCATGCTAGAATTCCAGCACATCAGAGCAGACTATTCGAGTCCGCTGAAGCGTGGAAATTAATATTCTCCAGTAGCCTCCAGTGTCAAGTGTATCAGTGTCCCTGCCCTGAAAAATGGTGGCAGGGCGCTTTAAACTAAAGCTCATTCAACAAACTTTAGTTCAAAGTGCCTCACTGCCATTTTTCAGCATGGGGATGCTGATGCATGTGATGTTCCAGGCACTTTTTTAATTAGCACAGCTTTCAGAGCTGCACATATGCATAAATGCCTAATGGTTCTATCCTAACTTCTTTTCTATCTTAATACTGCCTCACTTTCCTAAAAGGTTTTGAAAATTCCTTGGAAAATACTTTTAAATACCAATTATTAATAAAAAATGAGTAGGTCGTGCTTGGGGCAGGGTCTCTTACTCCCCCCTAACTCCTCTGAATCTCTCTTAATTTTGCAGTCCTAAAACTTTGTAGTCAGTGAATCTATGTTCTTGGATGTCCCACAAGAAACCAATCAGACTTTAACATGAAGCAGAAGGAGGAAACATGAGGAAGAGGATTTCCCCATAAAACATGTTTTGGTTCAAAGTTTTGCACTCTTCTCACTAGAAACTCTTCAAAACACATACCGTGCAGCTAGCACCACTGTTATTGATGTCCCATGCTATTGAGTTGCCTACTGTGATCTGCCTTCCTTTGGCCATTTATTTTAAAGCAATATTTAAAGAATGTATGACTTGTGGAGACAAGTTGTGCCATTATTGCAAGCTGTTTCATTTCTACTTTCCCACCACGGTGGGTTTTGAAAGGTCAAACATGGCTGCAATCATGTGTGAAATATGAAGCCCATTTCTAGTTCTACACCTGTATTTTATTGTTTGTACTCTTTCCGGAGTACTTCTGCCATGTTTATCAATTCACATAACTGTTGTACTTTGTAAAGGTTGTGGTGTTGAAAAATTGCTTTTCTTTCCTGTGGAGTGGAAGGAATGCAGTGACTTGCCAGGCTCCAATGGGAATAGATAGAACAGAAATAAATAAATCAAACCCATTTTATTTTAAGTTGATTAGTCTGCTACATTTATAGTTTTCTAAAATAAAATTTAGCCCCACAGGGTTTAGCAAATCAAATAACAGTAACTGCAATTAATTTATAAGCTGTTACTAATGTTTTCCATCTCCTTTCTCATCTGCACCCAGAAGATTAATCTTCGTGCTTCTGACCCTTAGGCTGAATCCAACTCTATAAGGTGCAGATGCCATAGTGAGGCAACGAACATTAAGAGGGTCTACGCTCCAGTAAAAGGAGGATTTCCAGCCAGAGCTCATGAGATGACCAGTCATATATATTTTCATCAGTGTCATGTCCTCCAAGAAACCATGGAATCTAAAATGCTGATGAGTTTGGAAGCTAAATTGATCCTGTAAAGTCCTTTACAAAATTCAGCTGCAGTCCTTTACAGGGTGGTTTTGAAAGTGGAGATTTTAGTGTTTCTGTGGTGCCCAAACAATGGAATTAGTATCTATTTCTTGAGGGTCTTGAGTGATAGAGTAGTGCAAAGATCAAATTTAAAGTTGCGGGGTTTCTTTATTTTTTTATTATAGGCTCCCTTTTAAAACAGAGTTCAGCACACAAATTGGACCTCTGAACCTTAACTGGGATCCCTTGAGCCAACTCATGTGCCATGGTCATTAGTTACGTAAGCACAGTCTATGACAGGGGTGTCCAACCTTTTTGAATGTGCGACTGGATCATGTACTTTTTATCACCCAGTGGGCCAGCGGGCTTCATTCAAAGACCTCACAGGAAGCGGTATCACATCAGGAAGTGATGTCACATGACCTTTGACACCAATGAAGTTGCAGCAAGTGACAATGAAATGGGTCTAACCAGTTCAAAACTCTCCCTCTATAGCATTCACCTCTGCCACTGTTCGGGACAGGATACTGAGCTAGATGGACAATTGGGCTGACCAAGCATGGCACTTTTTATGCTCTTATGTTCTTTGGCTGAGCTTCCAAACTATGGCTGAGATTTGCAAAAAGGGGTAGATAGGCATGTTACAAAGTTGTCATAAAAGATTTGGGGCCCTCTAAATCCCATTCATTTTAAAGGAAGTTGGCCTTTTGACTCAGCTTTGAAAATCTCAGCCCAAGGTACCAACCAAATAAGTAAAAATATATTTTGCATTTCTATGCAGTGCATCTATGTGGGGCTCTCCAAGCATTTTACAAACATTAAATGAACCTCAGGACATCCCTGCTTTTCAGAAGAAATGTGGTGAGGACATTCTGGGAACGTCTCACTTTCTGTGTGTGATCTGCTTCTACTGTCCTTGGACCACCCTAGAAGGGCCCTTACTGCCTCATTTCCAATTCAGAGCAGGTAAAGTGTAAGTGGGTAGGAAGGGCTTATTTTTTGGCAGCAGGTTTGAGTGGCTTGAAGATAGTGAATACATATCCACAATTAGTCACTGACCAGAGTGGAAACACAGTTGTCCTCAGTTATTAACCTGGCTCCAAGGCCCTACACTGTCTCTGCCTACATGTTGTTTTCATGTCCTCTTGCTTTCCTAAATCTCATGAGAGTAGAGGATTCCCATCATGCCTCCTGGACTGCTGTCACTGGATAGCTGTCCTGGTTCTAAGCTTGTGCTTCTGACTCTGTCGTGGCCTCTTTTAGGGTGCACACTGAGAACTCTGGCTTTTCCTTCCCGCCCATTTTGCTGAATTGTGATTATTCCCACGGGGCATCAATTTAGTTCAGTGGCTATGATTCTGGTTTCTTATACAGAGGCAATGAATCTCACAAAGTATGGCATATTTTAGTGGGATAAAAATGTTTTGAAGGCCACACAGAAAGTAATAAGCAGTTTTTACTCGCATGAGCTTACCAGGTATCAACCACCTGCTACTTGTGTTTATACCTGCCAGGAACCCAAGTTTATTAGCACGTTCCAGAGTGAGTCTCTGTGCCATAGCCTACATCAGGTCTCAGATCTAGGGAGCCTGACCCTTCCCCAGCCATAGCCTTGTTACGTTATACCAATCTGCTGGGCAGTGCAGACCCAGCTGGGCTCCTCCCATTCCCAGCAGCACATGGGAAGCCAGCTTCAGCGGAATGCCACTTTTTCTGGCCGGTGTTGACCCGGCTAGGTCCGTCCCATCTGGAGCAGCATGCAGCTGAAGCCGGCTTCCCACGAGCTACTGGGGACGGGAGGAGCCCGGCCAGGTCTGCACCAGCCAGCAGAAACGGCGGCAGAGCCGTGTGCTTCTTGGGACGGGACAAGCCTGGCCAGAGCAGCAGAGGCTGAGCTGCATTTCCCCCCTGCCTGCATGCTCAGTGCAAGTAGAATCATCAGAGTTTAGCTACTGACTCAAACAAGCCTCCAGTGATTGTGAGCTGGCATTTTGTAGAGTTCATTTGGAAACTGGCCATATTCAGGTGAATCTTCATATGTGGAGCAAAAATGTATGCCTACACCAGGACGATACTTGGCATCATGTTGAAATTCAAGTACAGAACATCCTTCAGCATATAGAACATGCGGAGCAGGAGCTACTTGTTTCTCAGTAGTGGTCTTGGGACTACTATGTAGGATGGACATCCCCTCTATGGCTTGGTCATTAAAATGTTCTTTAACCACAGCAAAACAAAATTAAAAACAGTTAATCTGATCCCTGGAGCTAGTCGTTTTTAGCTGATATTTTACCAAGACAGTTTTAAGCCTGACCAGTTAATGTTTGGCGAAGCTGCAAGCAAGTGAAAACAGGGTCTGATAATGGGAAAATGTTGAGCAATAACTCTTGACTGTACTCATAGCTGCACATGTCATAAAGCAATGATCAGTAAATTAGAAAGTTGCAGTGTCACTTGCTTAGGGAAGGATGAGCAGCTCTCCTGGTGCAGGTATGGGAGAGATCCTCTCCCAGCCCCATCCCATCTTTGAACCTTGCACAACTGGATAGGTCTGTGGTCAGAAAGATTTTCCTTTTCCTACATAACATCAGATATCAGCAGGATACAAGCTTTGATCACATGATATTTAAGCTTTTGTTCCTCCAGAACAAGCAAACCAACCCAGAAGTGTGGAGACCTAAACTTCTGGATAATCAAAGACCCAGCTTCCTGGTTAAATCATGTGTCGTGGTGTCAGCCACAAGGGAAGGCATGACTGCTTCATGAGTTGGTAGATACTTAGAGCAACAATTTTTGGTCTGGTCAGCAGTCAATTTTTTCCCACGGGGCATGAATTTAGTTCAGTGCTGCTCCACCAGCAGTACATTGAAGTCAATGGCTCTGAAAATGCAGCTTCCTCAGTGTGTATTAGGTGAGTCTGGCTCTTTGGTTTAATACTCATCATATAAAAGTGCCTGTGAATAGGATACATTTGAATCGGCCTTGTGAATCTGGCATTATTTGAAGTAGATTGTGGAATGGCGCAGGGAAGAGGTAGAATAATTATTTTTTTCTGTGTGCTAAGGGTGTGAATAAACTGGCATATTTTTCTCCAGTTTGGTTTTTATAACTTTGTTTTTTATCAGGATCCTGAACTTTTCCTAACGACTACTTTTGGTAGCTTATTCAATCGAGCTGAATGGTTTTATAGTCTGTCGCCTGCATTTTTATATAGTTCCCCAATGGGCCACTGAATAATAATTCAATTTAACTTGCTCACCATATCGTCTTTTTTGGAATAATTGCTACTGGAGAGCTATCTAATTCCTTCCAGGTAACCAGCTGTTATGGAACCTGTTGTGAGGAACTGATGCAAGGTGACAGACAGGGTGAGGTGGAACTATTTGGGAAGTGTTAGCAATAGAACATCAGATCTTTTCATGTCTAAAAGATCAATGAAAATATGGACTCTAGTGCTGAGCTCCTTTTGATTGCTTTACCCGGAGGATGGGGAGCTGTGCACATATATATGTGCTCTAGTGTTGAGCTTTACCCTGAATTATATATATATAAAATAAATAAAAATCCAGGGTAAAGCTCAACACTAGAGTCAGTCCTTCTTTTTTGAAGCTACATCTCAAAAGGCTACTCTTGTTCCATCTGTTGACTCTGTGAAATCCTATGAAATATGAACTGTCATTTCTACCCAGCAGAACTTTTACAATTTCTTCTCTGATGCGTGATGAAGGGGGTATGTGCCTGAAAGCTTGCAATTTAAAGAATTTTTTTTGGCAAAAATCTTGTTGATCTAATAAACGATATCATCTCTACCACAAGTCCTGATTGCCAGAAATCCATACTCTAATTATTAATTTCTGATGTGTGAGCTTCAGGTTGCCGATATAAAACAGTGGTGGTGGGGTGAGGTTGGGGTTGTAAACTGGCAAAGCATGTTAAGTGCACATACTTAAGGTACACATCTACTGCTATTTATTTTAATTTTAATGTGTTTATTTTTCTGCCATCCTTGCTGTCTCTCCTTGACCCTTAAACACAGGACATTTTGTTCAAGTTGGGGTAAGTCTGCTGACATTAAAATTGAGCCAGTGTAAATGAATTGGTCCCATACTGCCTGCTTCTACTCCACTTTGAAATCAACTTTCCCATTGATTCAGTGGTGGCCTCTTGAACTCTGGCCCAATCTTTTTGGTTACACATCACCAAGGTGGTCAGGTGGCCAGATCACTTCAATGGCGACTATAGATATATATTTAGAACACCTTTTTCCATGATCAGTGCTAGATCTTACTTTGCAATAGCTGAAAATGGGCCAAAAACCACAAAGGAAACTTTGTGCTTTCAGAGCAGATGGCCTGAGGATGGTTGTGCTTGTTAGTTCCTAAATCAGTTTAGAAGTAAGAACTTTTCCCATTATCAGTAATACCTTTGTCTATCAATCTGTCCAGAATTCACAAAAGGAAAGGGAGCAGCAGGCCATAAAAAGACAGGAAAAGCATTTACTGAGAAAATCCCTATAAGGGTATCTTCAGTAGTCTTGTACCAAAGACTTCAGAGGGCCCATGTCAAACTTGTGATGTTCTGTAATGGTACAAACTGTTGCTGAACCTATCAGCTCTGTAGGCATGCACAACCCCTACTTATTTGGCTCTGTAAATTGCTGACTGCATTTGTCAGAATGTTACTTGCTTTCTAAGAGACCTTTTAAAGGGGACCTGCTGGAAACCTCCTTCTGTTTTGGGAGGTGTGTGGGCTTTTTTTAAAATAGGCTGTTGTTGCAAAACAGCTGTTCTTGTAATTAATTATCCCAATTCCTTTGGGAAACCTTAAACCTTTTGCCTGCATTTACTAGTTGGTAGCAATTTCACCTGGGTGCAAGCGCTTGGCTGAGATCAAACCCTCACTTTTCAGCAGGATGTGAGAATAATCTTGTATCAGCACCAGACTGCAGATAAGGGTGTTTTTTTAGCAAGGAATCCTATAACTTCTGCTACATTATTGAGACGCTAATAAATTTGGTGCAGTGTTACAGTTGACCTGGTTTAGATCTAGGGGCTATAGATATGATTTGTAAATTGCTGTCTCTAACTCTTTTCAGACTTGGGTCTCTAGTCCAAATCCTCAAGTGTGCACCTTCAGTAGGATCATGCTTAAAGCTAGGCTTTTGCTTAAGTAGTTGGCTGAACTGAGGCCATATTTGTAGTGTGGGGGAAGGAGAGAAGTGGCAGCCATGTTGTAGATTATAATTTGCATCTTTCCCCCACTTCCAGAGGATATCTGATCCTTATTATTGTCCTTTTATAAATGGGTGTGGAAGACCAGGACCATCTAATCATGCCACATCATTTAGTTAGAAAACATCAAGCTTCTCTCGACGATCTTACTCTTTGCTGATACTAGGATCTCTTACATAGCATCTGGACACAGATGGGCTATTGAATGATTAGAAATAATTTGCCAGATACTTTACCTAACAGACATTTAAAGATGCTCTGTGATAAAGGGCTCTGGGAGGAAAATCTTCAAAATAAGGGAATTTGCTGGGTTTTTTTTTTTTTCCTCCTGGGCTAGTCAAATCTAGATAGAACTACTTCAAGGAATCTGCTCAGTTAGGTCATGTTAAATGTCTGTTACTGTCAGGTGTTAATGCCCTAGTCAGATTTGATTTCAGTTTTACTGGTGTTAGGTGAAAATCCCCTGATTCCAATGAAGTTCATCTACAGTTTAATCAGCATAGTGGAGATCAGGATCAGATATGAAATCTGTAGGCCACAACACTTCACTATAGATGTTCTTCTATCAGAAATTAGGCATGGCCCCCTCTTCAGAAAAGGCTTAAGGACAACCTCCCCACTGTTTTAGCTAGGATGGCTTTGTCCCCATTGTGGATTTTTTTTTTTTTTTTTAATTAAAATGAAATTACTGCCTCAAATGCTTTCAAGCAGCCTTTTCCTGCCTGCTAGAAAAGCAGTCTAATCGCAGAAACATCTTGATGTGTTTCAGTGCAGGTAGGCTTGGGCAGCTTCTTGCCTAGTGTAGATGGCATAGTTCAGGCTGTGGTCTGTCATCTCCAAAAGTACAGCTACAGGTTTTATAACTCTGTATAGATATAGAGTGTGTATATTACTGTAAACCTGTATCTGTATACGTACATACACATTAATGTATATTAACATAGTCAGAAGAGAAAATATACATATTTTATTTTTATAATTCCAGGCATGTTTATAGTTTTAAGTTTCTTGCACCACCCCTTTATGGATGGCCTGCAAAGTAGCTTTTATTACTTTTTCTGCTTCCCCACAGCCAGCTAGAATTTGGCCTCTCTTCTACAGGAGAAGTGCTAGTGCTGGAAGTGATGCCAGCCACGTCACTTTGGAGTGCTGTTGGCTGTAGAAACTGACCTGCCTTTATCACGCTTCCTGCTGGCCTGTTCAACTTGTGTAAAGCTTCTGACTCATTTTTAAGCTTTATATAGGAACAGAGATGTCCTATTCGGATGCTAATTATAAGAGTAATAGAAACAAAACTGAATTGTGTCCTGCACAATGGACAGGTGACAGGTGAAGGACATTGTCTATTTTCTTTGTCTTTAACAACATGCGTGTTGGGTTTGACTTGCCTGCCCTGTTCTTAGAGTAAGGGCGTATGTGAACCCTTATTTTGGATATTGACAACAAGATAGGGGAGACCTGAAGTAGAACCCAGCACCATGTGTTTTAGGAAGATAGGCTGGAGCATGGCCCAAGAAGGATCTTTCTGAGAGATGGGAGAGGAATGATTGAAATAAATGTGTAAACAGACTTCTGTCACAGCTGTTACATTATGTTTCCTCCCCTCTTAGAAATATAGCCTTGCCAATGATTTTGAAATACTATTAAAAGTGCTGTTCCTTAATTAAATGTCTTCATTTTGTATCTGGAGCCAGGAATAAGAGTACTATTTCTTGAAGAAGAAAAAAATGGTGAAATCCTTTATTGCTTATTCCAAGTAAAGCAGCTTGTATTGCTTGAGTAGGCAGGAGGTGCGGTAGTGTATGGCATTGATGATTACTTGTCTTGTGCTTCTGTGGGTGGGTGGGTGAAGGGGGAAAAATAAAGCTAAAAGAAAGAGAAATTAGATTGAGCAGTCTCTGTGAAGGCTGAATAGGACCCAGTGGTCCAGTGTGGTTCTGCTTCATTATTTGGCTTATAACCAAGGCGAAATACCAAAACATGACATGTGCTTTTCCAACCAATAGCTGCTTCCACAGGCTGGTGCATTGCTGCATTTTTTTTTTTCTTCCTTTTTCATGTAAAAGAAATTGAATGGAAAGCTTGTGGGGGAGGGGGCACTTGAAGCTAGAAAAGGCATCAAGAATCTCTGGTTGTGGAAGCTCTGAATAGCAAAACCCTGACTGGCTGATTATTATTATTTTTTTTTTAATTACTGCTCTGCATGCTGTTCTTTGCAGTTGTGTTGGTGACCCTCTTCTGTCTTGTCCTGCTTCATTTCTCATAGTATTCTGATAATTACTCAAAGGGATGTTAGCAAGGAATACCTTGGAGACGGGCAACTAGCTGTGTCCTAACTCGGGAGTATATCTTCCAGTATGTGTTAAATCCTGTCTTCTCTTGCTGTCAGCCATGTACTACTATGGACTGCTTCACCAGGAAACTACTGCTTGCTCTGCCAATCTATGCACGCCTACTATGGCTGTGATTATGCCCATTATGAAAAACGATAGTTCTGCAGTAAGGGATGTATGTGGTAGCCGTATTGGTGTGAGACAAAAAGAAATGCAAAAATCTAGAACACTTGGTTCCAAAAGGATACCTTTTATTAGACCAACCAAGAAATGGCACACGCAAAATTTTTTTTTTTAAGTTTGTTTTTTTTGTGCCATTTCTCAGTTGGTTTAATAAAAGGTATCATTTTGGAACCAAGAGTTCTAGATTTCTGCATTAACACATTCATCTTCTTTAGTCAGAGATCTTCTTAGGCTGGTTTCACATTTTGAATGTGTTGTCGGTAAAGTATTTGTGAGGCTTTAAGTAGCTGGCACCAGTCACAGTGAGTTATTTGAATGTGTAATCCTGAAGCCCTCAGAATGTGGCCAAACTTTATATTTTTGGCCGCACCCAAAGGACTTGGGGGAATTTTTGCTAACTATCTGGATCTTTGGATCCAGCTGCCTTATTTGTATAATCTCTCCCAGTGATTTTAATAGGACTGCTTATGTTAAAGGCTGTGAAATCAGGTGTCTAAGTGATTTAAAGTATAATAGAAAGAAGTATTAAAATTGATCAGTATGGCACAGCTGCGGAACTTAAATACACCATGATTAAGGGAAAACTGACTCAACTTCTCTGTGGAAAAGCCCCAAGCAAACGGGCGAAAAGGCACCCTTCGTGACATCATGAGGATCCTGTCAGGTACTCGATCCTTTTAAGAGAAGTGGTGAAAGTCCAGTTTTAACTGGCCAATATATTATGTTGTACTGCATTGGTATGGGAATTACCTTATATCACTTCTTATCTCTGTAATTTGGACAGGTCGCAAGATGGAAGGATATGCTGTAACAGTAATTTATTTTGCTTAAGGAGAAAAGGATTTAAAAAAAAAATAAAGAAAAAACTAAGCCAAGGAAATCTGCTTGAAATTTCCTCCCCTTATGTTGACATTTTGTACAGCCTTAAATGAGTCTCCTTGATTGTGTCATATTCATTATTGTTTTACCAACGATATGATATACAGAATAGATATGTGGTATGGTCTTCTCATTCTTCTGAATTAACAAGCCTCTTCTCTTGGTTGGAGTTTAATGAGCTAAAAAGATCTTGCTTCAAGCAGCTGTGTACATTTAACAAAACCTCCTGTGTTGAGAACATTCACTGTTCCATGCTAAGCTCTGTGACACTTGCTAGTGATTATGTCTCTCCTATGCACATGAACTGCCTGCATACTGTGACATTACCATTAATTTACAAGAACCAACTGCTCCCTGAGATGACCCTTTGTTTGGCGTCTTCCCAATTTAAAATACTGTTCTTACAACTCCAGTTACCAGCTATCTCTTGATTTATTATTATTTTTTTTTAAGGTAGAGATGATGGCTGAAAACTAGATTTTTAGAACAGCCTGTTGAAGACTAACTCTGAGAGGAGGAGAGGGGGAAATTATTTTAATTCTTCTGTTTTTAAAGCAGTGTTTCCCAAACTTCCTCAGCATGGCCCCTCACTCCCGACCTACAGCTGCCCACCCCTGTGACCCCATCTGCTGACGTTGTGTTCCCATTTGGGGTTGCAACCCACAGTTTGGGAACCTCTGGTTTAAAGGAAGTCCATAATGTAGATGGTTTTATTATGTAAGGCATGGATGCAGTAAATCACAGCATTTGGAAATGTTAGTAGCACAGGTTTTATTCTCTTTGAAGGGGAAAGCAGATCTGCTGCAATGGAGTTGCCCCACATAATGTACAGGGACTGTGGCCAGTTCCTGACCCATAGCTGTATGCACTTCACACTTATGAAATGTGTTGCTCCTTGGCTGAAGGGGTATACAATTTGCATAATGACTGTGGTTCTCTCCATACTCTTGGCTGGGGGCTATAATTGGCTATTCAGAATCCAAGGAGATCTGTACAGTGCTTATGCAAATCCTTCTGTTCTAATTTGTTACTTCTCCATTGTTACACCCACAGCAATATCTGTATTATCCATGTTCTCATGTACTTGCTTTCCCACAACAATCCTGCCTGGTCTCCCCACATCATCCTTTGTATTGCATGCAATCACTACATATGCAGTAGCAGAAGGGAGAATGTGCTTTCTTCAAAAAATATAGATGAGGTTTGGATGGGGTATGGGGTGATTCATAGATGCTTGGGTCAGAAGGGACCTCAACAGATGATTGAGCCCGACCCCCTACCTAGGCAGGAAAGAGTGCTGGGGTCGGATGACCCTAGCCAAATGCCTATTCAGTCTTCTTTTAAAGACCCCCAAGGTAGGGGAGAGCACTACCTCCCTTGGAAGCCCATTCCAAATATATGGTAAAAGGATGGCACTAGAGGCTATTATGTTTGTGGACACCTAGGCTAAGAACAGACGGTCAAAGCCCGAGGCTGAATTGATTCTGTCTTTTCAGGTTAGTCTGAGCTGTGTAGATTGAACTGATAAGAACAGACATTCACTTTGATTCTGAAAATGCAGCCATGCCTGTGGTGGCTCAGGCCAGAAGGTGGGGGATGCTAGAGCATACCTCCCTGCTGAGCTGGAGCAGACAGCTTGGGCTATGCTTAGCCTGCCTGCCCTACGAGGGGGGAGTTTAAAGGGGAGGTGCAAAGCATCTCAGGATGCTGGAGGACTGAGGTAACTTGGTTCTGGGACAGAAGTTTAAAAAAACAGCTTAACCTAAATCATTGAAGTCTGATACTACAATCCATTCAGATTTATTTTAAACCAGTTTCGACCATTTTGAAAGTGGTTGACGTGCACTGAACTTCTGTTGTGTTACAGTTTTGAACTGGTTTTTGATTGCTTATATTGGTTTATGTGTAACTTTTGTTCCTAGCCCTGTATGGCAAGCTTGGAGGACAGTTGCTGACTGACCACAGGAGGATGCTGAACACATTCTAGTATAATGAGGTCTTGTGAGTGCTCCTTGCTAATTCAGTAATGGCAACACCTGCAACATTCAGCTTGGAGTTTATTACCTTGTAAACAGAGAACATGCTTGAGTTATCATTTAAATACCAAATTGGTTACAAGTTGCCTTTTTCATGACTCGGTTATTGGAGTCTTGCACCACAGCCACAGGTGTCCTCTTTTTGCTATTAGTTTTGCTGGGGTCTGTTATACAAAGCTAAATCATTTTGACTGCAAAATTCTTCCTGCTGTGAATTCTATTGTTTCTCATCCCTTACTGATAAGTTCTTTAAAAGGATAAAAGTAGTTTGTGAGTTGCTGCTAAAGTCCAGATACAATAAAGCAAAAGGTTTGCATACAGAAAACCTGTAATTTTGTTTTAAAATCATATGGCAGTTTTGCTAAACAACACTGTGTATGGAGGGGGGAGGAATTATTTTCTTTTGTTCTAAAAATATTTTAGCCCCTTCCCCCCCCCCCCCCCAAAAAAAAAAATTAAAATGGGAGCAAGGTCAGGATTGGGCCCGCACACTGTAGGACCCTTAGGAATTTCCTGAGTTAGTTCCATGTCCCTGTCTTCAGTTCCCATCCCATTTGAAGCATGTGTGAATCTGGAAATTGTGTGGGACGACCGGGGGCGAGCCGGACCCCGTCTTTGCACACGCGGGCTGTGGCCAGCAGCCCGGGCACGCGGGGCCGGAGAAGACCGCGGCGAACTAGAATTGATTACGGATGCGTAGTGGTTGATTAAAAGATTGTTTACTTACACCAAAAGATGGTAGTGGTGTAGGCTGGACAGCTTTCCAGGCACGGCTCCGCTTGAATCCCCGCTGGGGGATTACGACAAGTCAGCTCTTTTCCGCGGAGTTGTTGAGGCTCCGTGGGTTCAGTTCCCTCCGGAGTGGCTGAATCTCCGTGGGTTCGTACAGTACTAATCTTCCCCGGAGTTATTAAAGCTCTGCGGGCTTGGTTCGGTTCCTTCTACCACGGAGTTGTTAAGGCTCCGTGGATCCGGCTTGGGTTTATAGGAAAGGGATACGTCTAGGATTGCGCTTGGCGACGGGGAGATGCTAGAGGCTGATCAGACCTCTGTTGCCTGCTTAAGAGAGGCGCGTTGGGTCCGTAAGGGTCCACATCGCTTAGAGATCTTCACGCAGCGCGAAGTCTCCTCCTCCTGGCGAGTTCTCTCTCTCTCCGTCTTGGGCGGAAACCACCCAAGCCTTTTGTACGGCTAGCAAGCCAATAGCTAGCCGCCATGTGTGCCTTTACTCAGAATCGGCCAATAACGTGGCGCAAATCTGAATACAAATGGCGGGAACTCTTTGCACCGAGCACTTCTCAAATGCAATAAGAAATGCACCATGCAAAGAAAGCTTCAAATCTGGCGGGAAATACTTCATTGCACCAGAGCTCTCCTCTGCAGCAGAGAGCTCTACCGTGCAAAGAAGCTGCAATTTAGCGGGAAAAATAATTTAGCGATGCCGAAGCACACACAAACAACAAATCACAACTTTGGGTTGTGACAGAAATGTGAAGTCTAGGGAAGACCTCTAAATTTAAAGGGGAAAATACTAGATATGTGGGGATAGTGCATCTGCAATTAGTTGCATATGAGCATGCAGTGTGCTGTGTCTACTACTGTATATTGTATTCAACTTCCTGTGGCGAACTTACTGATACAGCCTGGCATGTCTGGGCTCAGAGAATCCTTCATGATTGGTGGAGCCCAGGCACCGATCAGGTAACAGTTGGGAGGGGCTTTGCCACCCCCCCCACCCCCCCCCGGGCAAAGAGAGGGGAGAGGGGGAAAGAAGCCTCGGACCTGGTTTGAGACTGCACTGCCAGTCCAGCAAAACTTCAGGGGCAGAGCCTCCCAAAGACAATAAAAGGAGCTGCGTGCCCAGCACGGGGAGACAACGTGTTGGGGATGGAGAATAGAGAAGAGCAGGGCTTAGAGCTGATGAGAGCAGCTCAGCAGGGTGAGGCAGTACTCTGAAGAGCCCCTGAAGGCTTCTGTCAGCAAGGAGTGGTGGACAGCTCCAGCAACTAGGCTCTTGGTACGCAGTGCAGCATACAGTGTCCAGACCCCAGGAGCTGCATGGGGAGGCTTGGGTCTGCAACCCCTGGTGTGCAGCCAGAGACAGTGCACAGGCTGGTGCATGGAGTGGGATCCTTGGAGCCGCTTGGGTGGCTCAGGTCTCCAAGCCCCAGCATGAGGCTGGGAGCTCGGTGCAGGAGGTGCTGCACGGAGGGTGAGAGACTCTGGGAGCCACTTGAGGTGGCTCAGGTCTACAGATGACGCAGATGGTGCAGATGCTGCTGCACAGAGGCCCTGGGAGCGGACTGAGCCCCGGTGTTGCATGAGGTGGCCCGGGCCTCCAACCCATAGCAAAAGGCTGAGTCCAGGGAGCCAGATGGTGCTTGGACTACTGAGCCAGCAGATGGGGCCTAGCCAGAAGCCCTGCATAGTGGAGTCCCATTCCGGGGGGTAGCAAGTCTGAAGCTCACCGTGGGCAAGAGAGAAGCTGGGCGCAGCGGACGAGGGCTACCCTCCAGGCCTGGGAGCTGTGAGTTGTTGGGCAAAAGGATTCCCACAGGGGAGGGGGAGTCCTCCCTGGTTAGTTAAGGGCTCCTGAAAGTGGAGGTCCTACTGGGAGGGCCCCCTTGAAGTACCAGCTTCCTTCCTTCAAGGGTTTGGGAAAAGGCCTAAGGGGCATTGGGGTTTTCCCTTGGGATTACGTTTTCTTTGAGGTTCTTGTGCTGTATGTGGTGTGATATGCCGTATCTACTAATTTACAAAGATGAGCGTTCACAAAATATGAGTAGTCTTGAATGTATAACTTTGACTTGGGCTCTGCTGGGACCCCTTTTTGCTATTATTCACTTGTTTATTTCTATTTTATTTGTGGGTTATTTACTGTTCACCTATACATACCTATAGTTTTATCTGTGGGTTATCTATGTTTATTAGGGGTTTACTTGTTTCAGATCAGATACTTACCTGTATCTGGAGCCCTGGTATAAGGTTTGATAGCATTTACCCAGAGGATATTGTTTTTTATTTGTGTGGATATCGTGTACGCACACATGCATGCACTATCCAAGCAAATAACAAACAATGCCCTCTTGGTAAATGTTATCAAACCTTATACCAGGGCTCCAGATACAGGCAAGTCTCATATTTGTACATATGTTTATATCCATGTTTCTTTTCCTTGTGATAACTTAATGTAAATACATTTGTATATAGTTAAGTCCCCTGACTGCCCTGGCCTGGTTCTGTAGGGATGGGGGTATAGGTGTGCAGTTCCCCCACAGCACATCTGCCAGCTAACAATTCCCTTCAATTGGAGAAGGGGAGTATACACTCGAGTACACCTGGGCTGCATTCCTGTCTGCAACTGGCAGGTTCTTTGTAGCATATTAATGCTTTTGCTCTGGATACTTTGGTCACCTTTTCTGTTTCTCTTCCTACTTTTACTAGTATAAATCCAAATTTGATTTCCTGGCCTTCAAGGAGTCTTTATTATGACAATGTGGCTTTGGTTTAGGACCCAGTTGTGAGAAGAATTCTGTAATGCCACCAACATGAGGGGAATATTTATGTGGGCAGAGCTATTTCTGTAACTTGGTAGGGTTGGGTCCTTTTACCTAGTAATGATATAAGAACATCGGCAGCATGAGCTGGATGATGGTTTGATGGATATAATAAATGTGGAGAACAAATGAATGCCACAGAGTTGCAAATTTAAAAGCAAAAAAAGTGTGTGGGGGGAGGAGAAGAATGGAAGAGAGAGAACCCATGGCAGTTAAAGTGGCGCATTTTACTTCTGTCCATGAACTTGGCTCTGAAAATCCAAAAACCCAAAGATTGGAAACCCCTTCCATACAAAACAAAACTGATCAGTCAGGCCCCAAAGGGAGCCCTGATCAGTCATGCCCCAAAGGGAGCCCGGATTTCTGGCTGAGAGACTGACGCTGCTGGGCATGTGGGCTGTGTGTACGTTGAAAAATGGTTTTTAGTCACATTCCTGACTCCAAAGGTAGAACTGGACGTCTGGAAATTAAATGTCACTTCCCTGTCACCTTTCAGTTGTGGTGTGTGCTGGGGTGGCTGTATTGGTTTTGTTTTTTAAGGGTGTTTTCCCACCCCCCCTACAGGCTGTAAACTGTACAAATGTATTGCTGATGGGGAAATCCATGCATCACCACAGTGGGTTTAGTGCAATGCAGTACAACACTGAGAGATCACAGGTGGAGCTATAGGGCAACCATCTTTATTGTGCAAAACAAAAGGCTTAACTAAATGCACTTCAAGCCTAGTAACAGCAGGCAGGAGCAGGAGACGACTAGGATGCAGAATAGCCCCACGTACTGATGCGAGAACGCACGCTCTCAGACTTTCACACTTGCTCTTCCAGTCACTCCTGCCTTACTCAGAACATAAGTTGTTTAATTTAATTTTACTGTGAAAGCAACTCTTTGCCAAAGAGCACCTGCCAAAGCCCTGCTACCTCTTGGTACAGAAATAAAACCAGAATAACAGAGTTAAACTCTTCAAAGCAGGATGTTATCTGACCAGCACAGCTTTAAAATTCCCCAAGTTCTTTCCCACTAGACAAATAGTATTCTCAGCTGACTTAAAGTATGTCCACACCTTAGTCTGCAGTGTATCAGACATGCCTGAGATTGCTTCCACAGCTCAAGCTAGCTCCTTTGCAACAATCTAACCAGAGCTCAATTCAGGCCAAGTTCTCAGCAGGATAAATTAGCCTGTGTTCTTGTGTTCAGCCTACTTACGGTTTGTGAGCTGCCACCCTGCTCTACTATAGTCCAAGGGGTGATTAACCTCTGGCCCATGAGCTAAATCTGGCCTGTGGGAATCCATAGCTGGGGAACGGGAAGCTCCACACAGCTGGATCCAGCCCTGTCCAGGCCACTGTGCTGCAGTGAGATCAGAGCTGGGCCTGACCCCACTTGTCTGGATCAGGGCTGCTCTGCTCCATGTTTTTCCATACCCCCCACGTTGTCTGGATTGGGGCCATTCTACCTTGCATCATCTGCCACCCTTCCGCCCCCCCCCGTATCCAGATAATGGTTGCTGTCCTCTGTTTTCCTGTGCCCTGCCCCACTCCTTACCCACCCCCACCCCCATGGATCTGGATTGGGGTCTGGGCTGCCCCCCCCATGCATCCTGATGGGGATTGGGACCAGGCTTCCTGCACCCCCTTGGCTAGATCTGCATGTGTCAGCACCTGGCATTGCCCATCCTACCCATGGACCAGAAAGGTTGGGCATCACTGTTGTAGTCTGTAGATGTACCCTTAGGCCTTGACTAATGTCTGTCATGCCAGGAAGGTCAATATATTCATGTTCTTATAGGCGTATAGCAACTATAATATGTAAGTTAACCAAAAATTTCTGTTGGTTTTGTAAAAATTTATAGTTATGCTCTGGGTTTCTACTCTACTGGGATTCATTGGACCTAGAATCTGGTCTCACTGTGCCAATAACCTGCTGTGTAACAAGTCATTGCTTCCCTGTCTTTGCTTTTACTCCTTTCCCATCCTTTGTCTAGTTTGACAGTCAGCTTGTCAAGGGAAAGGAATATCTTTCATAGTGTATTTTTGCAGGTTCTAGTAAAATGGAACTTCTTGATGCTAGAATAATATGCATAACTTCTAAAATGAAGAAAAATAGAGTTTTATAGTTACTTATCAAAAATGTTTTACGCTTTTACAATAGATTTCTGTAAAATGACAATAAAAGAAAGTGTTGCGCTGCTGCTGCTTCAGCTTCTTGGGGCTTTTTCACCCCTCCCTTCCCCCCGCCTCTTGTTCAGTCAAGTGTTCAGAAATTTTTCAATTCAGACAAGATTTCTTTAGAGCATATGAAGGAAAGATTTTTTTTTTTTTTAATACATGAAAAATGGTAGTTTGTAATAATACCTGAGTTGCAACCTGAACAATGTAGCTTCTTGCTATAATAAAGGCAGAAATACATGGTGTCAGAAGAACAATTGCAAGGACTCAGCAGATTTGAGCTGTTTGGTTGCGTAACTTCTCCCATAGTAATAATATTTCAGTCTTGAGGCCAGTTTGGTTTAAAAAAAGAAAAAAATGGTAGTAACAAGAGTAGGTAAAAGTAGGTCTTGAAACATTCGCCTGTACTGAGCTTTGAGGCAAAAAAAAGTTTGCCAAATGGAATAGAGCAGTGGTTCCCAAACTCTGACAGATTGCTCACCACCAGCTTAAAATGATACAACCTTAAGTATCACCAGCAAATTTTTGTCATATCAAGTAATTGTAATGAATCTCTTAATGCATACTACTGGCAGGTTGTCTGTGTACCACTGGTGGTACCCGTACCACAGATTGGGAACCGCTAGAATAGCATACATTGCTGTAAGCTGCAGAGAGTGCAAGTCCCATCTGAAAAACTGACTGTTGGTTTGGTTTGAGATTTATGTGCTGTTTGTCCTGGAATGGTCTTCTGTCAGGCTTCTCCCTTCTTTCTCTTCCCCCCCATCCCCCAAATAATTTAATCCTCCCTTTCATTTTAACGCTTCCATGTTTTGATTCCTTAATGTCAGCTGCACTTTCCTGAGCTGCTGTCACTCTCTACTACGTTCTTGCAGTATCTCTACCACATCAGCTAAGATTTTTGCAGTGATGAGCAATTTGCATTTCAGCCCTGGGAGAGAAGTGTAGCCCTGTTTTGTTTCATATCAAAAAGGCAATGTATCCCATAGTAGTTATTAAGATGCAAAAGCTCTTCTCCACATAAAGGCTGACTTTTAAGGGCTGGTGGAAAAAGATTTCCTCTTTTCTCTGTGCCCTCCCTCCCCCGCTGTATGTTTTTTTTGAAAGGCAAGCAAACAAAATATTACGCTTCCTCACACACAGACTTGAAAGGCCTCTTGAAAAAGGACCTCAGAAGAATCATTGTTCCTGGCACTGCAGGCTGCACTGGGGAAACAAATTTAAAAAGCAAGGCCAAGCAATGGCACAACACAAGCTTGCAAGAGGAGATCTTGCTCTCGTGCTTGCTCTTGCTCTCTCTCTCTCTCCTTATTTGTCAATAACTGATATTCCAGTTGTGTTGCCATGGCGGTACTGAAATTGTAACTGTTTTTGCCTGCATACAGACAAAACATGTCACTAGGTTAGTTGCTGCAAGCTACCTAGGTTACCATGACACTGGTTGTGGAAAAGTGGGTGTCAGAGCCAAGTAGGGAAAGATATGTATATAATTAAATGGATGCACAGGCCAAGCTTGACAACCAAATGTGTGTGAAGATAAAGCTAGTGCCTTTCTATTAGTATAGGACTGCAGCACACAGATGTGCCATCTTGATCCACCTAGAGTAGCTGTCTGGACCAAGATGGGTCATTGCATAACTGGGCATGTACTTTCTACATGTTGGTGAGAAACTAGTGTGTTCACAATCTAGCCCACATGCAGAACTGCCAGGTGTCATGAATCTGTAGTGACCTTGGCCTGGGTGGCAGAGGGGCATCTTGTGCATTCAGCTAGGCTGCAGGAAGGAGTCTGCAACTGCTCCTTGTTAGCTGAGGGCTCATACAGAGCCAGCTCCACAAGTTGCCATTCTGCCTACTGATCTTACTTGATCCTAGCAAGGAAAGAATAAATGGACTGCAAAACAAATTGCCAGAAGTGCCCTTTGGGATGTGGGGACTGAAGAGAGCCCCTGAAATCATATTGAGGAAGGCAATGCAGCTTTGATCTGGAGTGGACTTGATGGTCTACTGGGTCTCCCCCTGCCCCTCTCCCTCAAATGGATTAAATGCACACAAATACATACACCTCTTCCAAGGTTATTGCAACTCCAGCACTGAGCAAAATAACTCCTGGAAGCAGAACTCAAAAATAAAACAGCAGCTGCCATGATTTTATTTTTTCCTTTCTGCTTATAAGAGCCTGGTGTGCAACTGGCTCCAAGTCCCTTTTCCTTTCTGTAGAGAACACTGCTTCGTCAGCGTGGAGCTTGCACAGCAGCCTTTGCATTGCTTTGTTGCTATTTTCAGTTCATTCCTTCCCTGCACTGCAGTACTCTTCAGCCTAGCTGATTTCGGGTATATTTGTGCTGCAGTCAGAGTGATGGCAGCAGGTCCAAGATAGCTTAAATCTAGAGAGCTTTGTGGCAGGAAAGTTGTGGTGGTACAGGTCTCCATGTAGGCTGTACCAGAACAGATTGCTTATTCAGATTGCAGCTGCCATGGCTTCACTGCTTTAGATGTTGATTTAAGTATATACCTCTGCTAGTTGACACATGCTGCAGTTCTCCTGACTGCAAGGTACATGGACCCCGAACACTTATTTTGACCCAGGAATGACCCCTCTGTGCCTCAGGCAGTTAGAGGTAAAATTAAAAAGGCCTACATTACTATGTCTTACTGTGTAGGGCTGTTATAACTTCCTCAGTGGAAGCAGAGGCTTAGTAATTTGCTGACTTTTATACAGTACACAAATGTCTGCAGTCCAGGAATGTCTTGCAATGTGTATTTTATGGTACACATTTAATATGCTAAAAAAAATCCCAGCTACAGTCTAAAACATTCCAGCTTTGCTTGTCAGGAATCTGTGATCATGTTTAAGTAATGACTAAAGGCAGAATTTTAAGTCTAAAAATAAGACTGCCAGAGTAGTCGGCATAGTGTTCAGTATGGTAAGATGGAGAGTGGAAGGTTGTGACGGTGCAGTGGGGTTGCAGGGAGGTAAAGTGGGCTTGGACAAAATGCCAGTAAACATATTGGTGCACTGTGGAGAGATGGGCTAACTAATAGAATAGGCTATTTCCACTTCTTGACTATTAAAATGTTCTCCCTTGTCATAACTAGTTAGCTTCTCCCATGTGATCCAGGGCTATTGGGTTTCGATGAGCAAACCTAAAAATCAACGTTTAACTGCTGAGTTCATCTTATGGCAGTTGTCAACTCTGATTCAGGAAATATATTTCCACCGTGATGATGGTATCTATCTTCTGCCTCCCAGGGAGCACCCTCAAAATGTGGCCTTTCCTTACCTCGTATGATTCTCATCTGTACCGTCTTGCTTTCTCAGACTTTGCTTATTGCAACTTTTCATCTGCTAGCATGCCACATCATTAGCTTGCTGAGTAGACATGGCTGCTGCTCAAAAATCCAGCAGGTAAGATTCTGGCTGGCACAGAAGCTTCATCAAACAATTCCAGTTTCAATTCCACTTTGTTGGAGAGGGGAAGAACAAAACACCCTCCTTTTCCTCCCCCTCCACAAAATAAAAAATACCTTATAGATTTTGAACTAGGTGGAGTGTTGCACCTATCTCTTGATGTCAGGCTCTTTGCAAAGAAGTACTACCAAGGACCCATTTGGTTCTCTTGGTGCTCATCAGCCTCCTCTCAACTTGTGTATGTGCGTCATGTTTCTTTCAGGTGCCATTCAGGATGTGGCAACTGCCCACTTGTCTGAAGCCTGGTGGCCTCTGGCGATCCATATGCTCTGGAAAGCCAGGAGAACCAGGGCACAAGGAGGGAGGGTAGTTAAGGAATATGTTCTCTTTGATAGCATGCATCCAGTATAGTCAGAGCGGGTCACACCTAAGAAATAAGGATTGGCCTGCTTGGTGAAGGGCTGCGAAGAAAGTCCCGAATTAATTGCATAGAGCTAGCTGTGGAGAACCAGCATAGCCAGGGCTATTTTTTTTTTAAACATGCTGCCACATATCAACTGTTAGCAACAATTAATCACATTAATTTCTTTGCTGCTTTTCCCGATCAAATTGAGACTTTTGCAAAGGGGAACAGAGTGAAATCCTAGACAGTGCAGCCTATTGTGTGTGTTTAGAAATCTTGATTCAAGAAGACTGAATAATCACAGCTTACTTTGCTGTTACAAGACACTTAGGCCAGGTACAGACATTACACTTTTAGTGGTATAAGTGATCTTAAACTAGTCTATAGCCGTAACAGAACATAGGTTCAGCACGTTTAGACTGGTTTAAAAATGGAGTAACCAAGTCTAAGATTTGGCCCTCCCCTCCTTGCCCCCTTCCCCACCCCCAGACAAATGTGTGTTCTGTTCATTAACTATATGAATTTATGCCGCTTACAGAAGACCACATAACTTGGATTGATTCCACTTTTTTTGAATGTCTATACCTAGCCTTAGACTCTTAGCTTAGCAAGAGGGTGGGAGGAAGAGTGGGGAGGAAGGGACTGAGATGGAATTGGGGATATTTGTTTAAAGCAGAATTTGGAAGTTGGGGACAGGCAGCACAGTGAGGGGGGAAAAGAGGACAGGGATGGGGGGAAAGGATGGTTGTGACTAAAGAGCCCCAGAAGCTTGTTATCCCCTTGTGCAGGGTGTGTTCTGTTAATTTAAAGCAGTGATTTTCAACTAGGGTGCTGTGGCACCCTGGGGTGCCTTGAGATCCTTTCAAGGGCGCTGCAGGGTACCACGCTACGATAGCCCTGTTAGAAGTGCAAACATGATTCACAAGATAAACCCAGAGACCTTTACATAGGATTCTATAGTGCTAAAAAGATTTTGACTTGTGGTCTTGAGTTTTTTTGCAAAAGAAGAATTGCTCTATTTTTGTGTAGTCAAAAAAACAAGTGAAAGCTAAGAGCTGGTGTTTCTGACTGGTATTTTGAGCCTAATGAGGGATGCCTTGAATCCAAGAAGGTTGAGGATCACTGATGTAAAACAAAAGTAATGTATTTATGGAAAGGGCTTATTTTGGACTCTACAGGTTTGGTTTGGCTCTAAGTAAAGGTATCCTGCCATGGATTTTATTGCACATTGGATTATGTTCGGGACATGAAGATAGTTCTTTTGGTCACTAGATCAGTGTTGTGATGGTTTTTACCTTTCGTCATTCCTTTCTGAGATAAAACCCACATTTATTTAGCCTTTTTGATCATATTTGCTAAAGGTAGCAAGTCTAAATTTACCTCAGTTATGTTGACATAACATCAGAAGTTTGACTGTCTCATATTGGTGTGAGACGAAATTTTCTGGCTTAATGCTACATGTGTCCTCTTTTTATATGTTGATGGAAGTCATTTTGGTGTTGGTCACTCTTTGGTCACTAATGCTGTGGCTTCTGCTAAGTCTTAAGCTATTGACCTTGGCAACAAACAGCAAATTTCATTATCGATGAAAATGAACGCAGTGCAAACTATCCTGGTTTCAGGTTTATTGTTAGCAGTAGTATTTTGATTTATGTCTTGGCCTATATTACACAATTGATGTGCAGTCCAGGTTAATGGAAATAATTTAGTAGATCTTAATAAAACTTTTAGCTTGCGGAAAAACAGTGGGAATTTTGCAGCTAGGATGTGGAGCCAGGAGAAATGTCAGTTGAAACCAACTTGTGAACATGGAATTTTTTCTATAAAGCTAAACCAGGACTCTGGGCAAGACTTTGTTGTTGTTTTGTTTGGTTTTTAACTGAAGACGTTTTAACAGATCTAACCGAATATTTCTAAAACTTGTACTGAATATTCAGGCTCTAGCCAGTAAAAGGATAGTGCTGCTACCAGAATACCATCTTGACAACTGTTTCTTTAGGCTGGTTTCAGAACAGACCCAACTACAAGACCTAAGCCTTATTACTAAGAATCCCCTTGCTGACTGGTCATGCTAAGTGGCAGTGTGTTTGTAGGGCTAGGTCCTAAGTAACTGGCTCACTGGATATACTGGGTGGGATAATATTTCCATTTGATGATATTATAATGCTGCTAATCCACGATTAGGCTAAAGGAAACAATTAACACGTTGCAGCAGTTGTCAATGAAATGTTGACTTCACTTCTGTAGAATGATTGCTGCTTTTGAGACTACTTGTAAATGTTTGTTGTTCATCTTTTTTTATTATTATTATTTTCTTTTTTTCCTTTTAGGATCCTGCAGGTATCTTTGAACTGGTGGAACTAGTTGGCAATGGAACCTATGGGCAGGTCTATAAGGTAAGGTCTTAAAACTGTATCTGAAGCCATTTTGATTTTCCTGGTGTACGTACATATTGGAACACTCGTTGGTTATTTATGTTAGATTAGATCCATTTCATCCCTGAACAGGAACTAGAAACCTTTGTGGCATTCATTCTCCCTCTCTCCCTCACCCCTTTTTTTTAATACTTGCATTTGCCAATGTTCCAGCATAGCATACTTTTTAAACTGGCAATTTTAATTTGTTCTGATTTAAAGTCCTTTTTAATTCATGCCTGAATGTGACGTGGAGGAAGGGAGCATTGTAGATGGGATTGCACTTTTAATAGATCGTCATTTCTGAAGAGTTGAATTGAGAACGGTTAGTTTACAAATGAAGTGAGTTTAGTTTAAGCCTACTTATACCGTTTGCATTTCGAAACAAACAATCACATAATAAGAAATTGCCATCTTTACTAAGTAAATACAGTATGTAAGCAAAGAAAACTCGAAGGTAACTTTAGAAATAAGGTTTGTCTTTGAAGTCTTTTTGATTATGGAACATGGATCTTGCCCAATACACTTGAAATACCTGAGAAGTGTCGTGACTTCAAAAATTATACATAGATTTCAAGAATCTTGCAGTTGACCCCCTATTTGCTAAACTACCCCTGCCACCCAATTTAAGGGATTCTTTAGAATTTGAATCTTCAACTTGGTTGCATGTGGTGGTTGCAGTGGGGTAGAGGAGCAGTGCTCGTGTGTGCTACATACATGGTATAACAATGAAAATTAAAAAGTTACCAAGAGAACTGCATGTGTAAACTCTCCATGTACCTATGCTATTTTGATTCTAACCTACAGCAATAGCTCCTCTGGTCCAAACTTTCCAAGAGCCTCTGTATATGTACCATATCAGAGTATGTGCATACATACACAGAACTTAGATTTGCATGCGAGGCTCAGGTAACTGTGAACTCAGTTCCTGGAAGTGCAGGCACAGATTTTCTCAGTTAAAAAAAAACCAAAAAACCAACAACCAAAAAACCCCAAAATAACTGACTTTATGTATACCTGCTCCCACATCTGCCACTTTGAAAATGTGTCCTTGCTGTCATGTTACTGTATTAAACTCCCCCAAGATGAGGCAGAAGGAGAAGTAGTTTGCTTAAAAAGCTATCTGGCAGGAAATATTTGTTTTGAATCCTCCCATGGCTATGGGCAAATCCCATCAATATGAGGATGAAAGAATTTAAGTGAACTGAGGATGAACAGAAACTTCTGGAGTTTAAACTATGTGAATTTCTGAATTGGAATAAATTGGCCTTATCAAGGTTATATTCCAGTGAACCTTCCTTTTGCATTTTGGGTCTCCCTGTTGGTGGGGAAGCTTTTATTTTTATTGTCAGTGATACTGTGTCTTTATTTCCATTGCTCTTCCTGAATCACTGAGGCTATGAGCATGAGATTTATTTATTTTTTTTTTTCTCAGCTGGTAAAATAGCTGTAGAAGTTGACCTAATTTTCACATGTGCATATTTCTAACAATCGGTGGAAACTATGTGACTATAACATCCCTTCTGAAAGCATACTGTGTTTGTGGAAAAGCAGAAAGGGAAACGCAGCACCCAGAGCTTACAGTGTTCTTTATACAGGACTCTTAATTGTGTTTCCTGTGGAAATATTTCACTTTCAAAGTACCCATATAAGCCAACACTGTCCATAATTATTCATGCTTAGCTTTTTCCGGGAGGTAAAAGTTTCTGCTCATTTCAGTGTGTTGCTTTTTCTCCTTTGTGCAAAACATCCCTTTCTTAATTGTTTAACTTAACTGGGGCTATTAATTTGTAATCAAACCAACGCAAAAATATTGGTATGCTGTCAGTGCTGAACAAGGTGGCGGGTTTCATGAAGAGACAATATCCCAGGTCTGTAAGCAGTCTGATGTACCTGCTGCCATGAAGGTAGGCTTTGTCCCCTTAGGAGTTTTTCAGACCCTCCAAGCAATACTTCACAAGCTGGCTTGAGTGCCTGCAACCTCACTTCTGACTTTTCACCCTTAGGAGTTCCTCAAATAACTCCTCATAACACATCACAATAATCCTTGGTCCAGACAGCAAAGCAGCGTTTATTCAGGCTCATTAACAGCCCGTGTAGATCTGCCCGTTGAGACAGCAATGTGTGCTGACTAAACGGCAGGATATATGTACTGCAGAACATTAGGGGTGGTTCAGTTCAGTTGTTAGGCTAAGCGGGTGCAGATTGGGGGACCTCTGTTTTTCTTGCTGTTACTTTGAGAGCCTGGTGAAAGCTATTCATCTTTTTTCACTGTTCAGTTACACTTCCATAAAATGAGCATGCCAGTACGTCTCTGAAAGTGCTTAGAGACTCACTGACTGCAAGTTATTTGCCACAAGCGAGTTCTCATATTGATGTTCATAGGCAGTGCTGAGCTTTAATATGGTCTGAGTAACTAAGCTTCACAGCTGGTTATAAAATGACCACAACTATATTCAGAAGAAAACTTTGAATCACCAAAATAATCACTTTTTCCCATTTAAAAAAAAAAATGCTTCCCAGAGTTACACTGTTAAAAAGTAATCTGATGCCCAACCACTGACTCTGACAATGCAAAGGCTCTGGTATAACACAATATTTGTTCAGGCAAGAGGGTGTGTGTGGTATGTTTGGTTTTATATTAAGGTATGATGCTTGTGTACCATGGACTTCAAGCCTGTTCAACATTTTGAGATTCTTACTCGATGATTTGCATTCACTTAAGGAAACACTGGATATTTGACTTTGTCAAGTTTTGCTTCAGGCGAAATGTTAAATGTTTCACTTGTACAGCACCCAAAGAACCTTGTCTCACTTGTACAGCATGCCTTTTAATATAGTCATCTTACTCTTCCTCATTATAAGCAGGAGGGTGGTGTGGGATTTTTTTTTTTAAAGAGTGAATTAAGACGCATGGAATCCGTCCGGCGTCCTGCGACTTTGGGAGCATATGTCTGTTACTGATTAGAACGTAAGGAAGTGGATCCCTTTTACTTTCTTAATTAGACCCAATCATGTCACAAAGGGGCCTTAACTCTCTTAGGTTTCAGTTGAATTTGTCTCCATTTTTCCCCCCTTTCTCTACCTTGTGTTTTCTTCTCTCCCTGCTGCAGCCATTAGTGATGGTTCTGCCACCTGGATAATGCCCCATTCCAAGGGTGCGAAGAATTTAAGTCAAACTCAAATCCAATCATCAAACCAGTAATAGGTGATATAGTGATTACCACAGAACGTAGAAGTCCCAGTGCTGCCTGGAGCTCCTGTTGTGTGACGTACCATCCCAGTATAGGCAGATGTCCCAGATTGGTCAAATGACTTGTTCAGGGCCCTACAGCAGATGGGTGGCAAAACTAAACTAATGTTTTGCCACCCATCTTCCTTCTCTGGACTACACCATCCTACAAAGGCCTGCTCTGCACAAGGCTGGCATGCATTCAACTCCCTTTTCAAACAGCGCTGGGCACCCTGTTGTCAACAAGAAAAGCGAAGTGGCAGCCACAACCTCTTCCTTGAAAGACTTACCTGTTGCAGATGCCTGGCTGTCTGCATGCTGTCAGGAGCCAGTATAAATGAGGGGTCAATCCCCACCCATGACCAGGAGAGAACAGTCTCTCAGTGACTGGGTGTGTGGGGTCTGTAGTGCAATTTGAAACCCTTACACTTGTACTAATACAGCATTCTGAGATCTGAATAATACAACTGCCTTGACATGATGAGAACTCTGAAGATTGACACTTCCTACTAGAGAATAGGAGGAGCCACAGCAGTGGCAATAAAAAGTGCAATTAGAGGAACTCTTTTCCACATTTCATCATTTGTCATTTGCTGTGTGGGGGGTGATCGTGACTCTGAGGAAGGTAATAAAAACCATATCAAAATGCTCAAGATATTAACAATTTTCCCATCAACTTAGACCAAGACTGCCACATGCAAATAAGAATTTTTGGACTATTAGTGTATCATGCTTTCTAGTTTAATTTAGGTCCTATGTGACACTGCTCTGAAAAGGCTTTCTTTATCCATAGTGCATGAGCCAGGCACCATATGACAGAACATTAATGCCCCTGAAATACTTTGGTAATTATTACTAGAATACTTTGCTTGATGTTTCCAGCTGAAATTCAGTGACATCAATGACTGGTATTTCATCATCCATCCATCATATTGGACGAAGTTTTTTTTACCTTGGGTCATACAGCTCTAAATACATTTTGACTGCATAGTGATCTAAAGGTATTTACCTACATCCATTGAACTTTATGGGAAGGCTTGCTTTCTTGAATTGAGCTAACACAACTATTAGGGATTGTCTTTGAGTGTATTGACATAGCAAATGAAGGTATGACTAACTAGGTATGACTGCCTGCATTAACTTTAACTTTAATAAAGTTAGCAGCAGAGAAGACATTGCGGCATGGATTTCAGTGCAGGCTAACAACTAGAATGTGTGATGGAGAGAGGGCTTTCTACATGTACTGTATGGTTGTTAGCCATGCCAGCTGAACTAAAGCTAGTCTACCTGTACTAGAGTTATGCTTTCATTTTGCTGCGTGAATATGCCTTTGGAGAGAGATGCTATACCTATACCTTTGGAGAGAGAGGAGTGGGGAATTATTTTGGGTGGAGGGCTACTTACCCAGTTTTGGCAGGCTGTTGAGGGCTGCATGGGTAGCCCCGCCCCCCTAATCACCATCTTGGGACCAAAGTCTCAATGTCTTGGGACCAATGTCCCAGGGCCAGCACCAGTGGGGCCCAGAGTGGGGCACAGACCGGCAGGGGTCTGTGGAGCCAGGCTGGGCTGCACTAGCAGGGAGTGGGGAGCTGGCCTCTGCCAGCTGGGACCCTGCGCTCCTGCTACCCTCTTCAGGGCCCCACTGGTACTGGCCCTGGTACACCAGTGCGTGCCCTGTGTTCCCACTGGCTCTCTACCCGCTCACACCCAGTGCCCCCCAGCCCCGCGGTACAGGTGGGGGGCAGCACACAGCCCTGACCCCCTGCTTGCCAGCAGGGAAGAAGCTGGTGCTGAACGTGGGGGAAAAGCGGCCCCTCGCCTGCCCCATGGCCAGCGCTCCCTGCTGCAGGTGCTCGTAGCCCACTCTGGGCTGTCTGGAGCAGGCACAGGCAGCCTCATGCGTGCTACCTGGGGCTGCCTATGCCTGCTCTGGACAGCCCCGCACAGGCTGTGAGTGCCTGCAGCAGGGAGCGCTGGCCATGTGGTGGGCGAGGGGCTGCTTTTTTTCGCACAGGGAAGGAGCCCAGGGAAAAACTGAGCATGCGGGGGGGCCACCCCTGCCCCACGCCCAGTGTCCCATGCTGTAGGCGCTCGCAACATGTGTGGGGCTGTCTGGAGCAGGTACAGGCAGCCCCATGCGTGCTGCAAGCAGCTGCAGCCTGGGGCACTGGGCGTGGGCGGGGAGGAGCAGCTTCCCTGCCCCACACGTTCCTTGCCTGGGGTCCCTCCCCTGCACCTTACCTGAGCTTCCGGCACCAGGGCAGCTGTGGTGGGCTCCGCTGTTGTTGGAGCCCGCTGGGCTTGCCCTGGGTCCTACTGCCCTTGGGTTCCTGTCAAAAATTACAGGAACAAGGGCAGAGAAGTATTAATTTTCTACATTTTTTGGGACTCCGCAGGCTGGATAGAATGGCCTCTCAGGCCGGATCCAGCCTGCAGGCCATATTTTGCGTACCCCTGTTCTATACTCTGGAAGACCAGAGGCAAGTATTTGCCCCTCTGTCCATTTTGGAGGCCTTTTTTCCTTAGGATACACTAGCACAGTTCAGTCTGCACTCTAGACCAAGGCCTTTGCTAAGGGGTGAAAGTTACGGGAAAGCTTGTTTGTGATACAGCTCTTGATTGGTTATTTGTATAAAGGTCAGCTGTAACCTGCCCTTATAATTAAAAAAAATAAAATAAAATAAAAAATCCTTATTAGTAATCCAGTCATGTATCTTGCCTAATGGCAAGTGGCCACTGTAAGCACTCTGCTTCAGATGATAATTTCAGAACAAATGAATAAACCCTCATTTGCTGCATAACTGTCTCCTGTGAATAGCTTGATTTTTATTTTAATGAGAAACCACACTGGTGATGGTTTATCTCTTTAATTGAATTGGAAGACTTTATTTTCTAATAATCCCACATCTAATGGAGCAGATTTTAAAAATATTTTTAACAAAAGGAGCTAGTGGGTCTTTGTCAGTTTAAGATGTTGTTGTTCTGTTGTTATCTTTTTTTTTTTTTAATTCTCTGCCTTGTTAAAAGAAGTATTTAGCTTGAGTACAATTAATTGGCCTTAAAATACTGAGCCATTGACTCATTGTTTTTACTGTTTACAATTCTACATTCAGCCATCAAATATCTGCTAAGATAAAACTGAGACACTTGAGTCGTTCAGTTTGAAGTATATTTGACCTCCTGTACTATGCCTTTGGATAATGTAAGTGTAGTGGAGACTTTAATTGTAGTTGGCTAACACTATAGGCAACAATTTTGTTTCTTGTCTGTGGCAAGTAGGAGGAATTATTTAACCTTGAGCATTCCGTCTCCCTGCTTAACACCCCATTATCGTGTGTGTGTGTAAATAACATCTCTTACATTTCTTTTTACTGTGCAGTGGTCTCATGTTCAGTTTTGTATTACTATATGATATAATTCTGCAAAGCACATTATTGGATGTTGGTAGAGACTTTCAGAAGTAATGTCACCTACTTCTCTTTGTTCTATGGTGCCTTCACCCACCTATCACTTGCCAAGTAAGTTGAACAACGATGCCCATGTGACCTGCAGTTTTTAGATCTCATAACACTCTAATTTAGAAGACAGAATAAGCCATGTAATGGCTTAGTGATTATATGGCATTTACCACCTAATTAAACAATCAATAGATGCTATATAATTATAGAGTTATTCCATAGTACAATGGCTTGTACCTTGTAAAACAAAGCCATGCTACAGCTATAAATTTAGGGCAAGATCCTAAGTAAGGACAGTAGCATCGGGCATGGAATATAAGCAGTGTCCTTCTAAAAACTTGGGGAGAAGCCTGTGAGACAGGCATTTTAATTCTTAATTATAGCTAGCTCAGTATTCTGTGTATTGCCTATGTATGTGTGTCAGAACACAGAATTAAAGTTATCTCAAATTTACTGCAACAACAAAGGACATGATTTGTTTCCTTAATTCTGCATGAGACCATTTGTGCAGCTGCCCCACCCCAAACTGAAAGCTGGTGTCCATACCCTCTATAGTAGCATTCACACAGAGGTCTCAAATGGTTCAGAGATGTACCCAGAGCACAGTACAGGTAGTAGGACAGTTGGGAAGAAGTGAGCAGGCCAGATGGACATTCACCTTGGTACAGAATTCAGCTTCAGGTTATTGTCTGTCATTCTTGAGATGTGTAGTTAAGTCAGGTGCAAACTTCCTGGATTTCTTAATATTGTAAAGCATGCGACTGAACTGATATTGTGCACCTACTCAACCATATGTTCAACCGATCATGACAGCATGTTTCTCAAACATGCATTACTTTTCTTAAAGCAGATATTTAACAAACCATAGCCTTAGACCCAAGTCCTGCAAAAACTTAAATGCATGCTCAACTTTGCTATTTTGAGTAGTCTCATAGAATTCATGCACAGGATCAGGGCCCTGCAGTTTAGTTTGAATTGCAGTTACCTTCTGTTGTGAAGTTTGTTCCCCATATTTCTGCTGTACTTAGGCAAATGGCATCCCCCTTTACCACAGAAATGCAAGAAGGTATTTTGTTTAGTTCAGGAGTGGCCAGCCTGGAGAGGGTTCAGAGGAGGGCCACCCGCTTGGTGAGAGGGCAGCAGGATAGGCCCTACGAGGAGAGACTGAAGGACCTGAACCTGTTCAGCCTCAGCAAGAGGAGGCTGAGGGGGGACCTGGTGTCTGACTACAAGCTTATCGGGGGGAATCAACAGCAAATAGGCAGAGCCCTTTTCTCCCCAGCACCACCTGGGGTGGCAAGGAACAATGGTAATAAGCTGATGGTGAATAGGTTTAGATTAGAGATCAGATGGCAATATTTTACAGTTAGGGTGGCCAAAATCTGGAACCAACTTCCCAGGGAAGTGATCCTCGCTCCTACCTTGGGCAAATCCAAGAAGAGGTTGTATGATCACCTGTCTGGGGTCTTGTGAACCCAGCATTTATTCCTGCCTGTGGCAGGGGTCAGGCTAGATGATCTGTTCAGGTCCCTCCTGACCCTAGCTACTATGAAACTATGCAGTATGCATGCCACAAATGGCATGGGCAGCATCTGTATGGCACATAGCAGATTATGGAGGGAACACAGGAACAGGTGGAGCAGGGAGCAGAAAGTAGAACAGCAGATTGTGCAGGGGACATAGGGAAGGAGGCAGAAAGCGGAGAAACAAGCGGGGCATGGAAAGGGGAATGGTGTTGCACTTGAGGCGAGGCTTACCTTGCCAGAGAGGTTGGCCCCACTGATTTTTAGCTCAAGTAAGTATGCCTTTTGGAATGATTGGTCTTAGGCTTTTCTCAGTGGTTTTACTTTGTTTAATAGAGAAATAGGCTCTCTTCTAGCCCACTGGACGTCTAAGAGCTTAGACTCTTTTAGGAAAGGGTTATATTAAAATTACTTCTAAATAAGGCAATGTTCAGTCAGTTTGATCATAATCCTGCACCAGGGTGCTTCAGAGTGCCAGCAGTTATAGCTTTGTTTTAATTGTTTATGTAAGCAGGTATGCCTGGCCCTTCACAGAGCAAATAAAACGTCCCTAATCCAACAAGCATTTGGTTTCATGAAGACATAACCTAAGACTTTCTGACTAAACTATGTGAGTTTATGGGGAGGAAGTATGGGTTACAACAGTTAGTCTGTGAGCTGTGTTTATGCTGTAGTACTGTCCTAGTTCCTGTTCTTCTTTTAGGTCCAAATTAGAGGGCTACATAAAAAGTAAAGTAGTCTTTCTGATTTATTATCCATTAAACACTGCTGTAAAAAGCTAGGGTGCTGTATATTTAAAATGAGCAAACCTCAGGAATCTTCAGTCAGTTTTTATCCTTCAAGCAGCAGGAATTTTGTCTGAGGCCAGGACTGGTTAATAGCCGGCCAAATAAACTGGGATACAGTAAGGCCTGGCAGCTTTCAAGTACTATTTTGTGTGTGCTTATTTGCATATCAATACCCAGGATGCCCTGCTGATTTTATAGCTATTTCATGGTAGTGCTTTGTGAATGTAATTGAGCTTCTGATTCTACATATCTACCTACCTACCTACCTACCTACCTACTTACCCATCGCAGGGTAGATGGAGGAATGGGAAGGAAGCAATAAGAAAGATGGCAGTGCTGAGGCTTATTCAGTGTTTAACCTGTCACTCATGCAGCACTGGGGGAAGCCAGGTAATTATGGAAAGCCTTTTCCTACACTGGGTTGGAGATTTGTTCTCGTTGGGACTGTGGAACAGGCACTGCAGATTCCTGAGCTTGTTATTAGCAGATCCCTGGAGAGCTCAAATGAGAGATGCATGACAAGGTTGGCATTAATTGTTTTAATAATCAGTTGTTTTATTATCTCTCTGATGGTCAGTAGTTAAGTAATTAATCACTGATTCTTTAGCCGGGTGGGAAAAGTTAGTGCTGAACAAAATTATTACATCCCAAGGGTATCATTACTAGAAAGAATTAATCCTAGTTTACATATAAAGCTTTCATGTCTGAAAACTAACTCCTGTGACTTGCCTGGGAGACTAGGCCAAGTACTTGAAAACCATGTGTGCTGCATACTCACTCAGCTGACAAGCTTGGTCACCCCTTGTCTAAATACTTATTCTGTGGCAGAGATGGCAGGAACTCCTGACCCAGCTTTTAGGTGTGAAATATGTAGATAATTAATTATTATTTTTTGTTGTTGAAATAGTGTCTAAAGTCCCCATTTAGGACTTGGGGCCCATTATCTAGGCTTCATACAAACAGCTGAAATTTAAGGCAGAACATAAGATGTGCATTTTGAAAATGGCAGAAAGGAGAAGAAAAGGGAGGCAAAATCTTGGCAAGATCATGTGGTTAAGGTAGAGTAGTTAATGGCCAACTTGAGTGTGACATGAGTCCTGTGGCTTTTGCTCCACCAGCTTCCTTCTTGGGGTTTGATAGTGCTGTCCGCTGCTGACCTAAATGACTACATGTCTTCAATGGTTTGATAGATTCCATCAACTAGGAAAAATACATGAGAGAGGATTTTAACTCTCCTGATTACTTTTAAATTCTAATCAGAATTGTTGCATTTGAGTATCTAAAAAAATCATTCTGGACTTCCAGTAGACCTAGAATTAATTTCCTGTTCCAAACATTTCTGTAAGGGGGCACCAAGTCATTTATTTGTCTTTTCTCTTAAGATCCAATAATCAGATGCCTGCCTAGGTAGACGCCTGTCCTTTTAAGGGATCCCATTAAGTTCAAGGGCACAAGGTGTTGCCAGTGAATACTGCAGTAGTGTCCTTGAACTCCTTTAATTTACAATATTCATATATCAATAGAAATGAAGGACTAGAAAGGACCTCCAGGGGTCATCTAGTCCAGTGCTTCTCAAAGTAGTGGTCCTCAGACCGGTGCCGGTCCACAAGCCACTGGTTGCCGGTCCGCAACGAGTTTCCAGGAAAGAAAGAAATATATTCGCTGGTCCGCAGTGAGTTGCCAGGAAAGAAAGAAATATATTTTCAGAAGCATAACATTGATATGTCATAGCGCCACAGTTCGTACGTTCCAACACTCCAGGTGACATCACGTCGTGCGAGGTGAGGAAAGAGAAAGGAACAGCCGGTCACGCATTTGTAGCGCTGTTACATGCAGTTGCTGCCACAGGCTGAACCGGGCACCAGTCCCTGGCTCACTGGAAAAAAAATTGCCGGTCCGTCACATCAGATAGATAGTTTGAGAAGCACTGATCTAGTCTAATACACTGGCTGAAGTATTATCATTCCTATCCAAATCATCCCATACAAATCTGTCTTGCCTGTTACTAAAACAACAGTCAGCTCTGTACAACTACATGGCATAGCCACAAGTGAAGCAGAGGGACAGTGGTGGTCAGTGTCCAGTTTCAACCTTGGTTAAAATGTGCTTGATCCAAGGAAGAGGGCTACCCCCCTGCTACAGAGGAAGGTAAAAACTTCCAGAGTCTCACCATGGTAGAAAATTCCTTCCTTCTCCCAGATGTAGAGACTGGTTTGACCCTGAGAAAAGGGGCACAATCCTCTAATCAGGAACCTCCAAATTCTAGTCCCAGCAGTAGCATTAACACACCCCAGTCAAAATCGCCATGGTTGGCTGCAGCCCACACACCCAGTGCTTCTGTGGAAGGGGGGTGGGGATACCCCAAACCCTGACACCTATAGCAACAGGAAGAGGGAAAAAAAAATACTGGTCCCATGTAACAATCAGCATGGGAAATACTAGATGCTCTCCACTCTGCTCTGCAACTTGGGGACAGCAATCATAACTCTACCAATCATACTCTGTTTCTGGGTAGCTAGAAACTCCCCCTTTTGTATCTCCTATAATATCCCAGGTGCTTTAATCTATTAAATGCTCTCTTTATTTTTATTGTTATGGCACTCTCCCTTAACCAAAATGGAAGTTCACTTTTGCAATGTCATTGCATTAAAACAGTCTGGACACTGCACATCTTGAGGCAGGTATTAGCCAGTAAGGATCATCTCCTTTCCTTAAATATGTACGTTTAGACATTTCTTCTGTGAATTTTCCTCAGTTCAGAAGCAAAAAAGGAGAAATTTTAATTCATTAGCATGAAATAACACATACTAGCAGATGCTTAGAATGAAAATGTCTCGGAGTTGGCATCTCCCTTATCTTTAACTATTTTTAATAGCAGGGAGGGGAGGGTCCTTCCTTTTACTGAATTGAATTGGTTATGTGTGTGTCCTTCAAACGTGGGCCTGTTTTGTCTCAATTGATTTTTATACCACACACAAGCACCTAAGTCTTAACTGGGAAAATGCTTAAAATTGTTGCATTAAAAAAAAAAAAAAAAAAAAAAAGCTTTGTTACCAAAGCAACTGGTACATCTTGTACTGCTTAATCTCTCTGAGAGATGCAGAGAACCCTCAAAACCCCCCCAAAGAAACCAGCCCCCACACACCCACACACCAATATGTCACATTTTAACTTCTGCTTTCTGAATAATACAAGGGAAAGGTGTTTTTATATTTCATTCCTATAAAACATGGGTTCTAAGTGGTAATTAAACATATTCCTAAATAATTTTTCATTTTTAGTATTTTTCCTCAAAACGTGATGGAAAAGAACAGTGCGAGGGCCATCCACATAACTATGGGATTATGAGATGACGTTGTCCACTTTTTCCCTGTGTTGCTGTGGCTTTTTTCCCCTCTGCTTTTGGCAGAAAGCAATACAAAGATTACTACAACTGTTTGAATAAAGATGGATACACTCAAAATGCTGAGTGAGAGTCAAGTGCTGTGCAGAGAGGGGGATGTGGGAGGCAGAGGAGATTTCTTGTTCTCCCCTCTGCAATACGTATGGCTGTGCTGTGAGGCTGAGAAGAAAAGTTTAGATATTGTTTCTTTTGCTTGACAGGTTCCTCAGCTGAGGCCGAGGATGTTAATGCAAACAGTGATGCTTCTGCAGCATTGCCTTGCAGCAACTGGGATGTGACTTGTCTCCCCCTCCTCTCCCCATGTAGTAGTGAGTGATGCCATGGCATGACCGGGAAGTATAGATCTGCCCTTCCTTTCTTATGCCTGTATGAATCCATGTGAGTTGACCTGACAAGGTGTGGAAAGAGTTTATATCTATAGAAAATCCTTTGTGTGACTGACTGGGTGCAGGAGTTCAATCAAGTAAAGCGGGGGGGGGGGGGGGCAGGGGTATGAATGTATGAATCATTTTCAAAACGCTAAAACAGACAAAACACTTGAAACTTTCTGGAAAGTTGCCAGACTTCCCAAGAGAAAACTGTACTCTGGGATGAGTGGCAGTTTGCAAAATTTCAGGTTTGTTGGTATATTCAGAGAAGAGAAGAGAGTGGAGTCATCAAGGAAGTGGGTATAGCAGGTTTTTTGGAGCAAGTGTCTGATTGTTTGGTGGTTTAATTTTAGCTTTTTTTAAATGTATTTTTGCAAGCTGATCTCTCAGGCAGGGCTCCGTTGAAACAAGTTTCTTCCATAAATGCCTTCTACCTTCATTTATTTACTTGATTGTGTATGTAATTATAAATCAATAATCCTCTCTCTAGACCTTCTTTTACCCAAACTGTTACTGTTGCAAAATACAGCAGGAGTGCACATAGCTTACTGCATGGTCACGGCCTTAAATAGTACACCTCAGGTGAGAAGGAAATTCCTGGCTTTGCGCTTCCTGGAGTACTGCATCCATCTGAGGAAAAAAAAATTACCTTTCAGATTTGTTGTTTTAGTAGTATCCCTTTTCTATCACAATTGACCTGTTAATGTCTCTTTTTCGTTCTCTGCTGAAATCGGGCATTTTAGAATGTTGATCGCTTGTTGAGAATTCTAGTTAAAAAGAAACGGAAGTACTGTGATCTTAAAAGGACTGTTTTAATTAGGAGTGTGATTTTGTTTTTATGTGGACTTCTGCAAACAAGTGACTCAAACTTTTGTGACCATTGCACAGATTGTGTTACCATGTTCTCTCTTCTAAATAGAAGGGAATACCTTGGGGAGGTGAATAAGGTTAGGGTTATATCTGGGAAAAATCTTATTTTTAAGAGTGAAATAGCTGCTCTGTGACCTCAGGCACATTATTTAGGTTCTCTGTTTTTCCCATTTTATGAATGGGGAACTAAGCAAAGTTCATGGTCTCCCAAAAATGTCCTGAGGTAAAGACTGTGATGCTTGGCCATTATGCCAAGTGGGTTTCTGCAGGTATCCAAAAAGCATGGCATATGCTCCAGTCCTACATGCTGTACCAATATTTTTCTAAGGCAGTGCTAAAAAATGTACACGCTTGCCTTCCATAGTGATGAAATGCAGCTTAGGAAGGGGTTAACAAAAATAGCCAAGCCACAAAGCCTTATTTGGTCACTGCCCAGTAAGAGGCATGGTGCTATGAATGTCTGCAATTAATAGGTCATTCTAACAAAATGCTGCTTTAAAAAAAATGCTTTTGAAAATAGATTTTGTTCCTGGGAAGTATTTTGCACTGGCACTCTCTAGATCTTGCCTCTTTCATCAGATGCTGTTGCTTGGAGAAGACTGAAAAAAGTTTAAAGAAGAGTGTTTTTTTAAAAAAAAAAAAAAAGCTATCCTATGAATTTTAGTTCAAACTGTGCTTTTTGAGGCTTTTATGGATGCAGGAGTGTTTGTCTTCAGAGACATTTCTTGCTTGTCATTTTTTTAATATCTTTTGAAATTCTGATGCCGTTTGACTTTCTGCTGAGGTCTGATTCTAAAGAACTGAAAGGAAGAGCTGCCTAAGGGGGAGCCAGTTGGATCTCTCTGCATCTCCTACCAGTTAATGTTTGAAAGCTTGCTGCAGTGATAAGTGTCTCCTTTGAAATCTGCAGTTTATTCTTAGGCTTACCTGAGAAGCCCTTTATACTAATTACTTCAGGATGTAATGTGCCAAAGACAGACTGGTTGCTTCTGAATGTTGTGGGTTTGTTCCCACTCACTCTGGAATGGCAGTTCAGCCTGATTTTTGTTTGCTTGTTTATTTTTAATTCTTTTGTGTGAATTTGCTCAAAGGATCTGGAGTGACAGACAGCATTAGAGGCTGAAATTCTCTCTACAACCTAGGTACTGCAGTAGTGAAATAGTTCTCACCATGTAGCCCTTAGTAGTTTAGTTTCCATCCCATTCAGTCCTTGGTTTTTCTGCTTAGCTAGCTAGTCAATAAAGAGGTCAATTAGGGCTTCAAGCCATGCAGCGTATCAGATGGAGTCCTGCGCATAAAGCAAAAGGTAAAAAGCAATTAACAAAAGGATGCAGGGGGAACCTGTGCCTTCATTAGTGAGAGCTGCTGCAGCACTGCCAAGTTAGCTCTGCTTAGTAACAGGAACCAGGCCAAAGAGGGGAAAGCATAGATAAGTAAGGCAGCAGGCATAAATATTCTGCACGCCTAACCCATTCTTGTTTTAACTTGCAACGTTAAAGCAAGAGAACAGCTGTGCCAAGGGCTTGAAAATTCTGCTCAGCATGGAGAAAACAGACCCAGTACTTAACTCATGTGTAGCCACCTTTTTATGCCCCTCCCGCTCCCTCTACACATGCAGGTAAAGGCATGATTGGATCTATTGCATGATCCTCACAGTTGCACCTCCTGACATGCCTCACATGCATGGCACGAAGCATGATTGTGGTACTGTGCATCTGAGCCAGTTGTGCCTTATTGCTGGTGTAGAGGGAGCCCCTTTGCTGAGGAGGCTCCCAGCCATGGGGGGCCAAGTGCAGCTGGGACCCAGAGTCCCTTCACCTGATGGGGCTCCTGCTCATGGTTGTGCTGAATGCACGCGCAGTCCTGTGTAGTGCAGCTGGAACAGAGTCCCATGTGGGCCTGGGTGCTTCACAAACCCCCAGGCTTGGGGGCCATGGCAGCTGCAATCCCCAGGGCTTGGGGGTTTAACACTGGGCAAGGTGCAGCCCTACAACTGAAAGCCCTGTCAGCTGATGGGGCTCCCAGCCACAGGGGAGACCCTGCTACATGTGCAGGTTAAAGCTCCATAGCAACCAGCTATCAAGTTAGTACATATTTTCAAGGTCTAACATCATAGCTGGTTGGAACTCTTTATCATGTGGTTAAGTACTACACAGGTGTAGCTGGGCTCTAGGTTACTGTGCAATTAACTGGTTAATTGTGTGGTACCTGTAATGTGTAGAGGGGGCCTGCTGCATATCACATGAGGCCTGGCAGAATGAAAGCTCTCATGTCTCTGATATTTCCTTTGTTGTGGACATTTGACCAGAGTGTACTGGTAACACCAGACTTCTTGTAACTAAATGTGCAGGTCAAAACTGACCTGGGTTTGAACTGGTGATCTAGAGGCTTTTGGCCATGTAGTTCACTACCATCCCAGAGCAATATACACTACCCTAATTCAGGGTTTTAATGCATTTATTTGTTTTAAGACTCCCTGATGCCTGTAACTGTCAAATCAGTCTTGCTTCAGGGACAATCGGGCAGTCTTCCTTTTACAGGAGAAGGTTATTTGTCTGTCACATCAGCTTTCTTTTTAGAACAGGAATCCATTCTGGACCTAACTGTAATAAACAAGTTCAGGCAAGGATTACTATTGGAAACAGTTTCTCATCACTTCTCTACCTTAAATATAGAGAAGACTTTTTTTGTTTTGTTTTGGCTGTCTCTGAATTTGACTTGAATCACAGTTCTGATTCACCCTGCAAAAATGGATCAAACCCCAGAGTGAGTTTATTGCAGGCTATGTATGTTGTTCATGCTTTCTTTTTGTACCTTGTGCTCTAGCTTTCTAAGCTGTGCAGATGGTAAAGATGTGGAGATACCCTGCTGGCTGAGAACCTTGGAAGATCACCCCAAAGCATAGCTGGTGGATCTGACTAGTAGGAACCATGGGAGCAACTACAGTTGTGCCCCCAGACCCAAGAGGAACCTGGGTTATAAGCCCAGGTTCTAAATTATTTCTAGGGCTGAGGAGGATTCATTGTGGCAAAATATGAATACTACAGGAATAATTCATGTCGTTATTTTAGTTATGTTCACTTTCCATTAGAAAGTTGTTTATAGTTGCAAGTAGTGGCTTAAAAGCACACCTGAAGATAAAGCACCAATAAAGATCACTTGGCTTCATTGTGAACTAGGATAGGGCTAGGGATGTGCGAAGCTTTGGTTGCTGATTCGATTCAGCCTGATTCAGCGGCCGAATCTCTGAATCTAATCAGGAGATCCTTTAATTTCTTGAATCGAATTGGAACCCTCTGAATCAAATCTTTCCAAATTGATGATTCGGATATAGACACAGCTTTAAATGTTTCTTTTCTATATACCTCAAGGTTCTAGGCAGCTCGTGAACACTGAGATGGTGGGGCAGATGAAGCGTCCCACGGGAGCATGGGAGGGGTCCTCAGCGTGCTCGGCCATGGACCAGAAGCACTTCTGGTTCACTTGTGGGTCTGCCACAGAGCATGCGGGGGAACCCCTTATCCCCCTGGCTTGGCAACTGTTGCCTCTTGGGTCTGGCACCCAGTGTTCCTCTGTGGCCAATCACCGAGCTGGGGGGGCGTGGGGGAGTGCCCCGCATGTTCTTGTGGGACATCCCATCTGCCCCGCCATCGCAGCATTCTCAAGCTATGTCTGGTACCTTGAGGTATGTTTAAAAAAAACAAACAAACAAAAAAAACATTTAAAGCCGTGTCTGTGACTGCATAGCTGGTTCTCCAAATCTGAATCGAATCTTAAGATTTGGATTTTGCCAAATCAAATCGGGACAGTGATTTGAATCAACAAATTGAATCTCTGTCCCCCGATTCAGGCCGAATCCAAATAAAATACGTCCAGTTTCGCACACTCTTGATAAGGCCCGTATTTTTGTCTAGCACAATGGGACCCTCTGCCAAGGCTGGAGCTCTTGAGTACTACTCTAATATGATTAAATGTATTGTGGTCTTAAGCTGATTTGGATAAAGGACCATGAGTTTTTGTGGGGGGGGTTTCTCTTTAGAGAGAGGGAAATTCAAACTGCAGTCCCTTAAAGTCATGACTCTTTTTTCCATAAGAACCTGGTCTTAACAGGCACTGGGGTGATCTATGTGTAATCCTGCACTCGCATCTGCACTGTTCTGTTGAAATGAACTGACCCCTGAATGGGCTCAAGATGTGCCAATGTGGAGATCTGTAGGATTGGGGCATTAATCACTGTGCATCTGGGTTTTTGTTTTTTTTTTTTACTTACCTTTTGTCACTGGTCTTAGGTTGTGGGGAAGGGTAGCAGAAGAGCAACTGAATTGCACCAAGTCTCTTACTTTTATGATTCCTTTTAATACTGATTTTAGTAGTGTGAAGGTTTTTTGTTTTGTTTTTCTTTTTTGGTAATGAAATGCAGAGTCAATGAATATTTCATCTTTGGGATGGCTTCATGATGAATTCCATGGTTTCAGCCCCCAAACCAGTGGAAGACTTGGTGGCTTCAGCTAAAAAAACAAACAAAAAAACCCAGCCTTTTCAAACCTGAAGTGTGAAGTGACAGCTTGTAAGAAACTGACTGCAATTTTGGACCTAATTTAACCTACATCTCCTTTATCCTCTTTTGTTGCATACATAAAGAACCAGTTTTAATGCCTTCTGTTGTTCAATTATCATTCACATATTTTCTTGAGGACTTTGTTTACTGTATGTACTTGAATATAAGATGACTCTGAATACAAGACCAGCCAATAATTAGATTCTATATATGGAAAACTTCTATAAATGTTATAACTTTCCAGGTATAGAATCTAAGCATTGGGGGGGTGGAGGGGGTTATTCTGAATAGATTTCACAAACATTAGGGCTGGAAGGGACCTCAGAAGATAGAGTCCAGCCCCTTGCCCCAGGGGCAGGAAGTCAGCTAGGGTCATCCTTTTTTAAATTGTGGAGCCCAGAATTGGATGAAGTACTCCAGCTGCAGCCTCACAAAGGCCGAGTACAGTGGGAGGATGACATCCTGAGATTTACTTGAAGCATCTATGGATACAAGCCAGAGTTTTGTTTGCTTTACCAGCTGCGACATCACATTAGTGGCTCATGTTCATGTTGTGGTCAATCATGACCCCCAAGTCCCTTTTGGCTGTGCTGCTAGTGAGCATAGCACTGCTGAGCCTATAAGCATGATGCAGGTTTTTCTCCCCAAGAGTGGAGTACCTTGCATTTTTCTTCATTGAATGTCATCAGGTTTTTATCCGCCCATTTTCTAAGCCTGTCAAGGTTGGCCTGGATTACCAGCCTGTCCTCGGGTGTGGACACTTTACCTCAAAGTTTCGGTGTCATTGTGAACTTGGCCAGTATTGGTGTCTGCTTCTGACACCAATGTCCACATGGTTAATAAAGATGTTAAAAAGTATAGGTCCAAGGACGGAGCCTTGGGGGACATGATGATTCACTTCCGTCTATTAACCACTCTCTGGGTCTGACCTCAGAGCCAATTCCCCTGCCATCAGACTGTGGTGTAGCCAAGGCTACAGTTGGCCAATTTTTCCATGAGGAGATCATAGGACAACAGATCAAAGGCTTTTTTTAAGTCCAGATATATATGGTAGAGTGAGCCCCTTTGCCCAGATATGACGTCAATCTCTTCTCCTTTGTCCTGGTGATACGTCACCTGGTCATAGAAGGAGATGAGATTGGTCAGGCAAGACCTACCTGCAGCAACCCTGTGCTGGCTGTCCCACGGGATGTTGCCATCAGCCAGTTTGTCAAGAATGGTCACTCTGATTAATTTTTTCCAAAATTTTCCCAGGGATTGAGGTCAAGCTGATTTGGCCTGTAGTTCCCCAGATCTACTTTCCTCCCTTTCTTGAAGATAGGCACCACATTGGCCTTGTTCCAATCCTGCTTGCCACTGCTACAGCATGGAACGCAATGGTGCGGGGGTTGGCGGGGGGGGAGTTGGGGTGTGTGTGTGTGTGTGTGTGTGTGTGTGTGTGTGTGTGTGTGTGTGTGTGTGTGGTGGGGGGGGGGGGGGGGTCTGTCCCAAACTGCTCAGGTTGCTCTTCCCTGCACTGGAGCACAGTACGTGGAAGCTCAGCTCTTGCCTGGCTGTGTAGCAGTGTTGGAACTGCTGATTGACCAGGCAGGGGAAGGTATTTCGACGTGTCCCATGCCCAGGAGGGGCCCCAGCCTGAGTGGGAGCTGAGCTGCATCTGACCGTAAAGGAGAGGGAAGAGACGGTGGGGGGGGCAGAAGTCGCAGAAGGGAAGCGAGGTGCGGGGGGCTTGAGTAGGAGGCTGCTGTGGGACTGATTTTGGCCCTGTCTCAGCCTTGGGGCCAGAGTCAGAGCCACAGCAGCCTGTGTCCCCCATCCGCTTTGTATGTAAATATAAGATAAGGGGCTTTTTTCCCCAACTTTTTTGGGGAGGGGAGGGGTAAAAACCTCATCTTGTCTTTGAGTAAATATGGTAACATAACTTTTTAAATGGCAGTAGAACGGAAACTCTAGAATTGTTGTATTGGAACAGATCAAAGATCCATCCTAGCCTGGCTTCGTATCTCTGAAAGAGATCAAAATAACGTATGAGTCTAGTTGGGAGTACTTTGTTCCTGAGCTTAGCTGGTGAACACCTTAAAGCATGAGGGATGTATACCCTTTATCCAAAGCAGTGTAAGTGTAAAGGGTTTCCTCCTCTTGTAAGTTTCTAACTTACTTTTTTTTTTTTAGGAATTTCCATCAAGAACATTCTATGGCAGTGAATTTTACAAATAAGTTATCTTTCCCAGTGTCCTAACCAAGACCATTTTTAAACTGGTTTAGTAATAAACTACAATCAACCTGAATTTAAGGGATGAACACATGGTTGGGGATGGGGGGAGAAGAAGTAATCCAGTGCAGGGTTAAGCAGTGAGTTTGTGTAAAGGGAAAGGTACAGACACAAACACATCACATATGTATAATTAATTTCATTTTACAGATTGTTTTGCTAACTCAGTTGGGAAATGGGACTGACTTTTTTTATTTCCACTGGAGAGTTAAAGGTCAAGAATTCAATGCACCTTCTCTGTACAAAAGTACTGTTTGTACTTCATGCTTTCAGCATGTTGGTGGGTAGTACTTGTTCTGTTGTAGGAATTGTGTGATAGTGTGCCTCAGTTTTGATTTAAATTTGAATGTACATTTGCTTGGCTTAGTGGAATTGTCGCCCAGAATGGGCATTCTTTTTTTTAACAATTTCAAGTGTCAAAACCAAAATAAATAGTACTAGTTTGATGCAACTGCTTCATTCCCTGGAGGTATAGTTAGTTATTAATGGGGTCAATGCAAAGAAATATGTTTCGTCTTGGTAGTGTCAAAATGGAAGGAGATGGAGGTTCCGCAGTACAATAGCCATGTTTAAAAATTGTGACTTGAGGGCTCTTTACTTATTTATGATGTAAAACCTCTAATCTCTTCCTTACAAGTTTAGTGCCTCTCCTTCGTGGAATGACTGCAGTGTATCTGTGATTCATCTGAATTGGGAGGGAGAAGGGTTGGTTCATTACTACCCAATCTAAACTGTATTGAAAGCCCCCAGAAGCCATGCTGTTAATTAGAGACAAGATATCTGTTGGCCTCAAGGTGAGAAGCTGGGAAGAGGGTTGGAAGGAACCTGAAGGGAGGTGACTGACTTCTGCCTCCAGGACCCTATATAATGGCCATTTAGACCTTTCTCCATACTTACTTTCTCAGGAGCTATGGTGACCCCCCAAAGGGACATTTAATGGCCATTGCTTGCTAATATACTAGGGGCTGAACAAAATTGGGAACATGCAGGGCATAGGGTGAAATGAATCCTCTGGAGCAGAATGAAGCATGTAGCCAGCCAAATACAATGTTTCTGAGGTCCTATGGCAACAGTCTGCCTTCCAGTGCCACTCCTAAGGCTCCAAACCAATCCATTAGTCTGAGTTGCTGATGGGCATCTGGTGTGCAGAAGCTTTTCAGTGCAAACTGGACTTCTCTTGGTAATAACTGTCCCTGTACTCTGAGTGTCTGAGGCATTTTCACATACAGGGCACATCTATGTGAGACGTTTATTATGGGGCTGCCTAATTAGCTCTGCAGGAGTCTTAACATCTAGTCATGTGGCTCTGTTAGGCCACAGGAAACTAATCAACTTTGTCGTTGGTTCATACTTGTAAATACAAGTACTATACTGTGGTGGCTTTCTTTAGTGCGCAGCAACACACTTTTAAACAGTGGGACTGGTTGGGGCATGGATGTGCTCTTGTGCACCAGCCAGCCCCTCCGCAGCATGCCGAGCAGGGTTAGAGTAGCCCTGGGCTCTGGTTCCCCTGCCAGCTGGGGCTGCACCAACCCAGCTTAATGTGCTGCGCTCCCATGCGCATGTGATCCCATGTGCATGTGAAGACGCAGTGCCCAGGAGCAATAAACTCCGGCGCAATATGCATCAGTGACTGTAGATGCGCCCACAATGTGGCATTTTATCAAGTCTTGTAATTAGAGTTTCTCTTAAAGCTTTTAAAGTGACTACATGAGATTCCTGTTTTGTAAATAAAAGTTTCTAGGGCTCAAGCATATGGAGACAAGCTTTAAAAATATTAATCCTAATGGCTCAGAAATCAAAAACCAAATTATAAAAAAATCTTATTTCTTGAAAGAGTCGTGACGTGGGAATGCTGGAGGCTGCTAGTATTATATTTTTGAATATCGTTGTGCTTCATGAATTTGGCTTACCTCAAAATGCAGAGTAGGAATAAAAACAAAAGGTTGGAATAGGAAGTTGGCTCTAGCAAACCCTTTTCTAATGGACTGTTGATATCTGTTCACATTTTTTACTTGACCCCCCCCTTGTTGTTGCTGGCTTTGTTTTCTTTACCTCCACAGAAGCTTCTTCTGAAGACTGCTTAGTGATTATTTTTTTTGCCTGTCCAGTTTCATCCTGTCAGCTTTAATCCTAATAGTTTTTGCCCTTTGGATAACAAAAGAGGAAAAACCCTTTAAAAGATCATTATAAATTAAGTTTTCATTTGCAGCCTGATTCTGCAAATGGCTGAGCAGTTGGCAACTCCAGGGGAATCCAAGAGTACTTCATACCAGCACTAGAGCCTAACGAGCTGCCTTCTCTGGGTTTCTCTGTGCTTTGGCAGTAATACGGGCTCTGATGTCCTCTTCCACTCTGTCAGTATTAATTCATCAATGGTGAAATATGATAAAAGCCTTTTGTCTGGAAGGTCAGTCAGCTGAATTTTTTTTCCCCAGCTTCCCTTTGTTGAAAAGAAATCTCAAATTTACACCTCAGTCATTTACTGCTGTGACTTCTGGCTATAGAGTTAAGAAATGGTTTATCTGTTTGTTGCTAACCAAAAAGAGTTGCAAAGCTTGCTTGATTTTGGCCACTGTTCTGAATACTTGAATAGTAGGTACAAACAAAAGGCAGTGTTTGGTTTGCTCATCCGTGTCTCTTCCTCGTTCATTCTACATTCTTCTTGGGCAAGAAAATGCCCTACAAAAACGTTAGCAGAGAGAGCTGGTTAGCTGTATTAGTCTGAAGTCAAGCAGAAGGCTGGAAAGACTTACACGGTTATAGACTAAATCAGATATGTATAACTAAAGTTTGGTAAGCAGCAGTTTGCTTCATCAGATTCTGTGAAGGGATTACAGGAATCGGAGCTGCTAAATAGAAAGTAAGGATTAGAATGTAAAAGGTAGGAAAGGAGGGAGAAAAAAGGACGGATCTCTGCTGGGTAGCAGGAAGAGAAACAAAGCGGTTAACCCCCTGAAGGACATGGGTTTATAAAAACAAAGAACATGGGATTATAACAGCTAATCCAGATAATGAGATAAGAATCCATAGTCTCTGTTTAGACCAGAGGTTCTCAACCTCTGGTCTGCAGGCCAGATGCAGCCTGTGGCACTATGTTATCTGGCCTGCAGGTTTCCACACGGGTCTAGAAATTTGGGGTTAGCGGAGCAGTGGCACTGTGCTCTGGGACTAGGTGCCCAATGCCAACAGAGGCCCCAAGACCCAGCCCCAGAAGCCCTGGGGCCCAATTCTAGTACATGGGAATGGGAGGGAACGGTGCCAGGCCGCCAGGGCCCAATCCCAGCATATGAAAATGGCACCAGGCCCCAGGGCGTGATCCCAATGCTTAGGGTAGGGAGAGGTTGGTGCTGATCCCTAGGGCCTGGTACTGGTGTGCAGGGCTCAGTCCAGCCCTCAGACTGGCTTCACGCAGTTCACCTGGCCTGCGAGGCCAAAAGTGATTAAGGCTAATTTACACCATGTTTAACACAATCCAGTCTGGGGATGATTTGTTGTTCTGCAGTTTCCAGTTCAAGTTTGTTTTTAAAGTTTTGTTTTCTACAAACAGCCACTCTCAGGCTATCCACGCTGGGACAGACCTGTCTATCTTTCTGGTACTGATTGGTACAAATTGGTGTTTATTCATTCTTACACATAGGAATTGCTCTGTCTGTCCAATGTAGGCATTAGAGGGGCACTGTAAGCAGGTGTTAGCATATATGACAATGGTAAAAGTGCAGGTAAATGAGCCTTGGATGTTATAATCTATATTATTTTGTCCAGTAATGATGTGGTCTGTGTTCATGAGGGAGTACAACTGGCATCTGGGTCCAGAGCAAAGTCTAGTGCTTTGGTGAGAACATGGGCTAGGTAGTTTGTTGCTGGAGAGATGCCATTTGAGGTTGAGGGGGGTTCCCTGTGAGTCAGAACAGGTTTGTTCCCATGGTTACCTTGATGGTTGTCATTGTCCAGGAGAGTTTGGAGGTCAATAATGATGCGTCTGAGATGTTCAAGCTGGGCGCTGTAGAGGACGACCAGTAGAATTCTGTTGCTCTTGCCTTGGGGTTGGTATTGTAGCAGGTTGGAGCAGGGTCTGAGTCTGACACTGTTGATATGAGTGACTAATGTTTTAGGATTGTACTGGAATTTGTAGGAATCCTTACTCCCAATCCTGAAGGTGTGCATCTCACCCAGCCAGTGGGATCAGAGCAGGTTGTAATGTAGAGATTGGCTGTAGACAATGCATCTAGTGGTATGCTTAGGACGAGAGCTACTGGTGTAGAGCTAGCTACAGCAGTCAGTTGGCTGCCATTGCAACTTCATCATGATATGACCATTACAAACTTTCACAGTAGTTTCCAAGAAATGAATTTGCTGGGAAGGGCATTCTAGAGTCAGCTTAATGGAGGGGTGGAAGTTTTTAAAATCTTGATGGAATTTCTCTAGAGAATCCTTACCATATGTACATATGAAGATGTCATCAATGTACCTTAGGGGGATGAGGGCATCTGTGGAGGAAACGGACTTCAAGATCTGTCAAAAATATACTGGCAAAATGGGGGGCCATGTGTGTGCCCATGGCATTGCCATTCATTTGTAGGTATAGGGCAACCCCCGGCACTCGTGCTAAGCATGGCATGCAATGCCATTTTGCTCGGCACACCACTGCCAGCCCGAGCTCTAAGCAGCTGCTACCAGCCATGGAGCCCGGGGTGTTCCCAGCAGGTGGCTGGGATGCTGCAAGCCCTGCTGTAAGCAGACCAGGCTCCATGGGCTGGCTGCAGCCAGGAGACTGCAAACAGCTGCTCCGGGCTCCAGCATGTTGGCACTCCGGCACCTTCCAAGGTAGACATTGTGTGTTTTCCGGCACTGCAGCCACAAAACGTTGCCTACCCCTGGTATTAGGGAGTCCCCAAATCTGAAATAGTTGTATGTGAGGACAAAATGGGAATGTGATAGAAACCAGAATCATTGTCTTCATTGGGGATAATATTCTTTATAGCTTGTAATCCATCTTCACGGGAGATGTTGGCATATAAAGCTTTAACATCCATGGTAGCTAATATGGCGCTAGCTGGAGGCTTGTCAATGGAAGCTAGCTTCTTTAGGTAATCTGTTGTATCTTTCAAATAGCTGACAGCTCCCATGGCATATGGAAATAGGATTGAGTCAGCATAGTCAGAAACTCCCTCTGTGATAGTGCCAGAGACAACTGGATGTCCTGAGTTGCCAGATTTGTGGATCTTGGGTAATAAGTAAAACCTGCCTGGCCTGGGCTCCTGGCTGGTGGAAGAGTTAATCTACTCTTCTGTTTCCCGAGAGAGCTTCTTTAAGGTGCAAATCTACCCTGTCTTCTGCAAAATATTAGCCAGCATGGACAGAGGCCCTCATATCTCAGAGCTGAAGCTAGATGGAAACAGTTGCTTCCATGGAACATGTTTGTTTCTTTCCTGCTCTTTGCCTCTAACCCCCTTTGTCTGGAGAGAAAGGAAGTTCTTTCTCTGTCAAATAATCATATTGGTAGTTTTTTGATGTCACGCTGCATTTCATTTGCCCATATGACATTTTTGCTTGGGTATAAAATGCTTTGCTTGATATTGTGAAATCCAGGTACCCAAGAGTTAATCAGGTGCAGAAAATCATGACTAGCCCCTAAGACTTGAAAACAAAACCCCAAACCCAAATTCGTGTTCTTATTTGCCTTCTGGTTTGGGATCACTTAGGGCTCACACTGCTATAGTTTAAGTTTTTTTTTTCCCCCCACAACCTTAAGGCGAGGAGCCATATTTTTTGTTTGTGTTTTATGGAGCAGAGTTTTTTATGTAACCAAATTGTTTGTTTGCTGGATCTGTGACTTTAAGAAAAATTAAAAATATACTGAGACTGTAATAGTGACCAGAATTGCTTCTACTTAGGACCAGAGCTTTATGCTTCATGATCTGACCTTTTGTACTCTACTTCAGTGGGCCTAAGGTTAAGGCTCAAATCTATTCTCTGTATGCTTCAGTCATGGAAAGAAGACTGGGCCAGTAACACATGGCAACTTGGTGAAATGTACAAGTTGAACAAGGGGGTTTAATATAAATAGAGCTGACCTAAGAAGATATGTCTACAGATGGTCGATTTCTACTATAGCGCATGTAACTTTGTTTCTTCCCACTTCACAAAAATCACTTGAAAAACAACCGTAAAAGAGCCTATACAAAAGCGAGGAGACTGGTATCTAGGAGACAAAGCTGATCAGTCGCACAGAAATGAGCTTTCCAATTTACCATCTACCTATAATCCTACAGCAGACGAGCAGCAAATGGCCCCAACTGGTTAGCATCTCTTGTGGATTTTAATTAACCAAGATAAACATCTGTTGGGATATAGATGCTGTTTAAATAAATTCAGCACTGGAATGATCTTTAAGATTCAGTGCAAGGTCAGGGCCACATTTCTGTGAAAAGGAGTTGGATATAATAGATCATCTGCTGGTTCATTAAAAGTATTTTACTTGGGCAGCACAGTGCAACCACTGTGGTTTAGTAGTAGTTGTAGTCCTTGCTCAGCTCTTAAGCAACATCTGACAACACAGAAGAAGGGATTTGAGTTTGAAATATATCGGTTCAACAGGAGACTTGCCTTTAAATGTCAGCATTATTTGCGTTTATTTCATCTTTTTCAGACCCTCTATTAGGGCTACAGATTTCCGAATAGCCGCATATGTCTGTTTTCAGGCAGCCATGCACAATGGAATACATACGCACCAGACTGATTTAAGAGACAGTGAAAGTACTTATTATTTGAACAAGGGCATGTGCAGTGCAGGGAGGAACTTTGACCTGAGCAAGTACAGTTGTGTATTAAATCAATTGGACACTTATTTCTGTTCCCTCAGTTCTGTTCCCTGGGTTACTGGGCTTGATGTGGTCCATTCACACTGGAGCTTTTCTTTCTTGACTACAGCTAAGCTGTATGCATGCTTCTACACCTTTCATACAGCCTAACTGTATTTGTATTGGTGTATTCTGGGGAAATCTGGGCAGATATCCCACAGTGCTTCAGCAGCAAATAAAATACTTTACTGTGCTGCACGCAAGTCCTCACCAGTAATAAAAGAGAAGTTGCTACAGGATGCCTTGTGACTTGAGGAGGACAAAGGAATGGTTAAGCTAGGGGTGTCAGATGCAGCCCATGGGCCAGATCTGCCCCATGTAGAGTCTTCCCATCCTGCCTGTTGGGCTACTGGCAGGGTACCAGAAATTGTGGGGGGAGGGACAAGGCAGGAGTATGGTCTGCCACACTACTTGGGTCCCCCCAAGGCCCTGTGAACAAAGTGATCAAAACAGGAGGACAAGGAAAGGCTGTGCAGATCCACTGTTGCCAGCCCCGCCTATTTGGCCCAGGAGCCCTGTGATCTGAATCCAGTCTTGGCCTGGACTGAGTTTCATACCCCTGGGTTAAGCCAGTTAAACCTGAATATGGGAATACAGCCATGTACTAGATAAGTTCTCTTAAAAAGTTAACCGTGCAGTAATGACACAAACTTATGCTTATAAAGGGCCATGATATTAAGGGCTGAATCTCACTTCAGCTTCGTATGCAAGGAGCATGCAGTTTTGGGCACTTTACACAGTTTGGATCTACTTGCATGTCTATAGCAATCAGAATTCCAACTGTCAGTAAAAGATCAGGCTGAAAATTGCTGTAAGTAAAGTCTGTTTATAAAAACCAAAACCAAAAAAACCCACCTTTAGCCATCAGTAAAAACACTAAGCAGCTGTAGCTTGATTGAAGCTGCAACAGAAAAAGAGCACATTATCACCACCCAGTGTCCAAACAGGAGTGCAGCACCCTGCAGGGAGCATTCTCAGCCATGAGCTGCTGCTTCTGTATCCCAGGTTGTCTGTAATACTGCCAGGTCACATTCTGAGATGGGGACATGGGGCCAGCAGGGGTAGGGCTTGGGGATGGGCTGGGGGAGGCAGCAAGTTACAGTTGATGGCATCAGGGTGTGGGGGTCAGTAGGGGGCCTCTGACAGGGCAAAGGATAGCACAGTATAAAACTCTCTCTGCAGTCGAGCAGGATTGCCAACCCAAGACTTTGCAGTAAAATAACCCCCAAAAACCCATACTTTTTACTGACAACTAAACTTTTTGACTGTGGTTGATATTAAACCCCTACATTTGAAGCCAGTCCTTCTAAGTGGGGCCTGACAGCACTGCAGGACCTGGCAGAAGTGTTATATTTACATTATATAAATCATATCAGTAAAACCATGTGCCATTAAAAAAGATTGGCTGTCAGTAGAAGCCCTGCAGATTTGTCAGTTGAATGTTTTCTTGAGTTGGCAACCTTGATGCAACAGTTATCCTGTGCTTCCCTTTTAAGTATGCTCAGAAGCCTGTACTATGGGTGCATATGCTCCGGGAAAGGGTAGAGCTGCCTGGGTACATGAGTAAAATTATATGTATCTGTGGAAATCTGCAAATAATGACTGTTACAGAAAGAGGTGGGCTGCCCTCCTGCCACTTAGTCTAGTAGTTTAGTGCAGGAATAAGCAAGCTTCCTGCTGCAGGCCAAAATGACCAACCCCAAGTTGGAGACAGATGGGTGGATCAGCAGGCACTAGGACCTGTCTGCAGCATGTGTTTGGCCCTGTGGCGGCATGAAGACGGCAGCCACAGCCAAAGTTCCACACCCACAGGTTGGATCCATACCTTCTGTGGGGTTGGATTCAGCCCATGGGCTATAAGTTGTTGACCCATGGCTAGGTAGTTAGATTAAGGAGGGAGAATGAGATCTCAGTTATAGTTATCTTCTTCCAGAGGGGATTTGAGCTTGCATATCCTGCTTCCCAGAAAAAGACCTAACCAGTTAACTATAGGATAGGCTTCAATAGCTTTTCTGCACCCTGTATTTAATATCCCTTGGATAAAATAAATAAGTAGCAGCGGGATAGGCTATGCCTGACAGGGAGCCGGACAAGAACCAGAATCTAGCCCCTCCCTTCCAGGGCTGTGGCCATCTCGCTAGACCACCCTCTTTATGGCTTGATTTTCTCTTTTTGGCTCCATGCGTCTTCCCCTCTTAGTGATCCAGTAGGGCAGCTTCAAGAGGAGAGCTGAAGGGTGCTTGGGGCAAGACCTAGCCTATGGCCTGGTAATTAGGGCACTTGGTGGGAAGCAGGAGGTGCAGGTTCAAACCTTCTTTGGGAAAGGGGACCTGGAACCATGGTCCCTTCTTTCTTGGCAAAAGATGGTAGGGTCCTTTTCCTCCAGATTTCTTCTACAAGGTAAATGCATATCTGTGCAATTCTGTTGTGCAATAGATGGGGAAAAATGTAAAAACCATGTATGTGCCAACATTGTACTATGGTCATATGCCTAAGAGGTTCTTATGTAAAGGTGAAAATGAGTCTGGTGCTAACTGCTTACAGATGTCATTAGATTCTGTAAATGTTATATTCTTAGTCTGTATTTATCTTCTGAATTCATCTAGACTGTATTGTAGTATGCTGATGTAGATGCATCTATGGCTTCTCACTGTGTTTTTGCTTGGTGTGTTCAGAATAGACAATGTCATCCTGATCACAGTCTCCAGAAGTCCCTTCAGGATGCCATGAACAGGGATCTTCAATGAGCCCAGCAATAAATAGCTGGCATTGTGATGCCTTCACAGTTGTCTTATAACCTTTTTATGCTTGGGGAAATGTTGCCGAATCAAATGTGAATGGTGGCTTGTTAAAAGCTCAAGTGTATGACTTAAGATTTTTTTTTCTTGTTGGGAACAATTCACAGTCATTTTGAACACAAGCTACCAGTTCTTAACAAGAGATGAACTAATTATATCATTTAATAAAAGCACTGGGAGCACCAATTTAGGAAACCAGAGACGTGGCTGTAGCTTGGTCTAAAGAATGTGACTTGTGTTGTATGGGAGATATTAATTGCAGCAACTCCCAGGAGATAAGTCTGTTTGAGAGGTAGTTATGTTGGATTCACTATTCATATCGTTGGACTTGGGTTCTGTACAAGAACCAATAGAACTACCATAAAATAATTCTAGCCAAAGGCATCAATAATCTGAAAGCATTTTAATTCAAAATTAGAAAAATGGGAACAGTTACAAGCTGGGAGAGTCTATTAATAAAGGAAAACAAGTATTTGTTACCAGTGGTGTGAAATGGGATAATTTAAGAGAAATGCTCTAAGTGGCTTTTGTCATGGATAATGTCTTTTGCTATTTTTTTTCAAAGGAAATTGAGCTTGCAACTTTCAATTTCAGGGCTCCAAGATGATCAAAATACCATGGGGCATTCTGATCATCTAATACTTCACTGGAATGAGGTTATCAATAACCCTTGCCTGGGCATAATTTACGTAGTTGTCAGTATCTGAATCTCCATAATATGTCTCCGGGAAAAACGCCGCTTGGGGAGCAGGGAAGGGAATACCAAAAACTAAAGTACAGTTAGTTCACTCTTAATGAAGGGTACAGGAAAGTGATTATTTCAAATGGAAATGTTCAAACTAGAAGCAGAAGTTATGGTAAGGTCAAGTAGCCTGCTTTTGAAGAGAAATAAGTGACTCATGCTGTCAACTGCAGATCAGGCATCTGCAGCTTCTCAAAGTACAGCTGAAATTAAGATAGAAAGTGCTTTGTGATCATGCAGAGAAACGAGATGATAAAGACAAAATTTGGGAGGAAAGAAGGCTTAGCTTTTGGTGTATGATAAACTCTAATTCTCAAGGGAAAAAATTGAAGAAAAAACTGCTTGGTAACCTGGGGGGGGGGGGGGGAAATTTGCTTCCCTAAACGATTCTAATTAATGATCTAAGAGGTTTTTAAGTATATTATTTAAGGCTCTTAGTCCCAACCCCTTATTCTGGCATCAACTCTGTTTTACAGGTAGGGAAACTAAAACACAGGTTTTCTTCTTTATAAAGGAATCCTATCTGATTTTTGAGTTGAGGCACAAAAAGGCTTAATTTTCAGGGAGACTTGAGCGCCTTCTGCTCTCAGTAAAGTAAGTTGCAGTTCCATAAGTTTAGTACTGCTGAAAATCTATCCTTTCATGTATTAGTGGATACTTTTAAAACATGCATCCATGTCATTTAGGCCAAAGATGATATAAGTATTTCATGGAAGAGAAACCAAATCTCTTAACTGACAGGACTGAGGGAAAAGATCATTTCCTCCCTGCCTCCACTGCTTAAGAAGAAATCTCATGCCATCTTGTTCAGTCTCGCAAGGCTGAAATGATTCACCTGTAGAAATACCCTTTTGTGGAAATCTTTTTTTTTTTAATCGATGACAAATGTTTTCCAGAGATGTTCAGTTAAGGGCTGAGATGTGAATCACAAGATTAAATCCCTCCTTTGTAATCCAGGATGAAACCTCTGCTTTGAAACTAAGTTGAGACTTGAAACTTTTTCTCTCAAACTATGCCACATACACAACTGTTTTTGGATACTTCAACTTTCTCTTAAATCAAAAGTCGAAGATTTTCTTTTTCCATTAAAAAATGCATATTCCAGTGTAATTTGAAAACCCTTGTTCCTTAGTGGAGGGAGAAAAAAAAGACTTCCAGAATCTTGAAAATGACAACAAAATAGAATTATCTTCCTCTGTCAGCTCTATTAAACTGGTAAATGTATTTTCCCATACTACTGGAAGTATGTAGAGAAATTCATTTGTGATATGACTTTGCAGTCTAGCCAGTTTGGGGAATTTACTGTTATGTGATTTATAGGATTCATCCTTTCTATGGCTAGTATTTCTGCTGTGATGGTGCAGTTAAGACTGTGCAAAAAAGGTGGTCAATACAAACAAAGCGGTAATTAGAAACAAGATTAAATTGATTAAAGATAATCTATGTCAGTGGTCGGCAACATTTTTGGCCGGATTACCAAAATCACCCCAACCTCCACCCATGCCTTGCCTTGCCTTGGTGTGGCAGAAATGGGGGAGCCACAAGGGGCTCGATCCTCATTGCTGGCAGTGGCTGCACACATGCCTCCGCGAGGACGGGCCATGGTTGCGCTGCCCTAGCCCCTTCCTTACAATGTTCTGGGAGCCATGTGTGCACCTGCCACTGCCACAGAGCTGGTGCCAGGGCTCCAGAGCACAGCACAGCTGTTTGCAGCTGGCCCAGGCTCTGGGCAGCTGTAGCAGGAGGCTGCAGACAGCTATGCCAGGCTCCGCAACCCCAGCACTGGCTCCGTGGCAGCTGCTCATGCACCTCTGGGTGGATAGTGGGGCAAGAACTAGGGTTGTGCTGCCCCAGGCCCTTCCCTCCATGCACTGTGAACTACACATGTACCTGCCACCACCATGGAGCTGGTGCTGGGCTCCAGAGCCCCGTGCAACTGTTTGCATCATCCCAGCTGCCTTCCATAGCTGGCCCAGGCTCTGGGCAGCTGTAGTGGGTGGCTGAAAGGATGCAAATAGCTGTGCCAGGCTCCACAGCCCTGGCACCGGCTCCATGGTGGTGGCAGCTGCACACTTGCCTCTGGGTGCGGGGAGGAGCCAGAGTTGTGCTACTCCAGGTCCCTGCCTGGCCATGGGCCCATAGGTGCATGAACAGTTGCCATAGCCATGCAGCTGGTGCCAGGTCTGCAGAGCCCCATGCAGCTGTTTGCATTCTCTTGGCTGCAGCTGGTCCAGGCTCCGGGCTCCGGGTCGGCTGTGGTGTGCCAAGGAAAATGGCCTTGCATGCCATGCTCTGTCATGTGTGCCAGGGGTTGCCAATCCCTGATCTATGTTCTGAACAAAAGACCGTGTTTCTCAACAATGTAGTAATAGGTTGTTGTACAATTACAGGGCTGATCTTGAACTCCAGCTGTGCAGCTGTGGGCTTTGAGAGATTGATCCAAATTCCCCTTCAGTTGGTGGGAATCTTTCTGATGACTTCAGCTAGTTTTGGGTGAAGGAGGAATTTTTGATGAGAAGTCATAGTTGAACAAAATCCCCAGAAGTAATGCTGTAGGCAAAGCAATCTAAAACAAGCCAAGGCTAGTAACCTGAAAAAAATTGAGCCTGTATACATAGCCCCTTCTGATCTTTCCCCAAAATATCTCTATCAGAATAATTTGTCTGCTATTGCTCTTGGTCTTAAAGCAACATCAGAAAAATGAGGCATGGATTTTTGTGGGTGATATCTTTTATTTAGCCTCTTCCACTTCTTCCAGATCATCACAGCTACAACATCATCCCAGTACTATCATAAAAAATATACATTTAACATTCAGTAAGATGTCTTCCAATAATTCAATATCATTTCCCTTCCTGTGCAGGTTGGCACCTAGTTATTTATTAATGAAGCATTTGTTCTGTATTGCTCTGCTTGTATCTTTCTTCTTTTAAATCAATAAAACATTTCAATGTATGTATACCACATGCTAGTTACTTGAGATTTTATTTCAATAAAGGGACATTATTTACACATTAACCCTTTGTAAGTCATAGTCCTAGCTCCTTGTTTTATTGCTTCTTTTTATGCTGGTTTAACTCTGGCAGTAAAATTGAACTACACAAGTATCAAACTGGAGTAATTCCATTGAGATTTGCTTGAATAGTTGTATACTATGAAGTACTACTTTGTCTAGCAATGGTCTTCTGATTTTACCACAATTTCGCAAAGGACTCTATTAATACCTACTACACTTGATCTGAGCCTTCAAAGGCCGAGAAGTGACTGTATTAATATGCTACAAAATGAGTGATTCCGGTGTATAGCAGGCCTTCCACCCCCTAATTTCTTGTGCATCAATTACAAAAGTCCATAAGCTTTGTTTGGATATTGAAGGGGGACAAAGACTTGTAACAAAAAAAAAAATGTCATGCATGTAACATACATTCAACAACAAAATAATGTGGGAGAAATCTAATGGATTTAATAAGGATATTTATGACAGGTGCAAAGAAATCTCTTTTCAATCTACAAATACCTCAGAAATGATAAAGGACTAAGGCAGGCACTGTTTTGGAGTGACAAGTCTCGTATCATCCATTTGAATTACGTTGGCCAACACCAGTAATGCAGGCGTTCCCCTGCTGAGCCTAGTCTTAGCAGAAAATAGCAGCAAATGGGAAAAAACTAATATATAGTTGAAAAACACAAGATTTAGAAGGTACATCATATTTTATTATTGTCTACCATTAGACTTAGCACAAACTGCAATACCAATTTTAGCAAAAGAAAAGGATCTGCAGATAAACATGAAAGAAAAGGAGTCCATCTTCAAGATAAAACAGAGGTGTCAAAAGAGAGCAGACTTGCTTGTTTAACACTTGAGTGAATGGACAAGGACTGTCAATTCCAGTTGGATACATTTTCTGTTTGTTCTAATTAGTAAATGAATTTAAATGCTTTGATTTCTTGTTGTATATGCCCTTTGTCTCTCCCAGTATTGGTCTTCCTTCTCTCTTTGGGAGTCGCCCTTCTCTTCTTGCCATATGAACCTTGCTGCCTCTTCACAGGTTTTGTAGAGGAACATGGCCCTGATCTAATGCAGTGGGTCCCAGTAACTAATATTGATCCACTTGCTTCAAAAAATTAGCTGCCCTGGAGCACACTATTCTTTTGGAAATAGGAGTGTGCAGAACCTGAGCGGTAAAAGGTCTACGCATTCATTCATATTTTAATACTGTGCTACACACTGCAGTGTGCAGTATGTAAAAACAAGTATTTTTTACCTTTCTCACATAAAGGATTAGGAAAGAGCAGGCCATGGGCATGACCCGAAGAGAAGAAAGTGGATTGTCTTGCTTCCATTTTGTTGCCCAGTACTGCATGGGTAATGGTCTCCTGACAGGGAAAATAAGCCTACTACTAGAAGGGCTTCCCTGCTACTCCCCAGCCTCTAAAGCATTCTTGCTAGTGATAGTAATCACATGCTCTCAAGGGCTGAAGGTATTATTCTTTTTAAGGAAAAGATTCGTAGGGTATTTGGGAGCCTACAGACTTCTCAGTTTTGACTTCTGCAGTGGAGATGATCATGGAAAACCTAATTGGATTCAGAAGAAGGGAATACCCAAGGCAACCCCTGGCACGGGTGTCAGTGTGGCACATGTAGGCACTTTGCTTGGCTTGTGCCTTGGGGTGGAAGGTGGGAGAGGGGCTGGGGCTGCACTGCCAGCCACAGCAAGGATTGAGCCCTTGCACCTTCCCTGCTGTTCGCCTCTGTAATGCCAACATGTTACGAGTTGATGTTGCGGGTGTTCTTTTGGCACTCTGCCCAAAAACGTTGCTAGCCCATGATCCAAGAAATTATTTTCTAATTCAAGGAGGGTCAGCTGTGGGTTCACATAAAAATGAGGTCATGTCTAACAGAACCAGTGGGATGCTTTGAAAATCTCATAAAATAAAGGAAGAGTTGACTGGGATGGAAGCTTTGGACATAAATTACATAGATTCTTAAAACAATGTTTGATATAATGCTGCACTATATCTTTTACATCTGTAGGCATGGCAGTGGCTATGGGCCTTCTGGAGTGGGTAAAAACATGTCTTGGGATATCAAAAAAATAAATAAAAAAATCAGATGGCACCTGCGAATAGTACCATTTGAGCAAGGTGACTGGGGGTGGTGCTACTGAGATCAGCATTTAAACTTTGATTTTGTTCATTTTATCTGTCAGTGACCTGGAAAAAGGAACATAAAGCAAGGTGATAAAATGTACTGATGATACAAAACAGGGCTGGAGCAGGAAGGTCAGTACAAGAGGGAGGGGAATACCACTCAGTACAGCTTCACCCCCACAGGAGTAGAAGCTGACTCATGGCTTAGGCAGCTCAGCATACAGCCATGTAAATTGATCTAGAAAGAATTAAAAATGCACTGGAAAGCATTCCTGGTTGCTTTGTATATTCCTCAGTGTAAGAAAGCAATATTTTGTATATACATTAGAAGTCTAATATCCTTTGTGCTAACACAATCCTATGCTGCACCTGGGGCAGTACTATGAATTTGGGTAGAATATGTAAATAAATAGTGGCTGTTGGCTATTGCAACTGGACTTCAGCACCTTTCTACCATAAATAACCCAGACCAAATCTGCCTAGTGTGGTAGTGGTAAAATAATGTGATCATCTGATGCTTTGTGGGGCCTATATGAAATATGATGGATAGCTGGCATGGGGTGATCCTATCTATTAAAGGCAGTTACCAGACTCACCTGTCAGCATCCTGTCCAAGGAAGCAAAGGATGACTGGGAGTGAAGGCCAACCTACAACATTAACTTTTAAAGAGTGCCTTTCTGGCAGCAGGGAGAACTGTTGTTGGGCAGTATGGTGATGCTTGTATGTTACTATCTATACTGCATTCATGCATACCAGAGCACCGCAGGGAGTAACTAGGCAAAATGGGTGCAAACTAGTGGAGAGTAGATTCAGGTTAGACATAAGGAAGAAAATGTTTACAGTAAGCGTGGCCAGAATCTGGAATGGGCTTCCAAGAGAGGTGGTACTATCACCTAAATTGAAGGTCTTCGAGAGGAGCCTTGACAGTCCCCTGGCTGGGGTTGTCTGACCCTGGTCCTCTTTCCTGCCGGGGGCAGGGAGTCGGACACAATGATCCTTCGTGAAGGCTTGTTTTCAGTCTGCTCCGTTTGCAGGTGACGAGTTTTTTAAATATTGAGACTTGTTGATATATCTCTAATGAACATTTATTTATATTTGTAGTCCTAATTCGTAAGTCGGAGCATTGCTATGCTACACATACAAAGAACAAAAAATGCTGCTTATACACACTTTTTTTTCCTACAGTCTAGCATGCATTTTTGCATCCAAATGGAGAATCATTGCCTGCAATTTCAGAGACAAATAATTGTCTATCTTGCATAAGTGTGGATGCTGCCTGTTAGAGTAAGAAGAAGCCTTTGTCACTGGGGAGACTGAAAATAGTAAAAGTATATGATGACGGGGGCACAGTCCTGTGAGGTGTCAAATTCCCCTCCATCCCATCAACCTCAGTGAGACCTAAAGAACCCAGTACACTGTAGGATTACGCTAGTCTTTAGTAGACTTGGTAGCCTGGATATTTCTGGGTTACCTCCAACACTAAGGAGGAAATGATTAGTCTTTGACAGTTCAGCGGGAGAATATGCCCAACCAGGTTCTCCATGAGTTCTCACCTGAAGAAGTGCACTGTGTGCTGGATTCCTGCAGAAATCAATGGTTGAGAAGTGCTAAGAATCAGCATTGTTCTGCTGCCTGAACTTTGGTTCAGGTCTTACATTTTGAATCTACAATAATTAAAGTAAAATTAAAAGGTGAGACCTGTCTCTGAAATGATGGAAGTGATTTTTAAATTCCTGCACAAAAGGATGTGTCAGGCAGGCTTGATTGGGAGAATGGGGTAAAATTAAAGAAATTTTGTGGTTCCAAGTCAGTGACCGGAGTTGAGCTCTGTCAAATTATTTCAGATTCCACCCTTAGCAGCACCAGCAAATCTTCTTGTGCCAAGATAGAAGGTGATAGGAAATAGTGTTCTGCTTCATTATCCATTTTCCATCCTGTTCTTGGCCACAGCTTTGCCAAGCCAGTACTGTACTCAGGGGCATTGCAAGTTCCAAGTCTGGTAATAGACTGGAAATCTCTCCTGTCAGTTGTGATGTTTCATTGTTTGCTGCTCAGTGAACCATCCTGAGTAGAAAAAGGCCTTTCTACATGTGCTGGTTTTAAACAGGCTAAGTGATAAAGGACTGTGACCCATACAAAGCCCATCTCTAGATGAATGCTGAGGCAAGTGTACATAACAAGGCAACAGTTTTATTGGAGAGTTTTGGCAACCTGCCTGTGCCCCATTGGCTTTGGTTTGTGATACAATCTGGGGCATTCTAGGTGGGACACAGTGCAGGATGTTACATCAGAGTCCCAGGTTGCAATCAGACCTTCTTTCCCAATGCTATTCCATATTCCCTTGTGCTAAAGAAGTGTACTTCAAATGTATCAAATTATTCCTATCACAGCCATCTTCTCTCTAGTACAGCCTTGCACGCTTGTGTGTCCGTGTTCCTGTACCTTGATGAGCTTGGCTCTCTCTGCTACCAGCAATTCAGACTTCATGGAACTAGACAAAGAACTATTTTTTTTTCTACCTACACTTTATACTTGGATTTCATTCCTCTTTGTAAAGATTTTTTAGGTTTCCTTATTTATGTGTTGTGATTTTGGTGAACCCAAAATATTGTTGACCAAAAATATGGATATACTAGCTAATTGCCTGTCAAGAATGACTGGAGGGCGTGGACAGAGGCCCAAGTCCAGGCCCGTTCCTACCCTACCTCTGCTTCAGGTCCAGGCCCCCCATCTCTGCGCTTTGGGTCTGACGCCACTCCTTCCTACCCAACCGGTTTTAGAAAAGGGACAAGAGTATTTGTAGGTAGATGGAAACTGGCTGGTTCTACAATCTTTTCAGTTTTTTTGATGTTAAACTGGTGCCATTGGGTTTAAAATAATAGATGAACTACATTGAAAATATGAAACTCTACAATAGGTTAAGTTGCAATGCAGTGCATTTGGAGAGCTCTGTATAAACTTAGGAGAGGCATTGGGAGTAGCATTTCTGTATCTGTGCAGTGTGTTGGAGTGGATCCTCAAGGTGCTTTTCAACCCCAGGTTTCTATGATTCATTTGTACACAGCAGAAAACTTCAGTGCAGTTTTGGAAGCTTTTCCTTTAGGTGTCAACTATTATAAGAATAGCAGAAATACTTCAGATCAGGTTTTGAGGATCATTCAATGAGCACTGGCCAGAAACTTGTGAAGCATTTTAGTTTAATGTTACGGTTCTTAGTCACGTGAAACTCACTTTTAATGACTTAACTGGGAATTACATCAGAATGAGTTTTTCCATCAGAATTACTTTTTCTAATAGAAAAACTTTTTTTTATCCTTTTTGGAAAGCTGAAAAGATGGCTCTTCTGCTTTCTGCCCAGGTGGACTTTTTGAGTCAGGTGAAACATTTTCTAACTGGAAAAATGAGAAATTTCATGTTTTGAGGGGAGGGAATCTCATTTTTCTTTCTTCCCATTTTGGGATGGATTCTTTTCTTTAAAATACCCCCCCCCCCTTTTAGTTTTTGTGGAAGGGGGCTTCATTTTTTTTCTATTTCTAATAATAGGTATAAATCCAATAATTCCAAGGTTTTCCCAGGCCCTCTGTTTTCTTGATAAGAATGCCATTTTCTCATCTCTTCTGTGATCCAAGGTCAAACATTTTGCCATTTTTGAGAAGTGAGTGGCTAGCCTGTATGACAGCACCTAATTGTCAACAGTTGTGGAGGCGACAAAACTCTTTGTCTTCCAGTCAGAAATACGCTGTTAAACAAACAATGACTTACGGGCACAGAAATGAAGGATTTCTTGTCCAATTTATTATTTTTTGGCAAGTTCTTCTCTAGTTTTCTGAAAGCTCCATACCTGATCGCTGCCATGATCCCTGACATGACCTTTCTCCCAACAACTTACTTTTCCCATTACTCAGCAATGCTAAAGAGCTGATTTGATGGTGGAGCTAATTATCACAGACTTCTCAGATTTTTAAGTAGATCTGCTTGTGATGATTTCAAGGAAGGAGAAAATTAAGAAAGCAGTGTCTAAAAAAATCAACGTCTAGAAACCTGCCACAGTGGAAACATTGACACCTGCTCCAGTCATTTTAGGTAGTAACAGATACTCTGTTCTTCTTGCTGCTTCCTCCCCACCAAAAACTATGCCAAAGAGTAGCCATTTAATATTTCAAAGAACTTTTAAAGCTCAAGAAAGAGGTCTTTTCTACCTTCCCTTTCTCTGTGGGATTGCCACCTAATTTTGCTTGTTCTGAGAGGGAGAAGTCATATGGTATTAGTTTGGGATAAAGTACCACTTTTTTTTGCATCTCGTGATAACCCTGTGATTTCTGTGTCTCTTGTTTTAATCATGTTCACTTTTTGAGACAGACAGGCTATACAAACTAAACTCCTTATGCAAACTAACCTCGTACTTATACAAGTAAGCAAGTAATCGGTGAGTTAATAAATAATGAATACTTACGTGAATAGTGGCTCCATCATTCCGGAGCAAAAGCATCTAAAACTGGGCCTATTCAATTATATATCATAATGCCATCAATATACCCCCAAACTGTCTCTGTCCTAGGACACAAGAGCCCTTTAAAAATGGGGGCATATGATGATCCTAAAATCTCTAGATTGGTGAACAGTTGGTCAGACTGGGAACTAGTGTTACTGCGATTGAAGGCAGTAGCAAAAACATTTGGAACAAGATTGATCATGAGGTTTTTGAACTTCTCTTTATTATTATTCTTATTATTTCTCATCGGTTTTCCCCCCACATGTATTGCTTCTTCCTTTGTATTGGAGGTTTTTTAGAAGGGCACTGCAGTCCTACACTTTCCAGAACCTTGAGGCACCTGTCAAGGCTGCATCACACCTTGTGTGTTCGGTATGGGTACTGAACAAACAGCAGACTTCATGCCTCACCTTGAAGTCTGAATGTGCCAACATTGCAGCTCTTTTAAAATAGTCTCTCCTGTGACTGTTGCCATATTTGTATCTCTTGTGGGATTGCAAAGATCTGTCTGTGCAGTATTTCTAGGTGAGTGCAATGTGCCCCATAAGTATTACTGGTATTTCTAAAGCATGTTTTACAGCTAATATTTTTCTAACTTGGTTAATATTTGTAAGTGGACTTCAGATTTTGCTTAAATAGATACTGAAAACTTAAAATAAGTGGATGACATTAATTTCTTATATATTTTGTTAACTTCAGTAGGGATTAGACCCTACATGTGCTTTTCTAGTAGCTACTTGCTGCAGTGAGGTTCTGGAGCTACTCGTAGATTTGTCACCAGAGGTATCAGTGAGTAATATGGAGAAAAGTGAAGAGCCATGAAGATTTGGAATGGTATGAAGCTGAGGAAAGAATATTAACTGAATGTGATGTCTGCTTGCAATGAAAACCACACAATAGGCATTGCATAACTTACTTTCTAGACCAGTGGGTCCCAAGGATCACATACTTGTTTTTAATTTTGCTAAGCCCACTGTGTGCCCCTGTGATTATTGTAGAGTTAATAAGGAAAAAAAACCCCAATACTTTACTGTTGCTGCAACCACACTGTACATCTCAACAACCAAAGAGATTGAAGTGATAGTCTTCATTCCTTCTTTTTTCTTTTCACTCCATTTTTCCCCCTTTCCAGTCGTCCATTTTCCCATTGTTTCCTTTCATATATCTAGGAACTTGCTCTGTACCCCAGTTTGAGAAGCATTGTTCAGATTTACAAATAGCAAGTTTAAGATGTCCAATTTACAGGGTGCCTGTTGCAAAAAATGTGTACAGTATTTGCCTAGTATTTTATAACTAGATAGGTACTACTGACGATTAAGCACATTGAAGCTTTGATACCACAAGCACCTAAGAATGCAAAACATGTATTTACTTACTTAAAGTTGCAATCAGTCACATGGCCAAGATTGAGATCTAAGGCCTTGATCAAACTGCCAGTGAAATTTAAGGGGCATCTTTCCATTCAATTCAGTGCGAGTTAGAGCTAGATTTTTGCAAGCTCAACTAAAGTTAAGGAAAGAACAATATACACTTGTTCAGAAAGAAAGTGAGCAGGTGTGTGAGCACAGGGAAAATATAAGTGCATCTCAGGTAAATAAACTTCTATATTTTTTTTTTTCTCTATCAGATGGAAAAAATATGCCCTCCTGCATTTTGGTGTCATTCAGTCCTATGTAGCTTTCTAAATACAAACATGCCCCCTCTGAAAGCAGTTCTGCATGTGGATGGATTCCAGTACAAGAGGCCATGGGGCATGCTTGCATTAAAAAGGCAGCACCCATAGGATCTGCTGCCTGACTGGTGATGAGATGTCGCCAACCTAAAAATTGTTATTTTAGTGGCTTTTTTCAGTTGTAGTACCAAAGACTGAGCTACGCATAAGGATTGAGACTAAAACTGTGATGAAGAGCTAAACAGCTGATTGCCCCAAAACCTTTCTTCTGTATTTTTTTTTTAATAGGAAAGTTTAGTACTAGTTTATTGCTTTAAATGTGCCATTGATGCTGGATCCAGCAACAACTTCAGGATTCCTCTACCTAATGGAAGTCCTCAGCAAGTACAATTAAGACTTCATTCAGGTTTTTTCCCTAGTTCTGAATTTTATATTTGCATTCATATGGATGCTTTTTCCTAAACACATTGAGATGTATGCCAAGAGGCCCTTTAGGAGAATGCCTATAACTGAAATTGTGTTTTCTTATTCCTTGAAGCTGAAAGCCATAAAGAAAAGAGAGTGGTTTAAATGAACAGACCTTGCCGAATCACCACCTTAAAGCTCCAGTCACTCATGTGAATCAAAACCTGTGAAAAGTAGGTCATATTGTACAAATGAATTAGGTTTTGCTTCACATTTTATTGACTTTTAGTTTTTCATTCATGGTAGTTTATAGTTAGCAGTGTGTTGTCTTTTTAATGATTGGAAAAATACTGTTCTCTATACCCTGTGTTTAGAATTGCACATATCAAGCAATCAAATGGAATCAAATAGATAATGGATTCACCTTCTCTCTTCTCCCCCCCCCTTGCTTTTTTTTTATTCTTGAGCATAAAAACAATATTGTAAGTTATTATCAGGTGGTGAAATTTGCTTCCATGCAAAAGATTTATGTATAAGGTAAGTCATTCTTAAGACCTCAGTGAAGGGCTAGAAGGATATTATCGGCCTCTGCAAGAAGGTGAATTTCACCCAGAGAACGTTATGAACCATTGAAATGGAGTTCAGGGATGTTTCATAAGGTGTCTGATCGTGTCAACTGTTGTAAAATTAAAAATGATATTGGGAGTATTTGAATGCAGTTACATGTGCATGATGCCAGGTTTTCAGTCTGGCTCAAGTTTGAGATGACACCGCGGCGAACCTTGGGTAAATTGGGATCAATTTGCACTATCGAGCCATAGAGCCAGGTTGCTGTGGCTTTTTTGTTACATCAATTGCATTTTATTAGCACCGTGCTGAGGTAATTGTGAGTGGCACTGCATCAGGAATGAAGGTCAGAGGAAATTCTTCAGCCATGTGGAATGTCCCAGGGTGATAACCTCTTTTTCAAAAAGAGTTTGCCTCCTTGTCATTTCTGCAGTTCATTTAAGCTATACATGCCTGTTGCCAATATGAATGCAGGAATAGATGCAAATAAAAAAAAAAAAAGTAAGTTCTACGTAATGAGACTGAACCACATAACACCTGTGTGGGGCAAGGGTTACAACCAGGGACCTATTTATTCCCCAGTGATATGCACCTAAACTCTACAGCCAATTTTGTGGGTTCTGTGGTGTTCTGATGCAGCAGGTTGTCACAGGTTAATGCAAACTACATATACATTTTTAATAAATGATGACAGTATTCATTTTCATGAGTAAAACTGGTATGGTTAAACACTCAGTATATTTTAGGATGTTTCCTTATGAGTTTCAACATGAAAGATTTTTATTTTGACAATGTGTGACTGCGGCTGGGACATGTAACTACAAATAAAACGTTCAGGAGCAGAAGCTGGAGATTTTTGGAAAATGAAGGATCAAATGTTATGGGATTCTTAAGAGAAACTTAGTGTCTGATTTTTGATTTTTGGTAAAATGATTAGCAGTGAAACAGTTGTACATGATAACTTGAATATCAGCATTATTAGGTTTCATATTTAACCTTTCTTCAACATAAATGATAAAGGTCAGGGCTGTCCAGCTGGCAGCTTGCAAGCTGCATGCATCCCACAAAATACTAATGTGCAGCCCCTGGGCTCCCACCCTGCCACCACTTCCTCCTTCCCCATTGCTTTGGCTGCAACAGCAGCAGACGTCTCTGGGCTCCCTGCTGTCTCCAACTGCTGCCCTTCTTGCCCTCACCCCAGGGATGGGGCAGTGCACCAGTGTGCAGAACTGAAGGCCAGTCGGGGGCTGTGCTTGTTGGGCAGGGAAGGGGGGCAGAGGCCTTCACAGGCACACATTGTGAAGTGGGGGGGGTCCTCACACAGGTTCATCATGGGGTGGGTGGGGAGTAGGGGTTTGCGAAGGTCCTATTTGATTCAGACTCGGCCTGAATCGGAGACTGTGATTCGATTGGTTGATTCAGATCGCTGTGCCCAATTTGATTCAGCCGAATCCAAAACTGAAGATTCAGTGCTGATTTGGACATGGACACAGCTTTAAATGTTTTTTCTATGTACCTTGAGGTACCAGTGTGGCTTGTGAACGCTGCGATGCTGGGGCTCATGGAGTGCCCCACAGGAGTGCAGGGGGACCTTGCACGTACTTGGTGGCAAATCTGGAAGTGGACTGGAACTACTTCCAGTCCACTTCCAGGTCTGCCGGGGAGCATGCTAGGGCCCCACACCCCACCCCCAGCTCGGTGATTGGCTGCTGGGGAACCCCAGGTGCCACCCTCACACCCAGGAGGCACCAGTTGCTGAGCCGGGCGGGCACGGGCAATCCCCGTGGGCGCTCTTGGCGGACCTAGAAGTGAACCAGAAGTGATTCTGGTTCACTTCCGGGTCTACTGCCAAGCGTGCTGGGGAGCCCCTTGTGCTTCTGTGGGACACTCCATGCACTCCAGCATCTCGGCATTCACAAGCCGCCTGCTACCTAGGGGTATGTAGAAAAAACATTTAAAGCTGTGTCTATGTCCAAATTACTGAATCTTTCCGAATAGATTTGGAGGGTTCTGATTTGATTCGGAGAGATTAAAGGGTCCTCTGATTTGATTCGGATTCAGAGATTCGGCCACCAAATTGAGCCGAATCTCTGACAAATCAAATCGGGGACCAAAGCTTCTCACCGCCCTAGTAGGGAACATCTGTGGAGTACAAACCTGGTGTAGCTTGTGTTGCATGCAGCACCCTGAGGCATGTGGTCCCTTGGGGGCTTAGAAGTTGGAGACTTCTGATGCATAGGGCATGCCTCTCAATATGTTCTTTGGTAATGCTTCAGCTTCTCTGCAGTCTTAAAATGACCCCTAGTTATTGGTTAGCCTGTTTTTTTTTTTCTCACAGTGATTAAGAGTAAAAAAAAAACAAACCAAAACCCCCAAACTTTTTTTTTAACGATTAGATTTAAAAATTTTGGAGCCACCTCTAAAACATAAGGCCAGTTTATATTTATGTAAAATATAATGGTTTTGCATTCCCCCTTCCCAATGTAATGGATCCAGAAGCACAGTATTAAAAACTTTGCTAACTGTATACTGAGTGTCTGTCAGTCTGTATGTGTGCATGAGTATCTTATTTTGACAACTGAGGAAATGTAGCCACTTCAAGCACTATTATATAACCTACTTAATTTGAGTTAAATTTGAATAATAGATCTTATTTGTAGCTAGAAATTTAAAAAACAATTGTTTCAGTAAAGAATATATCCTACATGTTATACATGTCCCATGGCATAATGAAAACACATATGCAAAGACAGTCTCCCTAGTCCAGCTTCAAGCGAATGCCACTCAGCTAATACACCCTGGGACCTGAAAGCATACTAAACCTGGCTCAGTTAGGAGACTTCTGATGGAGTCTCTAGAGACTTTCCCCGTTCTCAAACACAAGATGACCAATCCCTCTAATCAAATCTAATTATATTATAAAGTACTCTTCAAATGATCTGACTTGCCACACTCATGCCTGGAAAGAGGAGGCTGAGATGAAAAGAATGGGACAATGTCTCAGAGCATGTAAGAGCAAAATTTAATGCTAAACCCAAGCTTAGCTGGTGTATTATAATAATGGACTTGTAAAATAATCCCATTCAAAATGAATAGACCAACTTCATCCTTAGCCACTGGAGATGAATTTGGTCCTTTATATTTATCACAACCAGTCTGTCAGTCTTCAAAAGTAAATTGGTACATGTGTCTATAAAAAAAAAAAAAAAAAGTCAAGTGTGTCTTTGGAGGCTTTCATTTAAAGGTATTTAAATTGCAGACTCTGATATAAGGTGGCCTGCTAGGAGAATGGAAGCTGCAGAATGACAAACAATACTTCAAGTGAAATTGCCGGCATTCAAGAAGATAAGCAATAAATCACAGACAATACCTGAGATTAGATTCAAAAGCTGAAGCCTGACAAATGAATGCATGAGCGTTGACGAAAACCGTTTTGAGTTGATTCTGTGCTTGATGACCATTCTTATGAGTGATCAGGGCTGATTATGCCTACTAGTTTTAATCTTAAAAAAAAAAAAAATTCCCTCCAAAGGTAAGAATTCATTACCATATTTTAAAGGGTACATGATTGCAAGCTTTAATGAACCTGGTGAGCGTTTATCCCTTTGTGATTCATCCAATAGTGAAATGAACTAGATTCAAACCTAAAGTGTTGTCACGGGGATAAGGGGTACCTTGGATTTATGATAGAATTAAATGTACTAATTGGAATTGGGAATCATAGACAAAGGCAGCCACTCTAGTCACTCTTGTGACTATTCAGTTATGATTTGCAAAGTTTGTTTGTTTTAAACCCATTACTCACTCCGCACAGGGAGGGTATTTTGGTGCTACAAATATATCAGGGGCCAAACCTTAACTTGGGTGCGGTGGAAAGCAACTCTACCAGCTTTGTTGCACGCAGTTGTACTTGGTTGCAAACAGCTAGATACTAGTCATGAAGGTTTGGGACTGGCAACAAGTATATGTTGGAATTGACCGGTCAGAAGGCTGCAGAGGTTACTTTGAACTGAACAGCTGTGTTCCGGCTTCTCTTTTACTTATTACTTGACTCTACCTCCACAGTTGAGCATAAAGACATGAATCCTCACAGTCTTCAACTTCTAGTTAACCTTTTCCAAGTTATTCCCACAACTTTTTTCTTTGCGAGTGCAGCCGTTTAGGGAATGAAGGATAGAGAGTCCCATTCTAATTTCTGCTGCCTTCCTACAAATAGGCTTGCTCTGGGGAAGGGTGCTCAAGAGGCAGAGGAGTAGGACTAGGTTATTTAAACCTTAAAGCATCCCTGTGGAGGAGTTTTATAATCTGTCTTGCACAAAGACAGGTATAAAATGTAAGGGGAAAAGGTGGAAACCCAAAGAAATTGAAACAATTCTTGAGAAGAGGCTTTGGATTGTGCATGCCCAAGATCTTGGGCTCCCAATTTCTAACAGCAACTGAAGCCAACCTGATGCAAAATTAAGCATGCTCTCCTTGTAGGCCGGACAGACTTTTAAAGCTAGTGAAGCCATTCTGAGCAGCAAATCTGGTCCCCTACATAACGTAGGCCAGGGGTTGTCAACTGGGGGTACTTGGGAAGGGCGGGTGGCGATAGAGTGCTGCAAACCTCCCAGGAACAGGGCCGGGGCAGGGTGAGGGCAGCGGTGCCCTTTTGTGTGCCACACAGGTGCTGCCTGGCTGGCTGGATGTGGGGGTAGGGGGGAAGCGTGTATGCAGCTGCTGTTGCCATCTACCACCCTGCTCTGTGTCTAGCCATGTATCCCTCCTCCCTGCCCCCTCCCCCACCACGTCCCCTGTGTCCAGGGTGTACACTTATTTAAAAAGGTTGAAAATCCCTGATGTAGTCCACAGAACTTCACCCAGGAATTCCTGCATCTAGCCCACAACTTCGTGTTGAACAAATCTTTTAGGAAGGCATTTAGTCCTGATATAAAGCGCTTGGGTGATGGAGATTTAGTCACCTCTAAATCATTCCAATAGTTTATTACCTTCACTTAGATTCTCATTGTGTTTCCAAATTAAATTTGTCTGCTTCAGTTTCCAGCTATTGAATCTTGTTATTTCTTTTCCCATTACAGTGAGGAGCTCCTCTGGTATGGTAACTTCTCCCTGCTGGTTGACACAAATTAAAGCTTAATGTTTGTTTTGCCATAAGGAAAAGGGGGAAAAGGTATGTCTTAGGGACAGAATAAGAGGGGGTGTCCTGGTTTGGGTACCTGTTCACTTTGATTCTTTTTAAGTGCATTTCAGACAGAAAAATACAGAATAATACAGAATGTGTTGTATACAAGATTCATCCTGAGTAGGATGGATACATTTATCATTAGTAGGAAAGCTTTAGAGTGAGTGAAAATACTACATGGCCAAGGTAGTACACCAGGCAGTGGCTTCCTCAGATAAACCATCTGCTTCATACAGGCTTCCTCTTAACCTGGAAGCAGTGTAACCATATCTGCATGGGGCAAGCTAATTGGCACCATCACTCAGCAGAGCTAATTAGCCTACTGGAAGAGTTGCATAGAAGCTGACACATTGCTGCTGGTTTAGGAGGCAGCCCACACAAAGCAGTGCAGCATGTTTGAGAACCCTGCCTGGCATGGCAATTGTCACATAGATATGTCCTAAGTATATATAGCTCATCTCTAGTTGGTGATGATTATTCTTTTATGCCTCACTACCTCATCCTATACTCTGGAGCATATGACGCTTCCAAGGGGATAAAAGAAAAAAAATTCTGACAAGGTATTGAAGAGTCTCTTTCAATACAGGACTTCCCTAGCAGTCCCCATCCGTCCGTCTTCCCCCCCCCCCCCCCCCCCCCCCGGAAAAAAAAAAAAAGACCTAATATAGCTTTCCTATAGTTTACCATATCACAGTTTTAAAATGCTGTATACCAGGAACTTGGCTAGATGAGAATGCTGCCCAATAGAAAATCTTAAGGAAATCAAGCTCCTGTTTTTAACTCTGCAGCATGGGTGCAGGAGTTGGAAGAAGCAGCTGAACAGGCCATCTTTAACCTCTGGGATTATAATTATTGTTTATAGGATTCATATGCTACCTGAAATCACAGCTATTCTAAAACAGATTATCTCACTTAGTGTTGCATAATATAGTATGTCTCACAGATGAAGTCATATCACTTTTCCTCAAGAAAAAAAGATCTTCATTGCCTACTGTATGACTAATGAATCCTTTGTTTTCTCAGGAGAAACAATAATTGCCCAGTGCAGCTTGAGAGATTCTGTATCTAATGCTTACAATGAATGTGCTAACCTACTGTACCTAACTATCTTGGTGTTGAATATTTGTGGACTCTCTTGTATTGGAGGTATGCGCAGAAGTAATGCTCAGACACGAGGGTAAGATTGAAACATTTCACTGTACATCCAGGAGCTTGGCTTGTTTGCCACATTGTATAGTTAATAGCTCTAATATATATATTTTTTACTTTCTGGCTTTTGGAGCTTGTTATTAATAACTACTAAGATAATCTTCACTCTTCAGTAAGTATGAAGCTGCATCAGTGCTTGCAACTGAGAATGATGACTTGTTTCATTGCTTTGCTAGCAAGCTATAAATGAAAACCTGAATGGCTCAATCAAAACTGTAATCCAGATTTGCCATGTGGAACTGGGTCACTAGTTAGCTAAGATGGGACATATTACAACCAATATGTCAGCTGTATATAACCCTTATATTGCTAAAGTACCAAAGCTAAGAAAACCCAAGGTCATATTGAATTGCTTTTGACTTGCCACTGTAATCTGTATGAAAGGTTCCTGTCATCTAGGTAAGAAGCATTTAGAGCAAAAAGTATAGAGAGTAGGGGGAAGAATCGCTTTACATTTCCATTTTCATTAGGGCTAAAATGAACGTTACTGGAAAGCTAGTTTAAAATCTCTCCGTTCATTTGTGTCTGGAAACCCAGGATGCTTATAAAAGTGCTCTGAGGCACGTGTGTAGGTTGTAGCCGTGTTGGTCTAAGGACATAGGCAGACAAGGTTCCTTAGGTGAAGCTGATATCTTTTATTAGACCAACCCAAATAGTTGGAGAATAGTTATTAAGCAAGCTTTCGGGTTCAAAAACCCTTTGTCAGGCTAAGGAAGTTTCAGCAGTTGGTGTGTGCTCTTCCTGGATGGAATGAAAAGTAAAGAAACTTTTTTACTTTTCATACCATCCAGGAAGAGCACACACCAACTGCTGAAACTTCCTTAGCCTGACAAAGGGTTTTTGAACCCGAAAGCTTGCTTAATAACTATTCTCCAACTATTTGGGTTGGTCTAATAAAAGATATCAGCTTCACCCAAGGAACCTTGTCTGCCAAGGCACGGGGGCACTTTTAATTAGAGTGGCTCTAAGAGCTGCTCTAATTAAAGCACCCAGAGCGTCTTGTGTATCAGTGTCCCAGCACTTCGAAACGGTGGCGGGGGCGCTTTAATTAAAGTTTATTCAAGCTTTAGTTAAAGTGCCCCTGCTGCCATTCTGAAGCTGGGGATGCTAATACACAAGATGCTGGAGTCTGCTGGGGCACAGTAATTACCACGCTCCAGCAGACTCAATTAATCGAGTCTGCTCCAATGTGCCATAATTACAGCGTGTCAAAGCAGCTTCACTTCTCATGTATTGGTGCCCCTAAAGTCTACATTTCTGACCTTACCCGTGGGGGGGTGGGGAGTGATTGTGGCAAATATTGGTATCCAGATGCTGGTAATAAAGACTCTCAACTCCAAATATCCTGCGTCTAATATGATGACTGAGTGTACTTGCAAGCAACCAAGTGTTAGGGGAACAAGACGAATCAAACCAATGTAATTATCTGTCTGTCAAAAGTAGGAGCAAAAGGAGTCACTGCAGGGCTTCTATTACTGTATATATACACAGCTTGGATGCAATGCTTTAATAAGTTGGGTTTTTTTTTTAGGACTGCCATCTGCACACGGAGCTTTCAGAATACACAGCTGAAAAACTTTTGGCATTTTTATACAATGTATCCATTGCAGCGCTGGGCGCTTTTAAAAGTGCCTGGTGCTGTGATGCATGCATTTGTATACGTGGTGAAATGTGTGTCAGCACTGAGAAAATGCTGGTGGTGTGCTTTTCAATTAAAACACCTCAGAGGCACATTAGCTTAAAAGCGCATCACCACCAGTTTCTGCATGCTGACGTGCATTTTGCCACTTATACAGCTGCACGTGGTGCACTGCATAGTTCACCACAGCTCGTGTACAGAGCAGATTTGATTAATTGAGTCTCCTCTGAAGTGGTGGATATTTGGCATGTTGCTGGAAAAAAAAGTATGCGTATAAAGATACTTTCATCCTGTGAAAGGCACTACCCAAGCTGGTAACAAAGGGTTTCTGTCACAACATTAGTTGATGTTTCCAGTCATATTTCGTTAGTCTCTTGTAGATCATGATACAGTAATCCAGTTACATAGGGTGGAAGACTGGACATGGACAGATGAACAATTACAGGTTTCCCTTGATTTATGTAGTACATGCGTTCCTGGAAAACTGCACATAAATCGAATTCACATAAAGGGAACTCAGTTTCATATATTTCATAGACATTAGGGCAGGAAGGGACCTCGGAAGATTGAGTCCAGCCCCTCTGCCCGAAGGGCAGGAAGTCAGCTGGGGTCATAGGATCCCAGCAAAATAAGCATCCAAATTTCTCTTGAAGGTGTTCATTGTAGGTGCTTGAACCACCTCCGGTGGCAGGTTATTCCAGACCTTGGGGACTCGGACAGTAAAGAAATTCTTCTTTATGTCCAGCCTGAAATGGACTTGCAATAATTTATAACCGTTCGACCTCATCATCCCTTGGGGCGCTCTGGTGAACAAACATTCCCCCAGATATTGGTGGTCACCCCTGATAAACTTATAGGTGGCCATCAGATCACTCATGAGTCTGTGCTTTTCCAGGCTAAAGAGCCCCATAGCTCTCAGCCTGTTGTTATAAGGTCTGTTTTCCTGACCTCTGATCATGCATGTGGCTCTTCTCTGGAGACTCTCAAGCTTCTCCACATCCTTTTTGAATTATGGAGCCCAAAACTGGATGCAGTACTCCAGCTGCGGCCTAACCAAGGCCGAGTACAAGGGGAGAATGACGTCCCGGGATTTGCTTGAGACGCATCTATGGATGCAAGCCAGCGTTTTGCTTGCTTTACTAGCCACAGCATCGCATTGAAGGCTCATGTTCATTTTGTGGTCAATGATGACCCCAAAGTCTCTTTCTTCGGTAGTGCTAGCCAGCGTAGCACTGCCAAGCCTATAAGGATGCTGCAGGTTTTTCCTCCCAGCCTTGCGTTTTTCAGTGTTAAACACCATCAGGTTCTCGTCCGCCCATTTGCTGACCGTGTCCAGGTCAGCCTGGATCGCCCTCTTGTCTTCAGGTGTGGATGCTTTGCCCCAAAGTTTGGTGTCCTCGGCGAACTTGGCCAGTCTGCTTCTGACTCCAGTGTCCACATCGTTAATGAAGATGTTGAACAATATGGGTCCAAGGACAGAGCCTTGAGGGACCCCACTGGTCACAAGGCACCATGATGATTGACTTCCATCAAGTACCACCCTCTGGGTCCGACCATGCAGCCAATTCCCAGCCAGCGGATCATGGTGGATCCAAAGCCGCAGTTGGCCAGTTTTGCCAAGAGGTGATCATGGGATACCAAATCGAAGGCCTTTTTTAAGTCAAGATATATAACGTCAATCTCTTCTCCCTTGTCCGGGTGATAGGTTGCCTGGTTCTAAAAGGAAATAAGATTGGTCAAGCAACACCTACCTGCAACAAACCCGTGCTAGCTATCCCTCAGGATGTTGGCGTTGGCCAGTCCATTAAGGATGGCCTCTTTTAATAAACTTTTCTAAGATCTTCCCCGGGATAGAGGTTGATGGACCTGTAGTTTGCCAGATCCACTTTCCTCCCTTTCTTGAAGATAGGCACCACATTGGCCTTCTTCCAGTCTTCAGGCACTTCACCAGAGCACCAGGAGTTCTCAAAGATCTGTGCCAGAGGCTGGGCTATGGTGCTCGCCAGCTCCTTGAATACCCTGGGGTGTAGATTATCAGGGCCAGCTGCCTTGAAGGTATCCAGCCTCTCAAGGTGTTCCTTCATGAGGTCAGCATTGATGGAGGGCAGGGAATCTCCCTCACCCAGACCTCCCTGTCCCGTAGTGGGCATGGGTATCCCATGGGACTGATGAAAGATGGACGCAAAGTACCCATTTAATAGGTTGGGTTTTTCCTGGGTGTCAGTTGTCCCACAGGGGGGTTCAGCAGGGGTCCAATGTTGCCCTTGCTTATCCTCCAGCTCCCCACATATCTGAAAAAAGACTTTTTATTGTCCTTGATACTCTAAGCTAGTTGGAGTTCAGTTGCAGCCTTGGCTTTCCTGGTTTGCTCCCTGCAGACCAGAGCAGAATATTCTTCCTTGGAGGTGAATCCCGTCCTCCATCCTTTGTAGGCCTTTCTTTTTAGCCTCAGATGGTCTGCTGGATCCCTGGAGAGCCAAGTGGGCTGCTGTGCCCTCTTGCTGCCTTTCCTCTGAGATGGAACAGAATTAGCTTGTGCATTGAGGATCGCTCCCTTGAGGAACGACCACTCTTCCTGAAATCCCCTCCCCCTGGGGTCGTGGTCCCTTAGGGCTTCACAGACAAGCCTCCTGAGCTTGTCAAAGTCGGCTTCCCTGAAGTCAAGGACTTCATTGTTGCTGACTGACTTGCCAGCTTTACAGCAGATGGTGAAGGTGATCAGCTCATGGTTGTTGTCACCCAGCTTCCCATCGATCACTAGGTCACTGATTAGGTCATCCCTAGTTGCCAGTACCAGGTTGAGCAGTGCTTTACCTCTCGTTGGCCCATAGACTTCTTGAATCAGGTAGAGGTCATCCATGTATGATAGGAAGCTTTGCGATCACTTGGATTTTGCTGAGTGATCCTCCCGTGAGATGTCTGGGTAGTTGAAGTCACCCATGACAACCATGGTCCTAGAGCATGCGGCCTTAGCCAGTTCCCAGGCAAACTCCTGGTCAAGCTCTTGACTTTGGGTGGGAGGTCTGTAGACTCCCACCGTTGTGTCCCCTGTGCCATGTTCCCCATGGATTTTAGCCTGGAGGGTCTCCAGTCGTCTACCCTGGTCGCCAATATCAGCTTGCAGGGATGCGTAGCTTTCCTTAACATAGAGCTACATCCCCGCCCCTTGTATCTACTCGATCTCTCCTGTACAGGGTATAGCCATCTATACCCGTGGTCCAGTCATAGGTGGAGTCCCACCAGGTCTCTGTTACCCCTATGACATCGTAATTATTTGTGTTAAGCAGGAGGATGAGCTTATAATGTAAGAAATAGGGATACATTCTCACGGCGGTGAGGGAGGGAGGGAGTACGGCTGGGACTAGGGAGGGCTGCGGGCTGGGAGGCGCGTGCAGGACGAGCGGATCTGCGTGCAGGATGAGTGCGGGCTGCCGCTACAGGCTGGAACCTGCGGCAGCACCAGACTCTTCTCGGCGCTCAGGGTGGGCGGCATTGCTGGGAGGGGGGCTGCTGCCACCCCAAAATTTGCTGTAGTCCTCCAATTGGCCCTTCCAGTGCTGCCACCGAGCACCGAGAAGAGCCTGGTGCCGCCACTGGCCCTCATACTGCACACAGATCTGGGGGCATGTGCTCACCAGGAAGAGCCTGGCACATCCCCCTGCAGGCCACAGCCCTACTGGAGTGCATATAGCAGCAAGAGCTGCGCCCTGCACCTACTTACAATTCCCTCTCCTTTGGTCCCTGCTGCAATGGCCCCAGGAGCAGCTGATGCCAGCTGCGTGCAACTGCTGGGCTGCACCATACCCCAAACTCCCCGGGACTCCACTTGTCCCTGCTCACCCCAGCTCCTGCTGCAGCGGCCCCAGGAGCGGCTTACACCACCTGCCTGCACCATGGCATGATGCAGCCCAGGAGCTGGGGTGAGTGGGGACAAGCAGAGCCCTGAGGGGTTTAGGGCACTGTGCAGCCTAGCGGCTGTAGGCCGCTGCCATCAGACACTCCCAGAGCAGCTGCAGCAGGGGCTGTGGTGAATGAGGCCCTGGCCCCATGGCCCTTTCCCCTCCCCCCACAAACTTACCTGCTTATGGGGGTGCCTATGTCAATAGCATAAGAGTGAATTTACCTCACATATAACGAATTTTGGATATAAAAAGGGTCATCGTATGAGAGCAAATTGGCATGTACAGAACCCAAGGCAGCAGCCCTGGACTTCAAGGGGTCGGATTTCAATGAGGTAAGGAGAATAGTTGGGGAGGTACTGAGGTCCTGGAGGGGAGGGGAGTCGGGTGTCCAGGAAGAGTGGTTGTTCCTTAAGGAGACGATCCTCCAAGCCCAAAGGGAGGTAATCCCAACGCGGCTCAAAGGGGGCAATAGGACACAAAAGCCCCCATGGCTCACCAAAAGCATACGGGAATGTCTCCTAGCTAAAAAGAAAGCATACACCTAATGGAAGGGAGGGGCCATCACCAGGGAGGACTATATCTCAGTTGCTTGGGGCTGCAGGGGGGCGGTCAGGAAGGCCAAGGTGGAGATGGAACTGGGACTAGCTACCCAGATCAAGGACAACAAGTTCTTTTTTAAATACATAGGGGGTAAAAAGAAGGTACTGGGTAACGTGAGGCTGTGCAGGACATGCTAGGAAATCTGGTCGTCGCACCAGACAGCAAAGCTAACCTATTTAACAATTTCTTTGCCTCCATTTTTCTGAGCAGGGACTGAGTAACAACCCCCCCCGGGACCCCCATAAGTCCCAGGAGAGGCGCACCCAGGCCTAGAGTCGATGAGGACCTAGTCAGGGAACTTCTGGAAGGACTGGACATATTTAAATCAGCAGGTCCTGACAATCTCCACCCCAGAGTGCTGAGGGAATTAGCAGAGGTCATAGCGGGACCCCTGGCACGGCTTTACGAGCACTCGTGGTGCCAGAGGACTGGAAAAGGGCCAATGTGGTTCCCATTTTCAAAAAAGGAAGGAAGGAGGACCAGGAAACTATAGGCCAGTTAGTCTTACCTAGATCCTGGGTAAGCTTTTTGAGAGAATTATCCTGGCGCTTGTCCATGAGGGGCCAGCAGGGGAGATTATGCTTAGGGGTAACCAACATGGGTTCATTAGAGGCAGGTCCTGTCAGACCAGCCTGGTGGCCTTCTATGACCAGGTCACAAAATCCTTAGACGCAGGTGTAGCAGTGGACATAATCTTTCTGGACAGTCAGATGGGTCACTAACTGGCTGGAAGGCCACACCCAGAGAGTGGTGGTGGACGGGTCATTGTCGATCTGGAGGGATGTGGGCAGTGGGGTCCCCCAGGGCTCGGTCCTCGGGCCCACACTGTTCAACATCTTCATCAGCGACTTGGACGAGGGTGTAAAAAGCACCCTGTTCAAATTTTCAGATGACACTAAGATGTGGGATGAAGTGGGCATGCTAGAAGGGAGGAATAGGCTGCAATCGGACCTAGACACATTACAGGGGTGGGCAGATGAGAACAGGATTGGTTTCAACACTGACAAGTGCAAGGTACTGCACCTGGGGAGGAAGAACCAGCAGCATACCTACAGGCTGGGGAACTCCCTTCTCGTCGGTACAGAGGCAGAAAAGGATCTTGGAGTCATTATTGATGCCAAAATGAACATGGGCCAACAGTGTGGGGATGCAGTCAGGAAGGCCAGCTGTACCTTGTCATGCATCCACAGATGCATCTCAAGCAGGTCCAAGGAGGTGATCCTCCCCCTCTGTGACATTGGTCAGGCCGCAGTTGGAGTACTGCATCCAGTTCTGGGCGTCGCACTTCAGGAGGGATGTGGACAGCATGGAGAGGGTCCAGAGGAGGGCCACCAGCATGATCAGGGGGCAGCAGGGCAGGCCCTACGAAGAGAGGCTATGGGACCTGAACCTGTTCAGCCTCCACAAGAGAAGGCTGAGAGGGAATCTAGTGGCCGTTTACAAACTGGTCAGGGAGGACCAGCAGGCATTAGGGGAGTCCCTGTTCCCCTGAGCACTACCAGGAGTGACAAGAAATAACGGTCACAAGCTGGCAGAGGGTAGATTCAGGCTAGATATCAGGAGGTGCGACTTCACTGTCAGGGAGGCTAGGATCTGGAACCAACTTCCAAGAGAAGTGGTGCTGGCTCCTACCCTTGGGGTCTTTAAGAGGAGGCTGGATGAACACCTGGCTGGGGTCGTTTGACCCCAGTAGTCTTTCCTGCCATGGCAGGGGGTTGGACTTGATGATCTGCTCAGGTCCCTTCTGACCCTACCAACTATGAAACTATGAACCCGCATAAATCAAGGGAAACCTGCATGCTGATTTAAAACGGGGTTCAGATGAATCTGCTATAGCCATGTCATGTGGCCACTTCCGTCCTTTGACAATTGAAAGTTACGTGAGGGCAGATGATAGTGTAGTTTCTTACTGTGGGATTATAGTGGACAGATGAAACAAGTGCAGTAGGTCAGTTGGTGTGTACTCGTGAGCAGTAAATTCTTTGGACAGTATAACTTTGTCTACACTGTGGCAAGGTTCAGAACAAAAGAAGAGAGTTACAAGGAATAACGGCCATAAGCTGACTGAGAGTAGATTCAGGTTAGACATCAGGAGGCGCTACTTCACAGTCAGGGTGGCTAGGATCTGGAACCAACTTCCAAGAGAAGTGGTGCTTGCCCCTACCCTGGGGATCTTCAAAAGGAGGCTAGACAATCACCTAGCCGGGATCGTTTGACCCCAGCATCCTTTCCTGCCCGTGGCAGGGGGTCGGACTTGATGACCTGTTTAGGTCCCTTCCGACCCTACCAACTGTGAAACTGTAAGAGGTTAGATTCCTTACTAAGTGTAGCTGAAAAAGCATTCCTAACAGTTTGTTACCCACATATCCAGCTTCAGCCATGCTTCCAATAACAACCTATGTTGTAAACCTGAAAAACCTTCCTTTCATTTTTTTTAACCAAAGCAAGTGAAATAACCTCCATAACCATCATTTAGATGGCAAACAGTGTGTCTCCTATTCATGCAAGTTGTTATAAAACAAATTCCAAAAAACCAAAAAAAAAAAGGAGAGACAAAATATGACAATGGGAGACACGTGTGGAGAGGAGAGGAGCAGTCCCCAAAGGAAATAGTATTACTGCCAAATAAACTGAGGTTTTTTTTTTAATATATTGCTTTAATTCCCCAGCTGTTCACTAGCAAACATTCATTTCTTAATGCTAAAGAAATTAATCAGAATTTTCATCATCTTTTACATAAGAGATGGCTAATCTGCAGTCGTGTAATGAATTGGCTACTGAATGTGTTGCATTGTCCCCTAATGGATTGAATTGGATTTGCTGGTGTGTGTATCCTAGGGCTTGTGCTGCTAACAGATAAAGGAGATTATTCAGGAGTTTGAGGGAGACTGGTTGTGCTTTTTAAAGCAAGAGGAACTGTTTTCTATCCCTGATGTTGCTGATGCTGTGACATTCAACATGGCCTGTGGGGTCCAGCATAGAAACAACTGCAAAGCCTTTTGTGGCTATGGATTAGTTTCAAAATATTGCTGATGTGCAAGTATTGAGTGACCAGATTGGATACTCTTAGAATTGGATACTCCTGTTTACCCTTAGAATTGTTATAGCATGGAAATGGAATTAAACTCATAAATATCAGAAGGATCAGACTTCTTTTTAGTATATTAGTTGCAGAACTCTTCATACAGTTTGATTTCTAAATAATTAAAAGTCTAGGCTGGAAACTTGTCTTACATACTTGGAAAACCTTACAGTAGCCAAGGTGTTTGCCATACATGATTAAATAATTTTGAGAATTGTGATCATGTTGATACACATTTTGAAGATAAGCATCCACTAGTATGAGTAGGAAACTTCAGCAGAATGTTAGCTGTGTTTTGTAACTTAAAAAAAAAATTATAATAATCCTGCTGACTGTTGGCTGCTGTTGGGCAAAGAGATGTTGTACTTTGACTTCAGGAATTATGTTGAAGCCTTTTCTTACTTATGTACTTGAATTTTGGGGTGCATAAGTAGGATGATACTGGTTCAGAATGAGTGCTTTTGAGTAAGATGTTACCGTCATCATCATGAGTACAATTTTAAATAACAACTACTAGTAAAATCTACTAGTCTCTGCTCCCCCTCAGTAAGGTCAGTTCTTCCTTTTAAAAAACAACAACTTGCAAATGCCCAAATTAAAGATGCCACAGTATCTGTGTGTCTGGCATTGCCATTTGACACCCTGCTTCCTTGTTGCACCATTATCTGACTATGCTGTATTTCACCTCCAGTTCCCATTGTTCCTCTACATTGAGGTAGGAAGACGCTGCCAGTTCTACAGCAAGCAAACCCGCTGGCATGAGTACACCTTGCAGATATCACTTGCAGGCTTATACAGTTCTGTGGCCTTTCTCTGCACTTTAGAAAGTCCAGTTTCCTTTCTTAGAAGGCTTTTAGTAATAAGGACACAGAGAACTGGGCAACATCTCACTGCTTCTAGTAAACCCTTACAGTATGAACTGCATGTTCCTTGCAAGTGACAGAAAGTGCCTTGCTGAAACAGTTTCCTAAATCACTTCTATGGGGATGAATGCTGTACATGTGGAGCTGACAAGGAAAGAAACTTGAAAGCTCTCCTTTGTGCCAGTGCAGTTGGGAATGTCTCCCCTGCTTTAAATGTAGTAATAGCAACCATGTTTTGCAGGCACTCATTTCCTTCTCTGTTAAGGAGAGGAGATCAGCCATGTGGTGTCCATGTTGAATGTCTCAAGAGGTGTAGTGAGTTTGTTGAGTGCCTGTAGATGGGAGTGAGGGGAGGGAATGTGGGTGAGGGGATGGGAAGGATTATTTTACCAGACTGCTGTGGCTGTAGCTTCAGGTTTGCTCAGGGGGCAGCAGCCCTGTGTCTAGGTTCCCTAGCAGCTGCCCCATTTGTTCCTCCCCCTCCTTCCCACCTTCTTACATACATATTGGGAGAAGGGCTGCACCTGCTGTGACAGGCTCCCACAGGAGGGTGGGTAGGTGGGTCCACTTGATCCATTTAGCCCCCTCACTCCCCCAGATACCCTGCTTGGTGCAATGATGCTCTGCCTGGCTCCTGTGGCTGGGGTGGGGCAGCACAGGTCTGCCCCTGCTGGGGCAAAGACTTGGGGTGAGCGGGTGATTCTGGCACCCCCTCTTAGCCAGTGCCTGGGTTACGCTGCTAGCTGTCTCATGGTTTTCTTGTTGGGTGAGGTAAGAGCAGGTCTTGTATGAGCTGCTGGCATTTTATGAAATGATCCACTTTGATTCATCTTGACTTATTTTGGCTGGTTTGGGTAGAATTTCTGGTAGTTTAACTATTTTTAAATGTTAGATCAACAGTTTGGGCACCTTTGTCTGAAAGGGCTTTTGCAAACTCTGTCCTTGTGACTCTTGTTCATTGGCTTAGTCATGCAGTTGCAAGTTTTTAAAAACATTTTTCAAAAAAAAAATCTGGTTTATTAATCAAATAACATACAAGCCTTGTAGCTTGGAAGGAGGAGCATGTGTGAGACAAGAATGAGCTGGGAGTTGGAAGTATATTCACTGCTGTACCACATGCTTTTTCCATATGAACCTTGGACTTCTCCTTTGTGTGCCATTTGGCATAAAGTGTTGTAACACAGGACAGCACAGATATTACTTATCCCATAACAACCTCTGCATTGTTGGTGCCCTAGCTATTTTCACTGCATCATGTTTCCCACCTGTCAACTGATGTTCTGCAGGAATCATGACTAAAGCAGTACTTAGGCCTGGCTGAACTGGGATCCTACTACATAGCTGTACTGTGTTCATCTTTCCTCACTTCTGAGTACAGTGTAGGTCCATTGGACTTCAGTTTTATGTCAGTGTCCTTGAGAATCAGGCCCATAGTTCATGAAGGTTTGGGGAATTAGAGAAGAGGGGCAGAGACATTCAGATCTGGAGTCTGTTTTCTGTTATACAAATGTAAAATACTAACCAAACTTAACGTGCTCATTGTTAAAAGGAAACACAAGGGTTTAGTCCTGTTCCATTGATGTCTATGGCCAAATTCCCAATAATAGTAGGATCAAGTTTTCAAAGTGTGGGAAACTTGTTAATTGTTGTCTAGGAGATTTATTACTTAATCAGGTGCACACTGCTGTGCTTTTCTATGAGTATAAACCTTCTAGGAGAAGGGTTAGGTTTCTGTGGTAAAACACTTCGATCCAGATACCTTCGTTACACTAATTACAATATATAATATTCTGTTAGAGATCACATTACTCAGTCTTTCCCTGCCCTGTCAGGGGACATGAAAGAGAATGAGTAGATTACTACAGTAGGAACAGGATGAATTTTAGTTGGAGGTGGTCTGTGAAGTACCATTTGGGGGGGGGGGGGGGGGGGGGGGGGAAGCGCACACAAAAATCCTTCCTTTGCATGTTCTATTTTTAAAAGCTTGTTGGCTATTTTTAAATGCAGCAGTGCCAGCAAACATTAGCTAAGGGGGTCAGAGCTCTCCCCAGTCACTCAAAGCAGGAATGCTGCATTGCACAACAGTGATGCCAAATCTACATTTAGTTGTTGGAGCAGCTAAATCAAGTCAGTTTTCTGTGTACCAACACTGCTTTCCAGTGCTGAACATGCCGAGATGTAGAGTAGTTCTCATACTCAGCACATCCTATCCTCTAAGTGACCATCTAATCCCCATGGCCTCTTACCCTTGTGGGTAGGTACATAAGTATTCTTAACCCTTTTTACAGGTGTGGGATTTGAGGTAGCAAATTTCATGGACTATTTAAAACCACAGAATGAGTTAGTTCAGAAATGGGACTAGAACTCAAGAATTCCTAGCCCTCTGGCATGTATTTACATCATATAGGCCACGCTGTCTTAACTAGCATTCCTTCCACTTGCATTCGGCTGTGCCATGGTACTGTGGCTTCAGTTTTACATTCTGCATAAAAATACTCTAGTTTTACTTTCTATTTTAAGAAATCTTATTTTTTAAAATTGGCATCTAGATCCAGAGTAATAATCTCCCCCCCTCCCCCCAAAAAAAACAAGTGCCCACCCATCATGCTCAACTTGGTTCTTAATAACACTACAGTATGTGACCTGATGCTATTGTAACAGTTCAGAATGTGGTTCCATGGCATCCTTCTGGGATGCTTCATGACTGCTGGTAATTTTTGCCGAAATGCTACTTCTCATTTATTTCTTCAGTAACTACAGTTTCTGAGAGCATGCCAAATGCCTTCCTGATACCTCTGCCATTTCTCATTAGTATCCTGCTACCCAGCCCCACTCCTACACGCACAGGAATTGTAACAGACTTGCTAGCTATATTTCTTTCTTACTGGGACTTGCAGGTCCACTATAATTTTAGCTTTCTTAAAAATATTTCATGGCAAAAAAAAATCAATTAATCTTTTAATGCATTGACAGCGATACTGAAGATCAAACACCATCTTAAGAAACCTCTTTTGGAATCATATCTGTGTGGTTTCCAAAATGCTTCACTTTGACCTTTTAATTGAAACCTCTAATAGGCAACTAATCGCTCCCCATCCTGTTTGTTGGATGGTTGCTTATGTCATATTCTTCTGCACTTTGATGAATAATTCAGTTCTGTTGCCTCTGCTTTCTCCTCCAATAGTCATGAAGTTGCCCCTTTTTTTTTCTTTTTTTTTTTTTTTGAAGAGAATATTTTTTGGTAGAGAGGTGCAATAGGAAGGTAATTGTGTGTTTATAAAGGGAATGTGATTACAAATGGCTACTCTCTTAAGAGTTTGGGAATCAAAAGAAACCAACCCTGTAACAAAAGTGTGGTAAGACAAAGCTGCTGCTGTAAGCCAATCTTTGATTAATTTGATCTATGTTCTTTGCTGGCAAGCCTAACCCAAAAAGAAAGTTATCAATCATAGCCTGTAAATACCTGGTGTAAAACTTTTTTCTGCTCAGAAGTACCTATAAGTGCCTTATTGCTGAACCATTCTATCGACATTTAACAGCCCCTGAAGAGCTACTGTGTTACATTGCTGGGATTGGGTTTTAGGCTGTAGTTTAATTTGCAACGCTGATGAACTGAAGTCTACCCAGTCAATTTGTCATTTTTGCTGTTCAGAAGGAAGCCAGCGAGCACTTCACAGGAAACAAAAATATGGTAGCGTGATGGAGCAAGTGCTAAATGTTTCTTTCAAATTAAGGATAATTAACTACAGAAGAATATAACAGTCTTTTTTTTTATTTGCTAGGGTAGGCGGTCCAATTTCTAAGTGGTCCGTAGGCTGGACCAGCATGAGCCATGGGTCCCACAGGCTACACGCTGTATGAATGCCTCCTGCTGCACCTCACACATAGCAGGCCTTTTCACTGCACTGCAGGCACAGATGCTCTGGTTTCACTTTCAGTGCCCTGATTGTGGGATCCCCTGTTGCGCCATGCCTCAAGGGTACCCCAGGCTCCTTCAGCACATTGGGTGTGCTGCCCCACCTCCTTGGGCAGGGCAGGAAGTGGAACCAGAAGAGCAAAGAAGGGGAGCCTGGAGATCGTGTCTGTTGCTGCAGCTGGAGCAGTTCGGGGCAAGGTGGGGTGTGATTTAGGAGCACAGGGACTACCAGTTGGACAGTTCAATGCTAGGGTGTAGAAACCTTTTTCATGAGATGGAGATAACTCAGCTTGTGTGGGATCTGAGACTTGCATGCATGAATTTATATTGTGTGCACTTTTCTGTGCATCTCATGTAGTTCTGAATCTTTATAGCACTGGTCATGGTACCCAGGCTCAAATCAGCATTGCACAAAAGATTCTCATCTTCCCTTGTACACATATAGCATATTTGTGAAGTGTGTGTTTATACAAAGCTACATCCTAGCCCCTTGTAAAAATTTGTTAATAAACATCACTGAACACGTATAGTGAAAAGATTTGACTTCATGAGCTCTTGTGGCACAAAAATTAAGGAATCTTTAAATTTGAACTGCCTTTTCACAAAGAAGCATGAAGGCAGAGAGGATGGTAAGCACAGTGTCAATTTCCCACATAGCCTAACTTTCAAATATATTATGTATGTAACTAGGTACTGAAATGTTGGTAGTTTGGAGCTTCAATTAAGATTTCAGTCCACCCCTAATTTTGGGAAATTGCTGGTGAAATAAGTAATATAGTGGAATCTTATTATTCCATGCCAGTAAGATTAAACAAGGGGTGTTTCTGAAAGGTTTGTCACTTACACCTGTACATATTACTCAAAATGCTGCACGATGTGTGAGAGTCTCATGTTCGTTGGCTGGTGGGGTGATAAAAGTAACTTTGTTTTTAGATGAACTTTAGAAAAAAAAATTGCCAAACCTGGAATAATGTTGTTGTCTGAGTTTTAGCCTCTTCAACGTTTCTGTAAATATTATTAGGAAAGTTCTCTGTGTTGCATAACTTCCATTTTACTCTCAAACCTTGGTTTGGAGGAAAAAAATACCAACATTTAAAGTGAATTAATAGTAAGAGAACGTAAAAGCTACCAGCTCTGAGACTGGCAGCTTCTACCAGTCTCTAGTTTGTTCATGTAAAGGGGAACAGTTTGGGCCATTTCTACCAGTGGAAGAATTTACCCAGTGGAGAAAATGCACCCTGACATTTGTAATTAAGATGCAACTCACTTACCTTATGACCTCTTGCTTATAGAAATGATCCTTCCAAGTTGGTTTGCATAGTTTGGACAGTGTTTGTACTGCTGCTGTTACCCATATTATACCATTACTGCAGGTGAAAACGGATTGAGTCAGACTGAAGCCCTTAAAGACTATTACATGAATATATATATTTTTTTTAATCCATAAGATCCATGCCCTTTATTATGATGTGACTTGCATAGACCTGATGGTCTCCAGAACAACTGTACATAAGGCAGTAAGGTTTAACAAATATTGTTAATATTTGTGAATCACGTGCCAGGTAAAGGATTGTTTTGGGTAAATCATTCTGCAGGTGTGCAATCTCTCCTTCCTCCTCCCCCTTCCCTCCCTCCCTCCAAATTTTGCTTATAAAAATTTTTAGTAGGAGAAACCTGTCGATGCAGCACAGTAGCTGAGCTTAAGAGAAATGGCTATTTCAGAGCCAACTTCATGACATTTGGAGAATCCACTGAGGATGACCAGGCTCCCATCCTGCTTTCGTACTAGATCCGCTTGATGTTTTGAAGTCTATAATTAGGGTTGGATTGTAACTGCGAAGACATGGCCTCACAGTAAGGGGTGTTGCCCCCGTGGGAGCTTCAGAAGGCTGGTACAGTGCGTTTGGCACATTCCCTCTCTTCTTCCAAAGAGTTACACAGACTGTTTACAATGAAAAGGGCTTCCTGCACGTCAGGATGTTGGACTGAGCAAAATGTTCAGCTTTCCTTTAAAGTCATAGTGAAGTGTCTGGAAGTGCTGGAGGAACTGAAGCAGACTTACTGGACAGGCAGGGAGCTTGAAAACATGTGTTCCACCGACCCCTTCAGCTGTCAGCTGGGTTTGTTTTTTTTTAGTGGAGAGGCCTCTCAGTCCTACTTAACTTCATCAGCATTGTACCAGCACTCGCTCTCTAAAGCGCATAGCATCCCCCTACTGTAGCAGTAGTATTTTACAAATGAAGGATCCTAGACACTGAGATGCTATAAGTCATTATGTGAGGTACACTGGCTGACTGCCAAAACCAGCATTGAATTTGGGAGTCTGGTTCCTAGTGTTTGATGCTACATTTTTTTTTATTCTTCTCATTCTAAGCAAAAAGCAACGTGTATTGCTTTAACCAAATAATTAAATTTGTAATGGCTAAGCTCTACTAGGATATATTCATACTAGGGTAGCTCATAGGAGCACCTACAATCCCTGACATGGGCCAGCACCCTGTTGTGCTTGGCTTTGTACAAGTGCAGAAGGAGACGGTTGCAGTGTGACCTCATATCTCTGTTGGAAAAATGCTTCATTAATGCAACAGTGCTGCTTTCTTGCCCTTATCTGGTTCCACTTCCTACCCACGCCTTGCCTGCTTCTTCTTAAACAGAAACACACATTTATTCCATATTTAATGTGATGAGGAGAGATCCAGGATAGAATTGAGATCATTCTCCCCTAGTTGTCAGCTCGGAGCAATCATGAGTAAATGCAGAAAATTGTGGTCTTGTAAGTGAAGTCAGCAGCTCCAACTACAGCCTAGGAAGAAAGAAAGGGGTAGGTTAGTACTGTCCGTGTTGGGTCCCTGTCCACATCTGAGAACATTACCGTATGCACTAAAAATCCATGAGGTTCCAGTCCTGCAATCCAACCCAAAAAAGGTTCCAGTCCTGCAATCCAGTCCAAGCTGGCAGACCCTTGTGCCTGAATGGGCTCTAAAGATCTGAGCGTCAACTACCTGAATTAATTAGCTAATGTATAGCTACTGTGATTTATGATGCTTTATTCATATGGACAGTGGCCAACTTCTTTTAGCGATGTCAGTTGCTTCTTTTTCAGCATTACAAAACATGATTTAAGCCTAACAATAAACAACATCAGTATTTTGGCAAACAAAAGAATAGGGCATTCACTCTGGTTCGTGATAAATTCACAATATTCCTATTTCTCTCAAATCCTTCCCTTCACAATAGAGTCCTAATAAACCAGGGCTAGGGACAAGACAAAAGGAACAAGGCTTGAACTCTGCGGAGTTTTTTTGTAGAAAGGATTACATTGTGGTTCAGGCCCCTCTATACAATACAGTATCCCCTACTCTTGCTTGTGGTGAGGGCTCTGCTGTCTGAGTCACTTGTGTAATAGCCTTGTCTGAATCATTCTGCTGTAGAACTAACATGAAGATTTCTAATTCATGAAGCTTGTTGGTGACCTTCGGTTGACAGTGGTGGCAAGCTGCCAGTTGTGAATCAGTCCACTTACATCTCAGGAGTCTGGGATTTCTCCTAGGCCAGGTACAGACATTACGCTTTTATTGGCGTAAGTGATTGGAAACCAGTTTGTACTCAAAACGGAACAGAAGTTTGGCGCACAAACCGATCTATAGCTGTAACAAAACAGAGGTTCAGCACACACAGACTGGCTTAAAAATGATGGAACCGGGTTTAAGAATTGCCCTTGCCAAAGAAAGGGTTTAACATGCTCTCTGCTGCCAATCTAAACTACTCCACTTGGAGAAAACATGTAACTTAAATTGATTCTGCCTTGGACTTTTTTTGAATGTCTGTACCCAGTCCTAATGCTCAGGCTGTTGATTCCTAACAACCAGCATGCAACCCTGTAGAGCTGCCCCTGCTGGTAACCCAACAGTTGGTGGCTGTTTTGGTTCTGCCACACTGGATCCTGCATGCTACCAATATTAAGCTTCCTTTAGCCTGAGTAGGCTGCAGCACTGGCTCTGTCTTTGGTGTCCCTAACACACTTCATAAAATCATAGAGAAGCAGGGTTAGAAGGGACTTCCAGAGGTCATCCAGTCCAATCCCCTGCTCAAGGCAAGGTATCCTTATAAAAAGAATCCCATACAGATTCATGTCTAACCTGTTAAAACTACATAATTAAGTCTGCACAATGTTACCAGATTTGCCCATTACTTTGGGGTGTGCTCATTTATTAGGGATAGTTTCTAGGGTCTTGGTGATTCTGTCAATGTGCTGCTTGTGTTACTATACGGAGCTGTATCTCTCCCTTCTGCAAGCCCTCACCCCCAATGGAGCTATCTTGCAGGACTCAGTTTCAATGGGACTGGGTTCCTCCAGTCACCAAATCAATCATACACACAAACGCACACAAATTAACGTGACATGCCTGACCTGGCCGGGCTGATCAGCATGGACAGGCTGACACCCTCATATGCCAAGAATCAGTTTATAAGAGCAGCAATAAAATGCAGTCAGACACAAGCACACAGGTAAACAGAATCCCTCTGAATCCGGCTGGGTGTCTAGCTGACACCCTCATGGGCCAGCATTCAGTTCATAATGGCACGTCTGAGTCAAACTGGGTCAGTCAGCCTGTACAAGCTGATCTCCTTATGTGTTTCAAACTCAGTACGTCCCAATCTTTGGCCTCTGGATGAGCAGACCCCACAGTATTTTGGGGCTTCACAGGGATCTTTAGCTTAGGTAAAAGAAGCGTTGCTGCAGAGCACGGGAGGAAAGAGGAGCAGAGAAGGAAAAATATACTCAATTACTACCAGTTTGACTATAAAAGTAATTTATTGCTAAGCATATGAAATATATAATGGTGCTAGTAGTAATAGACATGCAAAAGAAAAACAAACGCAAACAATTACAGTACTACCCTGGTTTCACTAAGTATTTGGGGAAACTTAGTTCAAGCTTAACTAATACAGTTCAGGTTCAGAAATTTATGCCTAGAGTGAAAAGAGAGAGAGTGCTGGGATCTCACCAGTCCAAGGTACTCGGGCTGCAAAGCTGACAGGCACAGTCCTTGAAGGGGGATGATCTGTTCTTCCAGCGTCCCAAGAACAACAGGGGATGGTGTCAGCACAGGAGTTTTCTTCTTTCTTTCTTTTCGGGAGCACATATACTAAAATTGGAACGATACAGAGAAGATTAGCATGGGCCCTGCGCAATGGTAGCTGTGGCCGAGAGGTTAAAGCGATGGGCTCGAAACCCTTTCGTGTCTTTCTATACAGGTTTGAATCCTGTCAGCTACGTGCTGGGCTCAGTTCTTAAGAGCACTGGTGGCTGTGTGGCAGAGTTTCTACCTACCACATAGAAGAGCCAAGTTCAAGTCCCAGCTGGGGTGACTTGGGAGGAGTGAGTTAACAAGGAGCAAATCTTCTTGCAGTGGAAAGGGGCCATTGGTTTTGCCGGCGAAACCAGCTCACCGGCACCGGGATGGTCGACGCCCTGCAGCTCTTCCGCCTGCTGGTGCGGGCCCGCCTCTCGCTCGAGTTTGAGCACGCTGTCCTCCGGCGGACGGTGCCCGCCTTTGAGGAGCGCTGGGCCCTCGAGGGGGTGCTGTGCCGAGTCGAGGCGGGACGCCTGATCCTCGTACTGGGATGCCACCGGCTGCGCAAGCCGCAGAGACGCGTCAAGCGGGCCGAGGCCCTGGACTTTTGCTCGTGCGGGTCGACCCCGGAGGCCTCCATGGGTGTCCCTGCTGGCAGAACTGTAAATACTGTAAATAGTCCTTATGTTCCTTGTGTTGTTTTTTTTTGTCTAGAGTGTACGGGCAGGCCTTGCAGGCCATGAGCCCAGGCCTTGTCCATGAGGCCCAGAGCTTCGGGCATCCTCGTACATGCTCTTTGCTGGCTCCGAGTTATCACCCTCCCGGGAATAAAGGTCTCTTAAAAGTCAAAAGTCTTTCTTTCTTTCTGAAGCACCTCTCTCCTCTTCTTGAAGCGCACACACTTTTTACAGATTTTTATACCTGCAGTTCAGCTGCTTCAAAGCATCCTTCCTTAATTGTGTAAATCATTGTCTTTTCTATTGACAAGGGATTATCTGGTTTGGAACATCTCAAGAAACTGATTGATAATCAGGAAACACATAAGGTTAGGGAGTTACCAGATACTTGGGAGCCAGCTTGAAATTCCTATGGATAGCAGATATACTGATGGGATAGCTCATGGTTTCTTCAGAAACAATAGATAGCTTGCAGCATCAGGATTTTGGATTTTTACTTGTTGTGCACAAGCCTCAGCTTAGCATGACTTTTCCAGATCTTACTATAGTCTTTAAACAGACTTAAGATAATTATTGAGGTGCTCATAACCTTTTGTGGAGAGGACTCCCACCAGTCGTGTCGGGGAAAAGTATGACAACACCTGTGATTAGGGTTCCAACGGGCTGGACGCTGTGATGAACCCTTAACCATTGTTCAAATGTTGCCCGTACCCCCTCTGACTCGGTCTCTTGCCTCAGCATTTCCTAACCTGGCAACCTAGTTTTAGTCAATCAAGTTTAAATAGGCCTCCCATAGTGGGACCGGGGAATGTACGGCCCGAGATGCCTATTAAACTTAGAGGTGTGTGTGTCTGGGGGGTGAAAAGTCCTTAGTAAATCCAGATTAGAACTGGTCTAATAAATGCTGAGCTGGGTGTGTGTGAATATGGGTTGATTAACATTTGGAGCACAGATTCCCCATCATGCAGTGCTCCCCTGCTTCTCTGGTCCCAGAATTCACTGCAGTCTCTGCTTCAGGCTTTCTGTTCTCCATCTCTCATGTAAATGAATGGTCATCTGGTTCCATCGCAGAAGCAAATGAGACCTAGGGCAGTTGTTTCACTCTTGTCATCCTTATCTTGAGGGTATTAGGTGTGTCTGTCACTGCATCTTAATCAATTTCGTTTATGTAGAGGAGGGGAGGGAGGGGGGTGAGTCCTTGTGAGTCAGACAGACTGCATCCTGTGCCAGGGTTCCCAAGAACACACAGCTGAGATGTAACAACAACTACAGGGCATATTGTACTTTGCACCAAAAGCACCCTAACCTGCCACAGGTAGAGTGGGGGATGAGAACTCCCAGTGTCTCACTGGTGCAAATTTTGTTAAAATACCCTTGAAAGATCCAGGGAACAGGACCATGCCCTCTGCTACAGAGGAAAGCAAAACCTTCATAGTCTGTATCCATCTGACCATGGGGTAAAAATCCTTCCTGACCCTGTATGTGGTGATCCATGTCACCCTGAGCTGAGGGGTAAGACGGTCTACTCAGGAACTTCTGGGTTTTAGTTCCATCGGGAGCATTGGCAAAATCAAAATCCCCAACACCCATGCTTCTGAGGAAGGCAGAAACCCTGCACCTGTAGCAACAGGAGCTGGAGGGAAATCCTTCCTGGCCCTCTGTGGCAAACCAACAAAGCTTAGAAGCATGGGAACAGAGGGGATGGGAATCAAACACCCTCCTTTCTGCTCTGGGTATAGTAAACCTAGCACCCTCCAACTGGAGAGCCAGAACTCTTTTATTTTTCCTGTCTTCCTGGGCACAGACTCCTCCTTGTTTTGAACTTCACAGAAATGGGACCACAGGACACAGCTTTTTTTTTAAGTACTTAAGACCAGTGCTGTCCCCTTTGGACTCTTGAGTCATATAAACGCATCATTTCCTATAACTCCCAACTGTATACACTTCTGTTATCAGTCCAGGGAAGATACTGGTTGGAGCAAACAGACGCACAGATTTTGCAAGACGTCTGAAACCCAGGCGCTCTGTATTTTGCTAGAAGAAATACATGGCTGTAGACAAACTCTTCAGTGTTCTTCTGCTTTAGCCTTAGGGTCCTTCTAAGGAGTCCAGGATGTCCTTTCAAGCACAAGGATTCTCTTCCACATCATGGATCTCTCTGTATCTCAGCCATGCCCACAAACCAGATCCCTGTCCTACAAAAGCAGGCCTCTGTTTCTCATCCCCACCTAAGCTTCTTGTCTTGCTGTGGTGCTCTGAGCCCTACCCTACCTTCCAGTTTTAGCCTTGTGATATTTAAGACCCAGCATTGACACTTGACTTCTTTTCTTTTTGTGCTTGGGGATTTTCCACTCTTTTTCTAAATCTGTCCCAAGCTGGTGGAAAAACTGGCTTTCTCTAGAATATGGATATCTTCTTGTTCTCAGGTGCTCTATTTAAATGGGAAGCATCCAGCTTTCATTTATTATTTTCTTGGATACAACATGCACTTGTCGTCCCCCTCCCCCCCCCCCGATAAAAATTGGGGTATGTACATTAAGAGGGGGGAAGTTGTTTTTTTTTTTTGCCTGTTGTAGAAGTGCCCTTTCTTAATGCCTGCTCCACAATGCTGCAGCTCTAACAATTACTATTCAGACAGCTACCCGAGTCAATGACCTGCTAATCAGCCATTGAGTTAAAGTACCATTGTTGTTCCCAGGTCGTCATAATCACCTCTCTCTTGTAATGGTCATTCCACTAATCAAGCTTTTTTTTTTTTTTTTTAGAGCAATTTTGCTGTCTCCTAGAGCTTCTGATCTCTTCCTCTCTTTCACAGCTTTTTATCTTGTTTCAAGATCATGGGTCCACCTGTGAAGACAAGTCTTCAGCAGCAGCTAGGTTTTTAGTTGAGCAGCAAACGGAGGGTGAGTCAGCTAAAGAGTAAGCTGTCTCTCCTTTCTGCAGTCATAACTGCGGGGGTGGGAAAATCTTCATAATTTCCTTCAAAAACAAAGTGCTTATTATATTTGAGGCCCTGTTATATGTGAGAGCATATGGCATTCATCTTTGACCCTACCCTGGGAGATGAGACGGTGCTTCCTGATGCATGTGATCATACAATGATATGCCTATTTTATAAAATCATCCAGAATGCGTATGTTGATATATTTTCCCCAAATAATCACAGTCCTATTCAGAAGACTTATTATTTTAGAAGGAGTGGAATAAACTTGCTTTGTGACATTGTTATAGACTCTGGAGCCTGGCAGAAAACACAATTTTTCCAAGATTTTTTTTTTCCCTTCTACCTACCTATGTACCAATAATCTATATAGAGTTGATAAGGGACCTTTCACCAAGGTTGGTTAACCCTCTGCTGGCATGGGGAAAGGTTTAATGAAAATTGGAGAGAATCGCTCAAGATAAATATTTTTTTTTTTTTAAGAGCAACATTTTAAATTGAGCAAAATTGTCTAAATCCATTTTTCATCAGGTAGAGATGGCTTATGCCACCCTTATTTGTGCTTTGACCACTAATTCTTAATGCACAACTAAAAAGCCCACAGATGCTAGAAACACAATATGAGCACCCATATGGGACACAGTGGTGCAAGGTTGTGCTCAGAACATGTAAAGGCAGCAAAAACTTGCCTCTTGTTTACTTTTTTTTTCATTGCACTCAACTTTGATGGTGAAATTAGACTGAATTCATTTCACATTCTCGTTCTAATGGGTTAACATGGTTCTATTACATTCGGGTTTAAACACAGGAAGGAAATACTAACCTAAATCCCTTTTTTTTTTTTATGAGAATATAATCTGCACTAATGGTGTATTTGTCACTGTGTAGAGGGAAGGCCACACAAATTTGTTTCTTATGGCTTGTGACCTATGGCCTTTAGTTTGTGCTGCTGAAAGAGCTGTCTCACTCTTGATTCCTCAGGAGTGGTTTGTTTTAGCCTAGCACTTTTTCAGGTTTTCAACCACAGATCTTTCCTGGCTTTGTAACAGGCTTCCTGTGCGGGCTTGAGCAAGCCACTTAGTGACTCTGTGCCTCATTTTCTTTTCAGCATTATGAGACTAATAACTCCCTTCCTTGCAAGGTTTTGGAAAGGAGAAATTCATTAGTTTCTCAAGCATTTAGAATCCAAGGTCTGTTGATAAGACGGTAGCTAATAAACTTTATTTTAATGGTCACACTTAAAACAAGTGGCAATATACAAAAGCACAAAACCCAAATTAAGTGCAAAGGAAAGAGAATGCCAAAATTGTCAGCCTTCTCCTGAGACTTGTTTTGCTTGTTTCTGTGATGTGGCTTAATAACAATTCTAACCAAGTAGCAACTACAAAAATATTTTTTCCTTGACATGAATGTGAGGCTTTCCCACTGAACAGGGCTATGCATGATATGCAGCTTAAAATATGTTCACTTTTATCTTTTTGGTTGCTAGAGCCAAGTATAAAGTTACAACTTAAAGTAAAGAAAAATACCAGAAGCACGCCCTGGAGTTATCCTGTGGCAGGTTGCTGTGATGAAGTACCTTACAAAGACTTTATTGTATCATTTTAATCCATTATGAAGACAGCAGTAGAGGGCTATATAGAGATATACAGTTACTTGTATAGTGAGCTTATGTTAGATAATTCATTCATAGCATGATGAGTTGCGTGAAGTTGTGAAGAACTGTAAAGTCAACAGTAAATTAAAAGCAGATGCCATTTTATGTGGGAAGTAGGTTACCGTACTATTTACTGTTCGCTTGTTAATGTAACTGTGCTCCAAAATACTTAAACAGACTCTTGGCTACTTGGATAGGCTCCTAAATTGATGCACCAAGTTAGTAAGTCTGTTAGAGGTTTTATCTTCATTGTATCTTTATTTCTTTGGTTATGAGTGAATATTTGTACTGCAGTAGCATGCAAAGGAGGTCTTTCCTGATTTTCCTCAGTTCTACATATAGCAAAAGACTATCACAACCACTAGCTCAGTTCGAGAAAGCAGTTACATACGCATGTACAAAGCATAATATAGAAGGGGAAGTAGGAAATCTTGTGGGGAAAAACATTAAACTCAAATACAAGAAATTGGCATGCCATTGTTCTGCACAGAAATTGGAAAAATAAATGGTTTACTGCGTAACTCCCAGAAAGACAAGGCCTCATTTCCATGTTGTCTAACATCTTCCATGAGACAAGATGTTGAAGTACAGAAGACAAAGCACTTGGACTTGATCCTTGTGTCTGTTCCTGGCTGGAGTAATGTCAACTTGTTCACATTTCTTGCCTCAAGCTTTCCCTCTTTGTATATAGAGAGAACAACATCCATATACCTTCGTTAAGAGGTTTGAGATTTGTGGATTGAGGGAGAGGTTTGAAATGGATTAAAAGCAAATAGAAAAACATCTATTGCTTCCCTCAGCTTTGGAAATGGCCATTACTTTCTGACAGCAGAACTTGGCCTTATATGAATTTATGGCCAGACTTCCACTGAAGATGAGTTGCATTTGTTTAGTGGTAGGCATAAACTAGTTTAGCACACCCAGGTTTATTGGAAACTCCCAGTCAGTCTTTCCCTTTTATAAGTAAACATTTTTTTCCAGAAACATGTTCCCATCTCTTTTTAATGGCATTATGGAAACATTGTTCTTCTTTTCTGATGTCCCATATGTGTTTGATAGTGATATGTACATGCAACTCTGAAAAAGTCAATGACAGGGCTGATTTTTTTTCAATGGAAAATGTGTTTGTTTGTTTGGTTTTTTTACTAAACACTTTTTTGTTTTTCAAGAGAAGTAACTATTTGCCATGGAAAAATCTTAAGGTGTTTTATTACTATTTGACTACAGTCCCAAAATATTTTGATTTGGACATGCTTTTGGGTTGTTTCATGGGAGTTGTAATTACACTTCCTTTGCCCAAAAAGTTCATAAGAACATGAAATAAGCAAATTCAGGGGTTCAGTTTATAGTGGACCATGGGAGCATGAGAACCAAACTGAAATTCCTCTGATGACACTATGCTGAAGGAGAAAAATCTTCCAAGGATCTCTTAACAAAACAATTCCTATCTTTACAGTGGCAGGGCATTGACACTGCCCTTGTCCCGCTGCTTTGCCTGTGACAAGCTAAGGGGTGTTTTTGATGCGTTGGGTTTTGTGCCTGGTAGTTGTGCTTGAGGGTTGTTTCTCCAGATTTTAGAATAGAGATTTTGACAATTTAGGGTAGACAAATACTTGCCTATGGTTTAGACAGGGATGATCCTGCCTGAGTAAGGGATTAAAGTAGATGACTTCCTGAGTTCCTTTCCAGCCGTGCTGCTTTACAATTCTCTTTCCAAAACAAAATATTCTGAACTTGTACTACTGATACATTTCAGTATCTGAATTTCCCCTGAAGAAGCAAACCTTTCATTGTAGGAGAAACAACTTTTTAACTATGTCTAGTTGCTGCCAATTCTGAATACAAAAAAACCTCCAGAGCAGTGAAGACTATATTGTCTCTCTCCTTCTTTTTTCCTTTAACTTATAATGGTGTAGGAGTCTCTTTTATTGCTATAGCTATCAAAATTCATCTTATTTAACCTGTTATTTCTAAGGACACTGCTTGTACCACTTAATATTTGTACAGTGGCTAGGAAAATGAGAAACTGACCTAGTTCGGGTCTCGAGAGGCTACTGCAATAAAAACGATTACTAATAAAAGATGCATTTATCACCATATGCCAGGACTCTGCAGCAGTGGATATTGCAAAAGCATGTGAATTGTGACTATGTTTTGGTAGGTAATGGTGAACCTTTCTTTGAGACAAAGAGAGAGAGGGGGAAAAAGGGGAGGGTTGGATTTTTTTTTTTCAAGTTAGTCCTACAATATTACAAGACATTACTGAAACGGAGATGAGCTCTTCCATTGAGGCATATTGTGTTCTACAGGCTGGCCTGGATAATGTACTTTGGGGAGCTGAAATTCCCAATGTAATCGGATTCATTTTGCAGGTGCAGAACACTTAGTTTTTCCTTATAAGTCTAAGCAGAGATTTAATTGCTGCTCGTCAGAAGTGCAAAACAAGAGAATGTAATAATTAGACCTGTCATTATATCCTTTCCCTTACTCTGATGCTGACATTAGCTAGTTTAAAATCTAATTTTAACCTCTACAGCATTGGTAACTCCCATTGTATATTTTCAGCCTGAATCTATTTGTTTCAAACTTCGTAAATTCTAAATAACTTTAAATGGAGGGAAGATAATTATATTAAAATAAAGTAAAAAAAAAATAAAAAATCAAACATATGATACAGATTGGGGCCATAAATTATTCATACATTAGACTGACTCTCTCTCTCTCTCTCTCTTTCTCTCTCTCTTTTTTTTTTTTTAATGGCCCTGCAAAATTCTATATAATGAGTAGGTTAAAAAAAAAGAAGCACAAAATACTGCCTAAGTTATACTTGGGTATTAGAGATTTGAAAGATGGACAGTTTTTATCTTCACACAATGCCCTAGACATTTTAAACAACAGGAGGGTCTTTTTTGCTGCTTATATGCTTTTGGCCTGATCAGATTTCAGCCCTGGAAGGTTACCTTGCTGAGTCAGTATTCCCGATCTGACTGATGGAAAACGGCACTCAACAAGCCGGACTATTTGGTGCTGAAACAGCGCTTTTTTAGAACAATTGGATAAATACTAAGACTGACCTGCAGCTTTATTGGTGATGCTTTTGTATAGGCAGCACATCTATATTCAGATTACACTGAGGAGCTTTTGTGAAGGTAGGGGGGAGAGGGTAGGCTGGGTGAGGGAGTGATCCTATGAGAATAGAAGTGGAGTGCCACAACATTATCCGTGTTTGAAAGTTGTGAAAGTTGATGGCTGGCAGCTTGCCCAGATGCTTCAGTGCTGCTCTGTGATCCTTCTGGCATCAGCTAAGACATGAGTTGGGTAAATTTTAAGTGTAAACAGCAAAAACACTTTCTTCAAGCTATGACATATTTTAGTGTGACAACCAGACATGGCACCAACCTAAAGCCCTTGATCCGCTGCCTCTCCCCACCCCCCAAACTGAAAGCCAATCCTGACTTTTCTGATTGATCAGTGACAAGGCAAGCCTACTTCTGATGCCCTGAGGTGTAGTAACGGGAATCTGGGTTCACTTCCACTGCCAAGGCCACTTTCTCCTCCTTCCAGCCGTCCTACAGCTGATAAAAGGACTAGTGGTAAACAGAACCAGTCATGGGAGGATATGGTGCTGCAAAACTGTGCAGCACAGCAGTAAAGCTGACTTCCCCTTGCCCCTTTGCCAGCTTAGGGGTGTGTTTAGGCAGTGCTAGGACTAGGAGGGAAGAGCAAGAGGACACTTATTGCCACATGGAGATTGTGGGTAGTTACATAGTCCAAAGGGCAGTCTCAGGCCTGTCTAAATTGCGTGAGACCTTTTCAAGCTCCAAAACAGCTGAGGATCAGAAGGGCACAATGGCATCTTAAAGCCACCACAAACCCTCCTCCCTCCTCCACTAGATATGCAAAACAGGGTCTCAAAAATGACTACTAAGTACTGTAGTTTTTCAGTGATGGACACTGTAGTGCCTGATTTTTCACAGAGCATATGCTCAGCACTTGTGAGAAATTAGGCTCCTCTTAGAATGTCTCAAGTCAAGCACACTGAATCACTAGCCATTTTGAAAAGCTTAGCATAAGTTTCTTTAGAATACTCCAGCACCAACATCTCCTTTTTAGACACAATGATCAGTATCCAGAAGGGTAAAATACAGACCACAGTATACAAGAAACCCACAGACCAACATACATATCTGCACAGAACCAGCAATCACCCTAAACACACCAAAAAATCTGTGATATACAGCCAAGCCCTCAGATACCACCGCATTTGTACTGAAGAGAACACCCGGGATTGCCACCTCACCAATCTTAAAAAGGCTTTTGCCCAGCAAGGACACTCATCCAGAGAGGTAGATCGCACGTTTGAAAGAGCCACCTGGATATCACGTGAAGAACTGCTGCGGTACAGAAGAAATCCCCCCACGAATCGCTGTTTATGACGTATCACCCTTCCCTTGAACCTGTATGGAAAATCCTCAAAAAATTGCAACCCGTACTAGACAGAGACCCTATTCTTAAAAAGATCTTCCCAGAGCCACCCATCCTAGCCTTCAAACAAGCACCGAACCTCGACAACCTCATCACCAGAAGCAAACTTCCTCAAGCCCAGAACACACCAAAAGGATCCAGACCGTGCCAGGAAAAGAAATGCAAAACCTGCCAACACATCTCCACCACCCTCACAATTACTACACCCCACAACAGAGCCCTCAGCATCCCAGGATCTTACAGCTGCACCTCCAGGAATGTAATATACCTCATCCAATGCACCAAATGCCCTAATGGAAGATATGTAGGAGAGACCAAACAACAACTGCGCACCAGAATGAACGCACACCGGAAATCCATCAAAGACAGAAACACCCAATTACCGGTGGGGGCACATTTCTCACAGGAGGGCCACTCTCTCTCCAATCTCTCAGTCCTGATCCTCAAGGGAAACTTACACAACACTTCCCAGAGATGAGCCTATGAGCTCCATTTCATCAACCTCCTGGATACTAGAGATCATGGACTAAACATAGACATTGGATTTTTGGTACATTATAATCTGCCTGGCAACTGACTCCCCAGCCTCTGGAACTTTTCATTCCATCCAGGAAGAGCACACACCAACTGCTGAAACTTCCTTAGCCTGACAAAGGGTTTTCGAACCTGAAAGCTTGCTTAATAAATATTCTCCAACTATTTGGGTTGGTCTAATAAAAGTTATCAGATTCACCCAAGGAACCTTGTCTAGCATAAGTCATTGTTTATTAGAGTTTATGAAGACAGCAATATTTGAAACGGTCAAATACTCTAGATGCCCTAAGAGTAAGCATTTTTAATCGGGTTAAGCACCCTCTAGAGCAGGCGTCAGCAAGCTTTTGAGTAGGAGTGGGTTTAAATAACAGAGATCAGTCTACAGCAGGTTGCCACTTTGTAACCCAGCTGCTGCTGATTTCCTGTAGTGGGGCAGTATCCCAGCTCTTCAGGTCAGATACAGTCCCCTTCATGGGCTGGATCTGGCCCACAGGTCATAAATTGCTAGTAGTCTTGCCTCTAGAGAATAAACTGTACCAACCATGAGCTGTGAAGAACTCCCTCGTCTTTTGCTGGCAGGACTAAGCTTAGATGCAGGAAGGAAGATGGGAATTCCTGGGACTTTACAAAGGCCATACTCTTCTGGGAGGTTATCTTTTCTCTAGGCAACTTTGAAGGAGCCATGGGATTAAGATTACTTAGTCCGGACATTCTTAAATTGTCTGGCCAAAAGGCTACCAGGATCACATTCCCAGGCTTTCCACAATTAGACTTTTTCTTAAATATAACCTTTTCCTGACTGAAACTCTTCTTTTTGCCATTACTTTCAAAACGGTCTTGGGCATCTAATAACAAATGTATGTTCCTCTGTAAAATACCATGGAGATGTATGTCAGAATCAGTCTCCAAAAATAAAATAACGTATATTTAAAAACAAATCACTTGACATTTATTCATTGGACATCTTATCCTACCTTCCTTTCCACTTTGAACTCATTTGTTTTCTTGTGTTCTTGGAATAAAGGACTCTAGATAGCACATGCACATTTGTAGTACTGTTTGGGTTTTTTTAATAATTATGTTCCTACTAATGTGCACAGGCCACAGTAAATGATTAGGCTTCTTTTACACTTGTAGCAGCCCTTTGCCCCATTGTTGTAAGCATCACCCATCTCCACTTCCTTCTTCTCCATCTGGTCTGTATTAGTATAAGTGACTTCTGTTTAATAAGTGGAAGGTAAGGCACTGCCAGCTTGGAGTGGACTTGTGAGGTGGACAGCCCTCAGGATCTCTGAGGCTGCAGTGGTTGGAGGTTAATAAAGATCTCTCTTCCCTTTCTTAATAAAGTTTATGCCACTCTGCACCTTGATAATTAATAATAGTATAAGTAATAGATAGTTATAGCTAGATATATTATACTTGGATATAGAATAGTATAGTTAGGTGTAAAGGATATTATTGATAAGAGTGTGTGAGTACTGTGTTTAGTGTCAATATTACTTACCTGTTGTTTGCTATCTGTGTATTTAATAAACCGTTATCATTCATTTAATTGATTATCTGTGTGTGGGTCCTAATTAATCAACTCTGACTTGCCAGGTGGGCTGGCAGTGACAGATACCTTGTGTCCCATTCGTTAATGGGGCCAAAAGACCACTCCCTATTGTGAGTTGGACTGAGGAGTCAGCCATTTAATGAGACCCTAATTAGGTGTTAATTGTTTCCCCTCACAACACAACAGGGGTGGGGGCTGGAGCCCAGCTGGACCCAGAGCAGTTGGGGGAAGGGGGGAGTTGAACGGGGCCAGACCCGGAGCAGTGGGGCAATTTGCTAGTATGCTTGATGGGCAGCTTGCTAGTATTCCATATGTGCACCAATACAGTGAGTACAAATATTGAAAACCGTGCATTTGCTTCTCTTCAGAGATAGTAGTGTGATGTATCTCTGTTTAGAAAGAGCCCAGAAAGATGCCAAAGTTCCTGTATGTATCCAGGACACTGAATATTGAGGTTTTCAAAAATACTAAGTAAATCTGGAAAAACAAAACAAAGAACAGTTGGGACCTTTACAAATCTCAAGTCAGTGTGAGTCTTGTGTGGTGGTCTCAGCAAATGCAATATAGGATAGAGACAATTTACTATTTGTGTGGGACAGATTGCCTTTGTATCTTTAGGATCCATTTCTTTAAAAGAGTGTATATTGCTTGGTTGGAAGATGTTGGTGGGCTTACAGCAGAGATTTTTCAAATTCTTGCCACTGGCATTTTGGCTTTTTGATTTGGATCTTAAACATGCCGGTTACTTGCTAATGGAGCCGAATGCCATTGTATTATTGTGACTAGTCTTTTTATTATTTAAGATATTGGCCTTGCAAAGTATAGGTTTTTAATCCTAAAATTATGACTCGTACATTCACATCACTGAATCAGTTTGTTAATTTCTGACTGACTACCCAACTCCCTTTTACATCATTGCAGCCTACCCCAAACCTTTATCCAAATGTGAAAGCTTAAGTGGTTAAACAAAACAAAACAAAACAAAAAAAACTTCTGAACCATTTTGCTAGGCTATTTGTGTAAAGCCAGGTGAAAGAAGGAAATGGATTCTTTTTATGAATGGGTCACAATTGACCTATACTTCATCTTTAACTTCTAACAGTGTGATTTCAGGCTGACAGCTTATATACATGTTATAAGCAGAAAGGTAAAGATAAACAGATGAAGAAATACAGAGACTGCCAAAAATAATTGTTCATCCCAAGTCTTACAGTGTTTATACTATACATTTCATATACAAAAACTCCATACTACGTATTTAAAATACAGATATAGCCACGCACACAGTTTTGAATCTGAAAAGTTTGTTGCCTCCCCCTGCCCAATACACACAAATAAAATTAGTTCAACATCTGCAGTATTTCCTTATATTTTCTTATAACACGGGAAATACTTAGAATACCATAAATAGTCATCAAATTCAAGCATTTCATTAGCTAAACTAACTGGCAGTTTATTCTGAGCCGCAATGCATATACATGCGCACACACTCATTTGCTTATTCTCTTTATTGCAAAAAGTTAATAGCAAGGCAAAGTTAAGGCTGTGAAATCAATTATCAAAAATTGGGAGATTCCAAAGTTAGGATTGCTTTGGGACAGGTAAATGGACCATAATATACTTCTTGTATATTAAAGGGGGAAAAGAAGATACTGTAGACTTCCTGTGCAGAAGAAAACAGTGAAACTCAGTGCACTCAAAATAAACTGTATACATGAAGGGAAATAAAACTGGTTCCCAAAGCCTATTCAGTTATAAGAAACTGAGGTGTTACTTAGAACCCTGGTAGCTAAATACTTTCAGGCAGAAAAAGTTTTTATCACTGTGGCCTTATAATATTGCCAGAATAATTTAAACTTTGGCATTTCCTGAGCTTTAAGTACTTGATTCTGCCACCACAATGTCGTGTTGCTGCTAGATTTTTTAAAATTCAATCTCCTTTAAAAAAAAAAAAAAAAAAGTGGGGGGGGTGGTAGGGAAGGAAGAAGGTTGAGGAAGGGGAAATCTTGAAGTAGTCAACTTTTCGAACCAGCAGATACGCTGCAGTCTAGTTATTCACTGTAAGCACATACCTTTTTCAGCTCTCACTAGTTGAAATGCAACAAAATCCATGAAGGAAGGGAGTTTAGACTTGATATGTGAGGACACGGTAGAAATGGGACCTACTCAGATTGCATAAGCATAGAATTAAGAATTAATCCTCCACAAAGGTCATTTTGAACCTGGATGGCCAGTGTTGCAATGTCTAGGGTTCTGCTTGTCCTGTGTTTCCTTTTTAGAAAGACCTCCACCTTCCTTCCATCCAGGTGTGGACATAATGAGCCGCCTGCCTCATAACTCTGCAGAAGCTTCTCTATCTCCTCCCACAAGTATCAGCGCCTATAAGCAGAGTCACATATTTTAAGGCAAAGACGGCCTAACTAATGACACTTTCCTATGAGTAAGGCAAAGAACATTAAAAGGTGGCAGGATCTGGCTGGCTGTGCGCTGAGAGCTATCTAATATTATAAAAGCCCAAGTTTGTCTGTCAGTCCGTCTGTACTGCTTTATTTGTGCTCTGATTGGCTGGCAAACAGGAGCTGGTGGCACAATGGAGTGCTGCCATGATGGTGGGGACACAGGATGGAGGTGGGGTGAGACCAATGCAGCTGGCCTCACCCCCCCCCCCCCCCAAATATGCTCTTTGGAGGCAGGGGCAACAGCGGATGGAAGAGGGAAGGCGAGGCCAGCAGTGCTGACTTCACCCTCCCTACCCTGCTCCTTGCAGGTGGCGATGATGGAGTGGAGGGGGGATGAGGCCACTGGAGCTGGCCTTGCCTCACTCCCCTTACTCTTTGCAGGTGACAGCAGCGGCATTGGGGTGTGTGTGTGGTCGAGATGCTGTGGGGGGGGGGGGTGAGGCCACTGGCTCTGGCCTCGGCCCGCCCTTCCCTATTCTGTCATTGCTGCCTGCAACTCTGCGGCAGTGGGAGGAGTAGCAGGCACGCTGTGGGGGTGGTGGTGGGGAGCAGTAGGCCCAGACCTGATACAGGGGAGGACCGGACCTGAGGGTGGGGAGAAACCGGGCCACTCTGGTGGGAGGGAGCAGCAGGCCTGGGCTGACTCAGGGGCAGCGGGAGGGAAGGGAGGTGCGGATTCGGAGCTGATGTGGGGCAAGGGGGGTTGGGGAGGAGTGGGACTGGGTCCGAGGGAGGAGGAGGACTGCGCCTGATGCAGCAGCGGCTGGGGAAGGGGAGGAGCGGCCCGCTTCCCCTCTTCAGGCCCAGTCCCCCATCTCCCCTTCTTCCCCCATGTCAGCTCCAAGCCCGCTTCTCCCATTCCCCCCGCTGGCCCTGGGTCAGCCCAGGCCCACTGCTCCCCCCTGCCATAGTGGCTGGGCTTCTCCCCAGCCTCAGGCCTGATCCTCCCCTGTATCAGGCCCGGGCCCCTCCTCCCTTCCCCCCACAACACGAGGGAAGTGGGGAGTGGGCCTGGACAGGGGGTGGCACAGGGCTCTCTTCCCCCCCCCCCCCGGTCATTCTTGATGGGCAGTTGGCTAGTACCACAGTGTGCACCTAGGGCACTGCTTTCCTTTTCTTAATACTGCTGCAAACCAGGAGTGGTCATTGTGGAGTCAGTGGAGATGTGCTAAGTATAATTCTGATTGGGGGCCCAAGAGATTTTTCTCTTGAGAATGGCCAATGCACAGTACTTGGCTATCAAATCCTGCTTAAACCAGTACTAGTTTTGCTTATCACAAGTATGGACAGAAGCCCATTGTGAAAATGACTTCCTTACTAATTTTCCTGCTTTAGTTCTAACTTTATCTCAAAGAGTCTGAGTATTCTTGGAAAAAGAAAAATGTGTCCTTTCTATTTCCTAAAAAATTCCCTTCACTGCTTATCCATTGCTTTTGGGTTCTGTGAATTTGTTTTGGTTTTGGTTTTTTCTTTTTAGTTTTTTTTTTAAGGAAACGTATAAGATATCAGATCAAAATGTGAATGCTTCAGGAAGACAGGGGAAGATAAAATCAGAGCATGGTGGTAGCAATTGCTGTGCTACTTTAAAATGTGGCCTGACTGTGAAAAATGACTAAAAACCAACATACTGTGGTTTCATGTTTGTGCTTTAATATCAATTTACAGATAAATAAATAAATGTCTCTTTGTTTAATGGATAATCCTGTAACATCAGTTTATGTTCTGAAAGTCAAGCTTTGCTCTTTGTCTTGTGCATCATCATCATCAGTAGTAAATAAACTACATATCTAGGTGAAAATGTGGCCAGGGTTTGTTCTCAACTCTAGAACTTAGGTCAAAACTTTCAACCCTGGATACCTTAAATTAAAGGTGTAACTATTAGTAACATGACTGCTGGCCTAGGGCACGTCAACACAGCCCAATGCGGAACAGTGTAGATGCACCCGAGCTAGCTCTAAATAAACTAGCTAAGATACTGTAGGCAGTATAGGTACATAAATATAGAGTTTCTTGCTGTCTAATTTACTGTGCTGAATAGCCCTGTGTTGGGTATTGCAGACATTGGCTTCAGTGAAAATTTGGGCTCCTTAGTACTTTTAATAATTAAGCCATTTTTAGCTAGTGGCTATATAACTACTTGGCTAGGGACAGACATTACACACAACCCAGTTTCAGCGTTCAGAAACTTTTAAACCTGTAACAGAACAGATGTTCGTTTGACATAAATTGGTTTTAAAATGGCTGAAACCAGTTTGAGATAAACCTGGTTGAATGTAGTATCAGACCTAACTGGTTTGGGTCAAACCGGTTTATGCAGTGTCTGTCCCAGACCCCTTCCTAATTTAAATTAAGCCAGAATCCCCCGGCATCCCAGATGCTTTGCAGCCCTGGGCAGGGCTGTGCTTTCTGCTCCATAGCTGGGCTGGCCCCTCCCCTCTGTGTTCCCTTGCTAGAGCTCTGGCTGAGACTACAGGCACAGCAGTGTCTGCCTGGCTTCCCTGTGCCCCCCCACTCCCACTCCCTGCTCAAGCAGGGATTTCCCCGCTCCCTTCTCCCAGTGCAGACAGTAGCCAGCATGTGGTATGCTAGCTAATGCTGAGGGGTGTCTGTAAGGCAGACAGAACAGCGTCTTCTTAGGGCTTTTTGGAGCTAATCAACAGCTCTCTGCATCCCTGTTAATGTCCCTTGGTTCTGTCCTTGGAAAAAATTGTTTAAGAAGAGCTTTGACTGATGAGAGAGGTTTTTGTTTCCTTAAGAGGCTGATAAACACTCTGTTATCAACTCCCTGCTGGGGGGAACCCCTCCCTAATGAAAGTGTCCTGTCTGGGCCTGGCCACTTCTCCCCTGCTCAGGACTGTGGAAGGGAAGGGAGGGCTGCTCTAGCGCCCCTCAGCTTCTAGCTTGAGCCACTGCAGGCATGTGCCTGCATTTCCTCAGTCCAGAGAGGATGTCTGGACAGTTGCAAACCAGTTTAGCCTAGAGAGGTTAGACTAACCTGCAAAGATTGAATCAATTTAGGCTCAAGCTTTTTGAATGTCTGTCCCTAGCCCTTATGTATGTGCTCTTCAGCTGCAATAAATGTAAGGTAGCTTACCTCCAATGTTACTAATGGGTAACTGACCTTGTTATTTACCCTGAAGTAATTGCATGTACAGTGGTAATTACCACTGAATAGCTAACGGGTCACGTTCACGCCTTAGCTTGTAACTTGTCTATATGCATGTTACTTAAGGCTTGGGAGCTTAACTTGATGCACCCATTTTTAAAAATGTGGGCTTTACCTTGCAATTTCATGGATACCACCTGGTGCATACTCAGTGCGGAGGTGCAATGTTTTGCAGTTTTCACCGCAGTTTGGACTGTTGGAAAAGAGCAAAAACTGATTATCAGTAGAGATGCTGCTCTGAATACGCTTGCATAGCAGAGATGTTGACTGAAGATGCCATCTTTACATGTTCTCTGTTTCGAGTAGAACTGCAGCTAGTGTTGCAGCTATTAAGCACCTGGTATAATAAAATAGGTAAGGATGAATAGGTATAATATCCTTGTGAAGGACGCTGCTAGAATTAAGAGTGCTTCTTGTCACTGAACCTATTATAGTCTCAGTGGAAGTGTATGACACGCTCCCATCATCTACAGATCACTGACAGATCAAGTGTAATGGGTCTTTCAGAATGAGATTGTATGCAGTCTCAATATGTGTTTAGGGAGCTGTTAATCTGAGGAACACTGACATGCCAGACCTTACATGCCCTGATATGACTCAGAGGTCATTGCAGTGTATGGTATCAGAGCATGCTTACGAGAACTTGAATCTGTGGATCTAGTCACTGATTTTTCTATGCTAAGTGTCCATATGGACTCTCTTTTAAAATAACTATTTTAGCAAAGTAATTGCAATTCCAGTAGAAATGAGTGTAGTTTCACTTAACCCCCCCCCAACCAAAAAATACCCAGTAATAATTCAGAGAGAATTGATGACAGTAATTTTATTCTTCAGAAATGAAGCATTGGTTTTCTCTTCTTTGAGTGTTCAGTAAAAATTCATTTCATAAATCCCAAGTGTTGTGGGGGGAGGTGGGACCATCCTATAATAGATATAGAAAAAAATACATAGGTGGGTTGAACAAGATTGCTTTTAGGTCTCTTCCTACACTGCAAAGACTCTGGATCTTGAACTGGTTTGCAGCATCTGTTCTTACTGATAATCACTCTGAACCTCAAGATGTTAGGCCTAACTGTGTGTGTTGGGGTGGCTGGGAGAGGGGAGAAGGAGATTAATTCATACTAGCATAGGAGTAAAAATGGTGCCTGCAGATATAATGCCAAATATGGTAAATACTTGAGGAGTCTCCCCTTTCTCATGGGGGCAAAAAAAAAATCTTGCAGGATGTGAGGAACCTCTGCAACAAAGTCTGGATACTGTGTTCTCTTCATCTGCCATTAGTTTCTCTAAGGACTGACCCAGGACACTGTGTACTGCAGCTTACCTACATTATTCACTTTTCTCTGAAGCTTTTTTGGGGTTGTTTTTACAACAGTACTGTTCTATGTTCATTTAACTCATAACCACATGTCATGATTAGAGGTGATACAGAGTGGGGTAGAGTGCAGATATCTATATATCTTTATATCTTTACCTAGCTTGTGGTTTTTTTTTTAAACTTTTAAATATAAAACAGCAAATTAGTGCACATTCCAATTAAATTTTATATATCTATTGCTTTGATTGTAAACTGAATAATACAGTAGTGGGCCCCTACCATATTAGTAAATCTTCTGGTTTCTTTTTAACTGGAGAAAAATGTGTTGTGTTATAGGTGAGGATACACTATACCACTTACACTCCTTTTCAAAATCCTAGATCCAGCCACATACATATATATGAGATATTGATATATAGATAGATATATCTATAGATGTAAAAATAAAATATGCCTCCTCATTCTTTGTTTAGCCTGGCAAATTCGTAGTTTGTAGGCAGCAGTGTTTTAGTTGCTGGATTGCACTTGCTGTATAGTCATCTGCCCTGCAGTCTTTTTACAGTCATTATGCTGCCAGTGTTGTGAGCGACCTCACTTTTCAACCACATAGCTGGCATCAGCATTAACCACAGAAATCCCATTGTACTTAAATTGAGAGAGTGGGTTAACAGTGGATTTTGGATCTTCTGAATTGAGCTGAGTAAGAGGCAACAAATTCCCTTTAAATCTTCCCATCTTGGCTCTGTTATGCTTCCCATCTCACCTGTGCACGCAACTGACTGAGAAACTGTAAATCAACTTTCTCCCTTGGTTATTTCCAAATATAGGGCACATATGCCTCTGAATGAAATGAGGAAAGGCAGTTGGAGGCCAGGAGTAGGGAGACCTAAAAAGAAGCCTCTCTCTCTAAGCAGGAGCAAACTTCTGTCTTGTGTATGTTTTGGAACCCTGGTGCTGGTTCGGGGCCTGGTTAACCTGTTTGCTTTGATGAAAACTTCCTATTGAATATATTTTAGATTTTACTCATCAGAATTGCTTTTTTTGCATCTTCAAAGTGTTGGACTAAAGGGAAAAAAGATGTCTGGCTTTTAAACAGGTCCCAAGTCAAGTGGTAAAGAGTGCTTACAGCTACCTTTTAGAGACTTTGAAAACTCTTCCATTTAGAGATAATGTTGTTGGTATAGCATTATAACCCTCCCCAGAAGAGTGGACTGTTATACTAAAAGTGAAGGGACTTAAATATACCTTTGCACAAACTTGCAAAAGGGGCTTAAATTTACCTTTGCACAAACTTACTGATAATAAGGCTACCACTGCTGTGAATAATCTCAAGTTTGGGATTTCCATTTTTAAGTGTTTTTTCTGAAGGATACTCTGGCCTCCTTCTCCTAATCCAAAAACAAAAGACGAGCAAAAAGTAAAAGGGAAAAGGAGTACAGAAAATGAAACACACGCTTCTTAAGTCAATGGGGATTCTGCCTGAGTAAAGATTCAGTATCAGTAGAATTGTTGTAAAATACACTAGTACATATATTGGTTGGAAGCTTTCCGCTAGGTACTGCTAGGCCTTTTCAGGATGTATTTGCAATGGAACATTTCTTGCCTTGAACTGTCCCTTGGCTTCTTGAAATTGAAAATGGTGATCCCTGAATTAGTCATTATTCAGATAAGCAAGGGAATGTTTTATTTAATCTACTTTGGGTTGTTTCTCCAGCATATCTTTGCTACTTGCTTTTCTGTGGCTAATTGAATGTGGATTGGCATCTTACATACGTTGTATGACTAAAGCATCCAACAAGTCTTCTCTATACTTAACTGCTACAATTCTTTCTAAGCATGGTACAATATGTACTTGAATACAAGACAAGGTTTGTTTCCCTCTCCTTCCCCCCCATTTGGCATGGGGATGGGAAAGGCCCTTGTCTTACAATAGCATACAAAGAAATCTCACTAAATACATTGTTTATTATTAAATTTTCTGTCGGAGGCAGCATGTGCTCAGCAATGGAAAAAAACTGTGAAGTTGACTAAACATAGCCAATGTTGAGCATGATTATAAAACACATAGCCCACATTGGGCAAACCTACTGATGGGAACCTATGATGAGAATAAATTGGTGTAGCCCCTCTGAACAAGACATATGGTAGTGCCCATTAAGTGCAGTACCCCTCACCGCTGACTCTCTTTTTCTAGTCATGGTGAGCTGTGACAGTGTGCAATTCACCCAGAATCCATCCATTTGCCCCTCAGGCTGGTGCATATAATTACTGTGGCCCCATTCATCATGAAGTAAAGCCAGACCAGGTTGCCCTGCGCTTCATCTCTTTATAAGTCAGGGGTAGGCAATGTGTTTTGGCTGGAGTGCCAAAAAACCCACAGTGTCTACCTTGGAAGGTGCCAGAGTTCCAGCATGCCAGAAATATAAAATGAGGGCAGTGGGGGTGGTACATAGCAGGGACGCACTGCATATTAGTATATTTAATAATCATAAATGTTGCCTTTGTTGTTGTTTGTTCCTTTTTTGTTAAGCATGTTGCAGTGAGAGAGAGAGAGAGAGAGAGAGAGAGAAATGAGAGAGGGAAAGAGAAAGAAAAAGGAGAGCAGAGAGAGAGCCAGACATGCACACATGCAACCACATGTGAACAAACGCAGAGAACCAGAACACATCCAGAACCAGACACGTGTGTGCACACAGACACAGAACTAGATGCGTGGGTGCACACTGGACACAGTCCAACCCAACAATGCCCTGGGCCTGCCGGAGCCCCTGTGCCTTCCTGGGAAGCCAGCCCCTGGGCTGCAGCGAGGCCAGCCGAGCATTTGGGCGACCACATGTGCACCTCAGAGCAGACAGCAGGAGGGCTGCGCTGACCCTCTGTCCGCTCTGAGGTGCGCGTGCAGTCGCTGCCAGCATGGAGCTGATGCCAGAGCTGTGGAGCCCATCGCAGCTGTTTGCAGCCTGCCCACTGCCTGCTGCAGCTGCCCAGAGCCCAGGGTGGCTACAAACAGCTGCGCTGGGCTCCAGAGACCAGTCATCAGCTCTTTGCCAGGAGTGGGGGAGAGACTGGGGTTGCGCTGCCTCAGGCCCCTCCCTTACCATCTGCTCCAAGGCGTTCGTGCACGCGCTGGTACAGAGCTGATGCTGGAGCCCAGTGCAGCTGTTTGCAGCCTCCTGGCTGCAGCCAGCCCTGGCTTTGGGTAGCTGCTGCCAGTCATGGAGCTTGGGCTGCTTGCAGCAGGGCTCGCAGCCTTCCAGCCGCCTGCTGGGAGCAGCCCGGGCTCTGTGGCTGGCAGCGGCTACCCAGAGCCGGGGCTGGCAGTGGCATGCCAAGCAACATGGCCTCGCATGCCATGCTCGACACATGTGCCGGGGGTTGCCAACCCCTGATATAAGTTTTTGGAAGATGCCAAGACTTGTGACAAGAAGATCTAGTTCCAGTCATGAGTGGGGGGCTAATCAGCATATGGATCCTTTTGGGGGGGGGAGAGGGGGAGGTGTGTATCTGGAGTACATGCACATACTGAGAAGTGCTGATTTGTGGGGTCGCTGTGGGTTGAAATGCTGTTGAATTTGCCCTGGGCAGTGTATGGCATAGGGGCTGTGTGCTGGTGCCAGATGTGGCCCCCAGCCACATCACAGTTGGAGAGCCCTGCTTTATATGTAGAGCAGGAGGTAATGTAGTATGTCAAAAAATCTATCTTCCTTTTTCTTATCAGTACCTTACAGTGTTTGCCCCTATAAGTTATCATCCTCTTGAGATTAAAATGCCCCAAATATATCTTTTCAAGGGTGGATTCATTATGTTATAATAAGAGGGATGGGCATACCTTCTGTGGGGCCAAGAATGCCCAGTTCTAACAAATGGGAGGCGGATGACACAAAGTACAAGTATGTCTATAGACTCTGGTTTATGGCTTCCTGACATCATTCTTCTCACAGAGATATTCCCCCTCTGAGTATTATCCTGTCTGATCAACCCTGCCATTTCAGAAGCATTTCCTGCTGTTCTTCTGAATGTTAGTCTCTTTCTACCAACTTCAGAGAGAGGCTGTTAATTTAAGCATTATCGACAATGCTCATTTCTATTTCTTCCACAGAATTGTAGAGTGATCACCTGTGAATTAGATGTGTTATAATTTACTGAGATAGAAAGTAGAGGCGTAGCATATCTACTGGATCCTTCTGAGGAACAATTACCTTGGAAGTGGGTAAAAAAAAATGTAGGAATGGTTAATACTAATGTAGCTACAAAGTTGTAGGGGAAGTTATGGAAAGACAGTATTAATTGTTTTAGGAATATCAGGAAGTCTGGCAATGTTCTCAAGAAAAAGGTTCAAATTACACTTCTAACCATCTAATCAAATATGTTTATAAAGAAAGAGAGCAATGTGCTGAGGGACTTCATCTTATTTTCATAGGCATTTGTATACTGCTTTTAAAGGTTAAATGCACAGTTTAGGACCCAGAGTGTTTTAATGGCCTACCAGTTGGTATTGATTTACTTACTACTGACATAGCATTTGAGCAATGTAAAGTCAGTGTGCACATGTTTTGTGTGCCTGTGTGTATGAGAGGAAAAATTGATTATCTTTTGACAGGTAATATACAGTATATGGCAATAAAAATACCTCTGTATACAAGTGCTGGCTTCATGCTGTCAGCTGAAAGGTCAAGAGAATTACGATGTGATGACAGAATCTTTCCATCACTGTATAATAGAAATACAGATTGCGCACACTCTTACTGCCAGCAAAAGAGGGCATTGGGCACAGTTTCCACTTCACCAATCTATTCAGCACTCTACCTTTTTTCACTTCATTATTTTCCTTTGTGAATTTTCTGCATCCCTTAAAAGAAATGTAAGAATCTTTCCTCCTCTCTAGAGCTGCCTTATAGATACAGTTGTAGCTGGCAAGAGACACTGCTGTATAATAGCACAAAAACACCTTTCCCTTTCTTGTTACCCACTGCCTCTGTAAATAATATCACAGTCCTAATGACTGAAAGACCCAAAACTGTTTGCTAGTACAGAGTTACTAGCTTATATGCAAGGTTACTGTTGGAAAAAATCAATTTATGTACTAATCTCTTGATTGGAAGTGAGCTTATACATGGTGTGAGCAAGTGGCTCATGTGCTTTCCCTAATCTCTGCACTGAAATATTCCCTGTGATTTGATGGACAAGAGCCTCTAATCTATTGATATTTGCCCCATCTTTTATTTATGGGTAAATACAATATGACTAAAGAGAGCAGGCAGGGTGTGGCAAGATAGTGTACATATCACAACTAAGTAATCTGATTTATTTTTTTTTTTTCTTTCTGTAGAAGCAACTAACAGGGACTTAATAGCCCTGGATAATCTATTGCAGGGGTGCTCAACCAGATACAAACTGTGGCACTATGTCATCTGGCCTGCAGGGCTCCCTATGGGTCTGGAAAATTGGCAGTGCGGGGTAGCACCACTACTGCCAAGTCTCCAGTCCTGTGGGAAACCCCAGGCCCTGCATGCTGGTTCTGGCACCCAATCCCAGCATGTAGGGCTGGGCAGTGGCAGTGCTAGGCCCCCAGAACCCAATCCTGGCACATGGGACAGGGAGGGCATGGTCCCCAGGACCAGTCTGGCCCACAAACAGGCCCTGCACCGCTCATCTGGCCCATGGGGTCAGAAAGTTGAGTACCACTGGTCTAATTGGCAAGTTAACTAATTAGGAAATGGGTAGGAGGTTGCAAAGAATACCCAACATTCAGGACGATAGAGAGAAATTCCAGTAGGGTAGACACTTACTACATCTTGATAAATGGATTATTTCTGCCCATAGATCTACTTGTTTGGGCCTATAAGTTTACATCAGTAATGCAACTGGTAACTAAAGTTTTTTGTAAGTAAACAGGGGGGTAGATTATTTCAGAGCTCAATTATTTCTAAATAAACAGAGGGCTGATTTCAATGGTGTTAAAGCTGTGGTAGAACTTGGCCCCAAATAATTTCTGTGTAAATTTATGTTGTCTGACAAGGGTAGTTTTATGCAGAACACTACATGTCATTTTGAAATGAACTTTCCATTTTCATTCCTTTATCACCTCTTCTCCAGAGGTCTTTGCTTAGTTTAGCATTGGGACTGGAAAGCATTTAGGAACTTTCCTCAATGAAAACATGATTCTACTTAAAGAAGTAATGGAAGTTTAGTATGACATTTAGTTTTCACTTTGTGAAGTAAGTCGGTATGACAAGTGGAGAAAACTAAATCACTAGCGATCACCCTGCAGGCCAGTGGCAAAATGAAGTGCAACTTTGGGTTTCGTGAGTTCAAGTCCAGTGCTTTATGCTCTCAACCTATCCAGGGCCATGGACACACAAACAGGATGTACCAGGAAATGTTCTCCTGCCTCAAAGGAAGGAAAAATTGTGACCACATGTTGTGCCCTTAGGAAAATTAACCTAAGATTCCAGTTTTGTGTAATTTTTCTGGGGCAGAGTAGTTTTTCTGTAGAGATATTTGTTTATATGCAGTTACACTGGGACTGTTTACCAGCAACTCCATTAGCATATCTCAAGAGATTGTCTTGAGATCCCCTGTTTGGGGCAACTCCATTAACATAGCTCAACGCTGGGCTCAAAACGTACTTTCTCCCATCTGAAATAACTCACACTACTGAGCTTTAGTGGAATTCTTTTTCCAATTGGCTGTAATTGCCATGCAATTCTGAATGAGTATGATTTAAAAAGGAATTAGTTCAATCAGACCATATTTACTAAGCTTTTTTAATCTATATAAGTGCTGGGGGGAAAGATTTTAATTTGTGTAGTTGTAGCAAGCTGAAAGCACACAAGGTCTTAAAATTCACAAAACTGTGACCAAAACTACTTCATGGCTTTACAGCTTGAAAAACATGATTAATTTTTCTTTTAAATGCCAAAGTACAACAGTTTAGGCTTCTAAAATTTATTTTCCTTCATTTGCCATTTCTCCTAATCGATTAAATGGGTTTGAGCTAATCTTGAAATCTTGTATCACACTGCCATTGGTAAACCTTTGACTGTTTAATTGTGGTTCATTATTCTGAAAATCAGATGCAGCACCCACAAAAAATAAATTACTCTTAGCCTGTGGGAATATAAAATATAAAGAAAGGAGGTAGGTTTTCCCTTTTTTGTTATCCTGAGAGAGTATCACTGTTCTTTCTGCATGGTCCACTTTTCTGCTCTTCCCTCAGCAGGGTAGGTAAAGCAGTGAGGGGTTGAGTGGGTCCAGTCATCATCAGTCATGTTTGTTGCATTAAACACTCTCACTAGTCAACCCAGGTCTCAGTAACCTCTTGTCTCTGTGTCATTGTTTGGCTGTATTTGCTAGTTGAATGTCTTGTTAATTGTCTATAGACTAGTTTCTTAGCTGGTGTATTTAACCATATGGGCATTAAAGTAAATAGAGCTCTGTTGACTTTATAGCACCTGAGGCTGATGTGAGCATAGGTAGGGATCAAGTGTGATTTAATAACATGGCTGTAAATTAAACTGGTCCCTTCCAAACAGTTTAGACCAAAGCTACAATCAGACAACCCCCTCTCATAGTCAGGGGGCCTCTTTGATAGACTAGGAAATGCAGCGGAAAAAGGCTTCTTTTAAATTACTGAATCTTCTTTTTTCTCTGGGTTTCAGCTCTTTCCCTTCTTGAGGTTCTTCCCCCCCAACCTCTGTTGTTATAGTCTCTTACAGAGATTGTCAGAGGGACGTTTAAGTGGGTCCTTGAGGGATTCTTCAGGTCACCCAAGCCATGTGACTAGACCATCTCTCCAGTCTACCTTCATGTTGGCAGCTTTTGCAGTGATCTCTGGTTCTCTTCGTTGGCTTTTATTCATATCTCTGCTAGGTTCTGTATGAGAATCCTTCCATGTTGTAAAAAGGCTCCTGTGATGAAGGCAAAATCACAGGGTCACTATTTGGACAGCCACCTGCTGGGATATCCTTTGCTATGATTGGATTGTTTGCTTGTTCCCCCACCTCTATACTTAGTAGAAAATATGTTACTCCACATGTCCTAGAAAACTGTGGAAATGTTGCAAACGCTGTCCATTTCCTCTTGACCTATTCCTCTTCTAAATTTAAGGGTTTGAAATAGGAAGAGGAGCTTGGGCTGTTTTCTGAATTCAACAAGATCAAGTTGTTCTGAATAGTCCTGGAGCCGCAATAATAAAGATGTCCCTAAACCAGTTGGTCAGGCAGTAAAACAAAAGTCGTTTAGGCCTTTGTGTTTGTCGGCTTCCTGAGAAATAATAGGGTGGGAGTGGTTTTCTAGCTGTGATGATCCGTATGTGATCAAGGATGTTTTGGTGACATCTTTTATTAGACCAACTGTATAGTCGAGGGTTATTAGGCAAGCTTTTGGGGAAAGAGTTTTGATTGGGTCAGGTCTGACCCAGACCTGAGGAAGGGAACTTTGTGCCAGAAAGCTTGCTTAATGTTTCTTCAAACTGTATGGCTGGTTCAATAAACAAGCTCACCCCCCAAAAAACCTTGCCCTTTGAGATGAAGGATTTTTTGGAAAGTATCTAGATAATGCCTTAGTTATTATTTGGTCTTGACAGGTTATTAGAAGTGGCCCCCACCCTTGGGCTTAGATGCCTAACATTGTAGTTACGTAACCTAGTTGCGTTCCCCTCTTCACCCCCACCCCTCTTACATTAGTCCCTTGCTCAGACACTCTGTATTTCTCTTATGGTTTTGTCACTTTTGTTTCCTGAGTCTTAACATTTTCTAATTAAATTAAATGTGTTCTCGTTTTTGCCAATAGCTGCCCACACTGCCTCCTGGTAAGCAATGAATGCTTGCATGAGGCGATTCCAACTTGGGTTTAGCTGGCTTGAACTGAACCTGAGCTGGTTCCCACAAACACTCATTTGCAACCTTACTAATCAGCACTGGTACCCATGTCCAACAACTGAACAGGGAATGTGAAAGGCAAGAAGTCTTATGAGTAATATCTTTTATTCAACCAACCGTATAGACATAGGCAAGCTTTTGGATACCACAGTACTCTTCCTCAGGCCCCTGAGGGATACCTGAAAGCTTGCCTATGTCTACACCAACCTTATAGTTGGCCCAATAAAAGAGATGACCCCCAAGAATTCTTGCCTCTCGCGTCTCTCCAGGACTGTCATAGCAACCTCATCACCTTGGCTGTACCGGAGCAGGGAATGTCACCAATCCATTCTGAAAAGGAATGCATGGAGATCTGGTGGTAACATTAATGAGATTTTTCCTTTTGGATAGTAAAATGCTTGAGGACGGAGAGCAAGTTGGATACCAAAGAGAAGTTGAGTTCTCTAAGTCAAACTGAAAATGGAAGAGCTTTTTGAGAACAGGACTTGTATGGGATTTGGCTGAAAAAAATTCAAACCTGAATTTCCCACTGGAATGGACCTTATTTGCAATGGAAGCAGGCATACATGGGATTTTTGTATTGTTTAAAATCCCTGACATACTGCGCCCTGCAGTTATCTGGACTGCTGGATTCAGACCTGGCCCTTATCAGTACAAGCAACATTCTGAGTTCATGCCCTCTCTTTGCAGCTGGCATCTCTTGATCATAGAACTTGGGTCATCTTTACAATATGATATCCATATGACCTAATTTCAGCTGCTGTAATAGAAGGGTTGCATCTCCTACCCCCTGTGGTTTTTCTGAGGCCATCCATGACTGTAAATTTATTGACCAGACAACTGTACATTTGATGGGGATAGTTTCTGTCTTTGCTGTCACATACCTGTCTGAAAAAGAAAAATCATTAATACAGTAAGGGAGGGGGAAAACAACAGCTCAACAAGACAGCCTGTCTGTGTGCGGCCAAAAATAACACCATGCCCCTTTTGCCCTTAATATTTCTGCAAATGTTCCTTTAATCTTTGAGTACCCCCGGCATATTTATGTGAATTTAGTAAACAGCATTCTATTGGCATATTTTTCTGAGGCCAGGTCTGAATCCTAAAGAAGCATGAGTCATGTCATATAGAAGATTAGTTTTTAATTACATTTTTTACTGCACTTTTTAAGCAGTCTTGTGGAAATTTTGTGTAGGAGCATTTGAATTACAAATGTAAAGAAACTGTGCTCATTTTTTGTTAAAGCTCTTGGAAAACTACGGTCCTTTACTAGAACAAATTCAATAGTAGGTATTGTGCTGCTATTCTGAAGCCATATGAATTGGGGCATTAAAGCAGTATAATGTTGCATGAAATATCACTGACTCATTTTATGCTCAGACTTCTCTGAAATATTTAATACTCCTCCCCACTCCAACAACTGGAAGGCTTTTTGCAGTATGCCATTAAACCTCACAATATCCCCGTAGGACAACTACAGAATTATTTTGACCATTTTATAGATGGGGAAACTGAAATGAAGAAAAAGCAAGTCACTTGCTGAAGGCTGTTTTGAAGTTGACTGTAATTTTAACAAGAGCCCAGCAGCTCTGGTGCCTCATACCATATTCTAGTCCTGGCCCACAATTCTTTTAAGATGGTATCTCTAGGAAAAATATACATTCAAATTATCTTCATTCATTGCATCTTAGGTCTCTCTGGGCACATCTACATATGCATATGCAGGTAGTAAACTTACTGTACACTACACTAATTTACTGCACAGTAAGTGCCTGCACATGTAAACAGTGACATTTTACTGTGCAGTAGATTAGTCTATGGCTCTGTAAAGCACCTTGTGTAGACATGGCCTATGAAGCATTTAAAAGTTCCACATTAAATTCTTTAAGATTATATTGTAATGTGAGGTTTGTTTTGTTTGTTTGTTTGTTTTTTTACATTTTGCTACATATTACTGTATATACCTGAATCCACGACAACTTTGAATTTAAGATGACCCCCCCCCCCCCCCAGTAATTAGATTCTATACATGGAAAATTATGAATTTGTTACAAATTTCCATGTGTAGAATAGAAGGTAATTATTGGGGGGGGGGAGGGGGAGATCGTCTTATATTCCCCCCCTTGCCCCCTGCCCACCGCTGTGATAGGGAAAGCAGCAGCATGGAAGCAGGCATCCAGACACCCTGACTTCCTTCCTCCACCTGCCCCCACCACTTGCCCCCCGCTAGTGCCTGCCCCCTATCTGCCTGTCCTCTTTACTGCTTTGGTACCTGTCCCTCCTGACACTTAGACCTCCCTGCCATTTAACCGGTGCTGTGGCTCCAGCTCTTTCCCTGACCAAGCAGCTGTGGTAGCTTCACCTCTGGCTGGGTTGGGACCAGAGCTGGAGCTAAAGCTGCATGTACCACTGTGTGGTCTCCTCTGTGCCACTCCCTACCACCACCACATCTCCCCTGCCACATGCGCACTCCACCACACCAGCCACCTCAAGCCACCCTTGCTCTGGCCAGGTGGTGGCAGTAGCAGCAGCTGCAACCCTAGCTCTGGTATTTGAATCCAAGACCAGCATTTTCCCCCCCGTAAGTTAATGTGTGAGGGGGGAACCTCACTTTGGATCTGAATAAATATGGTAGATATTTTCAGAAGCTGTTTTTCTTGAGGCAGACAAGTTGGTAGTGTCTGTTCTCTTCTAAGGAAGGGACGTGAAAGTCTTTACCATCTTCTGCCAGCTGACTTTCACCTGTCAGTGTCAGTTTTGCCTACCCATTTTCAGATGTCATCAGTCTCCTGGCAAATTCAAATGCGAAGCAGCAAACAAACAGTGACTTTTTTTCCCATCCTGTAGCCAGTTCTCGCTGCTTAGGAAAACCTGAATCTTTCATCTGAATCTGCCTGTAGCAGATGGCAGTGTTTGCCACTTAGCAGGCCTTGATTCTCCTGCAAAAGGGTGCAGGGGGGTCTGCTGACTCACTGCAGCAGGTGACTTATTGCCCTGTGCTTATACAAGAGAGGTAGGAGTAGTGCTCTGGAGAGGATGTAGTGGGTGAGCGAAGCATTATTAAGGTAGAAACAGCTAGCAGCCAAACCCAGAGAGGCGTATTAGTTGTTGTTTTCTTTGTTAATGCAGCCAAAATTGTGGGATTGGGATCTCCACACAGCTGTGTAGACTTTGCTTTGGGCAGGTCGAGAAAGGTGCGTGCTTGCCCTGCTTGTAGCTGAAAACCTGTCCTTTTTATTCTTCTTTATTTATTTGATGGTGTACTGCTGAAGAGGCAAAGGAGAAATCTGTTCTACTTCTAGCTATCCCTCCCTCCCACCCCCAAATTCTGCACAGGTATGCAAATACTAAGTGAGCCAACTGCATGTTGAGTGCGTGTTAAAAACGCTCTTGTGATTTGGAAAGACTTGTCCTTTAAAATTGGTTCTTTCCAAATATGCTCGCTGTATTTGCTTAATCGGCATAAAGTTTGGATTAGCTGTGAATAAGGTTACAAACAAATCCCTTCAGATTTCCACTAAGATCCATATCCAGTAGAATAAAAGGCCATCGCCCCATGCCCATGTGGGTCCTTCTTGTAAATCTGAACATCAGCCTGAGAGCTGCTACGTTCCAGCAGGTGTCCTGCTTGAAGATGGCTGGGGGGGGGGGGGGGTAGGTAGCCAAAAATAAAAGCCACATGACCTCCATACAGCTCATTAAAACTGCTATATCGGTTGTGTCTGAGTGAGGTTTTTTTTTTTTTGTAGATGGGATCCTTAATGGTTATATAGTACTCTCTATCCTCTCCTGCATTTGGATAACCAAAATCCAAGGAGTGGAGAGAATGATATATCCCATAATAATTATACAGTTAATTATCTGCTGTGCCATTGCAGAGCTTGTCCCCTCTTTCCCCTGAACTGAGCAGATGAAGGAAGTGCAGTGCAGCTTTATGGATTACACCCATTCAGTGCTGTAGCAAACTGCTTTTTCTGCAGCTCCATGTGTTTGACCTTTTCCCCACACGTATTTTCTCTGTACTTGAAAGCCCCTCTTTAAAATCCTACCTCTGCTATTCTGGCTGAATCTGAGTTGTGGTAGTGGTGGGCTTGTTGCTTGCTTTGTTCAGGTATTTTTTTTGTAAAAATCCTTTTTGTCCCTTTCCTTGACCTTGGCCTGCCAGTCTTCAGACTCTGGGGTTGAGGAGACTACTCTTTCCTATAAGTCTGCAAAAATATTGTGGGCTTTAAGTAACAAACAAGAAATGAGGAGACATTGGAGAGGCAGCTGAAACAATATCAGACTTCCAGCTGTGATTCCTGCTCCTTTCTATGCTCTTCTACTTGTTTTGAGTGGTTTAGGTAAAATAGTCTGTATCTTTATTAAAATTTTAGTTAAAATGTTAAAGGCAGGAAAATGCAAAAATCCTTTCAGAAATCTGAGTTGTTGCGATGCTACAGAGGTGTTGTGCTTAAGGGATCTTTGTTGTTTGTGATGGCAGCCAGTTGGCTGCTCACCTTACTCTAAGGACAAAGGCACGATTAGAACACAGCCAGAATCTAGGGTTTGGCAGCCAGAACTGGGAGACTGCTGGAATGTAAAGAAGCTGATGGGTTTAAGTCCCCATTCCTCTCACTTGTGACCATATGCAGCAGACGGCTGCTTCATTTGCTGCATCTGGTGGCTACAGTTGCTATGAATTGGGCAATGCACAAGATAGACGCACTCTTCTTTTCGGTATATGGGGCACTTGCTTTGATGGGCAAACTGTCAGTCTCCCGCACTTCTCTTAGCTATTTCCTGTGGCACATGGCAGGAATTCTGTGCTCTGGAAGCAGGGCAGCATGTTTATCAGTCATACAACTGTACATCCTTGTTTTCATACAGTGGAGAACTCGTTAGTCAGTGCAATGGAAGAGCTCATTAGTCAGTGCAATGTGAGCTGTCCACCCTCCAGATCTGGGAAATAACTTTTAGTTTGGCTTCCACTGAGGACCTTGCTGCAGAGAAGTATAACATGGCTTTATTCTCTCCAAATCTGACTAAAGCAGCATGTTGCATTGGCCATCTCTGTTGGACAGGCTTTCCATCACAGATCCTGTCACCAGACCAAGAGTAGACTTTTTAGTAGATTTCTCCTCTTAGCCTTTGCAAAGTGCTGATTTAGCACAGCTCGATAAAGGAGGCAGTTCATCATTTGCTTTATTGCAGGGTGATATAAAGCAGCATGATGATTATATGCTTGTGGTACTATACCCTTGTTCCCACTGCAAAACACAGTTCAGGTAGGCCTAGGGTATTTTGTAGAGGTGTGTGGATATGTCAGTTGTACGTTAGATTGGCACTGGTAACAAGACAATTAATATTATCGGCAGTCAGCTTTTTTTGGCAGCATGTACACAGCCAAGAATTCAGCCCTGCAGTTGGTAGAGCAGCGTCCTGCCAGTAAGTCTGGGGGTGGGGGGTGCAGGTTGAGGCCCTCATGGTGGGGGAGGGAGTAGAGCAGAGCAGGGGTAGGTGTTGCCCAGCCAGGGTGAGGTGCACGATGGAGCTGAAGGTGGCTCATTCAGCAGGGGAGGGGGGGGGGATGATGGACAGCTCCCTGCCATTGCATGGCTCCCTGGGGGAGATAGGGGGGGGCATGCACCCCCCGGATTTGTGCACTGGGCAAGGGTGGGCTGACCACTGTGGGCTTGGGGCCAGGGGTGCACTAGCCTCTTCTTGGCTGGGGTGGGGGTGGGCTGGGCCAAGGCTGCACTTGGGGCAAGAGTGGTCAGGGTGGGCTTAGCTGCAGGGGGCGGATGGCAGCACTGGGAAGGGTGGCTACAGGGGGGATACAGGGAGTTTTGCAGTGGCTTTATCCCCCAAGCCCTCCCCTAGCACCACCCCCACTCAGGGCACGGTCTTCTGCTGCAGCTAAGTTCGCCTTGCTCCTGCCTGCCCAAAGCACAGCCCTGGCCCAGTCCCCCGCCAGGAAAAGGCTGGCACAGCCCACCTTCACCTTATGCACAAATCTGGGGGCATGTGCCCCTATGCCTCCTCCATGGGTGCATGGAGTGGTGGGGAGCTGCCCCCTCTCCTTTATCCAACCCTGCCCTCCCCCTCGCACCCCTTGGATGAGCCTCCTGTGGCTTTGTCCTATGCCCCACCCTGGGGTTCCATTTACCGCCCTGGCTGGGCAGCCCCTGCCCCTCTCCCTCCTTGTCTGTGGGGGCCTTGATCTGCGCCCCCCCCCCCCCAATAACTTACCAGCAGGGTGCTACTTTCCATGCTGTCCCGACAATTGGCTATCAGATCCGTATTGGCTGATATGGCTGGTTAATAATTGGCCATTAGTATTGTCCAAGAAAAGCTTTATTGGTGTACCCCTAGTATTTTGCTTCTGTAGCAAGGAGATGGGCCTTGTTATAATCCAGGGTCATTTGGGAGAATGAGGAAACCAGTGATGTAGCAGTATTTTTTCATAGTATGAAAGTTCTGCCTAACATGTCTAATTTCAGACTAATTCCCTACCAGACTTTCTGCCTGATTTTAGACTAACATTGTTAACCACTTCCTCTGTCTAAGGGGCAGGGGAGAGATTTCTGACTGAGAGGGGAAGTTTGGAAAGGGAAGTCCATCAATGTGGTGCATTTTAATCTAACAACAAATCAACTGTATCGATCCTAAAATTCACCAGCAGCTTTTACTAAAAGCTGCTGTCATACTGTTTGGCACCAGCTCCAGAAAACAAAATTCAACTTTATTCCATACATAGAAACAGATGCATATGCTGCATAAATGAAGGGAACAACAGGAGTGGACAACAGGCCTCAGTCATTTTTTGTTCTTTCAGCTCAACAAATTGTTTTAAAGGTTAGCTGTAAAGCTGCTTTAGTACAACATTACAGTATCTGTTACTGGTACGTAGCAGACCTGAATCCAAGACGACTTTGAATTTAAGATGACCCCCTCCAGTAATTATATTCTATACGTGGAAAATTATGAACTTATTATAAATTTCCATGTGTAGAATAGAATGTAATTATTGAGGGGGATTGTCTCAAATTCCCCTCCTGCTCCCTGTCCACCACTGTGGGGGGAAAGCAGCAGCACGGAAGCAGGCATCCTAACACCCTGACTTCCCTCCCCCCACCCCCCTGCCATCCAAGTTACAACTAACAACTGAATCCAGGTTACTGTTTAAGTATCAGACAACTTAAAAAGCCCTTGTTAGCATTGATATAAATTCAATACTCATACAGTCATATGAATATTGATAACACATGCTGTCAAAAGGCCTTTCTCTTCTACATCACTGGTGCACAGGTAGTTATGAACTGCTTATTGACTGTTGATTGCAGGCGACTTGGAGCTGTGTGTGGCATACATTATGTTTCCAGGATTGTCTAGGGGCAGTAAAACCCTGGAGACAACTCTGGATAAAATAAAATTACAACTCTTCTTTTAATTCCCTGTATATGGAATATTGAACAGACAACAAGAGTCTAAATAGAAGCAAACATGCAACACAAAGCACTATATCTTCAGGGCACAGAGGCAAGCTCCCTAAATTTGTTAGCACCATGACCTCCTGATGGATTTATCCATGGTTACTTTTCTAGCTATTCTTATACATATTGAAGTAATCCCTAGCAATATACATTGAAAGCCTGTGGCATTTTCAGTGATCTATTCTAAGCCTTGTGGAACACAAAGGCACTGTGGTTACTTCTGCTAAGCACTGAGAGTAGTCATTCTGAAAAGAACACTTTTAATCTTGTTTGTAACGAATTAATCTACAAAACCTATGTTTCAGAATTGGCATAAATGTCATGATATCATGCCTTATAGCTGAGAATCAAGGCTGATCTATTTGACCTTATCTCACCCAGTTTGGGATTTGAGCAAGGTAGGAAGAGAAGGAAAGTGATAAGTGAAAAGGAAGATTGAAAGTGTCTAATGCAGTGGTTCCCAAACTATGGGTTGCGACCCCAAATGGGGCTGCAACATCAGCAGATGGGGTCTCTGAGTGATGCTCTTTCCTGTGCCAGGTCCTACCCACTGGGCTGCAGAGGCACGAGGGAAGGGCAGTGGGCTGGGAAGCCTCAACCCCGCAGTGGGCAACCTGCATCCTCCCTCTCCCCTTCCTCCTGCGCCCATGGGCTCTGCTCTGGCTGCTCTGCCTATGGGGGAGGGGATGGGAGCAGGGGGAAGAGAGCCAGGCTCTGTGCTCTGGCCTCAGCAGCTGCCGCTTCTTGTAGCGGCAGTCAGATTTCAGGTGTTGATGGGGTGGGGAGGTAGGGGGCTTCAGGTCCTGGCCCTGGGGCACCTGGGGAGAATGGGGGGCTGTGGATTGGGAGTGCGGGGCTCTGTAAGGGCAAGGGGGCTGTGGGTGGGGAGTGAGGGTTGTTGGGGGCTGTGAGGTAGGAGGTGAGGGGTCATGCTGAGGAAAAGTTTGGAAAGCACTGGTCTGATGTATGCAGGGGTGTAGGTTGTAGTCGTGTTGGTCTAAGGACATAGGCAGACAAAGTTCCTTGGGTGAATTTGATATCTTTTATTAGACGAACCCAAATAGTTGGAGAATAGTTATTAAGCAAGCTTTCGAGTTCAAAAACCCTTCATCAGGCTAAGGAAGTTTCAGCAGTTGGTATGTGCTCTTCCTGGATATATAGTCTGATGTTTTGCATTCATAGTTCTTGATTTGCACAAAAGACCAGATTCTGGATATCAGGAAGCATGACTCCCATTTCTGGAATGGCGTCCCTATGAGCTTATGGGGCCAAAATTTTGGGCCTGAGCCTTAAAGTTTCAATCCACATTTGTCCAAAGTGTGGCGTATTTGGGTGCAACACTAAGGCCATATCCACATGAGCATGCACATGCATTTTGCAGCACCTCAAAGGCTTTTGAGGCACTGCAGAACACACCCCATGCATGTTACTTGGCTCTACATAGTGCATACTTGCAGTGCAGAGAAAAATTTTAGATACCAAGTGTGGGAGTCTTGTTCTATTTGGCAGCTGATCCGCCTCCACATCTCTTCATTCTCAGTAGTCTCCCTTAATGCTCGCCTGCCACACCTTGATGTTAAATGAAGGAGGAGAATAAGGGGAGGTGAGATGTGTGCTACGGGTAGTGAGTAGAGCGACTAGCAATTCTTTACAGGTCTCCGTCTCCCCTACACCCTTTCCTTACCACACAAAGATAAGTATTAACCTGTGACCTGCTTCAGGTCTCATCCTCTCACAAACAGTATTAAGGCCTAGTAACCGTTCATACGTCTTCCTGTTGGTTACCTAATTTAATCCTTGTTTGCACCTCCAGTAGGCATCTTTTGGCATCCTACTGCACCCGGAGCATCTTTCCCTTTGCTAACTCCATGTTCGGGGTGTGTGCCAGGGCAAAAAGCAGTGGCACGAATTTGCTGTTCCTTTTTTTTCCCTGTGGCAACCATACATCCCTGCTCTTGGAAATGCAGCCAAAAGAGCTAACTATGGTATTTGGCTTTGTACTTTGACCTTCTCAAACATGGGAGTTAGTGACCCTCAGTTTTAGTCCATAGCACAGTAAAATCCTATTTATCAACACTCTGAAACGAGTTATCTAAAAAGCAGAGACTTTTAGGAAGATCAAAACTAAAAGCACAAAAGGCAGTTAACGTTCATTTAATGCATACTGTGCTCCCCACTATTGAGGCCTTTACAAGTATACAAGATTTCTTTGTATTATCCTGGCCTACCTTTAAGACTTAATTGCAGTTGTGTTTTCCCTACTCACAGTGTTCATCGGTATTAGACAGTGATTGTACAAAAAGGAAAGAAGCAAAGCAGAAGTGTGTGCTATGATTTAAAAGCATAGAAGAGGTACTAAGCAGTTTCTAGAAGGCTGTGCAGTTTCCCACCCCCCTCCTCCCATGCTCCAAAGAATTGTACTGCAGACTAAGCTGAAGCTAGCAGATTTGAAAAAAAAATATAGGGCATATATAGTGCAAGGGATTTGAACATTAGCCTCCAAGAAACTGGAGTCAAAGAGAGATTGAATGGCTCTGTCGAGCAAGATTGAAGCTGTGAGTTACATGACTCTGTGCCATCTATTTAAGCAGCTCAGGACAAAATCCTGGGGGATTTATTTGAGCAAGGGCTGCAGAATTTTTTTCTTAAAGCTAGCCAATAAGAAACCATTTTTTCAGCAGTCAAGTATGCAGCTAGCTCCCAGTGCAACTAAAACTGACACTTGCTTTGCAGGCCATCATCCAGGTAATTTTCTGCAGGAAACCTTTGCCTAAAGAAAAGTAATAGTGACCAGGCAGGAAGTAATTTAATTAGGGGCAAGTGTAGAAAGATGTTGCTTGGGAGGCTAAGGTAGTTATAGAAAAGGACAAGGAAACAGGGAAGATTCAGGCTAGAAACTTTTTTGAGCTGCTCCACCATCTAGAGCTGTTGCTGCCTCTCCCAACTGAAATATAAAATACCATGGGAGTCTTGGATAAAACTGAGTGCAATCACTGAGACTGGACTCAGTATTCCTTTTAAATTGGGAAAACCTGCTGAGTTTCAAAGGGCAATCTGACATGCCTGCTTCCTTCCCAACTGCAGCAGGATGCAGGGAGCCTGGATGGAAATTCATGTCTGCCAGGTGCCTTGATCTCCCAGTGGCTTCTTCAGAAGCATGAGTGAGAAGAGAGTCTTGATGGAGAGCTTGGTTGCAAAATGCCCTCTTTTTCAGATCTCCAAAGGAGGCCAACTGTTTCCATTTTCAGGACAACAGAGCATTTTAGTTTTTCCAAAGAAATGTTTAGAGTAAAAATAATCTGACTTGGAGTAGCATAAAGTGAAGGTGGGGACACACATGTATGAGAATGGGTACATTGTAGATGCATAGCTAGCAGTCTGCAGTGTGGACAAAACACTTGTCCACAGCAGTAAGTTGAGGTTGACTGTGAAGTCATTAGTGGATCTAGGCAAACATATTTTTTGATTATAGTTATGGACAGTCTGGAATTTTCATTTCCTTGTCTGTATTAGCTTTAATAAAATCTTATTTTTGTTCTTCACATCCCTGGTGCGCCTGGGTAATTGGGATTGTGTTTTATCACTATGCATATGTACAAATATAATTGCCATTAACTGCAAAATCATTAACACTTTTTAAAACTTAATTATGGATATTAATTAATTTTAAATCACTGATACAACTCCCTTAGTACAAGGGTGTTTCAAGACTAGAGTATTATGTCAATTTTCCCCCCCTTTTTTTTTTCCACTGCCATCTGCCATGAATGCCTCTTGGTATTCATAGTAGATGTCAGGGATAAGAAAGTAGTACAGGTTTGCAGGAGTTTGTGTGATCTTTTTTCTCCACTGTTATTGCTGGTGATAAACCACATGGCCCCCTTGTACTTCACATTCCATCACCAAACTTGGATCTTGGTACTCTCAAATGGGAACTGAAGCCAAACAGATGGCATTATAGAGGTGTTTCAGTAAGCTGTATTTCTGTCAGTATGCATGGTATTCTATCCCCAGGAGCATTTTTTTCAAGTCAGAGGTTTTCAATGCAGTCACAGAGTCTGGGCCTGGATAAAAATGCATGATAAAACTGTTAGAATCAACAATTTAAAATCCAGTGGTGTTTATTTTATGGCAAAGACAAATATGGTGCCAAATGCCCTAGGAAAATAATGGTTGCATATAGCATGTCAGATACTTTGTGATAAATTGTTAGGCATAGGGGGAACAATGCATGTTGGCAAGTATTAAGGCATGTCTACCCTAGAGCAGTAAGCATGTAAGGAGCAATACTTTCTAAGGGTTTATCTTTGCTACAGCTACAGGGAACACAGCAGTGACAGATTTGAAACTTGTGTATGTGATGTAGGGACCTTATCAGTGCCCCTGAATGGTGGCTTAGCTTTGGAAATAGGCAAGTTCCAGTTCCAGGCAAGTAAAATGTGCTATAAAAAAGATGATGAAGAATGTAGTTTTGCTTTTACCGTGTGGAACCTAGATATTTTTATAATAATGTTAGAATAAATGTCACAAATGGGATTTTTACCTGAAGTGTTTAAACAGCTACTTTTTCCTTATCATTCTGGAGTCTTTTTTTGCTGCTGAATGATATGGAAATAATTTATGCTGGTTACTCTCAGCATATTAAAAAGTAGGTGAGAACAGTGACATACCTTGCTTTCCCTTGCCTGAGGGTAATGAACAGTTCTGGTTATATTAAAAGGCCCTAGAAAGCTTCAGAGTATCCTGGAATAGATTTTCCCCCTTTTTTTCATATGTGACAGGGAAGGGTACTCCTGGAATTCAGAAGGTGAATTCAGGAGAGAGGCTAGATTTTGAAACACTTTTAAGTTTTATCATTCTGACCATGGCTTGGTCACCATGGCCTTTACCCCACTAAGATACTGAATAGGAATTCACTAGCTTCCAACAGTTTCAAAAGTGAACATAAAAGCCTGTCTTACTTCTTGTACATATTAAAGATCCCATTTTACTTGGGGAGTGGGAGTAGGAGGAAAGGAGGTTTGTTCCCACGCTTATAGTACTAGTGTCTATAGTTCACCTTCTTTGGTAGGAGAAGCCTACAATATGGGCGGTTTTGTGAGGGGGAGAGGAAAAAGGGTTCAAGCAACATCCCACATGGATCGTACTCCCTGCTAGCACCCACTCAGTGTAAGCCACTCTCTAAGTGGTAGAAAGTCTGTTTTCCACCCCCCATGGCTGGCACCACTGCCTGCCTGTGCTGTTAGGTATAAATTCTTCCTCTTATGGGGTCTAAAAATGAATGCATTTCCCATAGCATTCAAAGGACTGCAGGAAGCCTTGTTTCTCGCTGTAGGGCAATGTATCCCAGTCCTGTTGGAAGGAATAATCTGGCCTCATTATCAGAAACATGGCCTCTGTAAAAGAGTGTTGTTGTGGGTCTCTTAGAATGAGATTTAATGTATGTACTTAATACTGTGGTGCTGCATAGGCAATGGTATGAAACAGAAGCACTGAGGGGGTGTTAAAGGGTGGTAATAGCATGGCTGTCATGAACTAGCTTTGTTGGGAACAGGCTGTACTGCCTTCTTGTAGTTGCTGGAAATGCTTGATTTTTTGCAATGGGTGAGAAGCATAGAAGAATGGAACAGAAGGCAGAAAGAAGGATATGAAATTATAAAGACTCTAGAACAAAAACAGTGCAGGGAGAGTGTGTGGAAGAGAAGCGGGTGTGCATGGTGACCGGGGTGATGCATTTATCCTCGATACGCAATAAAGTGACTTGGGACTTGGTTGGGGAAGTCTGGCTGCCTCGTATTACATTCTTCTGCACCCTTTCCTTCCTGAGTGATAGGCAGTTTGCAAAATTAACCCCACTCCATTCACTTAAGGAGCATCTTTAAATCTCCTTCTGTGAGAGGATAGAGAGTGGCTTTCTGGGGGAAGCTTTCAAACAATCCAGGCAATGAGACCAGCTACTCCTCTTTTCCATTCCTTCTTTTCTCATCACCCTGTCTTGAAAGATGATACCATTGCTCCCAGTGGATCAAGGCTAAACCTTTGTATGCTGCAGCATCCACTCATGTGTGACCTTTTCATCCTGTACCCATTACATGGACCAACACCCTATCCTCCTCACAGAGGTTTCCTGTAAGAAACCTCCACTTATGCATTTGGTCTCCTTTGCATTTTCCTTCTAGTGTTCATCTGTTTGCTGGTAGCGTCTGCTTCACGCTCTGGTGCCCGGCCCTTTTATGTTTTAGGTTGCATCTGTTGTGGAATCTGCATCACTGGATGTTTTTTAAGAACAGGTTAGAGACAAACAGTTGTCAGAAATGGTTTAGATAGAGTTGATCCCGCCTTGGGGCAGGTCGGTGGCCTGTCCCTTCAAGCCATATTTCCTGTGATCCCCCTAACAAAATTTTAATCTCCTTTTAAGACAGAAACTTTGCTTCCTGTGGATTGGTATAGCCTACCTCCTCCCCCTCCTCCCCCTCCCCATTCATCTGGTGTAAATATCCTTCACCTTGCTTAGCTTAAATCCTTCTTATGCATAGTCGCACACAGCAATCTACAGTCTATAGCCCCAACCATGTATGAAAAAAATCCTTTGTACCTCTGTGTGAATAAAAATATATAAATAAATATAATTCGTTACTGGTAATTGGGCATCTGACTTTGCTTACCTTGCTCTTTTGCAGTATTGCCGTAGTGCAGTACATGCTTTACAACTCCTGTCTCTGAATAGATATTTAGAATGGATAGTAAGCTGCATCTGGAACATCTGTTTACAGAAATCTGTGGGTTTGTAATATTAAAAACTCTGCCTGTGCTGATATTTTCAGTGTCTGAAAGTGGAAGCCATCTGAGGACCACAGTAGTATACAGGATGCAGAATCATTATATGTCTTGGAAATTAATGTTTGAAATAAATTGTTTAGAAATGGGTTCTGAAGCACCATAATATAAGCAGGGTTGCCAACCAAAGATATTTTTTTTCTTTTTACTGACAATCTACAAATGTTTTACTAACAACCAGACTCTTTTACTGACATAATGTAAAAGTAACCCATCTATGAGGTTCCAGACAGTGGTTACAAGAGCTGGGTTAAGATTTAGGGGTTTAACACCAACTTTCTAAATCCTGACTTGAGCCCCCATCCAGAAACCTGGGAAAATTTAAATTTCAACTGTGTTTTCGAACGTAAACAAATGTTCCCACTCGCAAGCAATATTCAAATGAAGTAGGCTTATTATAGGGGGGAAGAAGGGATAAAAACACAACCTTAGAGAGAACCTTGATGATTAGACATGAACTGAAATCCAAAACAATTAGGTCTCAGTCACTAGCAAACGATCACAGGGGAACTACCACCTAGCTTACCCCCCACAACCTTACCCTTGCCAGCCTGCTCTGCCCATCCCAGCATGGACCCCCTCCTACCACCTCTCTCCCCTCCCTGCCCCACAATTCTGTCCCAGCTCCACTACCCCTTCCCTGTCCTTCCTGATGCCTCAGACTACTCAGGACCATGTCACCCTGCTTGCCTTCAAGATGAGCAGCCATTACAGGGAGGCCATGGCTGACCAGATGCAGTAACTGCACATGGCTGGTAAGGGGGATAAGGATGGAGCTATGGAAGCTACTGTAGGCCACAAAGCCCTGACGGGGAGCTGCACTCCTATTCAGACACTAAGGGCTCTTAAACATGTTCAGGGAGGCTGCTCCAATGCTTTGTAATTATAGTGCATCAGAGCAGACTCAGTTAATCAGGTCTGCTGGAGTGTTATAATTACCATGTTCCAGCAGGCTCTTGTATCACATGCATCAGTGTCCTCGTGCTGAAAAATGGCAGCAGGGCGTTTTAAACTAAAGCTCATTTGAGCTTTAGTTCAAAGCACCTCACTGAAATTTTACAATGCAGAGACACTGATACAAATGATAATCTGGATGCTTTAATTAGAGTGGCTCAAGAGCTGCTGCCCCCTGTCCCCACCCCTACCTTTCAGAGGATGTCTGTAGATGCCCCAAGTGTGCTGCTCTGCTCTGTCAGCTCATCAACTGGTGCATCCAACCTTGTTTTGACAATGGATCTTCAATCAAGCTCACAGTTTCTAAGGTTTTTTTTGGACAGCTTATTATTTTTACGGACTTCATGGGCAAGACTTTTTAGTTTCTTTTTTTTTTTTTTAAAGGACTCCCCCTAAATTTGTGGACAATTAGCAACTGTGAATATAGGTCTAGCAGATTTATAACAGAAATCCCTTTGTATTTATTTTTATTCAGTAAATTATTTTAAGTGACCTGGGTCTAGGAGCTTTGACAGCCTGTAAAAGCAGTGGCATATCTGTGATTATGACTGTGAGCATGGAGGGTATCATCCTTTGAAGATAGCCAGCTGGAGTGAGAGACTGCCAGATATGATGGATAAAGCCTTCAGGCCCCCAAGGAAAACATCCATCAACATCTTCATTTTGTGTGCGCCCCTCTGTTTGAGCTGATCCCGTGAACTAAGGTGTGAGGTCCCTAGTTTTAAGTTCTTTTTCAAAACAAACCCTCCTGCTGTGCTGCTTATAGTGAATACAGTTTTGATCTTTTCAGGTAATCCCTTTTGTTATGCCCTTTCCATGACTTCTGTCCATCCTCCATCTGTTCACTCTTCCTTGAACTATAGACCAGCGGTTCTCTGGAAAGCACCTAGTCCATTTGTGGTGCTACTACAAACAATGAACTGATGATGATGATGATTGTAAATGCATCTGTGGAAGTGGCTCATAGATTCAGCTTCTAGAATCAGTTTTGGTCCCTGTTTATCTAGGTTAGGTTCATAAATTGGTGCCCATTACCATAGCATCTATATACCTCTCAAAAGAATGACAGTGATTTTTTTTCCTCCCAAATTCTCATTTTCTTCCTTGCTGGGATTCTATTCTGTTCTGTTCTGTTCTTGTTTGTTAACATTTCTACTCAACATAGAAAACGTGAGTTAACTTGTGAAGAGATAAGAGGCAAACTAAATGCAATTCTAGAAATGAGGTCTGACTTCTACGGTTGTCCTATTCACCTGCATACTATAAACAGTATTATTCCTAATGCTGTATAAATATGTTAATTTAACAATTTAGTTCACTAATCTAATAATCCTTCCCTGCTTTACTTAATGTCAGGATTCTTGTAGAGCTGCTGTAATGGAATTCTAGCTCTACCATTTATACGCCTCGGTCATATTTTGGATTGATACCGAGGATTAGGAACATTTCACTCCAAGGGTTGGCCTTGTTCGGTCAACTTGAAGCATTAGTTTGGTTTCATACGATTAGAGCTTTCTCTGCTGGAAGAGGATTTATATGCTTCCAGCCTTTATGTTGTGCTGAAAGCTCTGGCTGTTCAGTCGAACCTAAAAAAAAGGTTCAGTTAAAGTGGGGGTGGGAAATATCCATCCTGACTGTATTTGTGAAAAGTTGCATGTGTGTGAATGTGTGTTGGACTTTTTTTTTTTTTTTTTAACCTCATAAGTAATAAAGGAAAAGGATGGGAAATAGGAATAAAATCTGTGGTTGTCCTATTCAGTAAAGTTATTTTGCTCTCCAAGGGGACAGCGTCAGATCACTTGAAAAGCGAGCAACCACTGTAGGCCTATCCATGTGGAGATGAGCAGGGAAAGAGAAAATATATTTCAGAAATGTCAGTGCATTAGTGAATAAGGTTGAGGGTGGCTGTATGTTTTCTGGCTTGGTCTTCTTTATGGAGTTTAGCTTCCTATTACACATGTGTTTGTATTAAAATAAAGTGATCTTTACAATAAACCCCAGTTCTATGGAATAATACCATAAGCAGTGAATGTGTCAAAGTCTGAGAAGGTTCTTAAACCTAGAAATGCTCCTAACTGAAGATCCCACTTAAATTGGCAAGCAAGTTCTTCCACCAACATAGCTCTAAACTGTTCTCCACGCCCTAGTGAGGGTACATTTATGCATGTGGACTGTCCCTTGCAGTGGAAAGTGATTCATGCTACTAGCCTTCCTTCCACACGTGTACAGATAGCGAGTCAGGAGAGCTGCTGAACCGTTATTAGAGGCGGTTGCATTCTGGAGTGCTGATTTTATGAAGATGCTTTACACATGTTAAAGATAAAGACTCCCATGGAGATTAATGGCAAGTGCTTAAGTACTGTTTTTACTTGATTGTAAGACAAAATTCCCCCCCCCCTCCCCCCCATTCAATATGGGGGAAATCAAGCCTCATTTTACACTTGCATATGGCTTGCCTGAAAATTGAAAAGGCGTGGATCAAGGTTAGTGAGGAGGTAGCACAGCCAGGCACCTAACATGCAGTTGTTAGCATTTAGGGTGCCCAGGCCGCCCTTGGTATTTAGGGTTCCTGGCTGGCCACTGCAGGGTGACTCCAAGCTGCTTCCTGCCGGTGTGTGCTGACTTTCTTTGGCAGTTTCTGGCTAGAAAGTGCGCATGCAGCTCAAAATGACCAGGCAGGCGCTGGCTAGGTACTATCCTCGCAGTGTGGGGTTTCTGACTAGTGCATGCCAAGTGGCCCTGAGCTGCTGCCTGAATGGCAGGTGCCAGCTGGGTCCATTTCTGTCTTCCAGGTTGCTCCAGCAGCCCTTCTGGAAGCTGCAGAAGGGAAGCAGAGGTGGAGGATGCAGAAGGCTGTTGTGGGTCTGACTCTGGCTCCGACCCAGCCTCGGGGCCTGAGGTTGAGCCTTGGCAGCTGCCTGCTACTCTTCACTTTGTATATGAACATAAGACGAGGGGCTTTTCCTCCCATACTGATTGGTGGGGGAGGGAGCCTCATTTTAGATTCAAGTAAATATGGTACTTTTTATAGAGTATAGATTCCCTACCAAAAATGCTCATATTTTGCTAATATTTTTGCAAATATTCTTTCAATCCTATCTTCCAGTGACAGTTATCCCATTTCAACATACGGTTGAAATGTGTCCTTTCATGTGATTTCCTGTGGAAAAACACATTTGACCATTTCTTACAAAGCAAGAGATAAAGCGCACCCCATTCTTCTCTCTCCTCCCCCCCCCCCCCCCCATGGAAATGGCAGAAATTTTGCTGCAATGTTTTGATTGCTATAGCAAGGTAATCTCCAAGCCTGCTTTATTTGCATCCTGTAACAAAACTGCTGTTGCCAGTCAAAGGTGCAGAATTGTCTTCCCCCCGGTTTGCCGAGCTCTAGTGATACATTAATACTGCCTACTGGGGGGGGTGTCTGTCCTTGATCAGGGTTTCTTGTCTAAAATGCGCCCCCCCCTCCCCCCCCCCCAAAAAAATTCTTCAGTAGTTTGACCTAATATTTTATAAATGATCTGGATTTTACTTCTGGTACCTCTCTCTTCCCTTTTTCAAATGCCCCATATCGGATCAGGCCCTTCGGGTTTGCCTGTACTGTATAGGAAATTTGAGGGAAAGAATGATAGCTAGTGCATGGTATTGGACTACCAAGTGCAGACACTCTTATGCACTGCGAGTACCTTTTGGGCATACATATTCTTTTTCCTTCTTGATGAGACTTAGTTATAACACATTCTCTTAAAATTCCCTTGGAAGTTGATGGGAATTAATCACATGAAAGCATAGGACTTGGCCTATCATTACTTTTCTAATTGAACAGACGTTTTGCTTTTTGTAAAATAAATGTTTTACAAATTTCCCACTTTGCTGGCTGACTCAATTTTTCCTACACCAACCTTATATTTAGTGTATCTGGTGCTTTTACTTCCTCAAACACAGAAATTTATTTCAAGTAAGCCTAAAGAGAGTTGTAAACCAAATGAAAGCTAGAGTACTCTGTTGAACAATACAGTTTATGCTCATTTTCTGACAGGGAACAGCCCGTTTTTTCAATATTTAACCATTCCTTTTTTTTTCATTGAGCTTTTCAGCCTTCTTGGAGTTTTTAGTAGGATCTTGAGATTCTTCTAGATGTGAAATAAGTTAATGCCACCAAGTTTAGTTTGTAAAACCTAAGAGCAAATTTCTGTTGGGCATTATAAAATGTTCTCATTTAACATTCACTGTGGCAGTTTAGCTGCATATCCTGGTACTTCCTAATTTCACTGTTCAACATAATATTGCATTTGTCAACACCAGTGTATTTCATAATATTTTAAGTTAATTTTACCAAATGTAATTATTTAATACTACAAAATATTAATATATGCATCTTAAAGATGCCATCTACTAAGCAGAGGGACTCTTCTTCAAATTGGCTGGATAGTGCCTCTCTCTTCTTCTCTGCAAAAGTCAGTCATAAGCCTCACAGTTCATTCCAGGTCTCCCTGCACAGTGATAAAAGTGCTCGGATGTGTCACTTCCTCGCCCATAAAGGTCTGTTTACAGGCCTGCAACACTAATAACTCCTAAAGTACAAGTCCCAGAACTACTTTGCTGTGGAAGAAAACCAGACATAGATTCTAACTGGGACCAGAATTCTCTTTAAAAGTGAAGATCACACTGTGACAGGTCCCTTGTGAGCCCAAGAGCTTTGTGCCAGGTCCCAAAGACAGGGCTACGGTCCTTGCTTAGAAGACGTTACAAAATTAGACCCCTCTCTGATCTCACTGATGCTCCATGACATTGCAGTTGCAGAACTTGGGCGCAGGACAAGTGGTATGTTGTAAACAGAACATTAATTCGGTAGAAGTAATTGATGATTTCCCACCTGTCAAAAGTTGTAAAGTACCATTCTAATTCTGTTTTGGAAAGAACATTTGTTCATTGGACTTGTTAATAGGTTAAAAAGCGTATCCTTGAACCTAACAATTCAGAGAGAAATATGGTCAATAAAAACGACATTGGGTGGCTGCAAACTTTAGTTAGTTATTTTAGCTTCATACAAGAACTTAAAAGAAGACAATTACTTGGTCTCCAGGCCTGGCAAACTTAGTTGTCGACCTTTTATAAGAGAGGTTTTTTTTGTTGAGCAATTTTCTCTGTTTACTGTGACCTTCTAGAATTGAGTTAAAAATTAGGCCTCTTTGTCTAGTATTAATTCATTCTTTTTCAGCAATGGGAAGGAGAGGAGTTCTCGTTCTTTTCTCAGTTATACACCGAAATCTTCAGATAATTCTGCACAGTTTGTGAGAGCATGTAGATCCTCTTGCCTTTAAATATCAGCAAATTTTACATGCTTGCCATCTTAAAATGCATCTGGATTGTAGTTGTACATTTCCATTTTGAAGTTTTCTTCAAAAGCCCTGTCATTAGGATTATGTACAGGGTTTGGGCTTTCCAGCTTGAGTGGTATGCCTGGGAGATGGAAGCAATCTGATATGCTTCCAGAGTGGTTATGCCATGTCTGGTTTGATCGCTGGCTAAAATAGGAATGTTGCCGTTTTGAGTGATCGTACCATTTCCTTCTTTCATTGAGTTCAATAGGCACTGGATCAGACCCTTTTTAATAAAGAATTTGTGCGTGTATTACCAAACAGTAGGTCGGTAAGTGTAATACCTATGTAATCAATAGCTTTGGAGGTCACAGGTAGGATTTAAGTGGTTCAACAGCTGTAAACTAATTGTATGCACATAGAAACTCTTTCTAAAAGCGAGAGAGACATCCCTATTTCATCAGTTCTGGTCTATAGAAACAGTGAGCCTTTTGAATAGGACCATTAGGCATTGTGATCAGTTCAGAGGCAGCCAGATAGCCATTCCTTACTCTTTTACTAGCACTCTGGGTGACTTCTGGCCAACAATTTGTCTGAGTTTCACCACTGGAGAATGGTGAGAATAATATATCATTCCTTTTTGTAAAGCACTTTGAAATCTGTGGATGACAAATAGTCCATAATGGTGTGATGGTAATAGTTTTGCTCTGTTCATACAGGCAAAACTCCCAGTCTCTTGATGAGTGTTGCTCGAGTTAGAACTGAAGGATCAGGCCCTTTATCCCCACACTTGTCAAGTGACTACTGTCTTTTCCATTGAAAAGGAAAATTTTCTAAGAGGTTCAACGCAAGGCCCACTTATGGTTTCACCCTTGCTTAAGTCCTAAGGCTTATGTTGGCTCCTTTCTCTTTTTCACTTGGAATACTTGTTTGCTGTATGAAGAAGGCCTTTTTTCTGATATACTAATAGCAACATCTGCACAGGCTAATGTTGAGTAAATGTAATCAGAATGTCAGGGCCCAAAGTACTTCAGTGAAGCAACTGAAATTTATTACTTTACCAACTTTTTCCCCATGCTAGCCCTTGGTGTTTTATGGACTATGAGCTATGGAAGCATTAAAATGCAACTTTTCTCATCTTCCTTATTCACATGCATTAGAGTTATTTCGGTACAATCCAATGCCATTGTCAGGTTAGTGATAGCTGGGATAACATTTGGAAGGGAATTAAAGCATGAGTTTATATTCAGATGAATGTTTAATAAAAAATTATGACGGTATAGAAGTTTACACTTGAATAATCTTGGGTTTATACTTGGGTTTAAACCAGCATGAGCAGGGGATATATATGTCAGGCTCGCTTGTGCGTGCACATGCTCTCTCAAATGCGCTCTCTAATGTGTGTGTATTTGTACTTTTTGTTTAAGTCATCATGTGCATCAGGGGTTTGTGGTTAGGCAGAATGCTGTGTACTCAAGCTAGAACGTGGTCAGTTTGTCCCCCCCCTCAAACCACCTTCTCTTTAATAACCACGAGGAGCCAGAACCTCATGGGGCTTTTTTAATTTCATGGGAAGAGCCTGCATCCCCAGCAGCACATGATTCCCTAACAGCCAGGTAGGGATTGATTTACTCAGAACTGACTTGCCGCAGGACAGCACAGCCATCTGTAACCCCAGTGTCTGCAGTACTTGGAGCTCTGGGTTGCTTGAAGGATTGAATGAATGGATGTTCCTGGGGGGTCTCCAGTGTAAGTACTGAGTCAGTCCAATCTTACCTGTGTTGGTGAGAGCTGGTAACATAATACTGCAAAATGTGGGGTGGAGAATAGAAGTATTCTTAAATTACCTCCACTTTGGTAACTCTCCTGGCAGCTTCTTGTAATCCATGCAGGTAGAGAAACAAGGCTGATTAAAGGGGTGTATGTTGTAGCCGTGTTGGTCTGAGGACACAGGCAGACAAAATTCTTTGGGTAAATCTGATATCTTTTATTAGACCAACTCAAATAGCTGGAAAAACTCAAATAGCTGAAAAAATAGTTGGAAGAATTTTTCCAACTGTTTGAGCTGGTCTAATAAAAGATTTACCCAATTAACCCGGAGGGCTGATTAAATACATTTCAGGCTCTGATAGATCCTCTTCAGAGTAAATGCTCTTCATAGCTTTACAGAGTAGTATTCTGCTTCGGGATTCCACAATGTGTAGATGAGTTGTCATCGTTTTGGAGACTGAGCCTGTGTCAAGAGGACAGAAGAATGAAGAAAAATGAAATCATTGAGATCCACATTTGCACTGTTTGTCACTTAAGCTAGAGACAGACATTCAAAAAGCTGGAGCCTGAATTGATTCAGTCTTTGCAGGTTAGTCTAACGTGCCCAGGTTGAACCAATTTGCAAGTGCACGGACATTCCCTCTTGACTGGGGAAATGCAGGCACATGCCTGCAGTTGCTCAGGCCAGGGGGGGACGACACAACAGGACGTGGAGTGCTAGAGTCTGCCCTTGCTGGCAGGGAAACTGTGCTGCAGGGGGTGGCCAGCCTGGGCAGTAGCCTGGGCTGAACTGGCCATGGAGGGGTTTAATTTCCCGCTCTCTATCTCACCAGCAGGGACCTGAGCCGGGGTCCACCAGGCGCTCTCCTGTCACTGCTGCAGCACCAGGGCCAGGTATGGCCAGACACTGGCTGGCATGGCCTCCTGAGGCAGAGGGGGCAGGGATGAGAGGTTATTTTCCCCCCATCCCCTCTGCCCTCAGGGGACCGTAGGCAGGATCTGCCCATCCCCGCCACCACCGCTCACTCCCTGCTTGGGGCAAGCAAAGGAATAAGCCCCCTCCTGTCCCCTCCACCAGATGTTGGAGGGAGAGTGGAATAACCCTATCCCCTGCCCCTCACCCCCCCAAGGGGCACTGTTGGCCAGCCTCTGGCTGTGCCCCAGCCCGACTGCTGGAGCGGCAAGGGGGCAGAGCTCTTGATGGGAGTAGCAGCCCCTGTCACGGTGTCCAGGGAGGGTGAGCCTCTTCCCAGCTGGGGCTGCACTGCGGGGTGGGCGTTCACCCACTGGGAAGGGGCTCATGTTCCAGAAAACCATGACAGGCTGCTGCCCCCATCACAGCTGCTTTCCCCTCGCTGCTTCAGTGGCTGGGTGGGTTCAGGGCCAGAGCCCGGCTGGCAGGACCCCTTAGGTGGGGGCAGGGAGCAGGCTTATTTCCACCCTCTGCCTCTGGGGGACCTCAGCGGGGTCTGCTTGCCCCAGTTGCCACTGCTGTCCACTCTGTGCCCAGGGCAAGTGGCAGAATAAGCCCCCTCCTGCCCCCTTCCCTCCAGCATCCAGTGGAGGGGGAAGGAGGGGGTTTATTCTGCCACTTGCCCCAAGCAGCCACTGAGCAGCGGCAGCGGTCAGGGTGGGCAGATATGGCTGCAGTCCCCCAGGGGCAGAGGGGGTAGAGGAGGAGCCCTTTCCCTGCCCCCTCTGCCTCAGGGACCATGCTGGCTGGCGTCTCGCCACACCCAGCCCCACTGCTGCAGCAGTGAGGGGGGAGCGCCTGGCTCGGGTCCCTGACGGTGGGATAGGAAGGGAGAATTAAATCTCTCTGTAGCCAGTTCAGCCCAGGACCCTGCTCCTGCCTGTCCCTGTTCTGGCTGAGGAGCAGAGGGGTGGGGCGGGGCCAGCCCTGCTCAACTGGAGCAGAGAGCCCAGCCTAGAGAGCATGCTGGGATGCTGGGGGACTCTGGTTTAACTTAAACCAGGAAGGGCATTGCATAAACCGGTTTGAGCTCAGTCAGTTAAGTCTGAGCTTATATTCAATACTACATTCAACCAGACTTATCTCAAACCAGTTTCAGCCATTTTGGAACTGGTTTATGTGCACTGAAATTATGTTCTGTTACAAGTTTAAACCAGTTTGTGATCACTTAATGCAGTTTGTGTAATGTCTGTCCGTAGCCTTACAGGTGCTGCCAGAAAAGCTAATGCTTGTATTTTATGCAAAGCAAAGCATGTTTGCCAACATATCTGCCATTCATTTTTACCAGGCATGGCCTCTAAAGATATGATGAGCTGAAATATAAATTTCACAGCCTTTTTAAATCTGTCAATGTTAGAAGTAAAGAGGCCCAAAGTAAATAGCCTGTATTTGGATGGAGAATAATACAGAATTTTAAAAGAATAATTAATATATCCTTATTGTTACTGCATGCCATTATAAAGGAGGATCACCTTCATTTCTGAATGCAGAAGGGAAATGTTATTCCATTAGTTGGGAACGTTATCCATCCAAGAGACTAGATGTATGCTGTACTGATTCAAAGGGGCTGCAACAATTGTCTTTCAGTGACAGCAGCTGCAATTTTATTCAGCATTTTCTGTAGCAAACAGTGTAGGCCCATCTGCTTAATCCTTTAGACACCTTGCTGGAAACGCTGTCACATATCAGTATGAGACCAAGAAACAAAATCAATACTACGTGGTTTATTCCAAAGACAGGAGTGCAAAGCAGCATAGTCTGCAGTGAGAACACCGTACACCTTCCGTAGGCTGTCAGTAGGTACTTTCCCCAGCTCCTCTGATGAGTGGAAGATCTGAGCTTTTGTTCAGTCATTATTCTGATTTCCTTAGGAGCCTTAGGGCCAATGATCTTAATGAAGTCAAAACAACGCTTTTCTTTTAATGGGAGCAGGACAGGGTTTTAACAGGTGCTGAGCTGTCTTTAGCTTTCCTTGACCCTGCTGGGACATTGCATGTCACAGTCAGAAACATGGTCTGGAGAAGGAAGTATGGTCTCATAGTTGCAGGTTGAATCCTAGGTTCTGTTCCTATTAGTGTAAAAAAGTTATAAGTCCTTGAGAGCCATATTCCAGTGATTTTTTTTTTTTTTTGGGGGGGGGGGGGTATGGGCTCCTCCATTTTCAAATGACAGTTTTAAAAACATGTGGCCTGATTCAAAAGAGCCAAGTATTCAAACTCTCACGTGGTGCACTAAACCTAGCTGTTTAGTTAAGTGTTTGAATGGGACTTTTCATTCCATCCAGGAAGAGCACACACCAACTGCTGAAATATCCTTAGCCTGACAAAGGGTTTTTGAACCCGAAAGCTTGCTTAATAACTATTCTCCAACTATTTGGGTTGGTCTAATAAAAGATATCAGATCCACCCAAGGAACCTTGTCTGAATGGGAGTTTAGCTCTTCTGAAAAATCTGGCCTTGATTGTGGGTACTAAGCATCCAAGCACTTCTGCGGCTTGACTTCAGATTCTCTGACCAGTTAACGAGAGATGAAGCCAATAGGAGGTTTGAATGCTCAGCCCCCTCTGTGGTTAGACAAAGGGTGTGGAGGCAAGGAACAGGGAACTAATTAGGGTCTGCAGCCTGATTATTCAAGAGTGACTAGTGATGTTGAGTGTCTCCATTTTTAAGTGGAGACCTCTTTGGGAATCCCGGCTTTGAAGAAGTGCTGCCCCCACCTTCCCATTGAAAATTGATCCATTGAGACATCTTCTTAACTTGAGTCCCATAAAAACAGAGACACCAGAACCCAGTAGCCACTTGAAAATGTTAGGCTCCTATGTTCATTTTTAATAAAAAAGCAAAACTAAGATGCTGTTTCTTTGTTCCCTGTAGCAGGTGAGTCGTTTTGATGGTGTGGGGCAGGCACTGGCTACAACAGTGGTCTATTCTGCCATTGCCAGTGAGTGGAAGAATTGAAAGACGTAGGATTTCTTGTAGGCTATTGACTGCAGCTGCTTTTTTTCTGGCTTAACCCTTGCTTGCATTGCATTCCTCCTGGTCACAGTAGGGGGGAATATATCCTAAATGAAAATGCAAGTAGTGTTTTGATAAATCTGTGAGTGGTTACATGGAAGAGGAATGCAGGCATTCAGTTCTAACATTGATTTAAAGGAAAACTCCTGTGTGTTTAGATCAAAGGTTCTACAGATGCACATGTTATTTCAAAGCGATAATATATATTGTTAAACTCCAAATGTAACACAGATTGGTGTGGAACATGCACAGGAATTTCTACATTACTATAGTGACAGGTGCTTCTGAATACACAGAAGGACTGCTGTTTTTCTGAGGCAAAGAGACTGATGATGATTTTCTCATCTCCTTCCTTCTTACCTGGACTCTTATGGCAACAAGTGGCCTTTTCCATACCCAAATATGACCCATTACATTGGTAGCCCCATTCCCCACATCCAACTTGACCTTGTAGGAGATACTGATCTCCAAATTCTTAAAGTGGTTTTTTTTTTTTTTTGCCCCTCTGAGCCATCTTGTGACCTTCACCTTCCCTTGCTGTTCTTGGGAAGCCTGAGAGACCCTAATCCTGCCACAGCTTTCTGCTGATTGATGCTTATGCAAAGCTCAAGATAAAGTCAAAGGCCAAGTTAAATGCCACACAGATCTAGCAGCTGTGTTCTTCCCTTCTGTAAACTTTCTCAATCAGTCCTGGCTTTTGTGCCTAGTGGAAGGTGTTTACATGAGTGGTGAAGGTTGAATTTTGGGTGGTTGGAGGGTTGGCAAATAGTCTGGAGTTGAGGGAGAAAGAGCCGAGAGAAACTCTAGAATGCCCTGCTCCCAGAAACGGGGTCTCCCAAGCTTTAAGGTAGTTTTGAAATTTGCTTGCTCTGGTCCTTGATGCATGGAATATTTATCCACTTTGATACAAGCCAAGGCAACGTCGTTATCTTTAAAATGGAGTTAAAGAGAATGGATAATATGAGAAAAGGCAATGCACGTGCAAGTTCCCAAACAAAGCTTGTATATAGGATAAATACTACAGCTGTATCACTCAAAAAGTGTTTTCAGTAGCCTTAAGTGTCTTTGATGGTCTAAGTATCTTTCAAGTTCTTTGGGAACTTTCACATTCACTCTTTCTTTTGTCAGTGCTATTACCAGACCCAAAGTTCATTTAATTAAATGAGAATCTTTCCATTGGCTTCCGTTTTAGCTTAATGTCAAGCCCTTTAAAGAGGAGGTCCAGCATAGTGAATTCTGGCCTTAGCAAAAGTAATTTTATTCCTTTCCAAAAGACTCAATGTATGAAAACATGCTCCCATGTATTCTTCTGAACTAATGGGATCTGTTTTTTCTTTGGTTAGGGTCAAGTCTGTATTTGACAGCATTTGAAGGCAACGGCAGCCTTGGTTCTGGCTGGAACGGTCTGAAGCTCTTTGGTTTATGATCAGGTCTAAGTACCAATCTGTAACCTCTCTGTGGCAGTGCAAAGTTCACACTAAGCAATTTTAGCACTTGGCACAAGTTTTTTAGATACCTCAACTCATCCTGAGTTCAGATCTGCTGTGAAGAAATGTCATCTTGGTGTCCTAAGCCAGACTCATTACGGGTTTCCATTAAAATAAAGTGCTGTTGAAACAAACAGTGGCAACACTACTGGAATAATACTAAGGTCCCTTTTTCAGCTTTCACTTTAGTTTGCACGTACAAAGCACAGGATGCGGTTGCTAATACACAAGGGTTTTCAGTATGTAAAATTAGGATGCTAACTTAATTCTTGTATTGTACATGGTACTTGCATCATTTCTGGGTAACCTAGGTAAGAATTTCATGACTGTAGTTCAAAATAAGGAATATCTAACTTTGGCTTAAAGTGCAGAGAATATTTTTCAACACAAGTTGTATTACATTTTTGTTGTTGTTTATTATTCATAATGATGGTCTCAGCAACAACACTGAATATCATAGGTCTTAAAGGGACTGGGTTTATAACTGTATTAAGGAAAGAAAACCACCGTTGCTGACGGGATCCCTCTTCTGTTGATGAACTTGTGCCCTAATATAACTACACTGCTAGGACTTTGTACTGTAGATCAGGCTTTAAATCATAAGCAAAATTCCACCATCCCTGGATTAAAATTCAGTATGAATTTTCTGGTACAGTCTTAACTAGGACTGTTAAAACCCCACTATGATTTCACAGAGGAAAGGTGGTGTTTTTCTGTTGGTCCCATAAACACTGAAGGAGGATGGGAAACTAGAGTATATAATCACTGATATTAGATTTTCCCAGCACTTCAGGGTCATAAATCAATGCATTGTTTTCAGCAGCATAGTTACGACTGTCAGAAGGCTCTAAAATTCCTAGTTGCAGTCGGCTGTTCACACAGGTTGAGAAGCAGAAGCAGCTTTTTAGGTGGTAGCCAAAAAGGAACTCAAGCAGGCAATTAAGCAAAAAATATGGTGTTGACTGTAATTTGAATTTAAAAAAGAACCCCTCAGTTAAATGTATCTTAACTGGGTATTTTTACTTTATTCTGCTTATATATAAATCATGAAAATCCTGAATAGAGGGAAAGGAGAGTGGTGGGTGCTCGGAGTCAAGCCCAGAATTCCAGAGCTGCTAGCTTTACCATTCAGTTATGCATTGCTATACAGGAGCTATGGAATAAATAAGTATTGTGACAGCCCCAGGAGATTCAGACAGCACCACTATTCTTTTTTCTTCTTTCTGCTGTATTCACTAATGGAGCTGTCAGTTGTGTGAAACACCAGAATTACTTTCTGTAACACTGTAATGTTCCAAGTCAAAGATGTGAATTAAAGACCCCAAGGCCCATTGCAAGCCATGTGTTTGTCAAAAACAGAACAGGAAATACACTGTTTTCAGTGTCACAAATTGCTTCCCCTACCATGGCTTTCATTTCCTGAAGACTCGGTAAGTCTTGATTGCATCCAAGTGCATCCCCACCGTTGCTCTGTTGACACTAATGAAGATGCCCTAACTTTGGTGCACTAGCAGGGCAAATAAGGGTAAATTTGGGATTTGGTTTCCTAAATTGTGCTATCTAAATATATGGTATTCTAGGTATTCCCAACTCTTTCTAAAAACAATGTCCAATGGATACTTAACAATGTTTGTCTAGGGGCTTTTACTGAGGAGACAAGATAGTAGCGCATAATAATTTTGAGTGACCTGATCTTAGTGGAGCCAGGAAGAATTTACTTAATGATTTCAGTGGGACTGGGATGTTGCCCATTATGGATAGGTGGAGGAAAGCAGTAAGAAAGGGGCTATTCCTCTTCATTACATATCATCAGTGGCCACCTTCAGGACAGCTATTGCTTCATCATTTACTTGGAGATATTCCCTTTGGTGCTGCTGATTACATTGCACTCCTGTTCCTTAGTAGCCAGAGTATACATGTAATGGCTGAAGAAGTTGATTCCTTGAGTCATTTTTCCTTTCTAATTTATTAGATTTATCTTAAATGCTATGAGAATTGTTACCCTTCATCAATGTTGACCATGTGAAGAAACACCTTGAGAGGCTGGACACCTTCAAGTGAGCTGGCCCAGACAGTTGACACCCCAGGGTACTTAAGGAGCTGGCAAGCATCACAGCTCAGCCCCTGGCACAGATCTTCGAGAAGTTGTGGCGCTCAGGCGAAGTCCCCGAGGGTTGGAAGAAGGCCAATGTGGTGCCTATCTTCAAGAAAGGGAGGAAAGTAGACCCAGGGAACTACAGGCCCATCAGCCTGATCTCTATACCAGGGAAGATCTTGGAAAAAATTGTCAGAGACCGTTCTTGACAAACTGGCTGATGGCAACATCCTGAGGGATAGCCAGCACGGGTTTGTTGCTGGTAGGTCTTGCCTACCTGACACATCACCTGGACAAGGGAGAAGAGATTGACGTCATATATCTTGATTTTAAAAAAGCTTTCGATCTGGTATCCCATGATCATCTCATAGAAAAACTGGCCAACTGCGGCCTCGGCTACATCACAGTCCACTGACTGGGGAATTGGCTCCGAGGTCGGACCCAGAGAGTGGTAGTCTACCAAAGTCAATCATTGTGGTGTGCCGTGACCAGTGGCTGAAGAAGTTGATTCCTTGAGTCATTTTTCCTTTCTAGTTTATTCCTGCCAACACTAGGCATAATAAAACCCACCAGTGTTCAATTAGTAGACATTTTTGCATGTACAGGTTGAAACAACATATGAGCCCTGAAACCTGCTGTTGCTCCTCTCTTTGTCTTTCTAAATTTAAACTTGGCCATACTTTTTGAATTGTAAACAGTGCTGCCATTGGAATATGTACTGCTGCTCTGGCTGCATAAATCCCATCATTAAATGAGCAAGAAATCCTAGTGGGTGAATTAGTTCCCTACTGAAATAAGCATTTAGATGGAATGAAATGCAGTAGTGTTCTCAGAAATCACCCTGCAGCCTGTAGATTTGTTTTTTTGTACAGAGTCCACCCACCAGTGTTATTGTGGCTATAAATTCTAGGGGAGGAGAAGCCTAATGCCAGGCAATGAATGGTAAATCTGTACCCTCTTAAGGTCGAGGCAAAGCTGTAGATGATTGTAATCTGCAGGAAAGTGTTACTGGAATGTTGAAAGACCTGCTGTCCCCAAAGACCCTGGAGATAGTTTCAGCATCAAACCTATGTGGACAAGTTCTGCTGTTACGCTATTTTCATTCTGGAACAACCTGACACTGAGAACTTAGTTACTTTCACAATAGATACCAACATTCATTCCTCTGGCTTTTTCTTCTTTCCCCAAAATGCAGTCAGACCAGAGGTCCCTCAGTTCTGCTGTTGCTGAGAGTGCCTAGTGTGCCTCATCAATGTCTGGCTGCACGCTTATTCCAGTTTTCTTCTCTTGTGTACCCAAGCACATGTCCTGAAATACAGAACAGTAATGCTGTTCCCCCAGGACTCTGGGATCCTTTCCAGTGACTCAGTTTTATTCATATAACTTGCAGAGCTTGATGTTACACCAAAAAAAGTGGAATATTTCCATGTGATATACTTCTGGAAGGACAAAGCAAACCTGCTACCTCAGCTTGGACATTCTGTTCTATTAATGTTCAGCTCATACAAATGAAGAATGTGATAGCTGCTAGGAAGGCATTTCCTAAAGCAGAATCTCATCTGTATTTACATTTTCTCTAATATTATATCTTTCCTCTGGCAGGACCATTACCCTGCACTGCTCAGTCCCCAGCAGCTCTCACTGTCCCAGGTCCTTTCACTAATTTGAGAGGCCAGGAAAGATGGAGTGTATCAGAGCTCTACTCTTCAGTGCCTCCAGTGCACCTGCTCCCAGCCTGCCTGGAGTATCCAGACTGATGGATCTGGGGATTGTTGGGCCCTGTTAGCTGACCCCCACCTCCAAATTGCCATGCATTCCTTTTAAAAGTTGCTATGAGAGTGCAGGAGAGCCGCACCTAAACCTCAAGTAGCAAGGCCTTGTGGTCAAAATCTATGTGAGACAGGATGGTCTGGCGAACAGAACACGAGATGGTGGGTCAGCAAACCAGCCTTCTTCTTGTGGCTTATTGACTGATCGTGACCTTAACCAAATCCCTTTTCTTCATGCCTCTATTTCCCCTTTTGTCTATTAGTGGTAAACTCTAAAGGACAGGAGCTGCCACGGCATGCATCGTGTATGCTGCCTTATTCAGTGAGGCCTCAAAGTGCTACTGTATTGCAAACAACAGTTGGGAAAATGTGTGAGCGCTTTTGTGTAGCACCAAGGCATAAAAATACTGGCCCACAGACTTCCTTAGAGGAGAGGCGCTCTTTCTTTCTTGTTTATATTCTGCTCATGTGCTCTTTCAAACAGAAAATGGGGGGACTGTTTGTTGAGAAGAGTTTTGATATAAGGCTGTGTGATTCATTGATGGAGGGTGGGGAGCAAATAAACACAGAGCAAAATGCGGTACTTTACATGCTAAACCACAATCTATTTTTGTCTCATAATAATGAGAAAGAGGATGGTTTGCACATGACCTAGCCTTTCGGGGGCTGCCTCATAGTCTGTAAAGATCAGGAAAATGAGTCCTTTCAGAGCCTTGCTCTTTACACTTCAGCTTTTCTGTTTTACTGCCAGCAGGGTTTGTTTTTGAGAACCTATGACGTTATCTGCTGACACATGCTGACTGGTAGCAGCTCTTACTTTGTGGTTTACTTGATAGCAGTTTTGTTATTTTTAAAAGTCCATTGTCAGTTCACTTCCTTTTTGGAGCTTTTTCCCCTTCTGCTCCTTTTTTTGGTTACAAGATGGCTGAGTTGAGTGTTGCACAACAGCTGCCTTCTCACAGCTTTGCTGACTTTATCAGCGACTGAAAAACCAAAAGGCTCCACCTGTTGCAAGGAATCGAGGAACAAGGCAGGATTTATATCTATGCCTATTTGCTTAAATGCCTTTCGCAAGCAAGTAATATCAGGTTGTTTGAATATATGGTGTAGGTATCGGTTAAATGGTGGATAAAGCACTTCTAAAAATGCCTTAAGGTTGACCACTGAAAGTGGTGGATAAATATATTTTATCTTTGGTGTCCTTCATGAATGTTCAGTGTAACTGTGCTAATACCTACCATTAGTAATCAGTTTGAGTCAGGTGATTACTTTAATTTCCCTCTCATGTCTGGCCAATATTTTAAATCCATGCGTGGTTTGACATACTTTCCCAGTGTAAGCAGGTGACTAATTTTGAGTCCCATTCAGTTCTGGGGACTCATCTTATCAGAAGCTGACAGTTAGGCTGTATAACCACCCTTTCCATTTTGTGGTGTGCCCACATCAAATGAAATGAAGCCTATTCTTCTAATTGTTCCACCCCTAGTACCTCATTTAGCATCAAAGTGCAGTTTCAGAGGTATATTAGTCATTCATCTGCTCAGTCATGAAGTGAATTATTGTTTCAGGCTGGAAAAAAAATTAAACTGAAAGAAGAACGATCTCTTTTAAATCCTTAATGCTTTTGTTGAGGTAGTTTGTTGCTGAAAATGTCAATGTGGTCGAAGCCCTGCTCAGAACTTAGAGGAGACAATGAAATCACTGAACGGTATTAAATTCTCTTGTAAGCCTTGTAATGTATTGCACCCCACATGTCTTAAGTTCACTTTTTGACTGAGTGATTATTGGTAGCTTTGATCACACAGAGAGAGAGAGAGCGTGAGCAAGGGATAGTTGTCCCAGCATATTACCGTGCTGCTCTGAAGGGTGGTCAGACGTGCCTGTTCAGAACAGCAGTGCAATGGAATTGCTGTCGGTCTGTACTTCATTGGACATTTAATCATAATTGCGTGGACAGGGGGGGTGGTCTTTGTTCAAGACCTAAAATGGGAGTTTGAATCATGTTGTCCTTCAGAATTGAGGGACAGTAACTGAGCTCTTTTTACAGTGAAGGTGTAATAAGCACTCTGAATCCTTTACAAACTGAACATATGGGGGGAAAATATGTTTCCCATCATGGATGCTCAAGAAGATGACCTAAATTTTTGGGAGTGCTGCCAAAGAAGTAAGATTGCTTAAGGATGTTGTTGAAACAATGTTATGGTGACACATTCTGAGATGCGTTTTATGAAGGAGAGTACTTACTATGGGCCTATCAGGAAAGGCTAGTAATTTATTGAAGACAATATGACCATCCAATCTACTGAATTCTTGGTGCCAGTGTGTAACTTGAAGCAATGAAAAATTAAACTATTCCATTTTCTCTTTGACAGGGTCGTCATGTTAAGACAGGACAGCTTGCTGCTATTAAGGTTATGGATGTCACTGGGGTAACGTATCCTCCTTTTGCTATTTCTATAATTGTAAATTATTAAACAGGAATGGGAAAGAAGTTGCATGTAAAAACATGTGATGGCTCATAAAAGGTTGCTGCTTACAAGAGGCAAGTGTATTTAGGGCCCAGTTCTTCTTGCACTGAAGTCCATGGCAAAATTGCTTTAGGCTCCAGTGGGAGCAGGACTAAGTACAAAATGCATTTTTTGTATAAATAAGTATGCTTTTAAGTAGAAAATGTATCCAAAAGCCCCTTTCCCTCCCCACTGCCCAAATCCTACCACAACCAGAACAGCTGAGTTAAAAATGCAATTTTGGGTTCATAGGCAATTTCAAATTCAGAAAAATTCATTTTAAGAGCAAAATGGATTGTTTTACAATTTTTTTAGAGAACAAAAGATTGGAAAATTAATTTTGGGTCATAGGATAATGAAAGAAGGCTGGAAGGGACTCAAGAACTCCTGTGTCACTTGATCAAGGCTCATCTGTACACTATGCCAGACAAATATTTGTCTACAACTTAAAATTTCCAGTGAGAGAGACCTCCCTAGGTCTCTCTAGGTAATCTGTTTCAGCCTTAACTGCCTCATCATTAGAAGGGTTTCTGGCTGTAGCTGTGTTGGTCTAGGGACATAGCTTTCAGGCACAAGTACCCTTCTTCAGACATTGGGAGACTCTACTGTTGCTCTGTTTCCTTGGAGCTCTCAAAACAAGAGCAGTCTCCCTATGCCTGAAGAAGGGTACTTGTGCCCAAAAGCTTGCAAAGAACTTTGTTCCAACTACTCAGTTGGTCTGATAAAAGATATCGCATCTGCCCAAAGAACCTTTCCTGCCTTCATCATTGGAAAGTTCTTTTCTAATTTAGATTTCCTACATTCCATTTTAAGCCACTTGTCCCTTTCCTTATTGACCCAGGGCATAATTCATCCCAATTCTTTTTTACAACTACCAGTTCTGTATTTATAGGCTTTTGTCAGATCTCCCCCTCCCCACTCCTTTTGTTTTCCAGATGAAATAATCCCAAATCTTTCAACATTTTGTGACTTTATATGGTTTTTAGAACTATAATCATTTTTGGTACTTTGGCTACTTTCCCATTTGTTTATAACGTTCTTGGTGTGCATGGCCCAAAACGGGGCACAATACTCCAGATTTGGCCTGAGCTCTGATGACTAGAATATAAGAATCATTCTGGGTGTGTCTACACATGTACATTTAATGTGCATTAGCCCAAATTTTTTAAGGTGCATTAAGGGCACATGTCTACATGTGCGCACTTTTAATGCGCTTTTAAAAATATTGATTTGAGGCTGTTTGAGCCTAAATTTGATACCTGCATGAATAGTTAAATTGCATTAGCGAGCATGGAGATGCACTAATGCGCATTAATGTGGTGTATGTCCATTGACTTGGGACTAACTTCAGTCCCAAGTTGGTCTGCACATCCATGTTAGTGTGCATTGGTGCATGCATGTGTGGACATGTGCCTAAATCACCTTAATGTGCATTAGGCTAATACGCATTAAGTGCGCATAAAAGCACATATAGACATGCCAACTGACATGCATACAACTCTTTTGTTAATACAGCCTGCTATGCTGTTAGTTGTTTTGGTTTTTTTTACCTCCAACAGTATTACATTGTCCACTCCTATTCTGCTGTTGAGTTGGTATAACCCCAAGATCCTTCTCTGCAGTATTGCAGCCTAGCCATTTGTTCTCCATTTTGTATTTGTGTGTTTGCACTTGTCCTTATTGAATATCATCCTAGTTATTTTAGACCATTTTTCTAATTTATCCAGGTAGTTTTGAATCCTAACTTCATTCTCTAAAGTGCCACTATTCCCATCCAATTAAGTGTCATCTGCAAATTTAATAAGGCTTCATTTGATTCCATTGTCTAAGACATTAATGGAGATATTGAAAAGTACTGGACTTATGACAGATGCCTGGGAAGATGTACTTGATACCTCTTCCTAGTTCGACATTAAATCATCAGTGCTGTTCCTCTGAGCACAGTTATTCAGCCAGTAATTCACCTACCTTATCTGTTTCCTTGGTTCACTTATCAAGAGATCATGGCAGACCACATAAAACTTTATTGAAGTGGAAGTTAATCACATGCATTGCTCTTCCTCATCCACAAGACCATAGAAGGTCAATAAATGTTTTTTTTAAGATTTTGAGCTTCCTTAAAAACTGTTGAATGCTTTAAAAACAATTAAAGAATTTTGAAAAAAGTTGCTTCAAATGAAAAATTGAAATTGTTTCAAAACTATTAAAACAGACCTACTTGAATTACTTGTATTATGTTTTATCTTTAAAACATTAAAATCATGTGTCTTTTGTTTTTCCCAATCTCCATTTTTCATTGGGAAAATGTATGAAAAAATTCATATAGTTCTAGTTGTAGCTCTTCTCATATATATAATTTTTTCAGGACTGGAGCTGCCAGTTTTTTAAACTAATAAATGAGTCGAAGCAGCTACACTCTGTGTTCGTAGTTAACACGGGTTATAGCTGTAGAGAAAAATGTATTGCAAAAACATGGCTATTTTGGAATTTATACGAGACTAAAAAAATGAGAATTTTGAACTTGTTAAATAACAAATTAACTTGATTAAATAACAAGACTAAGGCCTAATTACATCCTAGGAGGTCACAGGAAAAAACCCAGCAGTTTTCCAGTAAGTCTCGGAAGTCTAAGCAGATAACTTGAAGATGCATTTGAAAGAGCTTTATTGAAGAAATCACTTTTTTCTAGTTAATGAAACTATACCTTTTGGAACATAGGATTTTATCCACATTCTGCAATCGCATGTTTTTAATTGGTTTTCAGGAATACAGCATATTAGAAATTTCCTAGCTACATAGGTATGAGTACAGTCAGTAGACCCCAGCAATGTGTTTAGATTTACCTTAAATGCTATGAGAATTGTTACCCTTCATCAGTGTTGACCACGTGAAGGAACACCTCAAAAGACTGGACACCTTCAAGTCAGCCGGCCCAGACAGTTTACACCCCAGGGTACTTAAGGAGCTGGCAAGCATCACAGCTCAGACCCTGGCACAGATCTTCGAGAAGTTGTGGTGCTCAGGCAAAGTTCCCAAGGGTTGGAAGAAGGCCAATGTGGTGCCTGTCTTCAAGAAAGGAGGAAAGTAGATCCGGGGAACTACAAGCCCATCAGCCTAATCTATATCCTGGGGAAGATCTTGGAAAAAAAATATCAGAGACCATTGTTGACAAACTGGCTGATGGCAACATCCTGAGGGACAGCCAGCAAGGGTTTGTTGCTGGTAGGTCTTGCCTGACCGATCTCGTCTCCTTCTACGACCAGTTGATATATCATCTGGACCAGGGAGAAGAGATTGATGTCATATATCTTGATTTTAAAAAAGCTTTCGATCTGGTATCCCATGATCATCTCATAGAAAAACTGGCCAACTGTGGCCTCGGCTACATCACAGTCCACTGGCTCCGAGGTTGGACCCAGAGAGTGGTAGTTGACCAAAGTCAATCATCGTGGTGCGCTGTGACCAGTGGGGTCTCCCAAGGTTCCATTCTTGGACCTGTACTCTTTAACATCTTCATTAATGATGTGGACATTGGTGTCAGAAGCGGATTGGCCAAGTTCGCCAGTGACACCGAACTTTGGTTTAAAGCATCCTCACCCAAGGACAGGCTGGTGATCCAGGCCAACCTTGACAGGCTCAGAAAATGGGCGGACGAAAAAACCTGATGGCATTCAACACTGAAAAATGCAAGGTGCTCCACCTTGGGAAGAAAAACCCACAGCATGCTTATAGGCTCGGCAGTGCTACGCTTGCTAGCACCGTGGCCAAAAGGGACTTGGGGGTCATGATTGACCACAAGATGAATATGAGCAATCAGTGTGGTGTTGCAGCTGGTAAAGCAAGCAAAACTCTGGCTTGCATCCATAGATGCTTCTCTAGCAAATCCCAGGATGTCATCTTCCTGATGTACTCTGCCTTGGTGAGACCGCAGCTGGAGTACTGCATCCAATTCTGGGCTCCACAATTTAAAAAGGATGTGGAGAGGCTTGAGAGAGTGCAGAGAAGAGCCACTCGCATGATCAGAGGGCAGGAGAACAGGCCTTATGATTAGAGGCTGAGAGCTGTGGGACTCTTCAGCCTGGAAAAGTGCAGGCTCAGGGGGAACCTGGTGGCTACCCATAAGTATATAAAGGGTGTAGATCAGGATCTGGGGGAATGCCTGTTCACCAGAGCGCCCCAAGGGATGACAAGGTCAAATGGTCACAAACTCCTCCAAGACCATTTCAGGCTGGACATAAGAAAGAACTTCTTTACTGTCCGAGCCCCCAAGGCCTGGAACAGACTGCCACCAGAGGTGGTGCAAGCACCTACTTTGGCCTCCTTTAGGAGTCAATTGGATGTTTATCTTGCTGGGACCCTTTGACCCCAGTTGACTTCCTGCCCCTGGGGCAGGGGGCTGGACTCGATGGTCTTCTGAGGTCCCTTCCAGCCCTAATGTCTATGAAATCTGTGAACCCTCAGAACATCTATAAGCAATCTGCTTTGTATTACTGAGATAAAAATGTATGGAAGCCAAGTGTAAGTAAGTACCTGGGAGATCAGAAGAAGGAAGTTGTAGTTTACCTCACTGTCTCCAAAAGTCAGGTTTTATAAAAATGAATGGGCAGAGCTACCAAACAGGCCTCTTTGGCCCCCTCTACATGTTACAGGTATTGCACAATTACCTGGAGACCAGCTAAATGTGCAAAGTAACTATCACACGATAAAAAGTTCAAACCAGCTATAAAGTTAGACCTCAAAAATGTGTACTAACTTGTATAGTTGGTTGCTATTGAGCTTTAATTTGCATGTCTAGCAGGCTTCCTCTGCAGCTGGGAGCCCTGTGTGAAACCCCCGAGCCCTGGCTGCTGTGATCCACAAAGCTCAGGGGTATGTGAAACCCCCAGGCCCGCACGGGGCTCTTGGTGAACCCAGACCCAAACAGGGGTCTTGATCCCGGGTGAGCTTCATCCATAGTTGGGACCAAGAGTCCCACATTGGACAAGTCTCTGGGTCTCAGCTGCACCGGACAGCCACAGCTGACGGGGCTGTCAGTCTTGGCTGCACATGGCCGCTGCAGCTAGGAGCCCCTTAGCAAAAGGTGCTTCCAGCTGTGGGTACGTGTTTATCAATGGAGGAGGAGCGCAATTCTGGGCTCCCCCTATATGAACAATAAGGTGCAGTTGCGTCTAATGCATGATCTACACAATTCTGCTTCCTGCCATGCATGTGTGGAATGGCAGGAGGTGCAATTGTGTGGATCATGCATTAAATACAATCATGCCTTTACCTGCACATGTAGAGGGGTCCTTTGTAGAGCATTCAGAGTTCCTTTCTTAGCCTAGCATTAGGTAAGTCAGAGTCAGGGTTTGGTTCAACAGCTCTGAAACAGCAGCAGCTTCTGTGAACATATTTTGGAAGACAGTAGCCAAAACCCAGTGATAAATTGTTTTTGCAAAATATCTTGGGTCTCATCTTTGCATAGGTTGATATTAGCTAGTTTTGGATCCAAACCACTACCTGAGGGTGGATTGGGATACAGAGATTCAAGTACAAATCTGCTGCACTACTATTTCAGAGCTCTGGTGCAGGCAAGGCTGGGCTGACCAAAATTAGCAGTAATTTTTAACTTTCCCTTCTTCTTCTTGTTTTTTAAAATCAAATCAACAGAAAACTGAGCTTCACCAGGGCTTTGTTCTGCTTGTCATTGCCCCATTAAAAGCCGACTTTCTAGCTCCACCTAATCCTCATTCTACCTTTGGACTGAATGAATGAGTGGGAGAATATGCCAATTACAAGGGATCACAGTATCAGCTGAACAGTTGCAGAAGGAAAACGTTCATAAATCAAGAAATCGTCTACAGCTTCCCAGATAAAGTAGAAAATTCCTGTGTTAAATCAGCTAGCGGCTACTCCATCACCCTTATCATTGTCTCTGTACTGAAAAGGAACCTGTTTTGCTTAAAACCTATAATCCTCCTGACCACAATACTTAATGCATTTAACTTAACTGTGTTCTAGCTAATTATATGGTGCAGAAGGTTGCAACAAGAGGCCTACAAATTACAGCATTTGGTCAGTTTGGGTAGTTGCTATTTGAATTAACAAGTGAGATTTAATTTTCAAGGGGTTGGCCCTTCGGCATGCAATACAACCCACTTCACAGGGAGAATTGTAATAGAAGTGATGGAAATAGAAGCATGGTAACAATGACTGATATTACTGTCCATGGTTTGAGACATTGATGTTGGGAAGCTACAGTAGCACCAGAGCTTTGTATAATAATTCCGCTTTTTTTTTCCTCTCCTCATTTTATCTTATGTCCTGCAGCTTTTAATTTCCTCGGAAGTCGCACTTTATCTCTGTGGTCCTTATAGTCTCTTCAAAGTTTGATCTTTGTTTCACATTTATTCTTTATTTAAAAATCCCTCTTACTTACAGATGGATCCAAAATAAAACTTGGATCCAAATGCCCTAGACTGCTTGCTTGTACACACTATGGGGAGGATTATTCGGTTTAGTTTTCCTTAAATTGAAATGGTGGGTTTTTAAAAACACCGCTTCAATTTAGGGAGAATTAAACCGAACAAAACCCCTGTGGCATGTACACAAGGGTGGGGGCCTGATCCTTACCTGCCGCTTCGGTGATGGCTGGGGGTGCCAGCTGCCGGTGGGCCAAGCAGTCCCTGTGCTACATGGGGACCCCTCAGGGAACACATGGCCCAGACAGTCCCAGGGAGCACTGATCCTCCTGCAGTGATGGAGGGAAGCAGCGGAGCCCCGCACAGCTCAGAAAGGCAGGCAGGCTCAAAAAAAAAAACAAAACAAAAAAACTCAGGCTCAGTGCTTTTTTTTTTTTTTCCTTCAGTGGATCCTGCCTGAACAGGCTGTCACCAGGTCCCACAGCCCCTGAGCAGTGCAGGGCCTCCCAGGCCCTGAGCACAGCTTCCAGCGCACCATGCACTGTTGCACTTTCTTAGGTAGCAAACTAAAACACTTCTTAGGTGTTTTATCTTGCTATGCACTAAAGTCATTTAAAGCGGAATATGCCACTGAGCATGCAAACAGCAATGCCATTGAAGTGGCGCAAATGGGCATTTAAGCTGCTTTAAAGGCCAATTTTGTGGTGTGTACAAAGGCCCCTAATGATCATCTCTGCTTTCATTAAAGCAGCAATTTTAACACTTTTTAAGTTACTGAAGGTCTGTGTGCATGTGTTGGCAGTGTGCAGGTCTCATCCTGCCTAAGTGGACAGAATTCTGAACTCCAAATGCATCTATTTGGCACTTGTACAACCAGGCCTTCCTCTAATTGAAAAGCCTAAGAGTAGAGATGTGCTAGAGTCAAAATGTAGCTAAGAAATTAAAATTTCTATATTTGGAGGACTTTCTTCATTTGTCTGCAGATCAGATAAACTACCACTAGTTTCTACCTTTCCTCTGGCAGATAAACCTGAGCAATATTTATCTGGCAGTTCAGTTGAACTACAGAAGGTGAGATGGACAAGGGCTTTAAGGATACCTCACTACTCTAAATTGCAGCTGTTTGTGCCACTTTCTAGCTGTCTGGTGTGTTAGGCCTGTTGTAGTACAGTAGTCATTAAAACTGGTGATTGTTTACGCAAACTGTATAGAGTTAGGTCTTAATCTGTCCTCTTACCACTTCCTCCAGTCCCTTAATCATTTTTGCTGCTCCTCCCTGAGTTCTTCCATAAAGAGTATGGTAATTTAGTTTCTCTCTGTAGTAGTTCAGAGAGAAATCAGTGGTTCTCTTCATGTACTGTATGACATCTGGTCCGAAAATACAGTTCTTTAGAAAGAGCTTGCGTATGCAGTTTAGCTGATCACCGGGGCATCTTTTCATTTGCTGAAGTCTCTGTCTGACTTCAGATTATAAAAATGAAGTTGGAACAAAACAGATGGGGGGAAACAAGAGTAATAGAAGGAGAAGGAAGTTACAGTCATCCTGTGCTCTGTAGAATAAGGCTAATCAACAGCAAGGTGTTAGCTGCGGTCTCCAGCTAAGCGGTCTCTGTGGAATTCCAGCATGTAGAATTTCAATCACTTTAAAACAAAATTAGACTATATTCAATCAAATGCAGTGGCAGGAGAGAAAAAGCAAATAATGAAATGTGGACTCTCAAAATGCACATACACATAATTCTCTTACCCAGAATCCAGCTCAGCCATTGCTGCTTTTAGGCCAAATTGAGCTGGCATGTAAGCAATTAATAACCTTTCCATGTAATATCAATAAAATCTGTTATTTCAAAAAAGTATTTTTTATTGGTTGATATAAGTGAATAGCAACAACTTATTGAATAGCGCATTGATTTCGGCATAGGAAGATTCTCTCCTTGTAGTCAAGAGCTCAGCAATCTCAAGAGTTTTTGGTAATAATCTCTAAAACCTGTCATACACTGGCTAGCATGACCACCTTGGACATGGTTTGGAGTTCTTACTACCTGAGGGCAGTTTAGTTGCCCGTATAAAATGTGCAGGTGTCCTACATCAGTTTTCTCATTTCACCTGGGAATCTGACTTGGAAAGGAGGCCAAATTTAAATGTACTTGGACAGTGAAGTGACTTCTCACCATCGTGGTAGCATTCCCTGTTGAGGCATGTAAATTGGTTGATATGGGAAAGCTTGCACTTCTTTTGCTCCTGCTGTTCCTGTTCTTCGGACAGCGATAAACTAACACGTTTCACCAACATTGAATTTACATAAAAATTACCTTTTTAAAATGTTTGTAGTCATAACTTTTAAACTTCTGAGGTTCAAATATGGTCCCCTTCCCTTGAATTGGAATCACATCTACTTCTGTCAGATCAGAACTTGTGAAAGGCATACATAAATTAGAAGAATAAGAAAATTAACAGGGGAGGGTATGAATGTGGCCTGTTGTAAATTAACCGTTACAAAGATGAAGAGAAATTGCATCATGAAAAATCTGTGAGGTGTCCTTTGGTGTCACTGAGTTTTTCTTCTCCCAGGATGAAGAGGAAGAGATCAAACAGGAAATTAACATGCTAAAGAAATATTCTCATCACCGTAATATTGCTACATATTATGGTGCTTTTATTAAAAAGAACCCACCGGGAATGGATGATCAACTGTGGGTAAGTGTTTTTCTTTTTCCTGCAAACCCAAAAAGCTGTTACTTTGTATCGATCTTTCCTGGAAACCATGCTTTAATAAATGTTTTTCTATGCTTTTATAAAACTCTTGCAAGCTAAGGTCAGAAAACTGTTCTGTTTTGCACAGTTAACAGCTGGGGACAGGATTATATCTTTGTTATAGGATGGGATGAAGACAAGCAAATGTGGTGACATTTTTGGGGGCAGGGGGAAGGAAGTTTGCCCAAAGCATTATCAGTTAGAAGATGGAAGTTGAATGGTTAGACTCTGGGAGTTCTAAACACTTGCACTTCCCCACCACCTGGGGTTGCAAATGCTAAACGCCTCCCAAAGTTGGTTCAGAAGCCTCCTCTTTTCCTCTCTTGCTCCTTTCCACCTGAGTGCAGAGCTTAGGATTCAGTGAGCATCTGTCATTTGGTCCCCCCTGACTTTGGGATTCACATCTGCCTTCCCCTAGAAAGGAAATGGTCATGATCTTAATCCAAAATCTAATTGATATTTGTCCAGCCCACATCTGGCAGCATCTGACTTAGACAGGTTACAGGGGTGGGCAGATGAGAACAGGATGGGTTTCAACACTGACAAGTGCAAGGTGCTGCACCTGGGGAGGAAGAACCAGCAACAGACCTACAGGCTGGGGAACTTCCTTCTTGTCAGTGCAGAGGCAGAGAAGGATCTTGGAATCATTATTAATGCCAAAATGAACATGGGCTGACAGTGTGGGCATGTGGTCAGGAAGGCCAGCTGTACCTTGTCATGCATCCACAGATGCATCTCAAGCAAGTCCAAGGAGGTGATCCTCCCCCTCTATGAGACACTGGTCAGGCCGCAGTTGGAGTACTGCGTCCAGGTCTGGGCGCCGCACTTCAGGAGGGATGTGGACAGCATGGAGAGGGTCCAGAGAAGGGCCACCTGTATGATCAGGGGGCAGCAGGGCAGGTGCTACGAGGAGAGGCTAAGGGACCTGAACCTGTTCAGCCTCCACAAGAGAAGGCTGAGGTGGGGATCTAGTGGCCATTTACAAACTAGTCAGGGGGGACCAGCAGGCATTGGGGGAGTCCCTGTTCCCCCGAGCACTACCAGGAGTGACAAGAAACAACAGTCACAAGCTGGCAGAGGGTAGATTCAGACTAGACATCAGGAGGCGCTACTTCACTGTCATGGCTGCTAGGATCTGGAACCAGCTTCCAAGAGAAGTGATGGTAGCTCCTACCCTGAGGGTCTTTACAAGGAGGCTGGATGAACACCTTGCTGGGGTTGTTTGACCCCAGTGCTCTTTCCTGCCATGGCAGGGGGTTGGACTTGATGATCTGTCAAGGTCCCTTCTGACCCTACAAACTATGAAACTATGCTGGGGAGAGACCCAGGGCTGCAACATTAGCAAGAGTGTTGCTATTCAGGATTCAAGTAAGTGCTTTGACAATTTTACCTCTTGGAGACATTAAAAAATAATTAAAGAAGTTGTGCCAGATTCTGCTCTTGGTTACGCTGGCGTAAATCTGTGGTAACCCCAACAAGTAGCAACAGCATTGCTGTGATCAGCCTTCGACCCCATTAATTACAGCTTCTGTTTTTATCTTGGTAATTTTAGGGGAGGACACAGGGAGGTCATGTCAAAAAGGGTAAAGAGAATGAGATGAAAAGCTAGCTTAAATACAGCACCCATGGCTATTATTCTCCATTCTGAATAACACTTATTTCCCCATAGAACAGCAAGTAACTAGAATTGTGCTTGTGCTGTGATCACCACGGACAGATATAAACATAGTAGTTGTCACACTGGAGTCAACCTTTTGTAAACTCAGGCCAGCATATCTTCCTTCAAGTGGTTTCTCCTCTGAAGTAATTAGGCTGGCTTTATTTTTAAAAAGTATGTGAGAGGCACGGATTTCTTAAGGCTGTATTTTTTTTTTGTTGGACTGGCTGTTTAGTTTAGATAAAGTTAGACAAGCTTTTGAATGCAAGACATTCTTAGTCAGGTCTCTGGTCACAGGAAGATAGGCACAGCTATGCCTGGCTTCCCAATATGCCTAGCTTCTTGTGATCAGAGACCTGACTAAGAATGTCTTGCTTTCAAAATCTTGTCTAACTTTATCCCAACTACAGAGGTGGTCCTAAAAAATCCTTGCTTGCTTCTTGCATAATTTCTTGACCATCATGGCTACAACATCACTCTTACATTAAAAAAAAAAACCAAAACATTATTCACTAAATGTGAGTTTTATGATTTTTTGAGTGCCTGACTTGAGAAAGTGTGAAGGTCTGACTCCCTCTTTCAGAGGATGCTGAAAACCCTACAATTCCAGTAGAAAGCAATGGAAAGCATTGGTGCCTAGCACTGGCAAATCAAATCCATGGTGTTTTGTGGTTAATGTCTGGGGGGGGGGGAAAAGGCATAGACTACTAGTTGCTCAGAGCTTAAGGCTATTGCCAGTAGTCCCCTAGCCTGGTCTTCCATATCCACATAACCCAACTGTGGAGCATTTGTTTTCTTAGATTTTCCTGCAGCCCAAGTTTTAACTTGGCAGCTCTTGAAGATTCCCAGTGAAATTGGTCCAGCTGTCTGTTATAATATCCACAGGCCAAAATGTCAACTACTCATGAGAACTGAAAATAGAGGAAGGGAGGGAGGGAGAGAGAGAGAGAGAAATAGCAGAAGATATGCCTCCTAAACACCTGTGAAGAAAATGCAAAATAATCAGTGGGGTAGATGCTAAGGTCCCCTATCTTTCTGTTATAAAGTTATTGTAACTTTCTTTTACAAACATCTTTCTTGTCCGTTCCTAGAAACAGGCCTACAAAATTGAGCTAGGAGAGAGCCATCAAGATAGGAAAAATGCCTTTTTGCGTTCCATGACGTTTTGTCCATGTTGAGCTCTTAATGATCTGTTTTCTTTTCACTATCTTTCTTTCTTTTTTTGTACACTACTTGTGTTCTTCAGGAAGACTGTTGGCAGTGCACCAAAATAATAAATGAACAGACAACCCTTCTGAAGAGCTGGACTCCCACTCCCACCAAAACATCAACATCAGATTCTGTATAGGGAATGGCTGTGAACTGCCAGAACAGCTGTAACAGCTGGACTTGGGGTGGTGGGGAGCTGAGCTGTAACATACAGAGCTAACCCTCTCCTGACAACATCCATTGCCTCAGCATCCTATCCTTTTCCCTTAAATTCACAGGGGACCAAGGCTGAATTCTTCCTGACTGCCCTGTTGACTCAGCACATGGCATCAACATGGCCATCCCTTCTCTGCAATGGTAGCTTTCTTCTGCTACCCATTTTGCTGTTAGTCCTCTGGCTCTAGCAGTAGCAGTCAGTCCTGAAGTTTCTGCTGCTGGTGTATGTTGGTTTTGTATCTCCCTGACTAAAGCAATTATCTAACCAGGAGAGTTATTTTTGAATCTCCTGTTCAAAGACCTCTTGGCCCTGCTATGAACTAGCAGATTAAAAAAAACCCCTTTAATAGCTTAAAAAAATACAACAACTTGCCCAAGTGACCAAAAGTCCCATGGAAAAATCCCTCAGACATAGTATCTTGATCAAACAGTCGCTTTTTTTAGGCTCTGGAACGGATACAGTCCACCTCTCTTAGACAGCTGGGACAAGAAGACATACAAGCCACAGTCTGCCAAAGCTTTCTGGTGACCCTCTCCGCTGGTATAAAAAGAGATACTTCTTATACGTTCCCTTCCCTTTGCATTTGTTTGGGTCCTGCTTTAACTAGATGTAACTCTATGAAATGTTATGGCCTGTATTATACAAAGTAGACAAAAAAGGCTTTCATTTTCTTCTGCTTTTTAACTATCTAATCTATGCACATGGCCAGAATTTAAAGCTTGCAGGCTATTGATGAAAGTAATTTGAAGTTCCATCCATCTAACATTTAAAAGCGGTTGTGTTTGCATTTTGGAAAGTGAGGTTGCTTACAGACGTGAAAAAACAAAACAACAAAGCACTTTACTTCTAGCTTGGTGCACCCCTGCGCCTAAGACAGTGCATACCCAGAAGAGGCATTGCATTAGTTCGACCCGGCTGGCCCAACATCTGTATAGATTGGGTGCTTCAGAAGAGCTTTTTGGCACTTTATCTAACAGCTGATTGAATCATCTTGTTAGATAAAAGCATTAAAAATCCCCACTGATGCGTCCGATCTATACATACTCTAGGGAGCTGGGTCAAACTAATGCAATGCTTCTTCTGGGAAAGCACTGTTTTGGTTTTCTTTTCATGTCTGTCAGTGCCCTGAATGTCCTGTGCTGGAGCTGAATGAGTTTTTCCATGGAATGCCTTTCAGAGGGGGTAAGAGCATGTTTGTGTCTTCACATTAAATCTCTGTTGTTCCTGGCATCTGATTGAATTGGAACATGTGAGAATTCTATCAGTCTTGCTTTGGAGATAAAGGCTTGTTTATTTTTCATTGGCTCTTTGTGGAAATAAAACTTTTTTCTGATAATGCCCAAGTAATTCTTTTTATCGACATTCAAAGGGCTGATACGGAAATCAAAAAAGAAGCTCTTTCAATAGAGATTAAGATCCCTTGGAAACATGGCAAGCTTCTAACATAAAGTATTATCATTGCTTTTGCCACACACCTCAGATGAACGGGTCTTTCACTTTTACTACAGCGTATAAAATAAAAGCTACCAGAAATGAAATAATAGTTTACTAAACCACCAAATTAGAAAGCAGCCCACAGGGTATTCTAGTGTCTCTCTCCATACAATATAGAGTAGTTGCAATTTCACAAACTGGATACATGGGTTAAAAGGGAATAATCACCACTTCACTAGAAAAAGGCAGAGAAAGGCAAGATGATGATTTTGTAAGGATTCAAATAGAAACATTTCACCTTTTACAACCAAGTATAGCTAAAATCAGGGTTCGAATTACACTTTGACTCTTGGAGTGGGGGGAAAGTGTCTGCAAAAAAAAAAAAATTAAACTGGTTCACTGAATAACAAGTCCACCTAAGTGAAGGAGCAATCTGATTGCAGACCCCTGCCCCCTGGCTGATTTTTCACATCTTACAGGGGGGGCTGTAGTCTCTTACAGCCCCCCCTGAGCTTCCCCTTAATTCGGACCCTGGCTAAAATGTAGCTTTCAGATGTGCATGATGGCTGTCTCTCCTTCGATAGTCTTCACTCCCTGCATGTGCCGGTGATGTGTTAATGTGGGTCCCATATATGCAGTTAAAGGAAAATTCACTGACAAGCAAAGAAGGGAGCTGTACCCCCTGGGATGGCCTACTATAGCAGTGGGTATGAGGCAGTAGAGCTCAGCCAACAGATGGACTAGGGTATTGGGTCATCCAAAACTGTGGAATGGTTTTTTTTTGGAAAACAAAGCTAGAGAAAATCTGAGAAATGTAAAAACATCTCTCTCATCTCACTAGCTGCCTTTGTTTGCTGGTCTGTTTTGTCAGCTGAAGTCTTCCTCCATTAATTCCAGTTTGTGCCTGAATGGGTATGGAGACTATAAGACACATACGAGTATTCCTTCCCCCTTCTCTGTCCCATTAATCACCAAGGACAAGCACTCCTCTCTGGGTAGGACATGGACTGGTGCCACAGGCCACCTTCAGAAGGGGGAAATAAGACGGTGACTCTATATTGACTGGCTAATTAGCCATTGCCTAGTGTGGCTGGCAGCATGTGCATTTCTGGTGAACGAGGGAACTTGGAGAGGAATTGTAGCTCTGTCTCTCCTGAACATAAAGAGAGATGGTCCTTGCCCAGGAGAACATGCAGTCTGAGAAGACACACCAGTGATGGGCCGTGGTAATTAGCAAAGGGATCAGAGGGATGGTAAGCACATAGCTTGCTGGCTAACAGGGTTGTTTTTTTTAAAGTAAGCCCTCTGAAATTCCCCCTTTGCTCACCCTAAGCATTGGTTCCCAACCTTAACTCCAGTCATCTTTATAACTGTATCTCTTATTGCTGGACTTCCTTCTCCATGTAAAAATAAACATTTATTATACAAAATGGCTAAAACAATAAATAAAGGAAAGGTGCCCGTAGGCTTTGTGTAAAGTGACTCTTTAAAGAGGATTGAAATGATGAGAGAATATTATGGAAGAAAATGTGGAGTCATTTGAGAGAGGCAGACATGGGGATATTGAGGTTGGCATTGCTGGCAGGGAACCAAGTGAGCTGTTCTAAATGATGGATTTTAGGGAGAAGCATAATTATGCAGGACCCGGCAGGGGATAATAAATAATATTGAACTTGATAGGAAAGGTGATCTGATCAAAAAGGAACTCTTTTTGGGCTCATTGATATTCTAAACCTGGTTCTGAAAATGCTGTTGGAAGCTGTAGAGTCTCTTCTTAATTTCCATATGTTAACATATAGCATACGTCCACAGGGTAATATAGGTGCCACTTTGCAGGATGTTTGTCATCTGTCTTTATCGTCTATGGTATTGAAGTGATTAACCGAGAAAGATCTGCCATGCATGTACAATAGCATTGGATTTTGCTGCTGCTTGTAGAATTGGATTTATGCAGCATGCAGACTAAGCTTCAGGCTGATGACAGCTGAGGGCAGAGCAGTGGTAAAGCAGCCATTCCCCAAGGGGAGAGAGGTACTTGCCTTCCTAGCTGGAGATGGATTGCTTCCATGGCAACCCTAACAATGAGCTGGAAGGTAGATTTATAAGGAAGAAGAAAAAATTGCAAACATGCAGCCTTCAAAATACCTGTTCTTGACAAGTATCCTCAGAGTCCCCACACACGTACACAACTTTGCTGGCCTATGCCACAGCTGGGACAGAGGGCGAGTCAGTCAGCCTTCCCTAAGATGTAATGTCACTTAAGACAGCTTGTTGGAGGGTGATTCGTCCAAGAATGACTCTAAATGCAGACAACTCCAGCTGTAATCAGATTGCAGGGCAACAGATGCTTAGGGTTCAGAAGTGCAAATGTACAGGGAAATCATGGGAAAAATGGAAAAGGAGAGATTTTAAGATGTAACATTAATACCTGCAGCCATTGCTTTTTAATTATAGTGTATTTTCAGTGCTTACAATCCGAAAAGGTGAGCTTTCATCTCTAAAGTGATGATGTAAATCCAGCATAACACCCTCTGTACTTCAGATTTATACCGGAGGGCCTGGCCCTTTAAAAAAGCTAAATAACTGTGCCAAATCCTGCTCTTGCTTACATGCATGCAAAACCATCAGATTTAAGGGTGGCATTTGTGCTGCTGAGAGTAGATTGGTTTTGTTCTGCTTATGAGACCCAAAAAAATAAATTATCAGATGTTTAAACTTGGTAGGAAAATATTTAAAATGAGTCTATTCCTTCATGGCACGCATTTTGTGGTCTCAGTCCACAGGATCTGAGCACCTGATGAGAGTAAAATATGAAAGGAGTGTTTGGCGGGGAAAAAAAAAGGCAGCTTAAAGCAGACTGAAGTGAAACGAACTTTTTTTTTTTGGAGACTGACTGAGAGAACAGTGAGTTTGTCATAAGAAAGGTTTTCTGCCCCTTTGTGGCTAAGTAAGCCAAAGCAATTTAATTTTCACATCTGTTCAAAGCTGTTTCTGCAGGAATTATACTTTTTATTGTCAACATTATGGACTCTCAATCTTGTGACTTTCTCCACTCATTTCTGTCTTGTTCCCAGAGTCCAAAGCTTTTTGCCTGCTCAGAAGTTATGACAATACCTATTTGCAGGCTTTCTAAGTGATATGAATTGCTTGTCTGGCCTCATACTGTTCGAAGGCACTAACAGAAGGTAGCCAGGAAAATTACTTGAGTATGGAAGCCTACAAGGACTGTTTGTATTGTAGGCCACTTACTTCAAATATAGGAGCCTGGAGTGTCAGCAGCTTACATTTCTGTACCCTCCTGGCTAAAGCAGCCAGACATTTATATTTGTGGCTGTGGTGCCCGTGCTTTAAAAGTAGAAGCCAGAAAGCTCCAGGTAATGCCACTTAATTTGCAGCCTCTTCCAGCTGTGGCACTTGCAGTCAGTTAATATCTGTTTGTCTCAGTTCAGCATGCTGAATGGGAAGATTCATTTCTACAGAATATTTTAATCGATGCTTAATACAAAATCAGTTGTTCTCTCACATTCAGAAACAAGTTGCAGCTTTTCTGCAGAATTACTAGATGACAGTTATTGCATTTTTAATGCTCAGCTACTGGCTCCAGGTGTTAATAACTGTAGTATTAGTATAAAGTGTAATGATGTGGGTGATTGTAAAAAAGTGGGTCTTTATAAAGGAGTCATGAATGTACAGTGATCCCTTAAGGGCTTCTGGGATCAACAGACTGAAGGTGTCTGACCACCTCCCCACATTATGCATCCAGGCGCAGAAATGGTTCTTGGTGTGGCAGGGCCTATTGCAGAGTGTGTGGTGGGGTGTCTATCCAGCTTGTTTCTCACCTGATATCCATGTCTCCTGGTCTCTTGGACCTGGTATCCACGTCTCACCAAGTTCCTTACCTGTCTGTCAGTGGTGTAACTGGGGCAGTGGCCCCTCCTGAAGAGGAGGGAGCCAAAATAACAATTGCTGCTGCAGCCACACAGTCACAAGCGCAGCAGTGGAGGCAACCTCAAGTCATCAGCATCCCTGTAGGGCAGCTGTCCTGGCCACATTATGTCACTGCTTTCTGTACCTAAAGCGCACACACTGGGACACTTCAGGCTGCAGTAACTCCTGCCCCAACACATAATGCTGTGCACCATCACACTGTGAACAACAAGTTCATTTTGAGAGGCCTTTACCAGTTTATCTTCAAGAAGCAGAAATCAGTAAGTGCCCTATTAATGGGGCAGGGATTCATAGTCAGATGTAGCCTGTGGTCACTAGAGATGGATAAGACCACGGTAAGGGAGTCTGCAATGGAACATGTGCTAATAAATTGGGGAGGGGGGGTATTAATAGCACTCAGTGGGCACGTCAGTATGTTCATTAAATAACCAAATGCTAAATCAATGCATAGTATCTTGTGCTGCTGCAGTAGTGCCAGCACACAGGTTTTTAGTGACAGTTACTGCACAGTAGGCTAATACTACTGCGTGGTACCACATTAGCACGGTTTTTGCCTGGCTTGCTACTGCACAGTGTTATTAGGCTACTGCGCAGTTAGCGTCTCATGTAGACGCACCCATTGTTTGCCTAATTTTGCTCCAGTTGATGTCGGTGGGAGTTTTAATGTTAACAGCAGTGGAAACAAAGAACAAAACTGAGGACTTTTCAAAATCAACTAATAACTGAAAAACAAACAAAGAAAAAAACTATTGGGAAAACTGTCCCAGATCCTCACTCTTTCAATGGCTAGTGATCTGCTTTGAATTATTAGCCAAAAATTTAATTTCCAGTTCATATGTGCTTTTCCTTATGCCAACACAGTTGTTTCCCTTTAATTATCTCACTGGGGTAGCAAGTGCTGATCAGGTTGATTCAAAGCCATTACTGAGGCAGATCTGCTGTCTTGTCTTGTAGTGCTACAAACACGCCAAGCTTAAGTACATTTGCTTTTCGTAGTACTATAAGGCTTACGTTACTCAACTTCTCTATAGATCCCCTGGCTATCCTACTAGTCCTTCTCTGAATTTGCTGCAATTTGCATTTGTTGTCCTGTGCTGTGGGTGACCACGGTTTTTCAGAAAATTCCAGATGAGGTCTTACTAGTGCCATGTTTAATGGCATGAATACTTAACTATTCCTGCAACTGCTGCTGCATTTGTGGATAATATACAAATTGCACTTGGCATTTAAATAACATGGCTTCCATTTGATGATCTCTGACAAGGGTATGAATATGAGGGAATGACTCCTCATAACCCACTGTAACGCATGCTGTCAATTTTACCTTCATTCTGCAGGTGAGGAAACTCAAGCTTGTAAAAGATCTGAGAGCAGAGCCAAGGTCTCTTGATGCTTGCTCCCCCAATTTAGTCATTAATTTATTCTTTCCCCTCACAGTGAACACCTGCTTTTATTTGTCAGTGATTAAATTATAACTCAGATGTGAGTGCAGCTTCTCTTATTATGCTAGGGAAGAATTTTTTGGCCCCTCCAAGCCTATGCAAAAAATGAAGGGAATGACATGAGGATAGAAATGTTGCGATACATCATGCTAGTAGTTTGTTGTGTGTGCAGACAACTATTGTGACTAGTCAGTGGGAGGCACGAATGGAAAAGGTGGTCACTGGTTCCCAGCTCTGTATTCGGTATCACAATCAGTTTAAAAAAAAATCCTAAAGTGTTGGGCATTAGAGTATAAAATGAATTTAATTTTTCAGAATTTAATTCATGAACTAAAAAAAACTCAAGAAATTCAAGGGTTTGTCTATGGAAAAAATTCAGTTTTTGTCCTTTTTGGTAGCAATTGCTTGTTTCCTTACTCTTTCAATTAAAAAGTCTTTGCTGGATTTTGTGGTGGGGATTTTTAGATCTGTAATCCTTGTTACCTATCTGATGTCCCCTTCTCTTTAGCAAGTTCATAGCACAGTTATCAGCAAATGTTCATGGTTAAGCCCCCTTGGCCCCCTCTTCAGTTAGATCACCATGCTGTTATTGCCAATTTCTGCTAGCACTGGTTATTTTCTTATAAATGTTTATGAGATTACAAAAATGGAGTGGGGTATGACAGGCACCAGGGATTTTCCCCTTTTTTTAAATCTGAAGGAGCCTTCATGCCTGGGGGTTACAGGACCATCATTAGCAGGTGGCCACACTGTACACACATTGCTACAAATTCGATCTTTATTAGATGGAAATCAAGGACATAAGTGTTAGACTGGGGGAGTTGCTAACACCGTAGAGGCAATCCTTCAAATGATTGGCTGAATTGGATACTTTTAATGATGTTTGATCCACCTTTGTAATACTTTGTGATTTAAACTGAACGATGTAATGTTGCTCCTTTCACTGCTTTGGTTTGTTGTGACAGTATGGATGCAGTGAATGTCTGTCACCATTGGGAGAAAGACGAATGGACCGTTGTTCTAGCTGAGTTCAACCCAGAATTTTTGAGTTTCTTGCCATAACTTAGCCACACAAGATTGTGTGAACCCACAGGTGAATTTAAGTCAGGGAATTAATAGGACTTTCTGAGGGACAAATGTAGCAAGATGAGAGGGGTGATGCTGGAAGTCACGTATCTACTTAGGAGAACCCTTCCCTTTCACACGCATTTTTCCTCAGCCTCCATAGTTCAGTGAAACCCTCCAGTTTTGAGTCCTGAGTTGAACATTTACATTTAACTTATCTAGGGAAGTTCTCTAGTTATCATTCTTACAGTACACCTTTAGTAGTTGCTTCACCAGAAATGTGTACAGGTCTTGAAATTCCCCAGGTGTCAGTCAGGTAGGGAGCAAAGAGAAAAAGAAAAGCTGCTTTCAAACCAATGTGCAGTTATTCTCCCTTCAGGGAAATAATTAGTACCCCATGATTTTGTCAGCTGAGTTTGGCATTTTGACCGTTCTCATCTATTAGAAGGGGAAAGTTGCAAATTCAGCAGTAGTGCTAATTACCTGTGCAGTCACATCATGGACTTGACCAATCACAGCTTTATTTCACAAGACCAAACTTTACAGCAAAACAATTTTTTTCTTTATGGATGTACAAAGAATTTATCAGACTTGTAAAAACCTGAGAAACAGATGACCCTAGACATCAAAACTAGAGTTGTCAAACATATATACTAGATGACTGGTTTCCCATCTGCTCATACAGCAATATTCACCAATATTCTAGTCAAGCATTTTATCCAAGCTGCAAGACTATAACTATTTTGTCTTCATATTGTGGCTAAGTTTGAATAAGTTGGTTATTTTAACTTAATTAGCTGAGCTATTTGAGCAAGGCTAACTTCTCCACTTTTTCTTTCTTTTTGTTTCACATTGGCTCTCAATTTTTACTACAGCATCACTTATGAAAATGCACATTATTGTTTAAGCCTTAAGTAATATGCAAAACAATTTTAGAATTAAACATATTTAAAGAAATGCAACATGATCTAAGGATTTGATTTCTGTGATTTTAGTTGTGAACTTATAGATATTGGACCCAGTCCTACAAGCCTAGTGTTCACAAGAGGGAATTCAAGATGTGCACACAATACAGGATCAGGCCCCCTGTGTTGGTTGTGTCTGTTTTACTACATGACTGATGACTGGTATTTTTAAGTCTGGTTTTGAGAATGATACTCAAATCCATGCCCTCTTCCTGGAGGTCTTTATATTTGCTTTTATAGACCAGTGTAAACAAATGAAGTGTGACAGAGAAGTATGCAGTCTAACCTGAAGCAACTCTAGCAACAGTGCATCAACAGCATCCTTTGGGAGAATATAACAAAACCTAACACAGTACACTATTAAGAGAGGTTTACTCATACAGAATGCAGTAAGAATGGAAATGAATTCACAGAACTGGAATTATAGGAAGAAATCTCACCAATTTAAGGGTATCTATATACGAAGGATTTTAAAGCAAGAGCTAAGTCTGGAATACCTATAACTAGAGAGATAAAGTTAGCCATATGTACTTTGTATGGACTGATACAATACTAGACTCCTTTTCAGGAACATAGAATGTATAATATTGGGATTTGAGACTTTAAAACTGCTAGTATTTTTCATTGCTTTTCAGTAATGAATTTATTCCAGTTTCTTCTTTTGATTTTTCTGGGGGAGAAGGGTGGGGTACAGGCTTTTCAAGCCTTCCAGTTTCTTTTTTTAAACAAATAAAAACTTGCAAGTTAAAAATGGATAGATGTAAAATTATTTAATGATCACTTTCTGTTGCAGTGGCATTGCACCATAAATACATTTTCAACTGCAGTGTTCTACATTGGGTTATTGCAACCCAGAGGATGCTTTCAGTTTAATTACAGTAATTGCACTTTTGTTTCCTTTGCCAGCTGGTGATGGAATTCTGTGGTGCTGGCTCCGTCACTGATCTGATCAAGAACACAAAAGGGAACACTTTGAAAGAGGAATGGATTGCATACATCTGCAGGGAGATTTTACGGGTACGTGTCCGTGTCCAAAGTGAGCTCCTGTCATTCTAAATGTCACCCGCTGGTTTAAATAGTCAATTTTTACACGTAAAAGACAAAACTTATAAGATGGCTCTTACGGTGTTATGGTTGCTGTTTGGCATAGACTAGAACTTCTTAGGTGCCTGTAGATGTGAATGATTGTATGATGTATAATACATAAGTGCTACTTACTGATCCTTAACTCCATTTAGTCTTACTTTTCACCCTGTTCTGCCCTTCCACAAAAATATAATTCCCTGTTTAATATTAATAGGCACAAAGATGCATTTAAATTAGAATTATGTTTTCAATTAACAGAAATGAATGGCCTAATAAAGTCTGCAGAAGGGAATCTGTGTTATAAAAAGGCATTTTATTAAGCACCCACTCAAACACAGCATCAGTTTTATTTTTCAATTTGCATGGTGTGTCTAGCATAAGTGAGGATGTTGAAGTTTTTATATTGGTAAGATAAGAGTTTGAATGTCATAGGCATGCCGTTACGCCAGTGTTCCATAGTAGTGAGATATGTCTTCCTGGTATGTAGTTCATCTATAGTTAATGCTGCCTTATTCCTGAAGTCAGTCTGTGATTACAAGGGAATAATTTTATTATTGTTTTCTTTGTTTAAAAATCACAAATTCTTTGATAAAAATTGCAGATTGTTTAATTTAAAACCCCAGGATCCACAATTAAAATGAAACGCAACTGTTTACATATATTAGGCTGTGCAGAACTTCAGTTGTTGATTCAATTCAGCGGAGATTCAGCTCAATTCGGCAGCCAAATCTTCGAATCCAAATTGAATCAGGAGACCCTTTAATTTCTCCAGATTGGATTGGAAACCTCCAAATCAGTTTGGAGAGATTTGATGATTCGGCCATAAACACAGCTTTAAATGTTTTTTCTACATACCTCAAGGTACCAGGTGGCTCATATTAACACTGAGGTGGTGGGGCAGATGGAGCATCCCATGTGGTGGGGGATCCCCCAGCGCTCTCAGCGGTGGACCCAAAAGCGGACCAGAAGCACTTCCGGTCTGCTTCTGGGTCCTCCACCGAGCTCCCCTCCCCCCGGTGTGCCAGACACTGTGCTCTTGTGGGACACTTCATCCACCCTGCCATGTCGGCATTCACAAGCCACTCCTGGTACCTCGAGGTATGTAGAAAAAATATTTAAAGCTGTCTATGACCAAATCGCTGATTCTCCAAATCAGCATCAGATCTTCAGGTTCTGATTCGGCCGAATTGAATTGGGACAGTGATCCAAATCAGTTAATCGAATTGGGTCGAATCTGAATCAAATATGACCCACTTGGCACACCCCATATGTATATGTATCAATTGCACACAATGTTTTGTTGATATATTTACAATTTTAAAGCAATTGGGAAGCCAACCAGTGCCTCAGTCACTATAATAAAAAAAATCCTAAGTATCTATACACTTGGTATTTGATTTTAGATTTTTTATCGTGGAAAATCGGAGCTTCCCCTACCTCCTTTGCTCATTAGGATGCAGATCCAGGCCCCTCATGCCCTTGCTTATTTACAGTAAACACCACCATCTCCACCAACACTCTCAATTTGATATGCACAACAACAGGCACTAGTTTATCAGCTGTTGTACTGACATTTCTTTCAGTCTTGGGAAACCACAGCTACACAGGCTCAGTTTAACTGAACTGGCAAGCCTTTTTCTTCAAACAGGCCTCCCTGTGAGTCGGAACCTAGCCACTGTTAGATGGGGAGGCTCAGTTTCTAGCTGGGTGTTGCATAAGCTCCGCTTCCTTTGTAGTCATACTTCGAGGGAGCTATTTCTTGACCTGCAGGTCATAAGGCTTATTGAGAAGGTGCAGGGGAGGAAAGACCTACTTAGCATTTAATTCTATCAGTACCTTCATCTTGCCTCTGTAACGAGCAGGACCTAAGAAATATTGCTTAAGAATTTGAAGGCATGTTGCGATTTTATCACACCTTGGGTTTGATATTGCACAGCTGAAGTCAGTGGAGGCATTGCTGTTGACTTCAGTGTACCAAGGATCAATGGACAAGGGCCTAAAACTAGCAGTAACGCAGTTAAGAATTGGTATGCAGTAAGGAATCTGCATCTCTCTATAAATTGTTCCATGGAGTCATCCCAAGGTAACAAGCGTAAAATGACTAATAACTGCCAGCAGTGATAGCAGAAATTATTTTCTTTTTAAAATATGAATGTCTAATATGAAACGTAAAACCAACACAAAATTAGTTTTTAAAGTAATCCATATTTTATTGGAGTGGCGATATAGGTGGATATTACTTTTAATCTCTGAAATAGTAAATGGATGAAATAAAAATGCAGGTTGCAAAAAGAAATTAATGAACAAATAAAAAAACTCACAACAGAAAGCTAGTTTACCTCTAGTCTTCAAGATGGGCTTTTAATATGAGCTATATCTCTATTAGTTTTATGTACATGTTCTGGTACTTGTATTTGCATGGTTTTCTTTTAAATGAGGCTTTTTATTGCATCAGAACACCATTTATTGGACCAATATAACAAGAGGATTAGTATTTCAGTTCAAAGAGATGTGAAATACAGAGAGAGAGAGAGAGGGAGCAAGTGCCAAATTTTCAGTTATTTCTACTACACAGATGGCTCCCTAAGGCAAAAAACAGGCCCATAGATGGAAAAACATAGCCATAGTTATCAGGGTGTTGGGGTTAATACAGATTCCTGAGGAAACTGAATGCTTGACCTACTCCTCTATAGAATTTTTGGCTGCTCTTATTCATGGTATAAAACATCTACTGTGATGCACATAGTAAATAAACGGGTGTTTCATTTTCATGGGATGTAATTCCAGAATGGAATGTGAGACATTATTTTGAATGTATAATAAAAAAAGGGTTTTGAAAGTATTAATTCCAACTGTGAATCTCCCATTTTGCTAGCTAATTAGATGGGGAGGAATGTTACAAATTAATTCACTTTGAATTTGAGCTTTTCTAACCTTTCACTGATTTTTCTAGGGTTTGAGTCATCTACACCAGCACAAAGTAATTCATCGAGACATTAAGGGCCAGAATGTATTGCTGACAGAAAATGCAGAAGTTAAACTAGGTAAGAATGGATGAGATGATTTGGAGAATGTAAGGAAGTCTGGAATTATCCTGACTCGAATATTGGAATGAAATTAGTAAGGACGGTGTAGCTGATTTGTCACTTTTCAGAATGGGGATAGACCTGGGCATCTGCTATATTTACTGTGTTGTGCTGGATTCATTAAAATGATCTTGAGTCTTGACGAAATACTATGTACTACATTGTCAACAGGTGCTGGCTGACAGCTAAGTCCAAAAAAATCACGTGCACCTACTTTGCTGAGTTCCATTCTTAAATTTGGACATATAATCTGGGTAGCTGTGCACCCATACATACATATTTATGTTCATTTCTGCATATGGCTCTAAGCTCTTTAAATAGAAAATCTTCAAGTACATATTTTTACTCTGGACCTATCATAGTGTTTCCCATATCTCAGAAGCCATCTCTCGCACATAGCTGATATAGACAAAGAAATCTAACATTGCTTCAAATGTGCAATTGCGGCCTTCGGACACCTGAGGAAATGGGTGTTCAAAGATCATGGCATCAGATCTGAAACCAAGCTCATGGCTTATCAGGCAGTTGTAACTCCCTCCTACCCCCCTCCTTCCCAACCCCCCTTACTGTACAGAGCTGAGATGTGGGTAGCATACAGGAAACACTTCAAGTTGCTGGAGAAGTACCAGCAATGCTGCCTGCAGAAGATCCTTGGATTCCAATGGAAAGAGAAACATGCCAACATTAGTGTCCTTTCGCATGCAAGCACCAAGAGCATAGAGGTGATAATCGTTGGACATCAACTTTGCTTGACCAGCCACATTATCCAGATATCTGACTCAGGACTCCCAAAGCAAGCTTTATTCTCCAGCTCAGTCAAGATGCATGCTCAAGGGGAGGGCAGAGAAAGCATTTCAAGGATGTCCTCAAGGCCGCATTGAAAAAATGCAACATTGACATCAATTCATGGGAGGCTATCGCCCAAGACTGTCCCAAGTGGAGGAAGAGCCTGCTGCAAGGATATCAGTACTTTGAAGCCTTATGACAACAGCAGGAGGCGGAAAAGTGGGACAGCAGAAACAGCATTTTGTGGGCTGAACCAAGAACCCAGAGCCATCCACCCCGCATGGAAAAATATGCCTGAGCTGCAACAGTCTCTTGACCCCAGATAGGCTTCATCACCCATCTTTGGGTCCACAGATAAGACGGTCATGGAAGACGGTCATCTTCGACTGCAAGGGATTGACGTTTATGATGATCATAATGTCTGTTTCAGATTTAAGTTGAGGAAGATTTCATCACAATCCCATTGAACAATCATTCAATCAAACAATCTTTAATTGTTTTAATGTGTTTTCTCTTTGTTGGTGCCACGCTCAACATATTGAAAAAAATTCAGTTGGAAGACTGGTTCTGCATTCCTTTTCAAGTGTTACAGTCACCCATCACAATACTGCTGTTGTTCATATCCCCTCCCCACATCACTGTAGTGAAGAAGACAACAGAGAAGACAGTTTGCTATTAAGCACAGATGACACAAGGCTCAGTTGTTCAGCACCAGTATCTTAAAGCTTCCTTCTGGCAACTGTAATTTGTGCCACTGACATAAAGTGCCTTAAAGAGCTTAAACAAGTGGAGAATCAGATTTAGTAGAGTTTTCTTTTACTACTAAGTCCCTTACTTTATCCCAGAAAGGAAATTCCATATTAGGTGATGGTAGAGCTGGCTTATCCAGGTGTAATCACTCTCACGAGGGGGTGCAGGCACGTGGCTGTGGTGACTCAGTTTCCCCAGCAGCGCAGCAGTTCAACTGCAGAGTACAAACAAGTCAGATCTATGTATACCCATGGGCATAAGAACCGCAATCTGTAATATAACCCACCAAACCCTGCATTGAAACCTGATAACAGTTCAACTCAGCTGCCTGGGTCTGGTTTTCCTGGGCTTGGAGTGGCCTTGCTTCTCTCTGCTTAACCCTTCACAACCCAGGGGCAAGGGTTTCACAGGTTTATGCTGGTGGAGGTTTCCACTCAAGGAAATTCTCTAGTGCAAATTTCTAGCCATTTGTAAATTGTGCAACACAGAGTAGACCAGAGAATCTGACCCATAGTGTTTTCTCATCAATTAAATTACAGTTGCTGTGGTCCTTTGTCTTCAGCTTTTAATTTTCTTGGTTGAATATATCTTGTCACTTCCATGAATAGTATTAGTAAAAGGAGAATTTCCTTAATTCATGTGGAATAGTACAGAAAAAGCTGTTGTTTGTTTCTGTTTTTAACCCTGTTTTCCAGTAGTGCTGGGGGTTGTGCTCTCATCTCACTACACCCTGGCAATGAGGAGCAGATGATTTGTTCCCAACAGTACTAAAAGAGAGTCAAATTCATCCTCAGTAGAGCTCTACTGAAATCAATGCAGTTCAATTAAGGAAGACTTCGGTTCAGTGTCTCTTTACTGAATGTACACAATGAATAGACAGTCTGCATGAACTCAACCTGAGTTTGGAGTGTTTTCCTTCTTCATACTTTTGAGCTGCAATGTATCTTTTAGTTTTGGTTCCCTGCCTTAAGATGACATATTGTTTTTTCTTTTTTGATGCACAGTGGATTTTGGTGTCAGTGCTCAGCTTGACAGGACGGTGGGAAGAAGAAACACTTTCATTGGAACTCCTTATTGGATGGCCCCTGAGGTCATTGCTTGTGATGAAAATCCAGATGCCACTTATGACTTCAAGGTACCTAAAGAAGCACCGTCATATTTATTTGCTTGCTACAAAGTAATATTTATGAGGTCTAAAAGCATTTACTAAGATGTCTGAATTAGTCAGGGTATTAAAACAAGCAGAGATTTAGGAAGAAAATTTCTCAGATTAGGGGATTTTTTTTCTTTTAGATTGATGCTGTTAGCATTTGAATTTAGGATCATGATGATAGACATGATGAAGCTTGAGCTGAACATAAATGTCAGCTGGGTTACATCCCAGCACCAACAAAATGAATTGTCTGGAATTCGATTAAGTATTTTGGCAGTTTCTCAAAGCTTGGAAGTGCAAAGGAAAGTGCAGAATCCTCTGCCTTTCACCCAACAGGTTCTGAGATGTCTGGTCTAAGGTGTTCTCTGTTGTGTTGTCCAAACACTTAAGTCTTTCCCCAAGCTCTAAAAGGTATGGAGGAGGTCCCCTATGTACTGTTTTATACTTATTTTCTGTGCTGTGTGCTTTCTTGTGTTTCTTTCTGGAGGGTACTGTCACAACAAGAGGAAATCATACAAATCATAGAGAAGTAGAACTGGCAGGGACCTTCATAGATCATCTAGTCCAATCCCCTGCCTATGGTGAAATGGAAGTTTTAACTCCAAATTGCCATGTTGATGCTGCTTTCTTGATGCCCTCGGGAATGGTCCTGTGTGGCATGCACCCAACCCAGGAATAAAGCAGTGAAGCAGTTCTGGGGGTGTCCCGCTGTCACTCTAGCGCTCTCTGTTTCCAACATGCTCAAAAACACCAGCAAGAAGAGTCCCCAGAGCAGTTCCACTGCCACATTTTTGGGTATGATGTGCAGCATGGGAGCAGGTGAATGGGTATGCTTCTCAATGGTGCTCCCCAGGGCAGTCATTTACCCAGTCCCCTTTACTCTTGGACAGTCATTTACGCAATAAATTTCCCAAATTTCCACTTCAAAAACCTGACGTAAAACTACAAAGCCACTGAGAGCACCCTGTAAGATGCGGGAGGGCAGGGAACAACTACAGGCAGACCTGGACAGATTGGACAAATGGGCAGAAAACAATAGAATGCGATTTAACAAGGAGAAATGCAAAGTGCTGCACCTAGGGAGGAAAAGTCCAGCACACCTACTGCCTAGGAAATGATCTGCTCGGTAGCACGAAGTGGAAAGGGATCTCGGAGTCCTAGTGGACTCCAAGATGAACATGAGTCATCAGTGTGACAAAGTCATCAGCGAAGCTAGCTGCACTTTATCGTGCATCAGCAGATGCATGTCAAACAGAACCAAGGAGGTGATACTTCCCCTCTATCAGGCACTGGTCAGACCGCAGTTGGAGTACTGCGTCCAGTTTTGGGCACTGCACTTCAAGAGGGATGTGGAGAACCTGGAGAGGGTCCAGAGAAGGGCCACTCGTATGGTTAAGGGCTTGCAGGCCAAGCCCTATGAAGAGGGACTAGGGCACCTGGACATCTTCAGCCTCCGCAAGAGAAGGTTGAGAGGCAACCTTGTGGCTGGCTATAAATTCATCATGGGGGCGCAGAAGGGAATTGGTGAGGCTCTACTCACCAAGGCGCCCCTGGGGGTTACAAGAAATAATGGCCATAAGCTAGCAGAGAGCAGATTTAGATTGGACGTTAGGAAGAACTTCTTCACAGTTCGAGTGGCCAAGGTCTGGAATGGGCTCCCAAGGGAGGTGGTGCTCTCTCCTACCCTGGGGGTCTTCAAGAGGAGGTTAGATAGGCATCTGGCTGGAGTCATCTGAACCCAGCACTCTCCCCTGCCTACGCAGGGGGTTGGACTCGATGATCTGTTGAGGTCCCTTCTGACCCTAACATGTATGAATCTATGATGCCATTAGTAAAATCAGAGAAGACAAGGACACTGCCAATGTCTTGCTTCTCCAGTGACAGGGAAGTAGCTGGTTAATATATGCTCTGAAGAGTGCAACTACCTGATGGTATTTCCAAGGGTATGCTATGTTATCATTGTCCAAACTCATGCATTAGTCAGAAACAGAAACTTTAAACCATTCAGGTTGCAGTTCAAACAAAAGTCAGTCAGTTCTGGTAGTTAGAGGAAGTCAAGGCTCTAGTACTTTTTTCATGATCATGACTTACTTTAACATAAGGCAAGCTGTTCAGAGATGAATGTCTAGAACTTTCCACTAATTCTGGTTGCCTCACTTCATGGTGTTTAGCTCAAAGTGTTTAGGATCTGATTTTTAGCAGAGCTGAACACCCTTTGCTTCTAATACATGCTTTATCAACATTGCAGAAATCCCCTGAGATGTCTTGAACTAGGCAAAATTCATAGATACTTAAAAATAAACCTAAAGCTTGTTGTGCCTCAGTTAGCTGATGCCACATCCCAGGAGGTCACGGGCTGAATTAATGTTTGTAAACTACTTTGAGATTCTTTGTTACAAGGCCACACAGAAGAACAGACATTTATTAGACACACAGCATGTGCAAACATTTCAGCAGTCTGACACAACATTACAGCATTGATCCATGTTTATTTGACCTACTGGAAAAAATAAAGTAGAACAAAAAAGTCTTGAAAATATCATATGTTGAAGTCTGCCAGCCAGTACCTCAACTGATGGTTTTCTTGAGAGCAGCTGCCTAGCCTCAGAATTCCTCCTTTTAGCCCCAAGGTGACTTATCTGCAATGTGTGCCGGAAGTGGCATGGTCAACCTCTGTGTACAACTCATGACAGATCAGGAAGGGAGCAGAGAGAACAGCAGCAGGTGGGGCAGGAGAAATGCTGGGATCAGTGTGCCCCTTGGGGTGAGTGCAGGGATTAGGTCAAAACAGGTTGGCCCCCAGTGCTTCAGCCTATATAAATTGTTACCAATAAATGCACTTGCAAATAGTTTGACCTGCGATTATTCAGTCTTCTTTGGTTAACCACTACAGCATGCCTTTGGTTAAGGCTACCAGGCACTCTTTCATATAGGGTTCATTTAAGGAACATTCTTGACTTTTTAAGGAGTAACCCACAATATCTGCTTGTGGCATATTCTTGTGTAAGCATTTTAGCTCAGCTTACAAAGCTTTCTGGGTGTTTTCAGTGATTCTTTATGGAAGACATGCTGTGTGCCTACTGGCTGAGTAAAAAGGAGCAGCATAGAACTTAACTTCTTGCATATCTTTACACTAAAACAACAGCATTTCAAGGAATGGCTGCTTAAGTGGTGTGGGTTTGGTTTCACCAAAATGGGCACAGGGAACTGTAAATTTTACAGTTCCTTGTATCCCTGAGAGAGAATATTCCCTCCGGCAAAAGATACATGGTGTTTCTATCACCTTCACTTGGAGATTTCCAGTGTGGGAGAGCAGTTCTATTCTTTAGCTACCATCATATAAGAACCCATCTCTCTCTTCCCCTACCCCCAAACAGAGTGTACTGTTGATGCACTGAAGTTAGCAGTTCTCCAGGCTTCACTGGCCCTTTTCAGCCAGCACGGCTCCACTTCCCCAAAAAAACAAATCATATCTGCTTCTTGCCATTGCAGTCTCTTATCTGGCTCAGAACAGGTTTCCAACAGCTGAGACTAGCCCGGGATTGTAAGACTAAGTGGTTCAATTGTAAGCCTGACTTTTCCCCTTGAAATGCTTTACATTTTCTGGCTTGCCAGCACTAGCAAGATACCCTGTCAAATTTTGTATTCCTCCTCCAGTCTGGAGAGGCTTAATTCCCATAAAGCAGTCAGTCACTGGAATGAGAATGTGGAATTCCAAGATGTGTTATTGTTGTTTAAGAATCATGGGTTTATATCTTCATAGCCAGCTTCCTATCCTCAGAAATCCCTGAAGTTCTTTTCTTCTTCCAAAATAACTAGAGCACTTAATATTCAGTAGAGTGATGAGCAGTGGCAGGGATCAGAGTTCTTCCATTGTCCTCAAAGATCAAACCTTCTTAGCAAACTAGATGTTTTGTCTCTGAAGTTGGTATTAACCAGAGCTTTTTTTTTACTCTGGATGTAAAACAAAAGACTGATTGCCACTGACACTGAACTGCAAGATGTTTTCAGAGCCCATTGAAATGTGTGGGCCACTGGACTCTACTACAGATGCAGGTTCACAGTATTACAGCTGATGCTCTAGATGCAAAGTGAAGGAAAATTGCAAATGACAGTTTTTTTTAAAAGGATGCAAATCAGGTGTTATTAGATTTGTTCAAATGGCTTAAGATAATAAATACAAAAAACTGGAATAATATACAGTAAAAAGAGGAACCCACTAGTTTTCATCCATCAGACAAAAAAAAGCCTCTGATCATTCTGTTTTCTTAGTTGAAGTGAGCTGACTCTGTTATATACAGAATGATACAGCAAATACCTTGCAAAAATAAACCGCACCACAAAGGACGAATTTAAAACCCACACTGTTGAGGGTATTTTCTACTTCCTCCTAGCAGTTCCTCCTTTTTTGTTTATAAAGATCTTTTCAATGTATACAGTATCCAGGGAAACCAAGGTCATTTACCCTTCTAAAATGAGATAATGCAAATATATAAGCCTGTTTTCTCTTTGCCAGGTGGACTTTCCTAACTTAAATACAATTTGAAAATCATTATAAATTGTGCATTTTCTGGTGAGTTGTTGCCATCCTTGCCAGACCTATGGAGAAGAGAATTTCTTTTTAAACTTCTTAAAGATTGTTTGGGGTTTCTGTCTTCTCTCTAGACTAGGGTGTCTCCCACATGCACTCCACTCATTCATTCTCTCTGACTCAATTTCCTCAGCATATTGCAATGAGCTTCTGAGTCAGGAAAAGGAAGCCAGCTGAAGAAATCTAAGGGCATATGTACATTGCCTTGGTACTTTACTAAGGAGAGCTGCAGTGAAGCATACTATGCCAAAATTGAGGTGATGTAGCTAAATTAGTAGAGAGAGAGAGAGAGAGCTTGTTGGCTTGCATCCAGCACTGCATTAAGCCTGCTATATTACTTCCAATTTGAAAGTAGCACACATTCAACAGGTACAACGTGCCTTGCTCAGCTGTAGTATGGTACTGAGATGGTAGAGAATACATCTTCACTTACCCAGCATTTCTTGGGTTCTGTAGAATTGGTTGTCTCCTTTTAAGTTACTTGCCCAGCTATCTGATCACTCCCTGATATGAAACTAATAACTCCAAAAACCTGCCTTGGAAAGCCTTCCCTTGCCCACTCTGTGGCCCTTGGGTTTTGGAGAGGTAGTTCACAAGGGAAAAATGGAGGAGAGGAAGGACAAAAAGGTGTTTCAGGTATGTGACAGGGGAATGAGTAAAGGAAAATACAAGGGGGAGATGAAGGAAGGGGAAGCACAAGAGGAAAAGCAGACCAAGAAGGAGGAATTACACCATTGCTAGTAAGGCCAGGAAAATTCTAAGCAAATACAAGGAGGCCAGCATTTGAAGACAATGTCTCATAAACAGCCTCTGAGAACGTTACAGGAACATAGTTTTTAAGAGACAACATTAAAATATATCCCCAATGTTTCCAGTGAAAATTAGTTTGAGCTGTAGTTGAAACCCCATCTCTATGGGGAAAACAGTTTGTGCTGACCCATCAGGTTTCTGCAGGTACCACTGTATTATGTTGTTGACTTCTTATCTGCAACAGTTTTAATTTTTTGTGGTTGAAGGAAGCCTTTTAATTCACCTATATCACCAAAGTGACCTTGACTTCTTATTCTGATGCCTCAGGACAACCAAAAAAGCTGTTAAGTCATGGCCTGCCCAAAAAAGACCCAGTAGATATGGGCCACTTGAGGAGCCGTCACAGGAGTGTGTGGGGAGGTGACTTTCATAATGACATTTGTGATCACTGGTTTCATATCAATGAGAAGAAGAAATTAACTTAATGGAGTACAGAGTAGAACTTGCGTACCAAAAGGGGCCAGGCACTGAGGTGGCTGCCAATGGACTCTTCTTACTGGAGTGGATGACTGTACCTGAAAGTGCGCTCCACAGCAGTGCAGAGGAATCGATAGGAAAGCTCTTTGGCTTTACTGTAGCTGAATCTCTTCCTGGTGCCAGCTGGCTACTGACCAACCTGGGAGATGCCTCTGAAGCTGTACTTTAGATGAAGGCACTGAAATTAGTCTGTGTTCTGTTTTTAATACAAATGGTGCTAGGTTATTAATCATAACAGCTCTACCTACGCAGTGTCTGGAATAATGCATTACCCAACTTTTCCAAAAATAAGTTGTACCATGGCCATTAAGGAAACTTGCCACTTTCTTTCTCTATCCATCTTTCTCTGCTGCACATGCACTCCCTTTTTCTCTTCCCCATCTTGTAATGGGTTAAGTATTTTCTCCTGTATATAAGGACTTGAAGTTGCTTGGAGATCTGGTAATGGATCTAAAAGCTTAAGCAGAATGTTAGTGACTTCTGTACTCTCTAGCCCAGGCCTTTGGCTCATAGCTGACAAATTATTTCTGGTGAGAAGCAAGAAATATGAATATTGCTACTTGCAAATGGGAGTATCCCAAGAGAAGTGATACAAATATGATATCAAATGAACTTCCAAAAAAATCCTCCCCCATTGCTCTAGATGTTGTGGAATAAAAGGGAAATTCACAGCTCATATGTTTCTCAGCATGGCAAAGGTTTAGAAATAAAGTACATGGAGGTGTTTCTTTCTCAAAGAAATGTTGCTCTTTTATCTCCTGTTAAATCAACCAGGTATACTTCAAAAGATAAAACAGGGGGAGGCCTCATATTTTTACTCTGTCCTTAGAAGCCTGTTTCCCATGGGCACTATATTGAATCCATTTATGTATAATCAAATTTTAACTAGGAAGTCTGCACCTATCAATTGAGTATATAGATTTTGCTGAGGGCCAAAGTAATATGCTTAGGGTATGTATAATCCCCTCAGGGGCCAAAGTATCCATTGAACCTGAAGCCTGTAATACTGAAGTCCTGCCAGGAAGAATTACAGGAGAGCCATGATGTTACAACTTGTTGTGATGCCCAGTCATTTGGTGCAGTGCAGTGTTAAGTTAGTTGTCATTTAGAGGGCAGCCTTGTGCTGCCCTCAAGATTAGAGTGCAGCCGTTGGCCACTGGTGCATCTATTCAAGTCCAGCATGTTTCAGCTGTAACACAAAGGCATCTCTGAGAACTCCAAATTTCTACATAACCAGCTTTGTTGGATCTCAGTCCAATCCCTGTGGAAATCACTGATATTGGTATTTCATCTTAGTGTCCATACCACACACCCATTGCATACAGCTCTTCAGTCTTTACAGCCTAAGCAGAGAAATTAAGGATTAAATGGACCTAAATTAGTTCCCTCTTCTCCCCCAGCAGAGACCTCTCCTAGTAAGGGATGAGATGTGTGTGAATGAAAGAGACTGGGACTGAGCAGTTACAGAGCTACTGCTGGAGTAGGATTTGGGACAAGCAAGAACCAAGATTAGACTTAGAAGCAAAGTGAAGTCTTAGCTTTAGCAAGGTGGTAAGAGTGACAGCATCCTGCTCAGTGCTTTTGTGGCTGACTCTTGAGAAAGGGGCAGGGTTTCTTATGGGGTATGGCCAAACCTGGTTACCTCTTCCCAAGAGTGTGGTTAGTCAGATATACTGGTTTCTTTGTATGTGCTCATTGCAAGATTTGGACTTTCCCATCTCCTGAAATCCTTACCTGTGGGCGGACCGGACCAGGGATCAACCTGTGCCCAAAGGGGCATTTGGCATACACAACTCTCTTCCCTTGTGTGGTCATTGATCCAAATCAGTCCACCTCCTTGCAGGCTGCATTACTGTTTCTACCATAGGGGTGGAAAAGGTGATGATGCTCATAGAGAACATCTCTGCAGATGGTCCCTAAATCCAAGATATTCCCTGATATTTGAGGTCAGATTCAGTGCTGCTTCTGTAGAGGGAAGTTGGGGAAAGCCTGCCTCTCAACAGAACCAAATGAAATTTCCTTTCCTGGGCCTTTTCTAGGAAAGGGTAGGAAAAGCAGCTGAAGCAGGAAGGATGCTTGGTCTGCACTTCCAGTTTTTACTGGTCTAAGTAGTCAGTGAAGAGTGAGGGGTTTTCCTGACTCTGTTGTATCAGTAACTCCCTAATGAAGTTGCAGTTATACCAACCTACAGATCTTGTACCTTAGAACTCTTATTGGTTGCCAAACCAGTACTGGCATAAGCACTTCTGACCAGCCGCAGCTACAGCCAAGAAGATTTGCAACATTAACTGTGTTGATACAGATGAAGCAGAAATATAGTTTACTGTAGACAAGTCTGGGGAGATCCGAGTGCCCATACCTGGCCCTACTGCTGACCTCAAGTGACCCCTCTCCCTCAGTCTCCCCATCTGTGAAACAGGAACAGTTATGCTGTATTTTCTCACCTACAACACACCATTCCAACCCCCCCCCCCCCCCACACACACACAAAATACAGTTGCTAGAACTTGGCGGTGTGCATTATAATCAAGGAAATATGGTAACAACAACAATGTTTGTATTTAAGTCTCTGTCAGGGGAAAGCAAAAGTAAAGCTGCACCTGTTGCAGGCAAGGCTTCCTAGCTGCTAGCTGTGGATACTTTCCCTTCCCTTCCCTGCTTCCTGCCCCCCAGTCCAGAGGTGCTCAAAGGAAGATCTTTTTTCTTCATTTCGGCTTTCAAAACAAAGTGTGTATTTTATTTGGGAGTGTGTTGTATGCGAGAGAATATGGCATGATGCTGGCTCATCAGAGCTATGAGGATTAAAAAAAAATTATAAATATGTATGAAGATTTCAGTTATGACTATAAGCGTGCCATGCATCTGTATGATCTGGCCTGCAGGTCAGTATGATCTGTTTTGCAGGTTTTGAGTCCATCCTAAGGACATTTCCTACTAAAAGCCATGAAAGTTTTTCCTGAGTTACAGCTTCTGGTTTTGTCAATAGAAAAGCTTTAATCAATGGGGTTTCCAACTTGGCCTCTTTCACAGACATAAAAAATTCCAATAAAAATGTTTCAGATGTTGTAAAATAATAAAAGGGGTTCAGACAACACTGCAGAGGTTGGTATGAGTTGAACAATATAGGGAAAAAGCGAGAGAGAGAGAGAGAGAGAATCTATAGAGATTTGTGGGAGCACATTTGTATCTCATTGACTTCCTATTTGATGTCAATGCCTCTCTCTGGAGAGTCCAGCTGTGCTTTGTATCTGCATGGCCCATTACTGCCTTGGTCCAGTAAGGTTGCATGTAGAGGTTCACATGAGTTTGAAGCTGCCACAAGCTGGAAGTGTGGGAAACAAGTCAGAACAGAATTGCCCAGCAAGGCTGCTGAACTACTGTGCGTCTGTGGGTTTGAATTTTACACTTGAAAGATTTATTCATTTATTATTGAAAGAGGATCACATTGGATTATGTGGCTTTGGATTTGCTGATCTCATCGCCGGCAACTTGTTTTTCAGTCATTCAGAAAAAATAACTCCAGTGGGAGGGAAACCCTTGTTCCAAAGCACAAAAAACGAAAGCTTCTGATCTGGGAGTTCAAGGACTTATGATTTGAAGCATGATATGGATTTTTGGTGTTAGAAACCTTTCCCATGGAGTGCCATGCAGTACCTCTTAGCTGACTCTACATCATTATACAGTTCTGATATGCTGGATATTTCCCTATGTTGTGCGTTCTCTGTTTCAGAGTGACTTATGGTCTTTGGGGATAACAGCCATAGAGATGGCAGAAGGCGCTCCTCGTAAGTAAATGCACTGCCTTGCTTTCACTGTTGTTGTATTGATTTCTACTGCTGTTTGCATGTACCCATAAACAACACGCCAGAAATCCCACCCCAAACCTTGAGAGGATGCACTAGGGAGCCCAGGGTAATAGTAGGGAAAAAAATCTAGCTGCCATAATAAGCCATGGTGTTTCAGTGAATAATGCACTGAATTGCATTGGGTCTCCATTTCTCCAAACAAAACAGGTATGAATGGTCTGTGGAAAGTATGGATTACTAATAACACTATTATTTTAAAGAACTTCCTTGTGACGTACATAACCAGGCACTGGATTTAGCTGATGCATTTAAGTGGCTCATAAGCTTGGTAAGAATCCTATGGACCTTATGCTAGGACCTGCAGAGAGTCCAGTGACACGAGTATCGCTTCAGTGTACAACACATTCTTAAGCTATCCCTTCTTTCTGTGCCTGTCAGTGCCTTAACAGAAAGCTGTAAAGTTACAAGCTTCAGGGCTAGCCCTTAACTCCAAACCAAAATGCCAGGTGCTCCCTCAATCTTTAGGGAGTTTAGTTCCTACCCACATTAGCAGCTCCAGCCAGCTATAGATCTGTATCACTATTTGGTTTATAGCATATTGGTTGTTCAAAGTCCTCAGTATCATGAGAACTGGAGCCTTTTTAATTCCAGTGAAATCCCATAGGTATCAGTGCTGATGTTTATATATGTTCTATCTTTGAAATGCTCGTTCCTTGTTATTCTCCCTGGTGTATCTAATGCTCTTGTACTTTCAGCTCTTTGCGACATGCATCCCATGAGAGCTCTGTTCCTCATTCCCAGGAACCCAGCCCCTAGACTGAAATCAAAGAAGTGGTGAGTCTTCCAAACTGAAATTTTGATGCTGGAAAGTGTGTGTTTGTAGGGGTTATCACTTATTTTTATTAGTAGTATTAAAAATTCTTTATATAGGTTTAAGGGCCTGGTCCTGTTCCTACTGAAGTCCTTAGCAGAATATCAATGAGCACAAGACTGAGCTTTGAGCTCCTAAGAAAAGAAAGTTTTTATCTCTACATTGTGAGGTGGAGATGCAAGTTGACTTGGAGAGTGAAAGGTTGGGAAGGAGGGAGGGGAAAAACTCACTAATCTTCCCATTTCATAAATGTTGCCATTGGATTTCTGAAGAGGTTTAAGCAGCCTGAAGCCATGTGATGCTTCACTTGGCTCCTACTTCTTCCCAGCGAAGTTCTGTTTTCAAGTGGAAACATTTAGACATGCCAGAAAGGGATAGTTTATCTTGAAGGCTCAGGAATGTGGAGATCTGAACTTAGTTTGGGATTTATTTTAAAATTTTGGAGGAAAGAAAATGTAAAAGTATTTTGAAGAAAACCAGGCCACTTCAATAAAAAAAACTCTTTTTTAAAATAAAAAAGGGGGGGAGGGGAGAAATAAAAAGAAGAATCCCTGAAGCCCAGCAGGTGTTGTGCACTGGACTTTAATTTGCATAGTTTGCTCCTTCCAGACTCAGCAGTGGGTTAGCCCTAACAGACCAGCAGAATTCTTCCACTTCATGTTAAAATACTGAGCGCCAGGGCTGTGGAGTTGGAGGTGAGAGTGTTGTCTTGATGCCTGAAATTCTGCTGCTTCATGTCTTAAGACATAGAAAAAGGGAAGAATGGTTTGAGATGGGTTTTGAAGAGAAATGAGGTCAAAATGGCAGGAATACCAGAGTGTTTTCTGTGCTGCAGAGGGCAGAGATCACAATTCCTTGCTGCACATGAGTTTGAAACAAGAACATCCGAATAACCTCAGGCCCCCTGAAAGGTGCACATAGGATCCAAAATAGGTTATTGAGTTTTGCCAGCTGAATCGTCAACTAATTGGACCTTAATATAATGCCACAGTAAACTGTAGCCACAGTAGCTAGAAGTCTTCACAGAGATGTTGGAACTATATGAACTACATACCCTTTGCACAGCTGCCTTTTGATACTTGCAGCTCTCTTGGCCCAGAATGCAGTCCTGACTCGCACTTTCTGAGGTGCTGCCAATCTCTCACTTCACTTTGCTTGGAATTAGCTGCGATGATACAAAGCTGATTGTAGGATGTTAGCAAGGGGGGTTATTTTTCATGATAATGCATTGTTTATTCATCAAAGGCAATCTGAGCCTCTGAACAGAAGGCAGGCAGATGAAGGAAGAAAGCTCCGAACAAAAACATTTTTCCCCTTTACAATGAAATTGGATTGAAGTAGGAGTTTTATTTTGTTCAACATTCTGATAAGTCATAATCTCTGTCCCTGGAGTATTTTAATTCATGTTGCACAAATGAGAATTATTAGACACAAACCTTCCCTCCTATTCCAGCTAATATCTCTGTGTTTATGTATCTTAACTCTCCCTGCTCTTGAAGTCAGAAATTTGGAACAGTTGTAATAATTGTGCATCTCATGAGTAGGGAAGGTCTTGAACCGACACTGAAGATCTAAATGTCTCCGGACCATGGACTGTTGACAAATTTGCAGCCACCTCATATCTCACATATCACCCCACATTGCTTATGGACACCACTGTCCTGACTCTTAGCAGCACTGACATGACACACTGGAATTTTGATCTAATTTCTGGATCCTTATGGTTAGATTAAAATACTGTTTCTGTAATACTGCATTGTCTTTTTGCTGTTGTTTTCTCTTCCTGACAACATTAATACCTGTAGCCTCTGTTTCTTAAAGAGAAGACTAGGGCTATGTTTAGACTCAAGTCTGGCAGCAGACAGCAGCCGCCATCACATAAAAGGCAATAAAAAGTAATTCTACAAATATGTCAAGAGCAAGACCAAAGAAGCCCATAGGTCCTCCATGGAATGCAGGAGGGAATCTAGTTATAGATGATGCAGAGAAGGCTGAACTATTTAATGCCTTCTTTTTACTTCAGCCTTCACAAACAGGGGTAGCTACCAGATAAGTGCAATTGCCAATAATGTTAGGTAGGGAAGGAGACAAAGAGCCCAGAGTAATGACAGAACAGGTTAGGGATAACTTAGAGAAGCTAGATACCTTCATGTTGGCAGGGCTGGATGGGATGCCCCGTAGGGTACTGAAGAAATTCACTACAGTAATTTTGAAGCCATTCGTTATCCTCTTTGAGAACTTGTGGAGGTCAGGTAAGTTCCCAGATGATTGGAAAAGGGCAAATATAGTGCCCATATTTACAGACTAATCAGTCTGACCTCAGTACCTTGAAAGATCATGGAGTAGGTCCTGAAGGAATCTATTGTGAAGCAGCTAGAGGAAAACAAGGTGATTGGGAACAACCACATGGATTCACCAAGGGCAAGTTATACCTGACCAACCGGATTTCCTTCTATAATAAGGTGACAGGCTCTGTGGATGTGGGGAGAACAGTGGGATGTGATATACCTTGACTTTACCAAAGCTTGTGACACTCTCTCTCTCAACATTCTCATTAACAAGCTAGGGAAATACAGACTAGGCGGAAGTATTGTAAGGTGAATGCAAAACTGGTTGGATCATCATGTTCAACACAGGCATCAATGGCTCAGTGTCTAGTTTGGAGAAGGTATCAAATGGGGTTCCCCTGGGTTCTGTCCTGGGTCTGGTATTGCTTAGTATCATCATTAATGATTTGGGTAATGGGCTTGAGTGCTCACTTAGCAAATCCACAGGACTCAGAGTTGGGTGTCAACAAAATGAGGTGTACTCTGAAAGGACTATTCCACAACGAAACCCCACATATGCTTAGCTGTATGTGTTTTTTAAGTAGTCAGTTTAGAAAAATTCTATTTTGAAGGTTGTTTCTGGCCTGGGAGTGTAGCTTTTTCCCTCTGACTAGATGACAGAGGTCTGAGAAATGTACTGGAGGAAGCTCGAAGCTATACATGTTTTTCAAGGTTTCCTAATGAATTTGAAATTCAGGTGAGGTTTGTGGATAGGTTTCCTTAGGTTCATGCTTCTGGATTCAGCTCAGAGCTGAATGACTTTGAAACATAATAATCTGAAGGGTTTAACAATGTTTTCACCGTAAAACTTAAGTACAAGTCAATAATTTTGACTAAAATTTTGATGTAATACTGGAGCCCAGTCAGTGATGAGCTATGGGTACACAACCCCACAAAGATTTTTTGTCCTGTCTGCTGGGATGCAGGATCTGGACAAATGCTCAAATGTGACCTCTTTCACAAGCACTTAAATCACAAGAGAGAACCTCATATGAGCTTCACTCTCATTTCTGTGCTTTCCTGCCTCAAGGTAAGTAACGTTAAGTGGGCTTAGGACTGTCAGCCTCTCCATATGCCACTATATTCAACCTCATTAAAGCACTAGTGTGAAGATCATTTTTTCCACAGGAAAAAATATGGCTGAAAAGCCCTTGATGGCTGAAGATGAAGTCAGTGAAATGCCAGTGATAAGTGGCAAAGGATTTGGAATCTAGCCTGCTGTCCCAAACAAAAACACTGTTTTCTTGCTGAATCCCTGCACCTGTTTTTGAAATAGTCCTATTCCTATTTGGAATTAAAAGCTGGTTCCTTATAATTTTCTATCTTCTGGTTAAAATCAGCATGAAATGGGAGATTAAATTTCTTCCTCTGAATTTCATAAGCAAATAGAGCTTGACATTTTTGTGCTGTTTGTTTCCATAAACAGTTCATTCCCCCACTAAGAAATGACAAACCTCTCTTTGTTAATGCTAATAGTGGTATTTGCACTGGTTAGGGCACTTTACAGTCAAACATCTTAAAAGGCTTTGCAAACATTTATTCAAGCCACACAGCCCCACGAGCTGGGGAAGTAGCAGTGTCAGTGTTTATATACAGAGGGGAGCTGAGTGACTTGTCCTAAGGTGTCCTAGTGAATCAGAGCCAGACCCATAAACATAAACAACACCCATGCTTTTCCTCTGCAGTGCAGACTTCCAGTGTCTGCTTGTGCCATTCAAGCAGCCCTAGCTACCCAGCAGCAAGTATTGCACTGTGCTACAGTGAGCTTCAGGAGATATTCTGGCTCTGAGCAGTGATGGGCAGAATGGCTGTTGTGTTGCCCTTTTGGAAGGGTGCAGCCATGCAGCCAGCTACCTCTCTGCTGAAGCAGGTCTTCTCCTCCATTCTTCTTTTGGAGAAACTGATAACGGGAAGACCCAAGTCATGAGCAAGCTTTGTGCACTTGCACAAAGTGGCAGTGACTTCTCCCTATGCCCTCTTGTAAACTACATTCTAGCCCTTGAAAACCATTTTAATTTGTACAAGGTGCTGGTGGTTCTTGGCAGGCCTGAGGCATATCTACCATGAATAATACACAAGGGTTGCAAACATATGGGCTCAACTGTTCTGGCATCACTTGACTGCATTATTGCGTGTCTGTGACTGAATAAGCACCAGCAGCCGGCAGCTGTTGTTATACTGTGCTCTCCCTTTCAACACAGTGAGGGCTTACTTTAGCCAGAGCAGGATGAGGCTCAAATAAGGGACTCTTGAATCAAGACTCCGGAATGTTGTTTTGCTCTTTGTCTGTCATTGTCTGGGAGAGTGTCACTGTGGATGAAAGGGCATGTAGACATGCTCAAATACAGTACTGCATATTATTTCAGTCATTCGTAACAACTGAACATTCATCTGCTCCTGTTATTTGCTGTTCCTTCATCAAGGAAGCAGTAGGTGTAGCCAGGTATAGTCCCAGCTATGTGAATTACTCCGTCTTTCATTGTGAATGCAACCATCCTTTCTGACGGTACTTTTTTCTTATCCCCTCTTCCACAGGAGATAGGGGAAAGGAAAGGAGAGGAAACATGGGGAAAGCCTGCTGGTGGGCTGGTTAAATTACTGACTGCCCCAGGTGATCCCAGCTGGGCCTGCTTCTGTTGATCTGCCTTCAGATGAGAACTCAGTGACCTTTTTCTGACTTGAGAGGTAGAGTCCTCTTGAGAAAAGAGTGAAAAGAAAATAGATAAAAGCAGGGAGGCATGAATTCTGGTGGTTTTAAGTACCAACTATTCCTAGTATTTACTAAATTAATCTCTGTAATCTCAAGCAAGTCACTTACCTTCCCTGTCTCATTTCCTGCTTGGTAAGATAGATTTAATTAATTAGAGTTGTGCCAGAAGCATCTGTTTTGCTTCTGGTTATTTTGTGCAAGCAAGACCAGGTCTTTCTTTCTCCTTGATTCCTGCTGGGTTCACTTGCCCATGGTACCACCTTCCTTTCTGCAGCTGAAAGTTGCTATAATCTCAAAGTGAAAATCATGTGAATCTCATGCATTGCATGAGGCTTCCTGTTGGAAACATACAAAACTAAGGGCCAAGCTCTTTGCTTGATTTTAAACTCCTTGACTTCAGTTGTTACACCAGCACATATTTGGCCCTGAAAAATGTGCATGGGTTATGTGTTAAGCCATAAATTGCTGTGCTATGATGGTGCATAGTTATTCTCGTATCTTGTATTTTCTTGAGTACCTAGAGTATCAGTTTAACCTGCTATTTACAGTTCTCGTAGCAGTTCCCAGAAGAGGGTAGGCATTCCATTATGGATGTAGCTGGTTGCGTTGGTCTCAAGTAGAAAGCAGGGTACATTTGCACCTTGTAGACTGACTAATGTAAAGAGAGAGAGTGTATGAATGAGCTTCCACTCACTCATAAAATGCTGTTAAAGGATGTGCAAGGAACATTTTATAAGAAGGAGAGATTTGACTACAAGGGCAGAGGAGAGGGGTGCTAGGACAGTGCTGGGAGATGCAAAACAAAGAAACCATATTAAAAACAAGAAGTCACAAAAACTAATCCAGGTAATGGGATAAGAATCCATAGTCCCTGTTTAAGCCATAATTTACACAGTCTAGTCTGTGGATGATTTCTTGTTCCACAAGTTCCCATTCAAATTAGTTTTTAAAGGTTTGCTACCTAAAAACAGCAACCCTGGGGTCAGTGATGGAAGTATCCAGGGAAGTTAGTGATGTGCCACAGGCCTATGTGTTTGTCTACAGCCAAAGTCAGATCGGTGTTCATTCATTCTTTCACATAGGCGTCACCCAGTCTGTCCAGTGTAGATGGCAGAGGCATACTGTAAAAGCAGGTGATGGTGTATATGATATTGGTAGTTGCAAGTGAACGAACCTCATGTTACAATCCATGTTGTTTTGTCCAGTGATTGTGGTTTATATCAGTGCTAAGGTACAGAAGGCATCTGGATCCGTTGCTAGGCCTGATGCCTCAGTGAGACTGGGAATTAGGTATACCTGTTTCTGATCTCCGGGTTGCTGCTGTTCTTAGTGGAGAAACCTTTAAAATCTCCTCTAAAATGCTGAAGTTTATTGCTTTAAGATCAAAAATCAGGTGAGAGTAACAAGGTTTGAGGCATTCCCCATCCTCCCCCACCCTGAACGAAGCCCAAATCCAGGTCTGGCTGGGTAGCTTCATAACTAGGCGTGTACATTTCACTACAGGCACATGCATATGTGTGGGAAATGTATGCACAGATTATCTTGCTCATGCTGACACAAAGGGAGGCTACTTTTTAACTGCTGTTGTAAGAAACTCCCTTCAAACTTAGACTGGCAATGCAGCACATGCGTTTGATTTACAGCAGAAATCATCAGAACATAATCTGTTCCCCTGATGTTTGTGCTTTGGAGAAAATATGTCATTTGCTTTCTGACTCTTTTTTTTTTGTAGCAGAGCCCAGTGGCATATAGTGCCAACACTTAACTAATTTGCATGTGTATCTCAAAATACGTGCCCCACATGTAAGCAAACTGATTAAAACAGAAGGTGCTAATCCAAGGGAATGCACGGGAACACAAATGAACAAATTACTGGTGACAGGGATAAATGGCCTATTGTTGTAGATGTGTGAATACATTTTGCGGAAGTGGTATTGGGCAGGTGGGTTCCCCTGCCCTTCCTGCTCCCTCTGAGTGTCATCGTGTCCCTCCCCTACCTCCTGCCCCAGCTCAGGAGCAGGTATGAGCGGGGGAACCCTCCAGCCACTGTTGTCCAGGCTGAGCCCAGCACGTATGCAGCCTTGCTGGTTCTGAGCAGAAGTGGCACTGGAATGCCCCAGTACAGTGGGGACAGCAGCAGTGGCGGGGAAGAGAGGGAGTTTTTATCTAGTTTGGGAACTTAAAGTCCCCAGCTGCTACTGCCACAGTGAGGTCTGCCCATCTTGATGGGGTGGAGAGGTATCTGGGAGAAGGGAGTACAGTCACTCCTGCAACACCTCTCAGTGCTCCCTTACCCATCTTTGCAAAATTCTGGATCAGCTTTTACTTGCCACCAAATCTAGGTGTTTGGTATAAGCTCCTGTTTCCAGTTGCTCTTGGTGTTCAGGATAGCAGACAGTCACAGTTTGGGGTTACAGAGGTTCCCTGTAATGATCTAGGCCCCCACCCTACAATTAGGCATATCCCTGTCATTGGAACCCCACATAAACAAAGGGGGTTGCTCACATAGCTCCAACTACAGTGTCATAGTCCCCCTCTCTCATAAAAGACCTGCAGAACAAAATCCTGTTTAGAATGGGGCTGGCTAGTGCTTCACCTGGCCTGTTCACTCTGGAAGACAGCAAGACATTCTTTTCTTGAATACAAGGCAAGGTGGGGGAACTTGCTCGTTAATACATCTAGAGGAGGGATTTAATTGGATCCGGTTGAGTGTTTTATTTTCTCATCTCAATTTGTATGGATTAATACTTAAAAGATAAAGCATGTTTAGTCTGGCAGTTTAAAAACAAAATCCCCAAAAGCTTATTGTTTTACCTCTCAATGCAATTCTGTAATATCTGTTGGCTTCTGACATTTAATTTACGTTAATTTTCCTATTTGCTAAAATAACTCTCATTCTAGTGGTCTGTCAACATCTTTCTTGTAAATCCCTATTCTCTTGGGTTTACAATGTGGCAAAAATTGTTCCAGGCCAACTTTTGATATGCAAAATCTGAAGCCAAGAGAAATTTGTTTACTAAGATTTGGGTGGAATTGCTTTGGCTGGGGTTTAGTTTAACTGTTTGTAGGAAGGCAGGCAAGGGAGAACAGATTACTTCACTTAACTTTTCCATCCAACCAGTACTCCTAGAGTGGCGTGCCATTCATCTTGATCTGTGAGCACCCGAAGGTTGAAACATACTTGCTGGTACAGCACATTTCATGAACATGCTATAGCTAAGCAGTGATGCCCTATAGGTCTAAGCACACTATGAGCGTGAAATAGCTAAGAAAAACAAGAGTTACTAAGAGATTCTACACAACTAAAAAACAATTAATGATCCACATAATATCAGTTGGTAACATGTAAGCAACCACTTAGCCAGAAATATGTTACCTTAAATAAAATGTACCATCATTGTAAAATAGAGTTAAAGAGGAAATAGTCCATTAGAAAAGTATAGCTGCACCTAAAAATGTCGTACCTACTGTTGCAACCCCTGAACATTGGGAGGTTAAATAAGGTGAAGTGTTTCTTTGCAAAAGGACTGTAGGTTGGGTATTAGAAAGAACAGTCTAAGAAGGAAGGTTAAATACTGGAACAGATTATTATGGGAAGTTGTGGAATCCCCATTGTGGGAAACTTCTGAAAAACCGGTCAGACAGACATTTGACTGGGATGGATTACACAGGGATGATCCTGTCTGAAGTTGGGGGTTGAACTAGGTGACTTCAGACCTTATGGCCCTGATTTTCTACAGTTCTTTTGTTTGATGCTTTTTATAACCCGTTGTATACAGTCAATTTGACTGGAAAGTCAGTGGTGGGTTCCATTCTCCGGGCTTTTGGAAAAGGTATTTACTGGTCACCTACAAAGCTGAAATTGGAGAGACAGGTGGCAGTTGGCAAGTGTGTGCACAGAAAGTGAAGTTGAGAGGAGACTGAGGAATGATGTGGTAGTCTTGCTCAAATGCCTCCTCAAGTAACTTCCACTAAAGAGCAGAAAGAAGAATTTCAGGCAACACTGGGGACAGACAGAAGTTATATTGGTCATGTGATCAGCCCCCTGAAAACACTCTACAGTCCTGCCATGACACATGACTGCAGAGTGCTTTAAAAGTGGCCCATCACATGACAAATTAACCTCATCAATGAGGGATTAGTTGAAGGTGCTCCACTTTGGAGCATGTTAAGGAACTTCTGTTCCCTAGGGTCAAGCGATCATGAAATTGGGGCTGTGCTGATGCAGCCCGGGGGGCTTGGTAGGCTCCAAAGTGGAGTTTGAATTCCGCGCCCCCTCCCCCCCCCCCCCAAACAAGTTGGGTTGGGTTGGGGGGGGGTGTCATTCTAACTCACGGCACTTTACATAAAGTGCTGTGAGTTAGAGTGGGGGGCCTGTGTATCTGTCAGCACTCATCGTTTAAAGGGTGTATTGAAAATTAGTCAGGTGCAAAAAAATTCAAGCTGACAGGATCCTTTTAATTACCCTGATATTCCTGATACTCTCCTTTTTTCCCCACTTGAGTGTAATTCCGGCCCCCTGTGTACAACACTTTTTCTGTGCATTCTTCTCTCTTGGTAGGTCTAAGAAATTCCAGTCATTCATTGAAAGCTGCCTCGTGAAGAACCACAGTCAGAGGCCAACAACTGAACAGCTGATGAAACATCCATTCATCCGAGATCAGCCTAATGAAAGGCAGGTTCGCATCCAGCTCAAGGACCATATTGACAGGACTAAAAAGAAGCGTGGAGAGAAAGGTTAGTAGCAATGCAGGATTATAGATTTATTATGTATGATATAGAGCTGAGAACATCAATTGCAACCCAACTCTTCCCCCTCCACCCCCCTACAGGTTAAACACTGTAAAAGCACATGAGAAAAAGAATAGAAACAAAAAAGCCCAGAAGAGAAATTCTGTCCCCCCCCAAAAAGCTTCCAGTCTATAGCTTATTTCCATAGCAGCATCAGTGCAAGTCTTGCCCCAACTTGACTCTCACTTGGACAGAAATCTGTCTCAGGTTGAATAGTGTTAAGTTCCAGCCAGGTCACCTATCAGAGGTGCTGCTAATGATGCTCCCTTGGGCCTATAATGCTGTGGTGATGCAACAGCTAAAGGTAAAACAACCTGCTGTCTGCTAATCCAGTCAGTTTGTGGAGCCCAAGTATTGTTTCACTGTGTGGCTGTTCTCGCTCAAGGTAGCTGGAGTTCCATCACTGAAGCGAACTGTTATGGGTGCATCAATAAAAGATTTTCATGGCTGATAACAATAGCTGATTATTAATCAGCCATATCGGTCGATGCCGATCTGATAACTGATTTACTTTAATGTGCATTTTAAAGTACTGACATAAATAAACCCTTTTTTTGGGTGTGCTCCAGCAGCCTCCTGCATCACATGTATCAGTGCCCCAGCACTTAAAAATGGCAGCAGGGGTGCTTGAACTAAAGCTTGTTGATTGAGCTTTAGTTCAAGCACTGCCGCCACTGTGCTGACTCCTTTTAAGTGGAGCAGAGCTGAGCAGGCCAAGGTTGGTTGCAGGCTGCCCACTGTAAACTCAAGGCTTTCCACCCTGCTGTTCTTGCCCCAGGAGCCCTGTGTTGGCCGTGCACCCCTTGCCTGCCTGGTAGTGGGAGGTACACCTCACTACCCCCACTGTTGCTGAGCAGGCAGGGGCATGCAGCTAGTGTGGGACTCCTGAGGGAAAGGCAGCAGAGCAGAGTGGTGTCCAGGGCCCTGGCCAGAAGGCATAATTATTGGTAAACATTACCAGCTGAAATGGCCAAAAAAAGCAGACAGCCAATAATGTCATTTCCCCTTTTATCGGTACCGATCCGATAGGCCAGGTGTCTGGCTGCCGGGGGTGCGCTGCTCCATGTCCGACTGCGAGTGGTACACTGATCCAAAAAGGTTGAAAACCCCTGCGATGTGCACAGATATATCGGTTGCCCCTCTGCTAACTGTTTGGGTAGAGGCCCTAAGTCTGTGCCCACAGCCTTGCTGAGTTGCTGTTAAGATTGTACTACTTGGAACCTGTCTGCTTGCAATCTGAACTCCAGTTTAACTAGATCAACTTAACGTAGCTGAGTGGGGAGCTGACTCGATTAAGTGGGTGCAGCCCTCCAGTGTAGACCCTTTACTTGATGTTAAACGGGATGTACCATATTTACTCAAATGCAAAATGACATTTTTTCTCTAATCAGCACAGAAGAAGTCTCTTGTCTCACATTTGCATACAACGAAACCTCATTAAATACATTGGCTATCATTAAGCTACTGCCAAAAGCAGCATGTGGTCAGTAATGGAAACCATCTATGAAGTTGATTAAATGTAGTCAACACTGAGCACAACTGTTTAACACATGAGCCGTATTGGGCAAGGATGCTAATGGGAACCTACCCCAAGGATAGATTAGTGCCGCCCACCTCAATAAGATGTATGGTAGTGCCCATTACACACAGTCCCCCTTGGCAATGACTCAAGTTATGGTGAGCCAAAATATTTCATACATTTTGACTTCCTCTTCACTCCCACAACTGAGATGTGCCTTTCTCTCCCATGTCCAATGATTCCTGTTTTTCACCAGCCTTAAATGTGTGACAAACAGGTGCCCAAACAGTTCACCCAGAATCTTCTCTCAGCCTGTCACATATAGTTATTGTTGCCCTGATCTCCATGAGATGAAGTTGGACTAGGTTACCTTACACTTCATCTGCATATACATTTTTGGAGGATCCCTGGATTCGTGACATGAACACCTGGTTCCAGTCATGAGTGAGGGGCTAATTAGCACATGGATCCTTTGTGGGGTGTATCTGGAGTACATGCACATACTGAGCAGTGCTGACCTGTGGGGTCACTGTGGCTGCTTTTGACTCTGGTGGGGCCCAGCTCAATGAACTATGTGATAAATCATGAGTCTTTTGGTGTTGGACTACTATCACGCATAGTCTGTACCATACAGGCAGTCCTTGGACTTACAACACAATTGGTTCCTGAAAACTGCTTCTTAAGTCGAAATGTTGTAATTCAGACTCAATTTTCTCATAAGAAACAATGTTATAAATGGGGGATTGGTTCCTGAACCAAGGCCCAATACCCATAACCCAAAATTTTGTACTTTATCAATTATAGATGAGTAATATAGCTACATTAATGTATTTATATTGTAAATAGCAATCATATTGATTTGGAAAGACTCCTTTGAGGTGACTTTGCTGGACTTTTTGAAGGGCTCTTAGTTGGACTTTTTGAAGGGTTCTTGGCTGGAGTCTTCTCAGGAGTTTCAGCTTCAGGTTTTTCTGGAGTCTTCTCCACTTTCTTAAAGAAAGCGTCCAAGAAAGTTTGGACAGATGTTCTCCAGGGAGATGAGCAACACAGCGAACTTGTTCACTGGCAAGGCGTCACATCGGATCAAACGTTGTAAAGTTGAAACTGGCATCATGAAGTTCAAACAGGGTGTCACTTTATAAATGTTGTAAGCGTGAAATGTTGTAACTAGAAACGTTGTAAGTCGAGGACTGCCTGGATATAAGTAGATACCCAAGTAATTCTTAAAAGTGTGTTTATGTTTAAATTCAAGGTCATTGCTTTCAAATTTGGGCTTCACTTCCATGTGTAGAGGGGAAGAAAAGGTTGCAGGGGGAAGAGGTAGAGGGCAAAGGGAGTACCTAGCCCCCCCCCCCAAAAAAAAAAAAAAATATTTTCTTTGCTGTAGCTGTGGGAAGGAGACAAATTCAAGGCAACCTTCCAATAAGGAGATTCTCTATACCTGAAAAATTATTGGGGGGGCTCATTTTATGTTTGAGTAAATATGGATTTTAAAGGTCATTAAAATGATTCCTTGCTGTTTTAAGCAAAGTAGGCATTCTAAGCCTGAAATTAGTTTCAGGAGTTACCAAAGTCAGTTACGTGTTCAAGCCACAGTTAGGCAAGGCCTGAGTGTGATTTCTGTTACAGCTATAAATTTGTGGAAATGTTTGGAGATCTGATATCTAACTAAGCTTGTTAAAGGAATATATTGATATTGCACCAAAAATCAAATATAATTTTTTTTTCATTAACTGAAACTTTGTAGAATTCAGCCAATTAACATAATACAGTATTGCTGAATTTTTTAGTTAACGATATTGGCTTTTCCATGCATAAATCCAGTGCTTTGTTATATATTTTGGTAAAATCAAAACAATAAAACTAGGTTCTAGTTAAGTATTAAATGCGTCTGGCAGATGAAGGTTGTACCCTAGAGATGGAAAGTAACTGGGTACACATGGCCTTTGCATCTAGTATATAACCTTTCTTTTGCTATAATTCTCTTCATCTAATAAAGGAATCGCCTTATGTAGTACAGCATTGTAATCAGGTATTTATATAGATGCCTTCATTGCCAATGAAATATTGATATGGATGTTGAGAGTGTAAAGGTTGTCTCCCATCTAGAGTGGAGACAAGTCCGCTCACAACTAGTCACCCTGAAGCCCCAGTTAGCCCCAGCTGGGATGGAGCAGACTACCTGATTATCTGTCTTGTCTGTAGCATACCCATTCGGACTTGCGGACTACCCAGGCAGCTGCGCAATATGCATCACTCCTGAGCCAGTCAACCTGTACTCAGACCATGCTTCAGTCTTGCTCCCTGTTCTTGTCCTAGCCCAGCTTCTGTTCCTACCCAGAAATCTCAGTTTCTTGCATTCTCCTGGACTGCAGCACTATCTTCACAATGATTTCTGGATCTTAACCCTCAACCTGTTTTTCCTCTTGGACCTTCCTGTTCCTGACCCTTAGCTCAGCTCCTGACTTTTGTCTCTGGATTCTCCCCTGGCTTGGATGCCAGTTTTACTCATTCTGTCACATTACTTACCCCTCAGCCTAGCTGGGAGGGATGGGGCATATATATGTAGGAAGAAGGAAGCTTATGCCTTCAAACAGGACTGAAATCTAAATTTTAAAATCTTATTGCTCTAAAGTCTTCCAGTACACTTAGCTTGTTCATGCAAATGAGCTACAAAGATTGTACTTTATACATTTGATATTTTTAGTGATATATTTTTAGATTAGCAAAGGGGATTGGCAGTTTCTATATGGAAATCAGTGCCTTTGCCTTTTCAGTGGGTGGCGAATTGGCTAGAGGGTCGCACCCAGAGAGTCGTGGTGGATGGGTCGGTCTCGACCTGGAAGAGTGTGGGCAGTGGGTTCCCTCAGGGCTCGGTCCTAGGACCGATACTCTTTAATATCTTCATCAGTGACTTGGACGAGGGAGTGAAACGTACTCTGTCCAAGTTTGCAGATGACACAAAGCTATGGGGAGATGTGGACACGCCGGAGGGCAGGGAACAGCTGCAGGCAGACCTGGATAGGTTGGACAAGTGAGCAGAAAACAACAGGATGCAGTTCAACAAGGAGAAATGCAAAGTGCTGCACCTAGGGAGGAAAAATGTCCAGCACACCTACAGCCTAGGAAATGACCTGCTGGGTAGCACAGAGGTGGAAAGGGATCTTGGAGTCCTAGTGGACTCCAAGAGGAACATGAGTTGGCAGTGTGACGAAGCCATCAAAAAAGCCAATGGCATTTTATCGTGCATCAGCAGATGCATGACGAATAGGTCCAAGGAGGTGATACTTCCCCTCTATCGGGCGCTGGGCAGACCACAGTCGGAGTACTGCGTGCAATTCTGGGCGCCACACTTCAAGAAGGATGCGGATAACCTGGAGAGGGTCCAGAGAAGGGCATCTCGTATGGTCAAGGGCCTGCAGACCAAGCCCTACTAGGAGAGACTAGAGAAACTGGACCTTTTCAGCCTCCGCAAGAGAAGGTTGAGAGGCGACCTTGTGGCTGCCTATAAGTTCATCACGGGGGCACAGAAGGGAATTGGTGAGGATTTATTCACCAAGGCGCCCCCGGGGGTTACAAGAAACAATGGCCACAAGCTAGCAGAGAGCAGATTCAGACTGGACATTAGGAAGAACTTCTTCACAGTTCGAGTGGCCAAGGTCTGGAACGGGCTCCCAAGGGAGGTGGTGCTCTCCCCTACCCTGGGGGTCTTCAAGAGGAGGTTAGATGAGTATCTAGCTGGGGTCATCTAGACCCAGCACTCTTTCCTGCTTATGCAGGGGGTTGGACTCGATGATCTCTTGAGGTCCCTTCCGACCCTAACATCTATGAATCTATGCTTTGTCAGGGTAAAGCCACATAGCATATTGATGCTGGCATGCTGCACCCAGAATTTATGACTGAACTTCACCCTTAACTCATCCCATTGTGCAAGTAAATTCCCAACAGATACTAGATCAGGAGTTGGCAACCCCCGGCACACATGCCGTGTGGCACACAAGGCCATTTTGCTTGGCATGCCGTGGCCAGCCCCGGCTCTGGGAACCTGCTGCCAGCGATGGAGCCCGGGCTGCTCCCAGCAGGGCTTGCAGCGTCCCAGGTGCCTGCTCAGAGCAGCCCAGGATCCTGGCTGGCAGCAGCTCCCCAGAGCCAGGGCCAGCTGCAGTTGGGAAGCTCCAAACAGCTGTGCAGGGCTCCGGCATCGGCTCCGCACTGGCACGTGCAGGCGCGCCTTGGAGTGGGCAGTGGGGTCGGGGCCTGAGGCAGCACAGCCCTGGTCTCTCCCCCGCTCCTGGCATGGAGGTGATGAGCCTGGCACAGCTGGGGGGCAGGGGCTTTGGTTGGGGGACAAGAGGCATAAGCAGGGCATCCTGCCATGTACCCTTTGCCCTCATTTTGTTTTTCTGCCATGCTGGCACTCCGGCACCTTCCAAGGCAGGCTTTGTGGTGTTTTTCGGCACTCTGGCCAAAAAACGTTGCCTACCCCTGTACTAGATGGACACCACTTGTTGGCTGCTGTGTGCATGGGCAGAACAGGGTGCACTGTGCTCGTGACCTGCATCCTCTTGCTTTTCTAGTCTGCATTCAGAGTCAGACCTTGTTGGGGGGAAAACTTGAGAACATTGGTTCTCCACCTAAGTTTCTGTTCTCGCACCAGAGCCCTGGGTCTTCAACCCACAGAAAAATGAATGATTCCAGTAAAGGAAACTGACATTCAGTTATATTCCTAGATGAGACAGAGTACGAGTACAGTGGAAGTGAAGAGGAAGAAGAAGAAAATGACTCTGGCGAGCCCAGGTAAAAATCAAATGTTCATTTCTGCCCTTGTTTCTCACTGACTGTGTAAAATTAGTTAGGATTGTAGATCATATGGGCCAGAGGTGGAAAAGACCAGTTTGATCATTGAATCCAGCCTTTGCAAGGGCAAGACATGGTCCCACCAATATGATGAATGGATATTGAATTGAAGCTGTAAATCACCTCAGCCAAAAAGCTGAAAAGTGATGCCTCATTTTTTTTTTTGTGGTTTGCAGTATGGCCTATTTAAAACCACAGGAAAAGGGTGGTCCCACATACTAAATTGTTTACTGCTTGGCAGCTGTGTATTCTGGGTTTAAATTGTATTTATTATTTGGTTGATATTTTATTATGCTCTTATTTATAAATATATAAACGTGGAGGAATGACCATGGTTGTGTATTTTTTGCTTCCATGTAATGGTACAGACAAGTGTATAACTTGTCAGCTTCAAGGCATGCCTCATACTTCACTTTTGCCAAATGGTTAAGGCTGTATCAGCAGTTTCGCTCACTAACATGCAAGGCCTTTTATCTGCTCACTACCAATGATTGTCAATAAATAAATAATATTTCCATATACTTATTTGAATCAAGCCTCTAAAATTGCATCTATGCTGTTTTAAATAGTCCAAAACTATATATACAAATATTTGCATAAACAAATCAGGTTGTCAGAGTAACTCCCCAGGTTGTTGAGCTAGTGAATTTACATGTGCAAAAGAATTTTGCCATCCCTCAGATGCTTACATTTGCAATAATTTTGATGTGAGAAAACCACGGGTGTGAGAACTCAGAAGTGGAAAAATTGTAGGTTCTATCTCAAGACAGTTCCTGAAAATGTGCCTCTTGATTTCCATGTATAGTTTCATAATTATATTTTAGTTTTTCACTCTGAAACTGTTGATTGCTTCCTCAAGCATGATAGCAGTAGAACTTCCTTTGATTTTTTTTTTTTAATTAGTAATTAGTATCAGGTTATTCCATTGTAATAAGTCTTCCATTCCACTGTAATTAGTAGCAGTTTATTCCGTTATTTCTCTGAGGTAGTATTTTAATAATTTTCACTATTTCACACTACGTCTGTTTTGTGAACTACTAAATACAGTACTTGCCACTTTAACATTAGGGGCTTTGACTTAGGAGTCTTTCTAGGGGGAAAGACCTTAAAGAATTAAGTTATTATTGAGCTTGTGAACGGGGCAAGGTTCCTCTGTATTCTCTTGTGTGAACTAAGCCACAAATGCAAGGATGGTCCCTCACAAAAAGTTTGTTTTCTCTTGGATCACTGCAAAGACAGTGAGACTGAAGAGCAATGAGGGATGAATTTAAGCTGCCCTCCCCACCTCTTATTGTAATCTTCTCCTTTCCTCTACCAGTTATTGTCTCAGCACTCTCCTGTCCACCCTGTTTTAACCAAATGCTTTCACTGGTGAAGTACAAAGCCAAAAGGGAAAGGGAGCTAAACTTACAGAAACATGCAGAATTTTCCCTTTTACTGTCATCAGAGGCTTAAAAACAGGCTTTCCAACTTGTTCTTCCCCATGAAGCTCCATCCTCAATCTGCCTGGAGAATCAACCCTGAGACGGGATTTCTTGAGGCTTCAACTAGCAAATAAGGAGCGCTCAGAGGCCTTGCGCCGGCAGCAGCTAGAACAGCAGCAGCGAGAGAATGAAGAGCACAAGAGGCAACTCCTGGCAGAGCGGCAGAAACGGATTGAGGAGCAGAAGGAGCAAAGACGAAGGCTGGAGGAGGTAATTGATCTGGGTCATGCAAGGGGACTTTTAATGCTGCCGTAATGTTTTATGTGTAGCAATCACTGAGATACTGTTCTCCATCTGTTTTTTAAAAGACTATTTTCTAAACTCATGCATAAACCCAAATGCTTTGTTACACTGAACAAAAAGCCTGTTCATCTGTTCCATATATGTCCTTAAACCACCCTCCTCTATGATGTTGAAGTACTTTCTATCTTCTCCATAGATAATGCAATAATAATATAAAAAAAATAATAATATAATGAGCCCTTTATTACAGTGACCTGAAAAGAGTCCACAGAAGCTTTCATCAGGTTTAGGTTTTATTTATGTGACATACATGCCGCTTTTCTCAAAAGAGGCTCAGGACAGCTTACAATAAGACAAAAAATATACAGAAATAGAAAAAAATATTAAAATAATGAGATAAAAACAGTGCTCCCAAAAGCCTAATACTCAAAAGCACACCTTCTTCCCCACTGCCCTGCCTCAAACCAAGGAGGGCATCCCCTCATGCCTTCGCTTCCCTGTCCACATCCACATACTCCATAAGGGAAAGAACAACAAAAATGCCTTACTGCAGAGGCATTGGTTGCACTACATCTCTCACCTTTGATGGAAACCTAAATTTTGCCATGCCAGACATACCAGTGATGCATCAAGCTCATTATCCTTCCCTTTGCAGTAGCCTATGCTTGATATGTATAAACCCGCAAGAAAACTCAAACCCACACCCCCCAGCCCCACACATGCAGTGCTCTTCACCTCTCTTTGAATTTCAGTCTTTGCCAACTGCAGTTAGGTGCATGGAAGGGGGAGGAGCAAATTGTCTCCTGATTTCTCTAAAAATCCGTTTACATCCCTCGGTATGAGATTTAGTTACCCTTGTCTTATGTACTAACTACAGCCACTATTGATCATAGAACTCTACCCCACTCCGAATCCAGCTGCAGTATATGTCTCTGTGGCTCTGTGTATCTGCAAATCCCCACAGACCAAATACTCGCCATGCATGAAGCACTTAATTTTGTTTTGAACCTACCTGCCATTGGTTTCCTGTTTGTTTGTTTTTTTACCTTTTGTGATTTGGCTTTGTACCAAGAAGCCCATAATCCATTTCATCCCAAAGTCATCCCGGCAGCCTCATTTAAGGGTTCATGCATTAAATGCAATCAAATGAGCTTTTCAGAGGTCACTGGTAGGTCTTGTGGGGTGGGGGAACTTGCAGCAAATGAATGACCAGGGCATCCACTGCATTAATTTGAATCAGACAGCACATCTGATATATTTAACCTAAATCTCTGTCTACTTTCTAGGTTTCTATTCAATATACCGTAGGCTAGAAGCTTAGACATGAAAGAATTTCAAGCAACTGATTGTGCCATGTTAGAGCAGCCAGTGGTTCTTCTTCAAGGCAGTTCTGTTAACTTCCTTCAGGGCTAAAAACAGCAGAGGGGCAAATCACAAGCTGAGCATTTTTCAGTCTGGTAAATATGTAGGTCTGTAACATCGTTAGTGTGCAGAATGTTCTGCACTCGATAAATTGTAGGTCAGGGTTGTTTTTCGCTCTGTACCATTGACAGTCAAAAGAGTGGCTTTGAAAAGAGAAATAAATTGGGCAAAAAAAAGAAACAAAAAATCCACTGCAGCAGTAAATGATAATCTAAGGACTATCATAAGGAAAGCCAGTGCTGCCATTGTAAATTGATGTTGCTGCAAGCACTAGAGGAATGGAACAACAGAAGAATAAAAGCAGACACCAGATTAGCTGAAATCTTGTAATGAATACAATACTTGCTAGCGTATTAATATATTCTCTTCAAATTGAAGCAAATTGTTCCCTCTCCTCTCCTCTTCCCCAAACAAGGTTTGAGTTTAGAGCTCTTGGAAAAGTTCCAGGGGGCTCCATTCTGTGAGAAGCTGATTTCACTGGGAGCTAAGGCACTGAGTACCTTGCAGGATAAAGCCTATAGTATGCACTTGGCTCTGGAGATATCAGCCATTTTTCTCTTTCCGGTCTTTCTCATCATTAAAAAGTAATTATCACTGCATCCAACATTTGAAACTAATGCCTTTGTTCCACATGACTGTCCCCCCCAGGCTCTTCTTTCTTCCCTTTCACATAATATGTTGCTATGAAATGTTAGGTTTTAAAATAAAAGGGATATATATTCTGTGCCAAAGGGATGGGGGGGAGTGGGCGGAGGAGAGAGAGAGAGAAAGAGAGGCCTTTAAGCTATTTTTGCCATGTCACACAGCAGAAGAGAAGAAAATGCAACTGAAACTGAATAGTGTCCTCAGCCCAAGACAGATTCAGATGGCAATATCATGTTTTGTTCCATGATCTTAAATAAAATTGCTGTAGAGTTTTACAAAGAACAGCGTGTTGCTGGGCTTCTCTCCTGTCTGAGACCTTACACTCAGACTTTTGATGCAGCTCATGGTCTGGCATGACAGGAGCAAGAAGCTGTGCAGTGAGCAGTTGCTAACCTACTACCTGATAGTGCATGTTGTGCTCTTGGCTGATATTTTGAGTACCAGCTTCCTTTTTCAGGAGTTTTCTCTCAACTTGCTAAATAAGAGCATGATAGTGAAAACATCTAGCCATTGCTAGATTGCTGGTACTGCTGCTTTATACGTTTCTGTTGGTCATATTTGGAAATGCGAGTGCAATGGAAATACCCACAAAAATGCATGTGTGGCTAGAGTGTGCAGAAAGGTACTTAGTCCCATGATATGGGAGCTTGAGTTGCACATTGGTTTTCTCCAAGTGGCACCGTTTGAATCAGTATTTTGGACACGTATTTGCCTATATGCCAAGGGTTGGTTGTTTAGTGTATAAGTGGTCCACTTACTGGATGTCATTAACATGGCTAGCAAGAAATCTAGAGATATTGTACTAAGGATTTTAAAATAAGGTATACTTTTGGGAGAAGAAAATAAACCCTTATACTTCAGGGCACAGGCCTACATCAAACTAGTAAGGCTAAGAAGGAAAATTTCCCTAAAGCAGGTTATTCTGTAGCTGCCTACTGCAAAGTTGTTTGTATCTTCTTCTGAAGTATCTGACCCTGACTTCTGTATGAAACAGGCTACTAGGCTGTTGGGCTGATCATTGGGTTGATCTAGGTTAGCAGTTTCTTTTGTTAACTTAAACATTGAATTAAATCCAAATATTTCAGCTGCAGCAGTATATTCTTGCTTAAGACCTGACTCTTCACTTGCTTATGCCAGCTTAACACCACCTCCAGTCACATTATTCTTGATTTATGGTGATTAACTAAGAGCAATATTTGATTGAGAGAACTGGGTCAGGTGCGTGCAAATGACTCTTGTATGATGCAGGAAAGTGAAATTGATTGAAGATGCAGGCAACTGATGGATTTGCTGCTGCAAATTTTTACTCATATAAAATTGGTCTTTAAGACTCGGTGGAACATCCATGACAAATAAACACACTTTGTCTTTGGCTTTTGGGTGGCTTCAAAGTCATCTTGTCTTGTAGTGCTAGACCTATCACAATGTTAATAGAGAAAGTCCAAATGCGTAATAAAACCCCATCCACCAGGTCAACTGCATAAATGAATGAGTCGGCTGGAAGTCAGAGCAACACCAGGGGATCGACCTAGAAGAATGCTGTAGTCAGATTCCAAACGTGCAAGGTTTATATGATATAGCTTTATTAATTAGAGATTATGAAAGGCCAATTAGGGTTCCAAAGGTGAAATGGATTTCTTCTGTCCTTCTGCCCTGGTCCTAGTAGAACTCATCAACAGGAAATTCTTCCTGAGAACCATACTAGGCTTTTCCTTGTTTTGGTTTCATCTCATTACTTGTATGTTCTCCTCACTGGATGTTCCTAAACCAGCCATTCTTGAACTTTCTCATAATGTCAACCACGCCTTAGTAGTAAGCCTTTTCAAGACCACTTGGCCTTCTATCCACAATCTCACAGCCTTCCTTTGGAAATGACAGGAAATACCTGCATAGAAAAGTATCAGCAGAAAAGGTCCGAGTGCCATTAGTAGTCTTTTAGGCTGCTGACACATGCAGGGAAGAAACCCCCATTGTACTAGAAGAAGCAACACTTCCATTTGACCCAGCTCCATACCATCTGTATAGATTGAGCACTTTAGGCAGGTTTTTTGGTGCTTTTATCTAATAGTTGACTAAATCAACTCTTAGATAAAAGCACCAAAAAGCCTTACTGAAGCACCCAATTTATATAGATGTTGGGCAAGCCAGGTCAAACTAATACAATGCCTTTTCTGGGTATGCGCTGGGCTCAGCGCTCAGGTGTGCTAAGTTTAACGGTAAAGCGCTGGTTTTTGGTTTTGTTTTGTTTTTCTGTTGTTTTGGGTTTTTTTACACCTGCAAGCCTTAGTGTAGTTTAGCTGCTAGAACAATGAGGATGACAGCAGGCCGCTACAAGAATGACAGATGACAGCAGGCCGCTACAAGAACTTTATGGACAACCAATAGTCTACAGACCATGGTCTGAGAACTGCTATCCTTGGTCCCTATACTTGTCAGATAGCCAGAGAGAGCTACTATATCCCCCTTAGCCATCAGTTAACAAACCTGTGTGTATTTATATCTTGAGACTGAGATGCACAGGTCTCACTGTTATGAGTAGAAATAAAACCTTTAGCTAGCTTTAGAAATTTGTGCCTCCTTCTTCAGCACCTAGGGCATTTTCACACATCTCCAGGAGGCACATGGAGGGAGGGGGCACTTTTTAATTAGCAAGCTGTGCTAATTAAAAGCGCCCGAGCGTCACATGTATCAGCGTCCCCTCACTGAAAAAATGATGGCAGGGTGCTTTGATTTAAAGCTCATCAAATGAGCTTTAGTTCAAAGTGCCCTGCCACCATTTTTCAGCGTGGGGGTCGCTGATACACGTGACGCTAGAGTCTGCTGGAACGCATTCATTTCCCTGATGCAGTAGGTTTCCAGCGCGTCGGAGCAGACTCCCTGCATGTGTATAGGAGCCCCTGGTCATTTCTGTGATGATTCTGATTTCAGACTTCCCTCTCATCTCTTCTATATCTCTCTGAGAGTGGTGCGCTCAGAATATGAATTCATTAGTGTAGGAATGATCTCTTCAGGATGGAATAATGTCAAGCCTGCATTCATCCGAGGTTATTGGCCTGTACTTCTGATCAAGGAGATGTATGGGAGAAAAATGTCAGTGAGAGTGGCATGCATCGTCCCAAGGAATGGGAAGATGTGGCCCCAAAAGGCCATAGGGAAGATGGAAAGAAAGTAGTCAGCGCCACAGGAAGAACCTAACGTACCCCTACATGACCTCTACTGGTGCTCATTGGGATTGGCCATAAATGTAGCCGGAAAGAAGTGCCCAGGAATACCAGGGTGAAGGATTGAGTCCTGGCTCTTCCTTCAATTTATTAGCTTCAAATAAACATTTGGAAAATATTTGAAATTTTTGCTTTGGTGGTGTAGGTGAGTGCACATTTCACTATTAGCTTAGGAAAGAACTGCCTAAAACCTGCTTAATTGAGGTTGTCTTACCTCTTTTCTCTATTGTGTAAAAAAACAAATCTCAATTTATTAATTTTAAAAGGATTTGGTGACACTTAAAGCTGTAGCCCTTTGATTCGATGCAGTTGAAGTTCAAATGATGTCCCAGGGACATAGAAAATGCTGTAACTTCATTCCTGGGACTCTGTCCTACAGGGATGTAGCCAACAATCATAGGTGCCACTTACCTTTATCCGTCTCCCCAGCAATGTTTGAAACAGAATCAGATGGAGAAACTCTTAAATCGATGGGTATCATGTAACTGAGACTAGAATTTGGTCCAAGGGCCCTGTCTTCTGAAAATAAAATAAACAGGTGCAAGAATTGCTATAGAATTTTTGCATTAAAAACAGGACAGAGATTTATTTGCTAAGAGAAGTGTGAAGGACCAAAGAGGATCAAAGATTATAATAGTATCAAAGAAAATATTCCTATGATAAAGAGAATTTAGATTTTTTTGCTCTATATAAAGTAACTAATTGTTGCAGCAGAGATTGAACCTTGGATTTTCCATACCTGAACACAAGCCTCTACCACTTAAAATAAAGGAATAACCAGTTAACTGGTATTGGTGATAGAAATTCTAGCAGTGTGAGGTAGTTTTCCCTTGTGCACCCCAACTGCTAGAAGGGAACAAATATAAATGTAAAATAACTGTGTTTTAGGACCTTGTTGTAGCTTTTTTCTTTTTTCTTTTCCCCTGTTCCCCTCCATTCCCCTCCATTCCCCCAGGCAGAAATTACTAAGGTCAAGTCTTTACAGTGAATATGCAAGACAGATGTGAGCATCTTATTATTTGCAGGTGGACTTCAATTCAGTCCAGTTGTAGGGCTTGATCTTCAGCAAGTGTAAATTGCTGTAGCTCCATTATGGATTCCTTTAAATGTATGCTAACTACACAATTGAACATTCATCACAAGCACTTAAAAAGGTCATGCGTATGGAGTCCAGCAGTCATCCACTCACAGACTTGCACCATTTAAGGCTCTTGTCATAGGACATTTATTCACGTGCTCCGGGAGTGGGGGAAGAGGGGTGCTTTAATTACAGCGGTTCTGAGAGCTGCTCTAATTAAAGTGCCCAGATCATCTCGCGTATCAGCATTCCCACACGTAAAAATGGCAGCGGGAACTAGGGTTACCATATGTCCAGGTTTTCTCAGACATGTCCTCTTTTTGGACCCTCCAATCTCTGTCTGAGTGGTTTTTTTTTTAAATATGAACCAATGCCCAGGATTTTGCTCTGCTCTGCTGGCAGCAGCCGGGGGGGGGGGGGGGGGGGGGGGGGCGATTGGAGGTAGTGGGCACACACATGGCCGGCATGCAGCCAGGCAGGGCTATGGGAGCAGCATCGGCAGCTAGATGCACGTATGTTTGTGGGGGGTGCAGGGGTTGGAGGGACAGGACTTGGGGACTGTCTGGGGGACTGGGGGGGCGCTGTGTGTCTCTGTCAAGGGTGTGTAGAGGGGATGGGTGTGTGGTGGGGGTGGTGCCTGCCAGCTTTGGGGGAAGCTGTCTGGGTGCCAGGGTTGCAGCAGAGCAGAGGTGTGGGGGGGATGCCCCTTGAGGGCAGCAGGGAGCTCCATGACTGGGCCGATGGCACTGGGGCTGGTGCCTATGCTCGCAGGCCAGGCTGGATGGGGGACGCTGCTTGGAGTGGGGGGGGGTGGGGGGAAGGGGCAGCGGCTGGGCTGCCTGGTGTAGCGCTGGACTCCCAGCCCAGGGTGGGGAATGCCATAGGTATCCCCTCTTCCCACACCCGGGCTGGATTCAATGCCACCACCTACATGAATTGGAGCTGCTGCGCTCTGGCCTGGTTGGAACGGAGTAGCTGGGGGACCCCTCCAACAGAGCTGGGGAGCAGAGAGGTCTGCAGATTGGGAGTGAGGGGCACCAGCAGGGACAGGGGGATGTGGGTCAGGAGTGAGGATCAATAGCAGGAATTGCGGGGCTGTGGGTTGGGACTGAGGAGCACCAGCATAGCCTAGAGGGGTGAGGGATCTGCGGTTTGCGAGTGAGGGGCACCAACAGGGCCATGGGTCTGCGGGTTGAGAGTGAGGGGCAACAACCGAGATGTGGGGGCTGCAGGTTGGGAATGAGGTGTCCCCCAGACAGGTGTCCTCTTTTTCAGAACCGGAAATATGGTAACCCTAACTTTAACTAAAGCTCATCATGGGGACACTGCTGCACAAGATGCTGGAGTATGGTAATTGCTACAGTCGAACAGACTTGATTAATTGAGTCTGTTCCTATGTGCTGTAATTACACGAGCAGCAAGGCTGCTCTGATGTGCTGTATAGGTGCCCATAGTTTCCTTCTGTAACTGCAAGTAACACACAGCTTGTAGAAGTTAGGAGAATTTTCACAGATGCAACTGCATCAAATGCAAACTCTTATGGTAGAAATGTGGAACCGTGGCAGCTTGTTTTGTTAATGTATAGGGTCTTGCATTGATGCAGTGCCCCTACATGGCCTTTTTTTCTGTCTCTAGCTACCCTTATACCAAAAAACCTTGGTATAAACAGGATCATAGTTTTTCATGAGTTTACAGGCCAGACTGGTGCCTTCTCTCTCTTAATTTCATTAAGTCAGAAATGTGGAGTAGATCTTTCTCTTTTATGATGGTCAGTTTCCCCTCTCCCTTTAATTGGGGTTTAATTTCAGTTTTGCCTGCAAAAGATTATATTGGAAGCAGCATTTTGGTATGGGAAGGATCAGTTCTTAAAGTAGGGGCCTTCACTGTGATCTCACTCAGCTTCAGTAGATGCAAGACTCTTGTTTGCAATAATGCAATAAATAGCTGGCAACTCCAGCTATGAATGGGAACTTCCTATCTATGTTCTAGTCCCCAACCCATGCAAATAGATGGTGTTTCATGCATGCTGCCTCAGTCAGTAGTGGCCTTGAAAGATGCCACAAAGACATGGCCCCTCTGGAGTATTTCGTAACTTGGAATTCCCCTCGTGCCTGTTTTCTCACTCAGATTTATGTTTGGGAGCAGGTGCCATTCTCCCCCCCAGGCTGTTTCACACATGCACTTTTGCCTTTCAATATTTGCTTGCAGTTCGTGGAAAAGTTCTAACCTGGCAGAACTCGGATATTCTTGCTCTTTCCATGTGGGTTTAGATGAGCAGAGTGAACAGCTGATCTTTTGAAGTGGTCTTTTTCATGCTAGGCTTCCGGCCTTTCCCATCCATGGCTTTGCCACTTTATGACTTCCCTCATCAGTACTAAAAACCTGTCATTCCTAATGCAACATAAATAAGATCCTGTTGCAGTTTCCAATGATCTGCCTATAGCCTCACCTGTGAAGTTATATAAATACCCTTAGTAACTGTGGTCTTGCCGCCTTTGAATAATAATAGGTCTGGATAACAGAGCTAGAGCTTAGAGAAACTGGGGAAGCAATATCATGAGACAGAGAGGAAAAAAACTGAGATGGGCAGAGGAAAAAAGACAAGTGAAAGGCATTTTCTAATCATTCACTCCATTTTGCTGTCATGTTTCTGCTGCTCTGAATCCCTGATTGAAACAGGGGCTTCTCTATCTCAGCTCCAGCAGCACCAGCTCAGCACTGCCAGAGCAGGGGAGATTGGCAGCAGTGTAGGAAGGGGTAGATGAGAAATCAGTGCAGTGCTAGAATCTTCACCCAGGCTGTGATGCGTCCAGATGTCTGCCGCCTGCAGAAATGGAGCAGCGAGTAGAAACAATTCCAGTCCCTCATGAGACTGGGTTTTCTGGTAATTCATAGCAGCTATGGGGAAATGGCCTTTAATTCACTTAACTGATCACTTTATGTGAGCTGATAAATGGCTGTTGCGTTAGCAGAAAGGCAGGCAGTGGGTTGATGTTCTCAGGCTAGGTAAGCATACGCATTTCAGTGCTGTCACATTATTTGACTGCAGGATTGGGCGTTATGTATTTTATTCTGCAATGTGTTATTGAAAGAACAAGTCAGATTTAAAAAGAGATGTCAGTGCACAGTAATTAATTGGAAGTTTAGGGTTATATATATCAAGTTAGTCAAAGGGTATGTTCTGTTCATATAGATGGGGTGTGTGCTCGCACGTGTGTATGTGTGCGCGCACAACAGACCATATATACCTATGGTTTGTTTGTGAATGTATGTAATGACAGTGGCTTCCAATGGTAGAGTACTTTCATCAGAAGTATATTTGAGTAATCAAGTGAACACTCTCAAACAGGGACTTTCACACACATTAATTCAACTATGTTAAATATTCTGTGCATTTAATAGCATAGATCTCACAATGTAAAGCGATACACTTAAGTGCATTAAAAATAAGAGTATAAGATATATATAGTGCAACTAAATTTACATTGTTGTAAAAATCACATTTGTAGAGTCCATTTGTGTAGGTTACTAGTGACTTACAGAGAATAAAACGTGAAAATACTCAGGAGTCTCCCATATGCTGCAATAAAGGATGCATTAAAAAAAAATCCATAAGTACACTGCAAGTGACAGAATGTATTATTTCGCCCCACAGATCAACCAGCTCCTAAGTATCAAGAGCAGTCAGCTGTATTATGAAGTCACTCGTAGTGTTTATTTAATAGAGTGCATTTCAGAGCCCTACTGTAGATTTCTAGCCACTGCAGTCCACTCAGTCTCTCTGCATCTGCAATGGCAAAACTGCCCAATGAAAACAATGCACATAATCGTGGAAGCTTGGGTTGGTTGCCTCCTTATTACAGCTGTGTGTCTGTTGTGACTGGAATACCTGAAGTTGACAGGCCTGCAAGATCCATGTTCTCCTATGTTTGCATGCTACTGCCCTCTGTTGGCCAGTTTTTCATACTGCCTCTGAAACTGACCGTTTTACATAATGTGAAAATAAAACAGGCAGATCACATACAGCTTTATCTATTATTATCTGCCCATGATTCATAGCCTTCTTATAGGTCATGTCCCTAGGAAGCTCCTAGCAGAAGAAGAGTTGTCTAGCTTTTTAGTTTTACATTGTTCTGAACAGAGCAGCCAAGTGCCAATCATCTTCCTGTTGTTTGTTTGCCAAAGTAGCCTAGATGTCATGCGTCTGATTTTTTTTTATTTTTTTTTTCCTTCCCCTCATACAGGTGAAAAAAAAAATGGTAGTATTACACTGGAATACAACTAGCTGAAGGGAGAGCAGAATCAGGCTGCTTGAGTCTGAGGCTCACCCAATTTCTTAGATTTATGATTGCTTCCTATTGCCTTGTCATATCGCTCAAGCTGAGTGAGCTCATCATTGCTTTATATTGGTATGAGGATCTCCCATTATCTCAGGCTTTAATCAGGTGCTGTAAGAAGTTTTCGGGCTGGTAAAGACTTCCCTTGCTGCTGATACATTAGAACCCAGGCCATTTGTATTCAATCTTTCCTAAAAACCTGCCTAATTTGTTGCAGGTTGCCAAGTTAATAATGAGCTACACAGTTATTCAAATACAATTTTTACTTTTAAGAGAACCACTTTTCTAGTCAGCTTAAGCACCACAGCTGTCCTGCACAGCCATTTGATGCAACTGGATATATCCCTATAAACCCTTCTCTTTGCAAGGGCTGAGAAACCTGAGTTTGCTAATTATCTAGTCTCCGCTGTATTGAACAATTCTCATGGGGGTGGCCTTGGTCTGAGGAAAGTGTTATGCAAGAGTAACATAGCTATTCCCCAAGGACCTGAGAATAACTTGTCTCTCAACAGAGTTTATGAGAGGTGCCCTGAATAATTGAAGGAATTAATTTATTTGTGTGAGGTGTAACACTCTTGCTACAGCCATTAGTATGAAGGAGGAGCTGAAAGTTCCTCCTTTGCCTTGTGAGATTTCATTGCAGGTGTCCCCACAAACACATGGGTATTTGTTGCCTCAGTACTACTATTTTGAACCAATACAATTAAATGCCCATGACTCAAAGGTAACTACCAGCAATCAATCCTCTTTAAAATGAGTATGTAGGGGAGAAGACCAAAAGAGACAAGGTCAGAAAACCTCAGAATCTTCTTCTCTGTAATGTTGATACAATCTGTTTCTAGAGAGTTATTCAACGGTAGGTCTCAAAGTGCTTTACCAGAGAAGTAACTTTATTCCTGTTTTACAAATGAGGAAACAGAAGCGCAGGGAGATGAAGCCACCTGAGTCATCTAGCAGCAAAACTGAGAATAGAACTTGGGTCTCTTGAGTCCTTTCCAATGCTGGGTCCACTAAGCCACTTAACTTGGTGTCTCTGGTTAGAGATAAATTAGCTTTCCAGGAGACTTGTCATTTCTGCTCCTCTCTCTACCCTTTCTCTGTCTAAGGTAGCAGTAGAGATTCTTCCATCCAAATATCTCTGCATACTCTGGTGAAAAGACATTAAATAACTTAGTAACTGGTGGTATAAGCTGGGAAGATTTGGGAAACGTTGAATGGCACATCAGAAGTTGAAAGCCAACCCATTATCTTTGCATCTGGAGGTGGATGAACCAACTAAGCTCATTACTAACTAATTATTTTTTTACACTTTTTAGCTTCTATCTGGGAGCACTTAGGGTGCATCGTGAGCTCATGTCAGTGTTAGCTGTGATCAATATTAGATATGCATTGCATGTAGGGCCTGAGTGGCATGTAATTATAAAAAGGTATTGATTTCTGGGAAGAGGTTGCAAATGTACAAATCCTTCTCATAAAAAGCAGTTTGATCTTCAAATGACTTGACTGAAAGTCTTATTTTTCTTAGTAAATAAGATAACTTGCCAAAAAGAATTTTTAAAGTATGATCTGGAATTTTGCTCAGCCCTTCCTACATATTGGATCAAGCAAAAATAATAGGCCAGTATTTCCTCCTCAGTGAACAGACCAGTTCAACTGTACAGTACACCAGTCTTATGGCTCAGAGTCAGATCTCCACTTGCTCATTTTTTCCACTCATTTTTACATAGATGTGGCATGGGTATTTATTCTCTTTGAGACAGAATGGAAGTATTTCCCTGGCAGTGAGGAAGCAGCAGCATTATGTATATTACTGAGGATGGAAATGTGTCAGTACCAGTTGCCCCTTATCTAGCTCATGGTGATCAGCGTGAGTCTAGGTAACAGCAGCCTCTGTGCTGCTATTGCCTGCAGTACATAGTCAGGAAGTTCATCCAGAGACATCCCCCAGACCTTCCAGGTGGGTTTCAGAGCTCAGATATGTGCTCCTCTGTGATGCAACAACAAGCTGATGTCCATTCGAAGTACTGACCTTCTTCCATGCAGTTCACCATTTTTGCTTTGCTTCAGGATTTCTATGGCGTGTCTTGCAATAGGAGCAATGTTCAAGCAGCCATATACTATGGGGTGCCTGTGAATCACCAGGGTGATTGCACTTAAGTTTGACAGCAAAAATACAGTGGTCAGATGCATTATACCTTTTACTTCCTCTGTTCTGTCCTTGTGGTTTTGCTTTAGTCTGGGGACTCATGATCAGGACCGCCGTCGATATCACCCATGTGTCTAGGTTCTGACCCCTTCCTCCTCTCCCCCCTCCTGTATTAAATGCATAAGTTCAGTCGAATTCAGTGGAAGTTTTGTGTTCATCTGAAGGGATAACAGTGCACCTTGATTTCTGGACTGGGACTGGTACAGCAATGGAAGACGTTCATGCCCTATTTCAGAGTCTTTGTTATCTGACTTGTTTATACCAGTATCATGTAAAAAGCCTTCTGACAAACCTGGAAAGAAATGCTTCTATTAGCAACTCGCAAGTCACTTAAGTACCCCCCTGCCTCCTTTGAATTCCTACATGAAAGTATCATAATAGATTATCTGTGTTTGTTGCCCCAACAGCAACAGAGAAGAGAGAAGGAGATGAGGAAGCAGCAGGAAAGGGAGCAGAGGCGCCATTATGAGGAGCAGATGCGTCGGGAGGAAGAGAGGCGACGTGCAGAGCATGAGCAGGTAACCCTCTATGGGAACTGTACCTATTGGTCCTTGACCTCAAATGCTGAGCTGGGAGGTTTAAACTGCATCTACTGAGGATTTCTGATAATGTGTTAGTACTTTGTGAGCAGGTGTCAGTTCATTAAGTTAAATTCAAAGCTGTTCTTTACTCACATTCTTCACCACCTTCACCACTAGGGAGCATATTGCTTAATTGCTTATCTTGGTTTGTTGCTTCTCACAATATTAATTCCGTTCTGTGTTGATCTATTTGTTAGCTGGTAATTATGAAGCCTCTTGACCCACAGTTTCCTACCCCAGGGCTCCCTATGTAAAGTGTTTAATGTCTCCATTTACCATGCCCAGGCTTCCACAGTACCAATCTCTCTTCTCCTTGTAGTTCCTCTTTATAGCACTGGAAGCTCTTGGCTCCTTGGGACAGTGATGTCAAGAGACTTGAAGAATATATGATGCTGATTTAACAGCACCAGCTTTAGAATAGGATATATATGGTGCTTGCTCCAACTTCCTCTCCCCTCTCTCCCCAGCCATTCACAAAAAAGAGACTCAATCCAAGCCCAAAGGCTGTTCCATAGCAACAATTCATATAATTAAGAATAGCCTTAAACTTTATGCTATTCAAGCAATCATCATATGGAAATTATAGTGCATTGTATCCTCAAACCATTGTACAGGCCTTAAGATCCCATGGGAGCCCTGTGTGTGAAATTCCCATTGATTCCACTGGAGTTTCCAATTGACTGCAGTGAGAGTTTCACGAGCAGGAGCTTATGGGTATCATCTCCAAACTAACTGAGGCTTGCAGCCCCTCTGCAAGGTACAAATATATTATTCCCATTCTATAGGTAAGGGAGACGCAGAGAATTTAAAGAAGCAGTTTTTCAGAAGCCCAAAGATAGATGGTTAGTCACTGGGAACTGGGTATATATGCACCCTAAATAACTTGTTCAAAGCCCACAGAGTCATTGCTCTTGGATGCATGATACCTTTGCGGTGGTATAGTAAACCATTATAGTATTATAAACAAGGAGCAGACACATGGCACAGTCCTACACTGAGTAACTTACTTGAATCTAAGAATATCGGAAAAGGCAGGATAAAATTACACTTGGAAGATACACCTGTGTAAGTGTTGTGTGTCTGCAGTTTACCCCATGATGACTGTTTATTGAAGGCAAGCAGGCCTTACCCATTCCTCTGCAAAGCAAGGCAAGCAATAGCAGCCAACTGCGTTTAGGTACTTGAGTTGCTTGAATGTTTGTTCATTCTGGGTCCTAGTTACTACACTGATCTAAATGGCACAGGAGTAAATGCCATGTGTCCAGGCACACCGTGAATGACATTAGCATTCACAAATTTCCTACTTGTTTTTCTGCTCTGACTACTAGCATGTCTCTTCCTCTGCTCACATTGAGCAATTATCACTGAAGTCTCTAAGGGCCAAATTCAGTACCCGCTTTCCCCGCTAGAAATCCAGACTGTCTCCATAGGTTGTAATGAAGTTGATCTGCATGTATGCTGGAGTCGAAACAAAATGCTTCCCTTCAATTATAGCTGTTCCTATTCTTTAAAAAAAAACCCAACAAAACCAAAAACCTCCAAAAAATGATTGTCCAAGTACAGTAAACTGTAAAGCTTTGTGTAACTTCATTCACCAGGAGGCAGGTGAAATGCTCAGGGCTTACAGCTTAAATGAACTGCCTATGGTTCTGTTCAGCCAAAACTCTGGTTGAGCTAGGCCTGAAATTTCTGCCCTTCATCTAGCAGCTCCTTCCTCTTCAGAATTACTGTTTCTTCTTCTCTTCTCTTTTCCCCTTTGATCCCTGCTTCCCATGCCTCCAAGGAATACATCAGACGACAGTTAGAGGAGGAGCAGAGACAGTTAGAGATCCTGCAGCAGCAGTTATTGCAGGAGCAAGCTCTACTTCTGGTAATGGGGAGACCTGCATCCCTGCATACTTGCTTTCTGTCTGTAGTGTGCTTGCATATGTTTGTTTGTGTGTACCTGCATCCTCTGAGTGGGCAGGATAATGTGGAGCTGTAGAGCCTGACTGCATGGGTAACTGCTACATGGATTTAATTTCTTTCATCCCATAAACCTCATAACTATCCAGTTCTCCATCACTTCGGTGTGCAAAGAAAAATGTGCTGAGCATTGTTTCATGATGCAAGTGGAGCCATGTTCCAAAATCTGTTCTGTTTTTCATCAGTTATGTGACCTCTGATTCGGTAGCATTCACTGTGCATGCCTTCTCCCTTCCATCTGGTTCTGTAATGGTGGCATGCATTTGTCTTGATTATAAGAGGAGACCCTTTTTCATTCCCTCTGTTTCTTGCCAGTTAATTTTTCAAGTTGTTTGCAGCGTGCCAGAATGCAGTAAAACTGCACTTAACAAACATGCTTAGCTTGTTGAATTTGATGGCAATATTTTATTTGCAGACTTCTAGTTTTTCATTCCTGACTGGAATATTTTGTGCCCTCTACATGCTATTTTACCCTTCAGACATTATTACTTTTTAAATTCACTATTTCCTCAATTGCCCTTTTTTCCCCCCCAAGTAAGAATTCTATTTATAACAATTGTTTTGTTTTGTTTTTTCCAATCTACAAAGCTCGTTATTTGTCTCTCTTTCCCCTGGTTTTATTTAGGAAAAAAGAACTCCTATAAATCCCTCCTTTTTAAATACTCTTGTTAAGTATTAATGATTTATTAATTAAACCTTTAAAAGCCTGAGGGATTCAAAGAGAGAATTTAATTGTCTTGGCTGTGCCAGTGTTGCCACAATAAACTGCTTTTATGACGCTCTATGTGCCATCAAGTCCAATTGGCTTCGTATGAACTGAAGATACATGACACTGATCTGGGTTGGCCCGTTGACCCCTTCCCCCTCAAATAAATACACATACTGAAAAATCTGGGGGAAAATTGTTGCAACTCTAAGCTCAGTGAGGTTCATACATTATTGAGTAGCTTTGTTTGATCAACTCTATACAAGCATTAACCTGCTTCTCTCTTTTTTGGGGCGGGGGGGAACGTAAAGGCTGCTGAGGAGATCTCAAGGCAAAACCTCCATTTGAGATGTGGCTTTAAAAATGAGTGATTTAAAGCTAAAGGACCTGGCACCTATTTTGTTGTCCTTCAGCCAGGTTTAAACCCGATGGGGTTGGGGGGGAAGTGAGCAAGGAAGTCTCCATTGCGTACGGCAAATCTGAATTTGGACTTAAATTCTCAAACTTCTTTAGAAGCCTGAACCTTTCATTCGCTCTGTGTAACAACTGCTTGCCCTGAGCGTATGTCTGCCTAATACAGTGTAGTGCTGTTTTGAAACATAGATGCTAGTTCTAAACAAGGTGCCGCAGGTACCCAAAGCAGCATAGCCATTGTAGCAAAGTGCTCTGCCCAAGTTAATTTACCCTGTTTGGTTAGAGCCTGCTCTGTCACACAATGTTGTGCCATGTATATAGGTCATGATTAACTCTGGCTGGGCTGCTTGTGTGAACAGCTGCTCACCAGTACAGACAGGCAGTTTGCAATCTTGTCCGAAGTAACTACTTTTTGCAATGCCTTTTAATAAGCTACATGTTGCTATAGCCGATTTCAATATCGGAAGCAGCTGCAGAGACTCTAACTTAACATGTGCCTACACTGATATTTAGGGTTGACTGGAAGGTCACCCAGAACTAGCCTAAGACACATGAGCTGCCCTTCCATAGCTTTACCAGGCCACACAAACTATACCAAAAACATCCACATTTTGTTTCTTTATTTCTTGAGTGCAGCATTAAGATATATCTGAGCTTCCCTTGTGGAGCCCTTCTAGGAATAAGCCCAAGGACTGTTTGTCTTTCCACTTTGGCTTGTTCTCTTTACAAGCATTAGGAAGGGGACGTAGAGTATGAAGGGGCCAGAAGGTGGGAACCAGAGAACAGTGGGCTTGCTGAGCTGAAGGCCTGCATGCATTGCAGAAATGGGAGGACTAGGAGGCAAGGAACACTGGGATTTGCTTTATACCCGGAAGTTGAGTAGAGCTGCCAGAGGCAGGCTGGGATGCAGCCAGGGGTCAAGCTGAGAAGTCGACATTGGACATGGTTGGTGGATGTGAGCTTGAGGATGACCTTAAGGTCAACCCTAATTATCTGTGTAGATATAGACAAAATTAAAAGTCACATGCTAGGCTTGGCTTCAGCCATACGTCTTTGTGGACCCATGCTGTTGTATTGTTGTTCTGGGTAGGAGTATAAGCGCAAGCAGTTAGAGGAACAGCGGCAAGCAGAGAGGCTGCAGCGGCAACTTCAGCAAGAGCGAGACTACCTGGTGTCCCTACAGCAACAGCAGCAGCAACAACAGCGACAAGAACAGAGGCCAGGAGAGAAGAAGCCACTGTACCATTACAAGGAGGGGATAAATGCCAGTGAGAAGCCAGCTTGGGCCAAGGAGGTAGGAAAGTGTGATGCACTTGTTGGCACCAGTTCTTTACTCATTTGTATTATCAGTTAGCTCCTTATACATGAAGAACAGGGGCGGATCACAGTTCTGTTTGATATTTTTTTCACAACATTTCCTGGGTCAGATGCCAGATTGTCTTCCCCTGTGTCACTCTACTGGCCTGGTTTGGAGATGCTTGCAATTAATTACACTGACAGGAGGTCTGGGTATGGAGAGAGGTTTCCATATAGAAACTCAACAGGATTCAAGAATGTCAACTGTAGTTATCTTTGTGCTTCAGTTACGGTTGACAGTTCCTGCTGCCAGGCCAAGAATAGAGTCAGGAGGCTCTGTTCTGTGGTATAATTATTACTAGGGTGCCAGTTTTTGGATGACAATTGACAAAGTACAAGTCAGTCACTCTGAAGAGGATTCCTTTGCCCTGTTCAGACTTCAGTTACGTGCTGACCTTGGAGCTCCAAGGTGTGTACAGTGATTGCTGCAAGTGGAAGGTTTTTTTCTCCTGTTACAGAGATTATGCATTGCAATTTGTCTTGTAGAGCGACTGTTGTTCTCTGCTTTCAGGAACGTAAACTCTGCTGACAGTCTTTTTTTCATAGAAAAATAGGGAATGGCATCAATTCCTGGTTGTTTTAGAATTTGTAAAATCTGCATGCTTAAGCACCACCTAACTGAACAGCCTTGAAGGAGGTAACACATGCAGAGGCAGTGGAACGCTTGGGATCGTATCCATTCCTCTTCTCTTTTCCCTACGCTTGTGTTCTGGTCACATGCTAGCAGGAGCACTGTGCATTATTGCTGTTTGTTTGTCCTAGAATGCTTGTTTTAATGGTTTAATTTTGTAATTCTACTCCCAGGTACAACAACGATCTCTTAATAACCCGCCTGTTCTTCCAGCTAAGCAGAATCATTCTTCTGTTGCCAGACAATTGGCATCCTTCAGTCCTGGCAGAGATGCAGCTTCACAGTTCAACATTAAGCCGCCTTCTGATCTTTCCAAGTCACAGCCCTCAGCTACACCAAATCCACAACACCTGCAAGCATCATATCCTCAGAAACTGAGGCAGTTAGCTACTGCTAAGCAAACACCAGTATTGCCAGTTATTACCATTTCTGAACCAACACCTCAGGTCCAGCAGTACACCCAGAGGGGCAGAGAAGCTGGTCCAGCATATTGTCAAGATAGGCTTGGGCTTCGAAAACAATCCAGAAAGAAGGGCTTTGTGCTCTCCTTCAAAGGGTCCCGCTCTCAAGGATGCAGTCCAGTCAGAACATCCGAACTGGAGGCGAAGTGTGTTTCTTCTCCCAATATTTTAAAAGCAATGCATTCACATTTGCCTCGACAGGGGGTAAAAAAGGACTTTAAGGAAGGTAACGGGGACAGGAGATGGAAGCTTAAACACTCACATGTGCCTAAAAGTGCATTGGTTCCCTCAAGAAAAGGCAGCCCACAGGGGCGTGATAACCTAAACTTAAGCCAGTCCAGCCCAGAGCACCTGTTGAGAAAAATGAAGTGTCAAGCATTTAATCAGAATCACACTTCTTCCAAGGAAGGTTCACCAGCATGGCTCCTGACACCTACAGACCGCTTGCATGCACAAATACAAAAGAGAATAGGACGGAGCCTGGAACAACTTCCCCTCGCATCTCTGGGCTTTTCCCCACAAAGTTCTTATTTGAATGTACCCATATCGGCTCCTTTAACTTCTGGCTCTCGTTCACCTTCTTTGGACTCTCTCATATCTCCCCTTAATTTCAGTTTAAGTCAGTCTCCCAAAGCTTTCAGTAGCAGTAGCACATCTTCAGAGAGAACCCTGGGATCATTCTCTAACATTTCTGGTTGTTCTCCCAAGCTTTTACCTCACGTACATAATGGCAAAAAGTTTATAGATATGCCTGCGGACAAGACATTCCTGTCATCAAGTACTCCTGATTTGAGATATGCTAGGCAACATAGCCCTGAACCACCTCTGGTGGGTGACATCTTCTCTTGGTTCCAATGAGCAAGCGCTTGCCAAATGTATATAAAACTTGGTGCTTTCTTTTGGGCTTTGGCGGTGGTGGAAATGTGTGGCAGCAAGCAGGGGAACAGGCTGAAATTCCATCTTTAGAAACCCTGTTTTAAATGAATATTTTACATATGCCTCTGGCATTTCAGTATTTTTAAATCTATCTATGAAAAGATTTCTAAAAACAAATCTTGAAACATTCTTTGCTGTTTGGGATAAGGGAGGACAGTCCTAGTTAGGGCTTTTAGTTTCAAAGGCAAGGGCCTGATTCTGTTACTACTGGTCATGGACATGGTGAGTAGTAGGGCTGTGCAAAATGGATGTCTCATTTTGATTTCGAATTCAGCTGTTTCAGAGGACAGTGATTCGTTTTGGTGTTGCGGATCACTGTTCCGTTTCAATTCGGCCAAATCTGTTTTGGAGTTTAGACGCTGTTTCAGAGATTCAGATTGTCTGGGAAGAGGCAGGCACAACTAGGCAGCTGCAAGTTCTCTCGTGGCTCCTTCGGCTGTGCCTGCCTCTCCCCAGGCAGGGGGAGCAGTGGGAGAAGCCCCCATGGCTGCCCTGCCTGGCCCCATCCCCTGCCCAGCACTTCAAACCCCCCCCACCCCCCCCCAAAACAAAAACAAAAAAAAACCTGTGGGCTGTGGGGATTGCCCCCCTGCCTGGCACCCACACAGCAGCTGCCTCATGGCACAGGTACAGTGTAGCTCACAGGATGCTGCGTGCTGTCTGGGAGCTGGGACTGAGCAGTACCTGGAGCCATCCCAGCTCCCGGACAGCGCGCAGCACTTTGCCAAGCTGTGCTGCACCCACGCGATGTGACAGCTGCTGCTCGGGTGCCGGGGGGCGGGGCACACGGAGTTTTTTGTTATTTTTAATTGCCAGGCTCTGCCACGTGGCCCCAGAGCCCCGCTGGCTGCTGCCAGAGCCGGTGAGCCTGGTTTTTGCAGGGGATGTGGGGTTGTTTTTTGAGTAGTAGCTTTTTTTGTAAGTCACCCCATGTTCTAGCACATAAGCAAGTGCATTATGTGAGTAAAAGCAGCAGAATCTGCCCCTCAGCCTCCTGCTGAATTGCACGCTGCAGGAAAATGGTGATTTACTCTTGCGTTTAACGTTTCCACATTTCATGTATTTTTAATCACTAATTTGCCCCTATGATAAGGTCAATTTTCTAACAAAAGGGAGAAAAATGACTAACCTACGGAATATGAGATGCATCTGATATATTGGAAGACATGACTTATTACTTTAGAGAATATCCATGCACATACATAGGCAGCAAAACTTAGATATTAATTATAGATATAGATACCAATATCTAAAGAATTTTCACTAGTACCTCCCCTCATTTTGTATTTAAGAGGTAGTTTGGGCCACCCAAACTTACTGGAAGCACTAAGCTACTTGCTTCCTTAAGATCTACTGTTGTAGGGTGCATAATATGATAATGGATGACTCAGTCTAGTTGCAAGTGGTCTAAGTCTTTTCATTTTCTATAGGTACACAAAGTGGAGAGGTTCATTTCTTAACTATACCTGCAAGGCATACAGCATGTGCTATTTGCTGTCTCATGCTATTTGTTCCTCTGGTACCTTGCATCACTAGTGCTCACAGGTTTTTTTGTTCTGTTTTTCCCCTGGCACCCATTCTGTTGCATGCTGACAGATGCCCTTTTTTTTTTTGGTTGCTTCCAGGCACTCTGGTATTTCATGCTGTTGTGCCTGTTGGCTTTTGGACATGGTAGAAATTGTGTGACACACTAAACTGGTTCTTTCATGTGATAAGTTAAATACCAACTTTAACTCCTTGTTTCTTCATGATTTCCTGTCATGCTTTCTCCATAATTATTCTTGGGTTAAGAGCAGTAGGTTTAATATGTTTGGGGCCATATTATCACAGCCAGGCTCTTATCCACTTTTTTAATCATTTTCACAGTGTTTTTATAAGTGGGGTGATAACTGTTTTTAGGCACTGGTATAAAACGCTTCTAAATGCCATATGGTATGCTCCTCGGTGTTGTTTATAACACTTATATAGCGCAGTAGGTATAAAAAAAATCTAATAAAAGACTCAGAAAATAAAATTTATGCTGTAAATAGAGGCCTGAAGAAGTACAAAACAAATAACAGATGGGACAAGAATGTGGATGTTCAGGAGTGTAGGCTTGACACAACAGCTGTTTTTTACAGGAACCCCGTACAGCATCCAAAATACAGCTTACACGCAGGGTCTGAATTGGGTAACTACCCGCTGTTATGATATCCTATTTTACCCCAGCATAATCACCTTCTTGTGCCAGTTGCTGTTACAGTATAGAAGATCCCAAAGGTGTCCAGTGTTAGCAGAGTTCACTATTGAACTGAACTCCCTGTTATCCACAACCCTCCCAAATCGGGAGAAGAAGAGTAAATTTGAACTTTGGAATCGCAGCTCAAAACTGCTGTATCTCAATGCATCATGGAACCACTTTACCCCTTTCTTATCAGCGTGCACAATCACTTGGTTTAACACTGTGCACTCTGGGATGTGTACATTTAAATTTGCTATATTATCGACACAGAGTTCTCCCCAGTTTCTGCTTCCCGGGTAGTTCTTTCATACTCCTCACTCGTGTATTTAAAGCCTTTTTATCCTAGCTTGCTGGTGCAACTTCCTGCTCGTGTGCCAGAGTCACCTGAAACACTCTTGTGTCACAACCCTGACTAGAGCATTTCCTAGGCTCTTAACTGTCCCACAGATTAAGTGGTGTTTTACGCTAAACCTAACTGGATCTATTAGGGAATGGATCAAAAGCTCCTGGTGCTCGGGCTACTAATGCCTTGAGGGAGCAGTTACTGTGTGCTGCTCATCTAACCACTCTGTGCATCTGGAGTGATGTTTTGCAGTGTGACTGCTCCTACTCAACCTAAATTGAACTGACTGCATGTAAGACAAGCCCTGAGCTTGATCATGCAGTAGAAAAATTTGTACAAATGTTCAGGAGAGTGGGAAGGGTGGCCGCATGCTGAATCTTTGGTCCTGCATTGGAGGACTCAATTCAGTTGTTCCTGAGGGAGTTCAGAGCAGCAGAAACTGGCCTTTATAGTGCTTTTACATATATTTATACTTCTCTTAGGGTTCATGGTTTCCACTGCAGCTGTGTGTCACTGTAAATACCGGTCTTTGCAATATCAGACTCACATTTTAGTTCCTCCCTCAGTCTACCTCCCTTTGGTTGTTCCTTTTCACTTAAATAATGCATCCAGCTTCCACTCTCCATCTCTCTGGGATGCTGCTGCCAGGGAAGCGGCTTTTTGAGGCGATATTAAGAATCTTGAATTATGTAAGAAAAGGCCAGTGAATTGGACGGATATTAGATTCCTGGAGACTTGCATTGTGAGCACTTTTCCCCCTCTCTTTAATGAGATAATCGAATAGGATTCCTGAGGATCTGAACTGGGGAGTCCAAAAATGCCTCTTCTGATACGTTGTAGAAGCAAAGTGTTTTGTAAAGAGCTGCTTGTAGGCAGAGGAAGATGTATCCTTGTCTCTCTCCTAGTCCATAGCTCCCTCTTTCATCCCCCAGCCACCTCCTTCCTCCTTCACATGGGCTGTGAGATCCTCTATAATCAGCTACACATTATGGCTCGGCACTGTCAACAAGCTCCCAAAGTTGGCTGGAGAACTCTCCAGTTTCATCGTTCTTGGCTGCTGTAGCGCTGAGGCTTGAATAATAGGTGGATTTACTGGAACTCCTTTGTGACAGATTGAAATAGGCTTGTTGTTGACTGGCCTGTATCCCAGTATTTATGCAGATATACATACTTATTCAAAAGAAATGCTATTTCTCTCTCAGCTCTACTTCCTGCTTTGTATACCCTGCTAACTCTCTTGCAGGAGTTGATGAACTGATCTCCAAACAGCCACTGATATATTATGCACAATGCACCTCTAAGTGGGAGAGTTTATTTGCACTTTTTGGACACTGAGATTAGATAGTCATTCATTACCTTAGAAACATCCTTTTAAATCCTTTTAGGGCTTTACTTTCTGAGCAGAGAAAATCCCCAAAGGACATAGCCTTTTGCTTCCTTCTTTCCCCCCCCGTATCGGGTTTGTTCCTTTGTTGTCTCTTAGGGCCTTTGTACATGCCACAAAATTGACCTTTAAAGCAACTTAAATGCCCTTTTGCTCCGCTGTAATGGCATTGCTGTTTGCACACTTGGCAGCGTATTCCGCTTTAAATGACTTTAGTATGTAGCAAGGTAAAACATCTCCAAGATGTTAGGTAGCAAACTAAAACAAAGTGCAACCATGTACGGGGCGCTGGAAGCTGATGTGCTTGAGGCTTGGTGGGCCCCATGTAGCCCCGTGCAGCCCAGGGGCTGTGGGACCCAGCGGCAGCCTGTGCAGGCGGGCTCCACTGAAGGAAAAATAAAGTGGCGAGCTTGATTTTCTTTTTCTTTTCTTTCTTTCTTTCTTTTCCCTTTTTTTTTTCCCCCCCGGAGCCTGCATGTCTTCCTGAGCTGTGCAGGGGCCCAGTGTTTCCCTCCATGGCTGCAGCAGGGGGTTGGTGCTTCCTTCTGCAGCTGCAGCGCCCCCCAGGACCGCCTGGGCTGGGTGTCGCCTGGGGGGGTCCCCATGCAGCTCAGGGACCACTTGGCTTGCTGGCAGCTTGCCCTTCCCCCCCCCCCCCCCCCCCCCCCCCCACACACACACCCCCTCTGCTGCCAAAGAGGCAGGTAAGGATCGGGCCTCCACCCTTGTGTACAAGCCACAGGAGTTTAGTTCAGTTTAATTCTCTCTAAATTGAAGTGGTATTTTTAAAAACCCACCGTTTCAATTTAGGGAGAACTAAACTGACCTGTGGCGTGTACAAGCAGCCTTACTCACTTGTCTGGAAGATTAGCTTCGAAGAGTAGTTTTTGCAATACATTGGAGCTTCTAAACATTTTATGCTGCCTTTCTTACTTGAAAAAGTTGCTGTTCCTTCCACATAGATGCATGCAATTTTTATTGTTTTAGAAGCTGATCTCTAACACCAGTTTATGCAGGCCACAGTTCACATGAAAGACGGACAGCAGCTATATACAGTCATAGTTATACAAATATATGTTGTGTGGGTACTGTTGTCCACAGTATGCTGTACAACCAGATTTCAGTAACACTTCCACTGAGTGTTTGTCTGTGTTTCCTGACGCTTCTCTATTTGCACCTGGATTAGCTGGAAGTAATTGGCTTTGCTTTAACATCTGTATTAGTAAATCACCTTTTGTGCACAGTACATAAGCAGATGATAGAATCATTCTTTCTAGATCAAAATAAATGACCTTCTTGCTGCCATGTTCATTGCTTTTTTTTTCAAATATAGCTAAAGCTCTCCCTTGGTTGCTCATGGCTAGAGGTAAGGGCACTCCTGTCCATGGGAATGCACTGCTGATTGTTAGCACGGGGCTTTGATCTCCTAAAGCTTTTTTACAGATGGCATCTTCTGGACACACCCTCTTGCAGCTGGCAATGTTTCCTTGAAGCTTTGGTTTTTTCCCTTTCAGATTGAAAAGGACAGGTTATATGTGCAAAATATAAGTTGTCTTTTGGTTTCTTAAAAATGCATTTACTGTACTATCTGCCTGATCTTTTGGATTTCACACTCCATATGGTAGCCTACTATATTTAAAGGATATGGGTTTTTTCTATATTTGCATGACTTGGTTTTCAGTTGCCTTTTACTATTTTCGTGGGGCTTTCTATTCTTTCAGAGGCTGGAGCTACCATTAAAAGATTTCCTGGTGATATGATCAATTTATGATCTCAGATTTTGCAAGCACAAGTCAGATGATCAGTACTATATAACATGTTGCAAAAAATATATAATCTTTTCTTTAGCTATAATCTCTTGGAGCAATACCAAGTTATGCCTGCGATAAGCTTGGCAGGGCTGGGGAACTGCTTTCAAAGCCAACTTGTATAGCCATTTTGGAGGTTTTTTTCAAATAATACTAACATATTTCAAATGCCCAATGAAACAAAAATGGACGCCTTGGATATGGGTTAAGAAACTAACACTGAACTGCATTTAGAGACATTCTAAGAAAACAGTTCAGTTTAAGCTTTGGAGAGGCAGTAGGCATTTGGATACAACATACCCTTGACACTATTAAGATAACAATTGAACTTTTATAGTGGGGAACGCATCCATATTAATAGGGGCAAAGTCTGTGCCGGGGAAAACCTGGCACAGCCCCTCTGGCCTCAGACAGTGAAGATTAATAAGGATGTGATCTCAGATTAGGGAGCCCTTCAGAACATGGGTGCTTATCCAGAAGGCATCCATGGCGTTTCATTGGTGGCACAGTAGTTGCTCTCAGCTCTTCTGTCCAGCAAGGAAAATGAGCCAGTATGAAGTACTTCTTTTTAGGTCTCCTTTTTACCCCTTATCTACTTCAAGCTTTCTCCTCTGACCCTGACTGTTGATCCAACAGCTTACTTGATGCTCCACTTATGTTGCAGGAAGCAAATGGGATCTAATAGGTAGGCTGCAGAGAGGGAAGGAGTCTAGAAAGAGAAGGGAAAGAAGATTGAAACATTAAATAAGGCGGAGAGAAAAATGGAAAGATGGGGAAGATTGGAGCAGGGTAGAGGAAGAAGAGAGAAAATAGGTAAGACAGGAAAAGTAGCAGAGATGTAGAAGATCCATTCCATTGGAAGGAAGGTATCAGCAAGGAGATGGTACCTCCAGAAGAAGTGGCAGAGGCAGTAGGAAGTGGAAAGGAGTCAACTGATCAGATCCAAGGTATGGAAGAGAATGTCATATTCAAAATAAATCCTATCTAGAAAGGTTAGAAGTGTGCTCACCCTGCAAAGTTAGCTTTGTTATTTGGACCTTTTCTTTCCTACCTCTTTCTCACCCTCCCACTCTGTGTTGTGTTTCTTTACATTTTTATTTCTACCTCAGCTGCAGTGCTGGTTTCTGTCTATAGTTTCCTGCTGGGTCTCATTTAGTGTAACCCACTGAGGAACTAGGCAGCTTCCAGCTTCATCATCCCCACTCCCAGGCTTCTTTTATTTAAATAGGTGGGTCTACAGCTCCAAAATTACCACTTCCATTCATCTGCATTCATAGAAGCACTTTCTTCTTTAAGTTTACCCCAGTATGCTGCTTAGAATTAATTAATGAATCATTTGGTTCTGGGGTATAGAAAAGTGCATAAAATGTGTTGATTGGAAATTAAGAAAAATGGCTATACAAGTGCTTAGAGTATGCCCTGGAAAGGCAATAAGGTGACTTGTGTTTAATTTTTTACTCCTTTGTTACCACAGGTAGAGGAACGTTCCCGACTTAACCGGCAGAGCTCCCCTGCCATGCCTCACAAAGTGGCTAACAGGATATCTGATCCAAACCTGCCTCCTCGTTCAGAGTCGTTTAGCATTAGTGGGGTACAGCCAGCTCGGACACCACCCATGCTCAGACCAGTGGATCCGCAGGTATGGTGCTTTAACTCTAGGTGCCAGGGAGTTTAATTACAGGAACCAAGAGGCTGGTTGGTCTGGTAAGATAGCCACAACAATTGTGGATCATAACAAAATAAAATTTTAATACACAATTTTCAGTTCTAAATGTGCTTGTAAAGAAGGGCAACATCTGCATGTATACTACATGGAATACTATTACAAGGATTTGTGATCTTGTAAGTGCTTTGTGGTATGATTATGAATTGAGGACAGTATTGTTATACTCTTTTTCCTCCCCTGCCAGCATAACCTAAGATTGTAGGATACATTATGGTGGTCTGGGTCTTTCTTTGAAGCATCAGGTGTTGTCTGTTGTTGAAGTAAAGTTGATGAACCATTGGTTTGGTCCAGTATGACAATCCCTCGGTTTCTTCTGGGAACCCTTTATACAAAGAATTAAAGTCAGAGGGTCTTGTATTGTGGACCAAGTCTGGCTTGAGTTTAAGGGTCATTGGTTTATAGAGTTTTCTTGTTTTCTTTTTTTTTTTTCTTTTGTACTCTTTTCATGAAGATTTGCTTTTACATTTGATTAACATCAATGCATCATCACAAATACATGAACATGCATCTGGAAAGGGAATTAGTGGAATTAGGATAGGAATATGTGGGCAATCACCACTTTAAAAGCTAATGCCAGCCACAAGTTACAAAAGCACACTGCCACAAAATGTAGTAAGAGTGTTGAGATAGGGACTGTTCTGCTATCAGAAGTGCAAACACAGCTCCTTGTATATCTGAAGCCAATATTGGATACAAAGTCTTTACCCCAGCTCTACAGAAGGATACCCAGATGACGAATTCTGTCCATATGTGGTATATGCGTCCTCTTGACTCTTTAGTTATATCCATGTAACAGAACCTGAACTTTAACTAGCTAATGAAATCCGTGGGACAGAATATGACTCTTCAGTATCCATCTCTTACTGTTTTTAGATGGAGTCAAAATTAATAAAATCCCATTTCACATTCACCTTTGTGCCTGCCAAAATTGAATTATGCTTTGTCCCTTTAACAATTTCAGGTTATTATGATTTTTTGGAAACAACCTGATGTTCTCTTTCAACCAATTTAAAATGTAGATTTTTTTCATATACTAAAATGCTGATGACAGACTGAACGTTTTAACCATGAAGAGTAGTATACGTGTATGTGACCATGTGTTTATAGACTTGCACACATATATGCATATAAATTCCATGTTCACCCCGATGTTAAAAAAAAAAAAAGTCCGAGTCTATGTTACATCAAAGGAGCCTTTGCTTAACTCTCTTCTGATCTTGTAAAGCACAAATGAGCTTATGAGGGCTATCTCTGTCTACACAAGGTTCATGAGAAAGAGATCTGAACTGTTGCATTTTAGGAGTTCTCAGATGATCCTTGGTGTCTTCCCAGCTCCAGAGCTTCTTTCTCCCACAGGTCTATGGGATAGGCTGCTTTCTGGCTAAATAGCTGGATTGTGGAAATTCACATCATCATTGCTATTTTTTTTTTTTTTTTAAGACATCAGTCTCAGACTGCTTGGAAACTGAAGCGGTTTCCTTTGATTTATTTTTTCCATCTCTTTATCTTTAATTATTTTTACATACCTAAGAAACTCCATCTAAAACGCTGGTTACGGCGTATTAAAGTTGCATGGTAAAGAAGGTAAAAGTCAAGGAATACCAAGGTTAAGCGTTCATAAGCTACGCAAGTATATGTTACAATATTTGAAAATACTAAGTGCATAAGCATAAGTTGCCAGAGTCAGCTTTTATGTGCAGTCCTAACTTTGGCATTTCCTGTCTTTAAAGTGCTGAACTATGCAACCTTACCATTCCTTTAACATAGCAGTTCATGCCAAACAGGCAAACAAAAAAACCTCTGTAAGTCAGAAGTTCCTGAAACCAACAGGCAGTGCTGATCTCAAACCCTAGGGCTCTTTTTTCAATGGATTTGACCTATTAATTGACTTTTTTTTAAACTTTTTTTTTTTTCATTTTGTACTGATAGTTTTGTTTTGACTTGGTGCTTAGATTCCACATCTGGTCACTGTGAAATCCCAAGGAAGCTCCTTGTCTGGCTCTCAGTCACTGCATGAACAGCCTGCAAAGGGGATGGCTGGGTTTCAGGAGGCTCTGACGGTGACCTCTCACCGCACTGAGATGCCAAGGCAGAACTCGGACCCCACCTCAGAAAACCCTCCTCTCCCCCCTCGTGTTGAAAAGTTTGACCGAAGTTCTTGGTTACGACAGGAGGAAGACATTCCACCAAAGGTAACATTTGTCTCGCTCCTAACTTTCAGAGCTAGAAAGAAGCCATCTCAGAGCTAGCCCCCCATGGCACCTCAGCACTGCTCAGTGCTGCGGGGCAGAGGGTGGAACTCTGGGGCTTCTTTCTTAGTTGGTGGAGTTCACATCCTGTTACGCTCAGGGGCTGATCCTTTGAAGCTCTCGGAAGATGATCATCAGAAAGGATCCTAGCTGCTCGCAGCTGATCAGCAGTTTTCAGGTTTGACCCCTGCTGGCAGCGGTGTTCATATAGGCAAGCCTAGGAGATGCACTAGGTTGACATTTTAGTACAAGTTGCTGAGTAGATGCTGTTAGCAAATCTCTGGCACATGCACACCACCACTAAATAATATTGCCTTGTGATAAATAGCAAAGAAAGTTCTCGAGCCTGATTTGAATCCAAAACAAATCAATGTCTCCCTTCCTGAGGGGGGGAAAAATACTTTCTGCTTAAATTGAATTATTAGCAACATAAAATTTGTCATACTCAATAAGACTGGTCATTCTAGGTTAGTATCCTGCCTGCAGTCGTAATCAATACCTAATGGAAGACTTGTAAAGGCTCCAGCAGCTTTATTCTTTCATTGATATTATGGCAGCTGCTGGCAGACCTTCTTTAATTAAGACTCTTCTGGTACAGTATTTCAATCGTATTGTTTATACACCTTTTTGGGGGATGAATTATAACTTTGCTGTTAAGATTTCCCTTAGACTGAACAAGCTCTCAGCCCAGGAGCATATTTATGAAGAAAAAAATTTCCGCAAATTGATTGTGACAGTGCAGTGAACAGTATTTTTCCATGATTTAGATGGAGTTTTGCCATGCTTTAGCAAATAAGCAGTTTGAATCTGAAAACAAAACATCAGCCACTTGGGCAAGGCACTCATAGTGGAACTCATAGTGACATGTTGCCTCAGCATTCAATATTACTTACATTTTTGGTTACTGTATTGTGATTAGGATACATGAGTGCATACCTGAAGGGGAGAACAAGCTGACTGCAATCTTTTAGTATGGCATGATACAACCCCTGTTCAGAGAAATGCAAATACCTTGAATAGTTCCCACGTTGCCTCTAGCCTTCCATTCCTGAGCTTTGCTGTTCTGAAGTTGAGAGCAGGACTGCTCTGGTAACAACTGCTACCTGCCAGGATTTTGGGAATCTAGGCAATAGAGATTCAGATCTAGGCAAAGGGCAGTTAAATGATCTACCCAGGAATATAGACAATGATGATAGGATGACTAGAGACATCTTATCAGTATTCTTCAGTGCTCTGCTAGGAGATCCTACTGATCTGTTTAGAGTATCTGACAGGGTTGGGTAAGAACTGTTTTGACCTGGTGTTATTAATGTCCTTCAATTGACTATCAGAGTGTTATGTTAAGCAGTTGCTCATCTCCAAGGGGTCTTGCTTACAGGGTTTTATGGCAATTTCTGCAGTTCACACCCTATTCAATGTGTACATGAAGATACTATGAGAGCTTGTGAGATAAGTAATAGAGCCCTTTATTTAATATGCTGTTGGTACTCATTTCTTCTCGTGGAGCCTGGACAGAACCATCTTCATCTCGTAGTGTTTCTCTCTTAGTATATCCTGGAGATAATGACATGCATGAAAGTTAGTGGATATAAGCTCAATCCAGATAAGAGGGGGATGTTTGAGGATAGACAGGAGCTGTGTCTGTACCTTCAGCTGATGTCTGCCTGTCGTCAAAGTGCTGGGCAATTGGGGTCTTACTAGATTTGTTACCATTCCTGAATTCCCAGATAATGGCAGTGCTTTCAAAAGTTCCTTTTCATATATGTTCCTTTCCGTCAGAAGTCAGTCTTGAGAGCCACTCAGATATTTCATTTGCAGGTTGCTCAGAACGGTGGCTTTCTGCATTTAGACAAGGCAAACTCAACAATTACATTACATTGCAAGCATGTTACACCTGTGGGCAACATAACTGCCCCACCAGCCACAATTTTATTTCTTGGTGAAATTCAGGAAACTGGTTACAGTCTGCTACAGCCTAATTAATCTGGGGCACATAACAATCTAGTTCATGCAAAGAAAGCTTCTCACTTGTGACACATTCAGCAAGGATGCTTCTGCTGTTGGACCCCACGGAACCAGTAGCTTCTGAGTCCCAAACTCTTAGTGCTGAATTTGAAAGTCCATTGGAGATCCAAATAGGTGTCTAATTTCAGAAAACAACAAGAATGCACAGTGCTTTTCCTGATTCAGGCATTTTCCTCACTGTGACTGTAGAACTGTGTACAGTAATATTCAAGCTGGTAACACCACAGTTTCTGGTTCTTCAAAGAAAATTGGTTGGTCATTTCAGTTGTGCACAGAGTATATGTTTCCAAATGTGGGGAAAATATCATTTAGATCAGTAGATTACATCTAGAATGGCAGTGGACCTGTTATAAATTAATATGATCAATAATTATTGTGAAAATTCTGGCTCACATCAATAAAGTCACAGTTGGGATTTACGCTCAAACCTACTGCAGAACCATAGGAATTGTCATACCATATTTGTACCAGAACCAGATGCTTCAGAGGAAGGTGAAAGATATTTCATTAAAGACAATGACGAAGTAATATATCCATATGGGAATTTTGTTTTTAACCAGAACAGTTGTTGCCTAGGTATGTATGCCCATGGATGTGATGTTCTCCTTCTCTCTGTTCCAAATTTTTTTAGCCTCCCTAATACAACTATGAATATTCTCATTGTTACCTAAAAAATAAAATAATAGTAATAATAATTTTTGGCCTTCATGCCATCTTGCAGCAGGCAGTTCCACAGGTAAGAATCACTCTTAGCTCTTTCCAAGGGGTCTAGGTATTGCATAACTTTCTGCACAGTGCATTGAATCTCTAAATGCAGTGGGATAAATCAGTGTCATATTTTCTGACCTTGTAAAGAAAATTCCTGAGTTAATGTTTTGTAACAAGTAAGGGCTTGCAGGAGGTGTGTTTAGGTTTTTGATTACGATAAGGTGAACAATCCTGGCTGAACATATGGGTTTCTGTGAGGTCTGGCTTTCAGCCATTATACGGCTTCAGTGACTGAAGCACAGAAAATTCAAGACATTTGATCAAGGGAATTAAGCCTCTGCCTGGATTCCACCCTGTGGCCTCCTCTTCCCAACCCTTGTCTATAACCACTGCATTGTATTGTATTGCACTGCATTGATATTGTCACAGCATAACTTATTTTTGCATGAACTCTTCTTTTTAATGGCTGCTGAAATGACCTTTCTGACTAGTCCGGAGTTTAGCCTTGCCAAAGTTAAAACAACCATTCTGGCTTAGATGTGGGTTTTTGTGAAATTTGGAGCTTATGCAATCCATGTTTGATAAATCTCCGTGCTTGATATTAATGGATACATTTTTTGGATTCCATGAAGCGCTCTGCCTTCAGGAGCAGCCATACCTTGCAAAAGATTAAATAAAGACCCACTGAGGCATTTATCTCATATTTCTATGATGCATAGTAGGTGCCAAGAATTCTGTGTTTCATAACCACTCTAAATATTTCTTCTCTCTCCATGGGAAATTAATTGCACATCAAATCAGAAAGCCTGCTGAAACCTGATCTCCCCGAATATTAGAAGAGAAGAGCCCGGTTTAATTGTCTAGTCTTAATAGCTTTGACTGTGCTGATTTTTCTTTCAGGTGCCTCAACGAACAACTTCCATATCCCCTGCTCTAGCTAGAAAGAACTCTCCTGGAAATGGCAGTGCGTTGGGAACTAGACTAGGATCACAACCGATCAGAGCAAGGTATAGAATGAGAGCAAAATTTCACTTACTCTTACATTTTAATTCCTGGTATGCCAGTTTTCAAGATGTCCAAGTGGAGGGCAAACATTGGGCCATGATCTAGAGTCACCTGTAGTTCATGGAAAATGTGTTGTTCATGGAGGTTTGCATGAAGTTCCTTTTAGAGCCATCTGTTTACCACTTTGAGTAGGGAGTGAGGAACAAGGAGTCTGGTCATGGAAAAACAAGCATCATAGTAATTGATTCTGCTAAGGGCAAAATAATGGTACATTTTCCACTATACAACCTGTAGGTTGCATCTATACTGGAATCCAGAGGTGTGATTGCAGCACCTTGTACTAGTTTGATGAGTACCAGTGACAGGAAAACCACAGTGGCAGAGGATTCAGCCAGTGAGTTAAGTCCCAAGCTATCGGGTGGGTAGGTACAGCCTACAGTACAATTGCATCATATGCACGTTTAACTTGTGCAAATTGAACTTTACAGGGGTGGGAGGGGGGGCGGGGCTTCAGTTTGCGGCGACAGCGGGAGGTTTTGGCAGCATGGGGGTGGCCCGGCGGCATGCAGCCATCCCCCCCACCACCCCGCGCTGCGCAGCTGCCAGCTTCAAGCATGCCTCCGCAGCAGCGGTGGGAGGTTTTGGAGGCAGAGGCAGTCGCTGCTAGTCAAATCGCTGGTGATTTGACTATGCGCGATTTTCACCTTACGCGATGACCTTGGAACCTAACCCCTGCGTAAGTTGCGACACGCCTGTATATAGACACCTGTGCTACAACACTTTCACTACCACTAGTGTTAACTAAAGCAAACTCATCTATGCCTACCCATTCTCCTGCCAGATTTGGAACTGTAGTGCAGATGTAGCTGAATCTTTATTTCTGATAACACAAGAAAAAAACAAGTATTTTTTTAAGCGCTTTATTTTTTCTCATCATATTGTAACTGATAAATTACAATTGCTTTCCACCTGGACTGCTTTCCTAGACCTAGGAAACAGTCGGTTTGTACTAATTAGTATTTTTTTTTCTCAACATTAGCACTGAAGGCTGTGAATGTTTGGACTCCATGTGCCTCATGCTGTTTGTACAAATTGCCTAGTGAGCTGAAATTTCTGAGTTTTTAAACTTTCCAGGAAGTTAAAAGGGTCTTCAATTCTGTATTGAATCAAATAGGAGTTTGGCCATTAACTTTAGCAGAATCAAGGTTAGGTCCTCTCAGCTCCTTCCTGCTCCTTAGCACACTAGCTTGCCTATACATGAGCAGTGAGGCTCTGACATGCTGCAACTACTAATGACATGCATTGGAGCAGGCTCAGTTAATCAAGTCTGCTGTAGTAATTACAGCACTCTAGCATATCATGTATCTGCATCCCCCCACTTAAAAATGGTGGTGGGGTGCTTGAACTAATGCTCATTAAACGAGCTTTAGTTCAAGCACATCCCACCACCATTTTTAAGTGTGGGGACACTGATGCACAAGATGCTCTGGGTGCTTTAATTAGAGTGGCTCTTAGAGCCACTCTAATTAAAACAGTGCCTTCTTCCTCCCTCCTCTCCCCCCACTCCACTCCTGGAGCACATGTATAAATGCCTCTGGAGGCCAAATCCTGGCTGGAGCAGCAATGTGAGTGGGGAGCAGGGATGGCAGCTGATGTTTTGCAGTATTGCTCCTACCCAAAGAATTCCGTGAGTGGTGCCAGGGGGAAGTGTGATGTGACAACTTCCCTGCTGCTCAGAAAGTTAGATCATATTTAAATTCAAGTGAAGGAAAAAATGTCCTTCATGTCAGTGGATGTAGAATAAGTCTTATAGGAGCAGCATGTACTTCTGGCTACCATGTACTGTGGACATTAGAGAACAATTAACTATACTACTCCTGGGAAAGAGCCTGACCTACTAACTGCACCCCAATGGCTGCCCTTGCTGTACTATCATCTCTTCTTTCCCCCTGTGCGCTGGCAGAACATGTTGCAGATGGGCTATTTTAAAAGTAATATAAAATACAGCAAGCTCGTTCAGAATTGAAGGAAAAAGATGGAGCTTAGGCTTGTGAGAGCTAGTATTTGATCTGCAGACTGTGATAGTGTTGTGAACAGAACTACAGATGTTATCAAATGAAATGCCAGCTTAAATCTTAGGATAAATGTTTGTATTCTATATAACTTTCTTTGTGGAAATGTTTGAAGGTTTTCTTTCTTTCACTTTGTCCTTTAGGGTAAGGTCAAAGGCTTCAAATGACATAGGATTTTCTCAGCTAAATTAATAATGACTTTCAGTATAAACCATTTTTCCAGTCTAATGTCTAAATTACACAGAAGTAGCACTGCAGAGAGTGTACCAGGCTCATCTTGAAATAAGTGCTATGAGTGTTATGATATATATATTAAAAAAAGCTTTTTTTTCTGAATGGAAAGGCTCTATGTCCGTGTCATGGACATTTATTCATCTCTATTACCTGTCATCCATAACTAAATCATCATCAGTTCTCTAGCACAGAATCTCATGCCATTTATGAATGGCAGTATAAAGCAACTCCTGTAAAAGCAATGACATTTCCATAAGTGTAATTATGATATGAGAGAGAAATAATAATAATAATGCTAGTTTTGGACTGTTTAATTCCAGTAATAGCATCTTGCTTTTGAAACATATTTGCGGTATTGGTTATAGTCAATACAGATAATTGCATCTCTTGCTTCAATTTAAAAAGACATTTCTTGACTAACCCCTTAGCCAAGGAAGCCCCAGCTAAACCATGTATTCTGTAGACCAACAACTGGTCAATCACAGTAGCACCAATGGGTCTTCTCTTCTTACTTTGCTTTATCCATCTACCTTTTTATTACGGATTCCTCCCTTGTATACATTTTAATTTTGTATTAAATATTCTTTCCTTATTTGCTATCTTTAGCAAACATGGGAAGTTGCTATGCTCAGAAAGCATGTTCTCTCTGCAGTCATCTTAACTTTACATGTAACTCACCATATAAACACAATTTCATGCTGGGCAGAAATATTTTCTAATATTCATCCTTCTCAGTATCCAAACAATGATGCCAACAACTCAATTATGGCAATATGACTTCTTATAATAAATGCCAGTTGTACTATTCTGCCCACTGGCTAAATTACTCTAGGTCACTTATAATATATGAACAACACACTTGAAGATTGCTCTTCAGTGCCAGTGTTAAAAATTACACATTATATAATGCAGCACCCTAAATGAAAGCAATGGAATAAGCTTCCATTCATTTTTAGTAAGTTTCTGAAGGATAAACAAAAATATCGCAGAAAAATAAATTGTGTAAACCTGAGTGAATATGTTTTTGGGTCTTATTGCAGTGCCAAATGAGGATTTTGTGCTGTAAATGAGGTTGCTGTGTTTAAACCAAAACCATTTTTTGTTCCAAATGTAAAATGGTGTATATTTGTAAGGGAGGGTGAGACAGAGGAAGAGGTAGTAATGTACGGTTGGTAACTTGTGCAGTTTGCAATGCCTGAGATATGAAACCATGAAAATCAGAGAATGAGAGTGCACAGCAAAAAAATAATTTGCAATCATATGGCAAACTTTAGCAGAGGCTGAAAACATAACTAATCTGTGAACTGCAAGGACCAGCTTCTTTAAACAGAATTTTTTTGACCAATTCATAATAAATAAATCTAAAATTGTAGGGATTTCTTTTAATGAAAGAATTCTTTTACTTAGAATTTGGCAAGAGCAAATGAATCTTATTTTAGCTGCTTCTAACCATTTAAATAGATAAAACTGTTTTGCATAATATTTCTTGGAAGCAGTTTCAAGCACAATGGAAAAAAATCCATTTTCACTCTTAAAAACAGGAGTCCAGATTCTCAATGGATATAAACTGGCATAGAACCATTGACATTAGTAAAATTCTGCTGATTTCCACCAACTGATGATCTGATCCATAGTTCAGAATGCAAATGTTATTGACCTTCTAATTATAGAGGCACAAGAGGGTAATGGTATCAGCCATGGCTTTGGCATGCATAGGTTTTCCTATGACAATCAAATATTAAGATCAGTAAAATGTCTGCCTAGGCTGAGGGAACGTGACACCATTGTCTAGGGTAGCTGAAACACTAAGGTGGGATGTTTTGTTTCTTGCTTTACTGGAAGCCAATTAGTGACAAGCAAAAGAATTTGCAAAAGTGCTTAGTCCTTGTCTATATTAGGAAAAAAAAAAAAAGAGCTCTTAACCTGAGTTACCTAAAACCTGGTTTCACTTGAATTATTAGATTTGGTAAATGTTATAAGAGTTTTGCTTATCCTGCTAACTTGTGTGAAAACTACCAGCTGCTATGCCATCGTAAGATTGTAAGGGTGAAGATGCATGCTACACTTACCCCACGCTAAGGTCACCTAAAACACAAGCATCTGCATGTTAAAGCTTTGTTAAATCATTCTTAATGTTCTCTGAGCATCTCAAATTTCTGTCACTTGGAGCGAGGGTTAACTCTGGGCCATGCTACCTAGGTTGTGTTAGGGTATCTTCTGTGTGTTCCTTGGAGAGTAAAATGAGCATTTTGCAGTTCTCTACCATCCCAGGATGCACTGCTTCCAATCCCTCCCCCCAGCCAGAACAGGGATGGGGTCCATGTGTCCTGTCTTATAAATCCAGGGATCCTGGCTTTCTCTGATTTAAAAAAAAATCCCCAATTTTCAGTTAAAAAAGTAACCTTAAATTCGTATTTTCCCATAAAATGAACCAGCATTTTATTTATTTATTTTACAAACACACACACACACACACACACACACACACACACACTATCTCTCTCTCTCTCTCTCTCTCTCTCTCTCTCGTGGTGTTTCATTTTGATTATGGAAAATGGATTTTGGGTTAGTTCTTTTAATTTGAAAATTGGGTATTTTTTCAGATCAGAGAAAACCAGGATCTCTGCTCATAAATATGCTCCTATTTGCCAGGCCTCGCCTGGCAAGTCAGAGGTATGCAGGCAAGAAACAGTATTAACCCTTCATGCGCAACTGCTCACATTCTAGCTTTAGCACTGCTTAACATTGCAGATTTAGTATGGTCTAAGTGTAATGTGCATCTTCACCCTAACTCACGTTAGTAACATTGTTAGCTAGAATAGTACAGATGCATCAAACCTAAATCTTGCTGATTTTCACTGAGATTTAAGCTCCTGTGTCACTTAAGCACTTGTGAAAATGGGATTTAGGCTCACACTTTTTTTTGGATAATTTTACCCATAAAGCTGGGGTGTAAAGTGGACACACCTACTGCTGCCATCTTGTATTGCAAGTTGTTGTGGTAAGTTTGACCATCTCGTGTCAGCTTGGAAAGGATTTGTTGAACCCGTGATGCTGTATTGTCATTCAGACTTTCTCACAACTCTCCAGAAAACATCTGAAGTATGATGACAGCATCTGCTTTGTTGTAATGTGCATTTAGCAATCCGGACCTGAGGAGAACAGAGCCCATCATTGAGAGTCCCCTGCAGAGGACCAGCAGTGGCAGCTCCTCAAGTTCCAGCACCCCCAGCTCTCAGCCTAGCTCCCAGGGAGGATCCCAGCCTGGATCCCAGGCTGGATCCAGTGAGCGTAACAGAGTCAGAGGTGAGAACATTTCTTTCTTTTTCTTTTAGGCCACTGTTAAGACCTGATCTGTGGTCCTTCCCTACTAGTTGTATGACCTTTTGACAAGTCACTTAGGGCGCCTATACACAACTGCTGGTGTTGCTCCAGTGCACTGGAATTCCAGTGCTGCAAAGCAGGCTCGATTAATCGAGTCTGCGGGAGCATGATGATTTCTGTGCTCCAGCAGCCTCCTGCGTCTCACCTGTCAGCATCCCCACACTTAAAAATGGTGGCAGGAACCTTGAACTAAAGCTCATCGAACGGGCTTTAGTTTAAGCGCCCCCACTGCCATTTTAAAGCACAGAGACGCTAATACACAAGACACAGAAGCACTTTAATTAGAGCGGCTCTCAGAGCCTAATTAAAGCTCTGAGCCTAATTGGAGCTCCGAGAGCCACTCTAATTAAAGCTCCACCCTTGGAGCACATATAAAAGTGCCCTTAACTTATAGGATTCTGGTCACTTAGGTGTGTAAAGCTGATTTGAGAAACCTTTTGTGGTTTCTGTTGCTCTACACCTGATTTAAGCAACTGGATTTCTGAAATTAGGCTCTAATAATATCCTTCCATTTTCTCCCCTGTAAAACTGAGTTGATACTTGCTCCTTCATACCCAGCGCATTCTGATGGTCTGAGAGGGTGCTGTATTTGTTCACAGCAGTCTTGTTGTCATGCCAATCCCCACAGAAGCTATTTAGCATTTTGGGTGGTAAATGATCAGTTTGGTCCAATATTCTGTGTGGTTTCCAAATACTTGTATGAAAAGAGGTGCCAGTTGTGGTGTTGTGTAAACTAATAGATCCTGGGCACACACTCTTCCTTTGTTAACCCAAACTCAACTTTCTTTGTGGTTGGGTTTTTATTCTATTTACTTCATCTGTGTTTAGAGACCGCTCCTCCAGGGAGAAAAGAAATGAATTATCTCATAAGCTGTTTCCTCTAAAACTCTGTCAACACAGGACCATGTTTACACTGGATTTATGTTCCTAGCTGATTATTTCCTGGCATCTTCTAGCCATTCTTAAAGATCTTTTTCCACATCTAATCACAAAAGGAGTTGCTAGAGCAAATTCAGCCAGTTTATCTGCATTTCTGTCCTGAAATATAAATCCACAGAGTTGAAGAGTAGTAAAACAAATGCTATATCTATCCTTTGAATTTTTTATGACTTGCCTGTAAGATGACATGCTTCTTGTTGAAATAATCAGTTCTCAAGGTAGTTGATTTATGAGCAATTGTCCTTTTGTGTTTGGGGGGTTTTTTTACTAATGAAGAATTCTCTGGCAAGTAATGTCCTAACTATGCTAGATCCTCCAGTGTTTCTAGTTACTCATATGTCCCACTCTTTTTACAGAGTGCATGTGTTTCTTCAATAGAAAAAAAAGATGGTAATGTTAAGTCAGCTATTAGATTTAGTTAGGAGTACTACTGCTACACTGAAGACAGTACAACACAGCTATATTGCATGTAGTGCCTTTCAAATCACCTTCACAGCAGCAGGCTTTATGGTGTCTATTGCCTATACAAACTAAGCAATACAATTACCAAATTTTTTTTTTTTAATTATAGCAGAGTGGGAGAGAATATGGTGTATACGTTTTCCATTGCGATGTAGAGGCAATTAAACAGAGAGCTACAGGAAGGTTTTTCCAAACCACAGAAGAAATAAGGGAGGAAAGCATGGCAAGACTCTTCAGAATGATGGCGAACACCAGTCCTAGGCTTGATAGACTTGGGGGTCAAATCATTTTCTGAGTTGATCACAGTCTTTCTGTATGATCTGGGGCAAGTTCCTCAGGGGAAGACTGTCTATCACCTGGGAATAGTGGTCAGGCACAAGAAGACTTCTCCCCACCTTATCCAAAGGCGATGAATAACTTGTGCAATGAGGAACACTTGCTATGGCTTCTGTGCATCCCAGAAGCTACAAATTACCACAGATGGGGATGGGAAGGTGGCTTGCTGCACTGACCCATCCACCCTCAGACTGGTGTAGGTTGCTTACCTGGGAAAGAGGCGGACTTGTGGAGGGGAAGCAAAGTCTTTAGGCACAGTCTTTCCCCACGCTGCCCCAGCACCAGGGCACTCCCATATTAGCCAAACACAGAGCTTTACCTGGATGCTACAATTTAATCTCTGGGACAAAGGCTTAACACTGCAGTGAATGCAGTACTTTGGGACCTCCAGTAGAGAGGTGTAATAGAGGTGCTAAGTGTTGCTGTTGTGTGTTCAGTCTTCTTTCTTGTGTGAGCAAGAAAGGTGAGATCTGTGACTAGATTTAACCCATGAAGTGTTTTAGGACCAGGAAGGGTAATACTGATTTTGAACTGGATCCCTAAAGAAACAGGAACTGGATTTCTCAGAGGTGCCACCTTGGATTTGTCACATAGCAAAAGTTTCCAGTTCTGCTGCTGGATTAAAGTCTTCATTTCTCGCTAATACCTATGTTTTGCTTTTGCCCAGGAAACGCCAAGCCTGAGGGGTCACCTGTGCTCTCTCACGAGCCTTCTAAGATAAAACAGGAAGATAATAGGGATGTGACGCGCCCAAGCCGACCTGCTGTGAGTTTTAAATTATTTCCTGATGGAGTGATGAAGACCTGGCTGGCCAGGTTTCCATTCCATTTACTTACCCAACTTTAGGGACCAGTAGAAAGAGGAAAATCCAATCCCATCCCCACCATAAATCTACAGCACAGGAAGAGGCAATGGGAGATGGGAGTCCTTTGAGATTGCATGGTTTTCAATTACCTAAGTCCAGAAAAGCACATTAGCACTTGCTTAAAGTTAAGCAGGAGCTTAAGTGTTTTGCTGGATCAGACCTGTTCTGTACCACCTGGTAACCTCTGAAGCAATCTTGCAGAGGGGGTGTGCTGTTTGTAAAGGTTGGATACCCAGCCACAGCTAGTCATCATGGCGTAAAAACAAACTTTGCAGTAATTTCAGTGCAGTTCTGTTTTATTCCTACTTTAGCAAAGGCCCAGGAAAAATCCATCCAAGTGTTTCTTTCCAGCTGAATGTTATGTTTGACGTTTGTATTTTAAAACTGCAGAGTGAGTTGGACTCGATAACAAAATGAATTTCCACTGTTTCTCTATTTTAATGTGTATTGATGTTTTGTTGATGTTGTTTTTTTTCTTTATACTTCACAGCATTGAGCTAACAATTCTAATTTTATTTCTAACCTGCTTGCCCTTCCTCTGGCTTTTTCCTGTCCTGATCTGTTTCCTCTGATGCTGATTAATCTTCCCTTACTCCCAGAGCTATAAGAAAGCTATAGATGAGGTTAGTGATATCTTTTCTTAGTTGGTCATGCCTTTGCAAGGTTGACTAGTTAGAACTTTATATCAAACCATGTTTTCTTGGTGCTGACATTACAGAAGGTGGTAATGCAATCCTGGTTCGGATTTCAAAACTGAAAGACTGTATTTAGATACAGTGAGCTAATCTAAAGGGCAAAATGGATCTGTAAATGCATTTTGCTCAGTACATTGCTTGACAAAATCCATATGCAGACCACTTGCATGGGGCCACCCCAACAATTCTGTCAGCCTTTATAAGCAGAGCCAAATGTACTACAATATAAGACAAGTATTGCTCTCCATTACACCCTCTGAGGCCCTGTTGATTTGACGGGAAGTACAAGCTTCACTTAGATCAGTATTTGTTCAGATTTCAAATAAAACCATTTCCTGATGACCACGGTTCATTTAGCTGCATGAGTCCAGGCTGATATTCTGGTGGTACATTGCTCTGACTTTAGATAGATTCAGTGAGAGGCAGCAAAAGATGGAACTGCAGGAATTAATTTAGGAACCAGCCCCTCAGCTGTTGTAAATTGGCAGGACTTCATTTTAATTAACAAAGGTGGGCTGATTTTACACCAGCCCAGAACCAAGCTTTCTGACTTGAAGATTGTATATATTTTGGAACTCAGTTATCAGTGACTGTGCATGTGTTAACCCCAGCTGCAGCAAGGAAAGCCATCCTTGGTACCAGCTGCACTTACCTCTGCTTGAAATTGGGGTAATCACTGCATTTGGGGTTTTACAACTGCTGTCAACTGCTGACCATCAGCGGGTGCAGTTCCTGTTAATCTTGAACATAGATGGAGAATTAATTACTACTTATGGAGGAAAAAGGGTCCAGATGCTGACATCCTTGCTTGTAATACCATACTCTGCCCTCTAATTTCAGATCTTGGAACTGGACCTCTGAATAGACATCCAGATGCCCTCATTTCCCACGTGGGGAATATTTTTTTCAATAAAATCAGTGTTTGGGAGTAAAATAAAAAGGAAAAAGAAGCAATGTTTACAAAATGGATGAAAGTCCATTGTGCTTTTGCTATTAGTGTAAACTCACCTGGATCCATATTAGGATTTAAGCATTCCCTTAGGTGCTGATTTGATGGGGGTGGAAGGAGCAAGGTTTGAATTGGCAGGGATTCTGAACTCCCTTCCTCTCACTGGACAAGCAGCCACATAGAATAAAATTTAAGACTGCAGTCATCGTCTGTGCTATAGGTTATTGGGGGGCAAGAGGGAAGGGGGGGCTAATGAGACCTCAGCTCATTGCAGATAGCACTTGAGATTACTAGAATCAGAATGACACCTGCATTAAACAGCTATTAATTCTAGGTAATGCAGAAGAATAAGAGTGAATTGATGCTCTATAGATAAATGCTAAGAAAAGGTCAAATTCTGCAATGGTGCTAAGCATCTCTGTTGCAGGGTGCTGAATGACCTCAACTCTTAGGCTTCTGTAGGAGTTGAAAGCAATTAGCACTTAGCAGGATCTGGCACAAAGTTACAGAATGTGCTTTCAAAGAAATACAGAAAGTCTTTAGAGTGGGCTTGTGAGGTGACTGCCTCTTGCAATGTTCTTCACATGGATTTCATTAGTAATACAACTGATTAGAACACTACAGAGATATCTGGGTTGTCTGAGATCTGTGTGTCCATTTTTACGTTTAATAATGTTGCCTTTCAAATCTGTCTGTCACCTCAGCAGTGATCACAGTGTAATGGCATTCAGATAACTAAGCTGAATCTTGAAGGCTCAAAGCTAATGTTACTATGAGTGTCGATTGGCAATACCAGTCTTACATTCTATCAAAAAAAGTTATAAAAATTTTACATATTTCACCTTATGCTGATATTTTTAAAACCAGATTTGTATGGTGGACAGTGTTGAATTCTTAAATTGCTGGTGTGAAAAGAATAACTGTTTTTGAACTAGTATTGATGAAATGTCTGATATTTATCTGCACATGCACTATTCCAGTTAATGATAACTGTACTGGCAATGATGCCAAGCAAGCTATAGTGGACCTCTTCCTAAAACTGTTTCCTATTTAAAAAAAAAAAAAAAAAGAAAGAAAGAAATTGAAGCAGAAAAAATTAGCCAGTTACATACTTTATTCTCTGAGATTTGAACCCAAGCAATGTATTTTGTTTAATGAGAGAGATTGCTAATAATAAAGTACATAAATCAATATCTAAATAGGGGTCATATTAACATAAAATTCATGTCATGCTTTATGATTCTGGACTGTGAATGAACATATTTCGAGAAAATATTAAGTCTAAAGACATCTAAATTGTAATTGCACTAATAATGTTATCTCTTGCATTATGTCACCTTCAATAATAACATTTTAAATATATTTGGAACAAAACAGCATTCTTTTCTAATTGTCTGATCACTTTTGTTCCAAGAGCAAGACAGTGAAGTAAAATAACCCTGTAAAGTGGTCATCATCTAGAGAAAATGATAGCATCAAAGAATTAATCATCCCAAAGCAAAGTCTGAACTGGAAAATATTGGTTATCTCCTGATATGGTCTGGTGGTATTACTGGTATTATCATTTCCAAATTAGGAATGTAAATGTAATCAGAAGGCATAAAAAAAAATGTGACAATGAACATGGAAGACTGCTAATATAGTTATGTGAATCAACTGCATCTGATTGCAGGATTTTAACACGCCTACATTTTTCTACTATACAGTAGAAGCTACCAGCTTTTTTTGAAGGGCTAGATTATGACGTATTTAAGATGTACTAACAATGACCAACCTCATGCAGTTCGATGTGGCTCCCTGCAGAGCAAGTTACTTGTCAGTGGTTTTTAATGGTGTCATGGGAAGTAGAGATAGCCAAGAGAATTTACATCAAGGCTATAGTTTGTGGGTAGAAAACTTACCAGTTTAATTTGGTATCCATAATTATTTTGGTTTGAGTTTTGCAGATGTGAAATAGAAGGTCAGTTGCAAGACGTACAGTTTTAAAGGGGATGTAGTTTTCTTTTAAAATGCCTGAGAAAGTGGGAAAGGACCTAACTCAATTAAGTGAAAATTGATTAATCAATTAACCTGTGTTTTTTGTATAGACTGAAAACAACTATAAACAACTCTAGTCTTCATTGACTTCATTGTTTTCTCAGTTTAGAAATACCGAACAAGCAACCATAGAATGAGCTTTAGCATTAATCAAAACAAGTAGTTTTCATGACTGCAGATTTGATTTGTATTTCAATCACAAATTTATTGGCACTGGAAGGAAATGTTTAAATGTCATATTCATAAAGGAATTAACAGTGCGGTGACGGGTTTTAATACGTAACATGCCTGTCAGCTGAATTCCCTGCCAAATAGAAACAGATTTTCAGTGTACTCGTATTTCCTTGTTTATACGTAGGTCCTGATCCAAAGTGCAGTGAAGTCAATGGGAGTCTTACCTGTACTTCAGTAGGCTTTGAAACAGGCTGTCTCTTTTCAGATATGATATGAATCTCTATCCATGCTTTTTCTTTAATATGGAATATGTTCTTATATATTTCTTAAAGTATACATAAGAAGATGCATTTCAATAATAGATTTATGTAAAAAATGTAACATGATCCTCAGGTTTCTTCTGCCACCATGTTGATAGCGATTAATGAATGTCAGGGGAAAAATACTGGGAGAGGGAGAGAGAACTCTTCGTAGCTGGCAATGGCTTAATGCCAGACAAATGAGAAATGTATCTGCCTAAAATATGCTCTCAGATGCACAGACTCCTGGGCACCCATTTTGAATTAATTTAAAGTCAGTGGTTTTGCATGGGTTGTAACTGCCAGTCAGTAGGATATAACTTGGGAGTAGAAGGTATGCCTTTCCCCATATTAAATAATAGCCCTGAAAACAAATAATGATTTCAAACCAGGTTCTTAATAAACCCCCTCTGAAAGTATGAAATGGTTAGTCTGTTTCTTCTTTTTCCTTCAAATGACTGATCACTTCATTGCAACAGACACGATTAGGTGCGACTTTAGGGCAAATTTAAATGTCAATAAAGCATTTGATTTGATCTATGTGGAATTAGGGATGAAAGATTACTTACTCCATTTAAAGCTGTGAGGGCTTCATTTTGTGTTTCTAATCCAAATAGGACTGCAAGAGATGGTGATGTCTTTAAAACGAAAATGACAGAAGTACAGATTGCTCTGCAAAATAGTACAGATTCTCTATTGAAAAATGAAATTGCTCTGAGTAGCAGTTATATATTTTTACATTTTTTTTTTTCTTCTAATGAAAAGAGATAGGTTTTAAGACCTCCCTACACCATCTTAATTAACATTATTCTAGTCACCCTGCTGGAATGGTAATCTGGAAAATTATGGAATGCAGTAAAGAGAGAATATGGCCATAAGAAAATTGTGGAATTTAGTATTTTTCAATGAGTTTCTTTCTCCCTAATCCTTTATCTCTGACCGAATGCACTGATGGCTACATCGGTCACTAATATAGGGAGAAATGGTAAGACTGACAATTGCAATGCTTTGTTCGTCATGTGCATGCGTTGTGCAATAGAGTTCTTTAACCCATTCTAATTAGAGCTCTCATGCTTTTTTGCCCTACTGCTTCCCCCTGCATTGCTATAAAAGCATGTAAGATAAGAAACAGTCTATTTTCTACACGGTGCCTGCAATGTTTCTTGTATTTAAATAACACTGTCTATTTTGTATAACTGTCAAATCTAAGGTTTCATCCAAATCATGGTAAACTGCAAAATTTATTTTGAGGGTTGGGGCTTTCGGTCTTCCCCCCGCTTTCTACTTTTTTTTCACTTTCTCCTTGCCTTTCAGGCTGTGACACTTCACATAACATGCTATAGCTATTTCTGCCAAGAGAGTTTTGTTTTTTTTAAATTCTATTCTACTTTAATTGTTGTGGTTGACTCAGAGTCATGACTTAAATTCAACAAAACATGATTCTGCATCAAGCAGAGCACTTTTACTCTAATGATGTATCACTGCATCTTGGCAACAAGCTGCCAGCTTAGACTGATAATTGAAGTGGATCTTGCCTTGGGGATTGCACCATTTTGTGCGAGACTTTGTCATTGCTTTCTTTCCAATGGCATTTATAACAGAGCAAACACCAGTAGAGAGGGGTTTTTTTCTTTTTTTGAGAGAGAGGTTCCAAAGAAAAGAAAAACTTTCAGGATAAATTCTCGAAACCTGTCTTTGAAATAGCATTGTTTTCCAGTTTACTATGATAGTGACTGAATTTCACCTTTTCAACAAATATAATTTTTACATGTATATACATATCAGTGTGTATATATACACCGACGTGTGTGTTCAAAACAAAAAAATAGGTCAGCTCTTGATTTTCAGCAAACATGAAATCAGTTTTGTTTTGTTCAATAAATGCTACGTGCTACAAACATTGTTTTATGTTTGTCTTATGTTTGTAATAATTCTGTAAAGCTATTTCTTGTGGCTCGTGCTGTAACATTGGCTTTTGAAGAGATATGTGTAGCTTTTTCTCCTTGCTTTATATACAATTCACATTGGTTTCTCCTTTTTTGCCCCATTAGGACCTGACTGCATTAGCGAAAGAGTTGAGGGAGCTGCGTATTGAAGAAACCAATCGCCCCCTGAAAAAGGTGACTGACTACTCTTCGTCCAGTGAGGAATCAGAAAGCAGCGAAGAGGAAGAGGAAGATGGCGAAAATGAAACGCAGGATGGGACAGTGCCTGTCAGTGACATCCCACGGCTTATGTAAGCGATCATTTCTTTAAAGGCATGATGGTGAAATTGCAGTGTGCTTCTTTTCCTTCTCACTACAAAAAAAATTATAACTATCTTGAGACAGCAGTTCTCACGTTGGTCTGTTATCTTCAGTCTTCAGAGCACTGGCAAGTTACAGGGGGTGGGTCATTCTCTTTGCTTGTAGCCACTTCTCTACAGGCAAGTAGGGTCACCAGTGAAAATGTTAAGTTTAAGGAAAACGCTTTCTTGTTGTTACTTGTTGTACACGCAACTGTTGTCATTGTAGTTAAAGGGGAAGAGAGGTGACCGTAGACCTCTTGCTTGTTGAAGATGTGGTTCATACATTGGAAAGGGACCTTTCTATTCCTTATATTGTCAGGCCAACATTATAAGCTTCTAGATGCAGTGCCTTGTATTAGAAATGTCACCGTAGCTTTGGTTGTTTAATTCACTTAGAAGATCAGTCATTTTTCAGGCTAACATTGGAAGTAATTAATGGGAAAGATTAAATCTTCTACATTGCAATCAAACTTATCTACCTAATGCCTCTGAGCGTGGTGGAAGTCCAATCATGCCCAGTGATGTTGTTATTGCTGTGGATCTTTTTTGTCTTCTAAGACCAACCTATAGCAGGGTAAATGCTTAGGAGATACTGAATGTTCCCTGTGAAATGCAGAGCTCCCTTGACTCTCATTGTCTTCATCCACTTTTCTGCAACATCTATTTTTCTCAGGACCACAAAATTCTTTATGGACTTGTCTTCAAAATGCCTGTATGAAGTAGAGAATCAATATGTTCTCTGTTTCACAAATGGGCATCTGAGGCACAGTGAAATGAAGGGCCAGGTCTTTCCTCCTCATAAGATGGAATTGTGCTGATTTGACCGGTGCAAAGCCATTCAAGAAGCTTTGCTGGAGTCGGTATTAACACCCAGTTCATTTTCTTAACTGCAGAATCCTGTATGATACAACATTAAGGTGTTGATCCCTTTTCAGCACCTCTCGTTGTTTGTGCCAGGATACTGCCATGTTATCAGGCTGGTACAGGATATCACGTGCCTTACCAAGGTATGTCCTCACTATAGAATGAACCTGGGAGATCAGCACCTGGTTTAGCTTAGTCCAAGTTGAACCACTACACTGTAGGACCAGATTTGAGTTACCCTGTCTTTACTGGTACTGCACTTGCTCATGTGTCCCTTGGACTTCCAAGGTCACATTACATAGTTCTTTGTACAACAGTAAGCTGAGCCCCTCTGGAGTTCCTGAAAACCTTTCCTGCCTTTTTGGACATGCAAAGGAATTGTGGCAAAACATTTTCAGACTACCAGCCCAGCCCTCAGGATATATAGCCTTATGCTTTTCCTAGAAAGTGGGTGGGTTTCTAGCCTGAGTAACAGTGACGTCTGAGTCCTAACCCACACCTGCAGCTGAGCCCTGCCTACTTAAGTTTACAAGTTATATTTCAAATCTCAAATATAACAGTAAGGCTGCTCTATGTTCAAGAGCAGGTACTGAGAAACAGGACTTTATAGCACCTGAGCATAAGTGGGTGCATCCTTGGCCAGCTCCCCTGGGTAAAGCTTTTTGTTTGCCTTCTGCACCTGCTGTCCCACTCCAGTATGCCACCTGCCATATCTTGACCTTAGGGAGAGCTAGGCTGCCATTTTGTACAGAGTAGGAAATTAAAAACTAGTGGCTTTAACTAGACAACAATAGAGACAGTAGGCTCATGGTCAGTGCAGAGACCTAGAATTCAGGAATTCTGGATAACTTCTCAGTTCAGCCACTTGCTTGTAGTGATCTTGAGGCAGTTGCTTCCCCTTTTCTGGGCCTCAGTTCCTTATTTCTAAAATTGGCATAATTGTATGGCTGTGCCACCCATGGTGAGGTAGTGATGCTTAGTTTGTTAATGACTGTAAAGTGCTCTGAACTTCTCACATGGAAAATGCTGCAGAAGCTCAATGAATTATTAAATGCCTTGGGTTGCCCTGGTGCCATTGTGTTCCTTTATATTATAAAAATTCTGCATTGCAAGGCAAGGGTATAATACTGCACCATGCTGTGCACCAATCTCTGCTGCTTTTCAAAGGGAGCTCCATGCATTGAGCCCCTGTGGTATCAGGCCCCTCATTAGACCAGTGACAGGCTATACTCACTGACCTGCTTTGCATTCCTCCAGTTACTGACAAGCAGTTGTGCACCTGAGTTGCACTTTTAAAAGTAAATTACCTCGTATTGATTGACAACGACCAGTGAAAGTGCTTTAAATGAAAAATTACAGGACTCATCAACATCAACTTCATTACAGCTGTTGACTTTTTTGCCTCTGGACTACAGACAGCCTTAGATGATCTGTGTCATTCACCTCTGAGTCTTCCTAGATTTTTTTGGTCTGTATCAATAAGAATTGAGGGTGTCAGCATTGCGCAGAATCAAGTTGCAGCTACTCCAGGATTTAATATGATTAAAATGAAGAAGAGCTTGTCATTTGGCACGTACGTACTTATCAAATGCAGAAGCTAGCTTAGCGCTAATTCTGAAGTTCTGATGTAAGCAATAAGGGAGGCTAGCATGCACATTACATCCACATTAGTCATACCCTGTAGGGCACAAATACAAAGTCCCTTACTAAAAATACCTCACAATTCCAGCTATCTGTGTAACATAATTTTATAAAGTTGCATTTTTATCTGTAGAATCGAAGTATATATTTTTCTAACAGAAAAATAAATTTAGGTGAAGCTGTGTCATTGAGGATGTATGGATAGACTTTGAGAGGCAGTTTTTTCAACACATTATGCTGCTTGCTTGTGGCAAAATGGAAAGTGGATACCCAACTACCTTCCCTACTTGCTCGCCCACCTGGCCATATTGTGCTAATATTTATTTCATCTGTATAAACAGATTTATGAAAAATGCAGGAGTCAGGCTACCAAGTGAATGTCAATTGTTATTTGTTTATGTATAAACATCCCATAATAACTGCATATATTTAGCACTAGGCCAGTTAGAGCCCCCAGCTCTTTCAGCTGCCTCTTTTCAACTTAGAATGAAATATTGTTTCTCAGCGCTTGTTTGCTGTCATTAGCAGTTTCAGAGCCAAACCCTAACAGGCTCCACATACACTTGAAAAACTCTAGCTGCAGAGGGAACAACAACAAGTAACAGTTACCCCCAGTCCTAGCTCCCTCAAACTCAGTCTCAACTCCTCAGGCATTTTGGACACAGCATATATATATTGTATTGCACAAAGAGCATTCTTAGATCCATCTCTTCCAGTGACGTTGCTTTTAGCGGGACATGCTCCTGACACTAATCGTTAGCATAGGGCAATCCCAGCACATGCTGAATACATTGCTATTTCTGCAGAATTGATTTATGTCTGTTCTGAGGTGGAGGAATTAAATGAGCCAGCATTTGGCTCCAGATCTGTTCCTAGAACTTGGTGGTGCAAAACACTCCTTACTGGAACAGTGATATTCTCTTTTGTATGTTGGAAGATCCAACACATCCTGTTGGAAGTGAAAAGTAATGATTTATGGGCTTTTAAAAAATAACAGTGCTTCACGACAAAGCTAGAAATAGAACTGGTCTCTCCTGACTCCTGATATCATACTTTAACCAGTAAGCAATGCTCCTTCCCAGCATACAGTGGAATTAGTAAGGCCCTGCTCTGTTTATAAAGTTCTAGTGCTTTGTTTATAGTGCATTTATAGGACCTTGTTGCTGTATTTCTTGCATTAGACAGTGCTTCCCTTGCTCTTTAGATGACACCAGAAGAGGAATGCTTGTGGCTTGCAAGACTATCAAGCAGCTCATGAAAGCATTTTGGAAGATTACTGTAGATGTACAGTATAGTTTCTACCATGGTATAAACATAAAGCAGTATAACTTGAATTTGCACAGTGGATAAGCTCTTGTATCTCTCTTCTACTGCAAGAATGTTCTTTACCTCCCCACTGTTGAACATGCCTTCAGCTGAGCCCTCTCTGATTTTGTAAGGAGATCTATGAGCCCAGTAGCATAGTAAATGTTCTGCCCCTCCATGCAAAATGCATGATGGAGATGGTACCCGCTTAAGCTCCTGAGTCCTTGGTTGCCTTGCCCAGATGAAAGCTGGGGCAACAGAAGCCTTGTAACTTCTGTCACTGATGTAAGGCAATGGACCTATGCCAGTGAAGGATCAGACATATAATGGTGCTCTGCTCTACCATGCCCCCCTCACAGAATGCTTTCCATGCTCCTGCAGTGCTTTCTGCCAGCACTCTTTCTTCTACGTAGATGAATGACTATCACTATCTGGCTGCTTAGCATCAGTCCGTGACACCAAATGGCTTCAGCAGAGTAGAGAATCTAAATTTCTGTCTTTCTTTATCCTTTACATTTAAAAAGACTGAAGAAGTTCTTTTTGAATGCTAGCAATAATGAGTGCAAGAAAAGCTCAGCAAAATGTTGGGCTTGATCTCCTCCCCGCCCGCTCATCTTATTGCTACTCTAGCATTAAGTTCTTTTCTAGATACCAAGCCATCTCTATCTAGAAATAGTATTGCATTGAAATACATGGATTCTGTTTTAGCATTGTGAACTTCTGCCATTAATGTCTTTGATTTTGTCACCAGACCAACAGGAATTCCTGGAAGCAATGAGCCATACAACATGGGAATGGTGGCAACCCATGGTCTGGAAACATCCCACACAGATACATTTAGCAATATTTCAAGGGAAGGAACTTTAATGGTAAGGGAGGTAAGTCAGAGTTAATCATTTCTATGTAACATGTTCAGGAGGTTTTTGTCCACATAAGCATGCCAAGTAATCACACTCTGTGTTCTGAACACACAATAAATGATTCAACTATGCTCATTAACAACTCAATAATATAATTATGCAGCTAAACAAATATGATAAGCATATGTGATTTTTCAGAGCTACAAACAGCAGTGAATAGTAATACTAGAAGCCAGCAGTGTGATTCTGATTTGATTTACTCTTCTGTAAAACCAGGTACTGAAGTTTCCCTTGGTTTTTCAGTTATTAGCAAGGTTTGGAAGCTGCCCCAAAGTTTCCTCACTTTTGCATTTTCTACTTTTATCTCTATTGAGTTGATCTAATGGAATTGCTGCTGTTACAGCCTCTGTTCTGAATACTTTACTGGTGATACCTTGGTTCCTATACAGGAAGGACCATAGAAAAGGCCCTTGAAATGAATATCAATGGTATTGCTTTTGTGAAGCACATAGAATGCTGTTTGGATGGGAAGCATGCCTCTAAAAGCCAATGCACTTAACTTCTGGTTTATAAGAGGGAGAAACTATTCTGTGGTTTGCTTGGTATATGAGTGGGGCAAGACAGAGGAAGGCATATTAAAAAAAAAAAAAAGGACCTTGGATAAGTCGCCTATTCCTCTTATGATGCTGCATATGTTCCCAACAGGCTGGTGGCATTTTCCTGAAAGGCCCACTCTGTTATCAGGTAGTCTTTCTGCTGGGAAAGGGATGAGTGGGTTCTGCTGAGTTAATGAAGCAGGTGACTCAGTAACCTGCAGGTGAGCGCATCTGTAAAATGTTGGGTAGGGCTAGCCAACCTGCAGCACATGTGCCACAAGTGGCACAGGCAGCCTCTATATGTGGCTCACATAGGGAGGGTACAGGCAACAAAGTGGTAAATCGGGAAGGAAACAGAAAGCAAAGCAGCAAATCTGGCAAGGACACAAGGAAGGAAACAAAAGCAGTGGGAAGGGGATCACTGGCACCTGGGGTGCGTGCAGGGCTAATTCGTAGCATGCCTGCCGAAAAGGTTGATTCCCACTAATATACGGTATGGATTGAGCAACTGAGGGAGCAACCTTAAGAGCAGACAAATCTGTGGTGTAGGTTTGAGTGGATCTCTTGTATATTATTGCTAATAAATAAAACCAAAGCCTAGGAAGAATGCGAGTTTGATTTTCACATAGGGAAAGATTGGGGGTTTTTTTTAGTAGATTGGATTAGAATCATACAAAACAAGGATTGGAAGGGACCTCAGGAGATCTAGTCCTACCCCCTGCTCAAAACAGGACTGTCCCCAACTAAATTACCCCAGCCAAGACTTTGTATATCCAGGTCTTAAAAACCTCCAAGGATGAATGGTCCACAACCTCATTGGGTAGCCTGTTTCAGTGTTTTACTACGCTCCTAGTGAGAGATTTTCCTCATATCTATCCTAAACTTCCCTTGCTGCAACTTGAGACCATTGCTCCTTGTTCTGTCATCTGCCACCACTGGGAACAGTCCAGCTCCATCCTCTTTGTAACCACCCTTCAAGTAGTTGAAGGCTGCTATTAAATCCCCTCTCAGCTTTCTCTTATCCAGACTAAATAAGTCCAGTTCCCTCAGCTTCCCTAACCAATGTGCCCTAGTCCCCTGACCATTTTTGTTACCCTTCACTGGACCCTCTTAAATTTGTCCACATTCTTCCTGTAGTGGGGGGCCCAAAACTGGACACAGTTTTGGATGGATACTTTATTGATGCTTTTTTGCTATATTAATTCATCTTTTCCTTTACCAGTCTCTCTGTGGACTAGCCTATGTGACCAGGTTCAGACACTTATCTTCCAAGAATAGATGATGTAGGTTTTTGCTCCAGTCAATTGTTGCATCATGTCATGACAGATCTAATCCTGAGTAACACACAGGACCTTGTCCAAGATCTGCTCTGTAATAATAATTATAATAGAATCAAATTCAGCATCTTAGCTGGAGCAAAAACAAACAAACAAAAAAACCCTGCTATGCTAATATTTAATGCTATGAAGGGGAAATCATACAAAAATGAGCAATGTAGAAGTTTAAAAGGATCAGAAAGATGTTAAAAGGACCAATGTAAAAGCCACTAATGGAGAGAAGTACTATACTATTCCCAAGCATTCCATGAACCATCTTTTGGGCTGGAAGAAGTCATGTGCAAGAAGAATGTAAAAAATGGCAGCCATTTCCTTACCTTCTAAAATAACCAGAAAAACCTACCCCTTGGGGACCAAAAGTAAAAAAGAGAAATGCTATACCGTTTTGGAGGGAAGGAAGCATATAGCAGAAGAAGCCTTACAAATAGTATTGTATCCTGCCACTGGGTCAGAAATGGACAGAAATGCACACTGGCACTCTGTATTAAACTCATCTAATCCATCATTGTTCAGTAGAGATTTTTGGAGCATGGTGATACCTCTACAGTCTGTCCTGCCAGTGAAGTTAATTCACTTGATATAAACACAAGGTGCTACCATGATGAGTCAACCGCTTTTGGAATTATCTTGTTAGTAAGCATCTATCAGGCAATACAATGTAGTGTCACAAGCAGATTTTTCTGTTACTTTCTCCAAAGCCCATACAAATCAGTGAAAGGGATTTGTATGGGTCCTGGATACTCTTAGGCAGAAATGATGCAGATTCAAGGTGAAGGTAACTAGTAATGATATGTATGACTGGTAAAGGAGTTGTGCGACGGAGCAAATGTCAGCCTCAGTATTTGCCCAGGTTTGATTGTTCTGAGGATTCTTTCTACATCCACCTCCAAACGGGCAGTTCTTAGCTATATGTACTGATATGCCTCAGGCGGAAAAGTGTCCAGGGTGCCAACTGACTAGTAAAAGTAAGGTTTGGGGAAGAAACGTCATCACAATACCTGTCCATATGAGAGAATCACAGGTTAGTGTGGGTAATTTACATGTTTGCAAGGAAGAGCCCTGGTCTTCAGTGACATTTGAAACAGACAATGAGTTGGCAATCTATCCAGCTCTATCCTGGAGTCTCACCTTGCATTTCCAATTTTGAGGAGTGCCAGAGGAGTTTCAGGTAAATCATTCCCTCCTTCCTCTGTCTTTGCTACATGACAACACTGACAATTTAAGAGCTGTCAGGATCAGGAGGATCTGTCACCTTTCAGCTGCATGTTACAACCCTGGCAATCTTTCAGCTACAGTAGTCTGTGCAGTCATTTCTTTGATAACTGCAATTTTAGCAGCAACTGACTGGACTTACAAGGCCATGCTTGGCAGGTCTATCAAATTTATAACTCTCCCAAAAGGTATTGAATATGATCTATATGGTCTGGAGAGGACATCTTTGTTGGGTGCAGTGAGAGCCGAAAGAAGAGGAAAGAATTAAATATAACTTTCTTTCATTAGTGCATCTATCTAAAAATGTACGTGGAAAAAGGGTTTTCTCCTGTTCACAAAGGCATGTAACCCTTGTTGATGCCAATGGGACCTTTGTGTTAATGCTCTTCACTGCTGTTTTGTATCATAGAAACATGCTTTACGAGCTGTACTAGCAATTGTGAAAACCTGTGATCAGGTTACTGCTGTAGCTGTAGAGGCCAAATCTGCCATCTACGTGCTTCCCATGGAAGTCTGTGGGCTAGATTCTGTTCTCAGTGAAGTCAATGGCAAAGTGACCACCACAGCTGTCATGCTGACCAATGGGATTTGCACCTGCACGCCAGAGGGTAGAATTTGGCCCACGGTTCCTTGTCACAAAAGATCAAACTAAAACAAATATAACGGCTTCTGTATTAACCCTGTTTGTGTAACGCAGCTAATGATATCTTTATTTAACTTGTGATTCATTCTGTCTTTCTTCTGTTTCAAATTTTCTGCTTGCCACATTTGCATGGGGTGAATACAGCTGAGAGGGCTCCTGTTCTGTGCTTGCTTCGGTAACTGGGTTATTGGACTAGACTTGTAGGTTGGTTGGTTTGTTTCTCTTTTCTTTCTTCCTTATACCTTATGTCTCTGCAGACCTCTGGTGAAAAAAAGCGCTCTGGCCACACAGCCAGCAATGGCTTTGCAGGCCACATCAATCTCCCTGATCTGGTGCAGCAAAGCCACTCACCTGCAGGCACACCGACCGAGGCCCTGGGGCGAGTCTCCACGCATGCTCAAGACATGGACTCGGTGGCGGAAGTAGGTGGTGGGGGCTTTTTGTTAATCTGGCTATCCCTCTCCTTTTGTGCTGCTTTAAACAGGTATTAACAACTTCTGATACAGGGTCTCTGCCAGTACTGCCTCTAGCTATCTCACTTTTCTTTTTTGGCACTCTGTGTTTATGACTATGATTGTAACTGAAGAAAAACAAAATCCTTTGGGTAGTATGTGTATCATTATAGGTTTTAGATGTGGAAGCCACCCCACACCTAATTTACAGTTGCAGAAGCTGATTTAGCATCTGGAATAATGGGCCTAACCAAAATGTTCCAGAAGTTTGTGGAAGTCCAGATATGGGTCTGAACTTAGCACCTTGAGGAGGAATTCTGGTCCCAATGAAGTCATTGACATTACTGAGGCCAAGATTTTATCATATGGCTGATGCCTAATACTTAAAGGTGTCTAAAAATATAGCACATCTTTAAAGTTGCATGGGTTTCTGTTCAGGATGCAAGTTAACTGTCCTACTAGTTTTGGAGTGAAGCGGCCAAATATTCTTTGCATGAGATAGAAAAAGGGTGTAATAAACTCGAGGCTGTCGGTGATTATCTGAGGAAAAAATAAGACTTTTTTTTATTTTTAAGACATAGACTAAATGACTTACCACTTTATTCTGATTTCTTTTTAATTATTCAACTGATTTTATTGGTTCCTTGTTGTTCATCATATCGTTGTCTCATCACTTGGACTTAAACATTTATAAAATGAGAAGAAAAAATGTTCATGCTTTGGCCCAAAATGTTTGGGTATTTCGTTTTTTTTTTAAGTGAAAGAGGAGCCAACTGCTTGTATAAGCAAATCTTTCTTTGGTTATTTGAGTCTCTGCTAAAAAGTTAGAGCAAGAATTGTGTTTAACTGCATGTGTTTATAGTATAAAAAACTAAGAACATCCTGAAAGGGACAAAGCTAGTGTTTGTAGAGCTGGACCAGTTGAGGATAGGTGCAAATTGAGTGTTTTGGTTACTGCTCAAAGACTCCCAAATGACTCATGGTCCCCCTAGCAGTATTCTCCTGTCACAGCAGAGAACTGCACAGGTATCACCACAGCCTTGCTCTGTTTCATGGAGGTGGGCTATCCTACTTCTGTGTGGCTGGAGTAGATTTCACCATTGATGGGAAGGTCATTTGCAGGTATTCGAAGGGTGGCAGTCCTATAGCTAAAGAGAAACAGGATTTTTTTGCCTTACCTCCCCATCACACGTCTATTCTATTTGGCCTCTGCCAGACTCAGACTGTCATCTCTATGACACAGCGTCAGTCATGCTGACTAATGCCCAAGGTAAAGCTGAGGGACTGCAGAATGTACCTGTGTTGCGTAGGAAGGGAACTGTAATTACCTAGCTTGCTTTAATGTGAACCCTTTGTCAATCTCTGTTTAGAATCAGATTTCTTTTATTTTTATTTTGTTCACTTTAATTGAGAACAGGTTTGAACCTAGGCAACATAAGTGACAGGTCAGTAATTATTCCATCTATGTAGCTCTACAGATCCAGCTGTGTTATGTCAGGGGTAAAGAGATTGGAAGGACCCTAGCATTATCTCATGCTGCATCTTGGTAAGCTGAGACAGAAGTTTATAAAAGGTTGAACAGGACCTGCAGGAAGATGAGGTCTTAATATTTAAATAACAGATTTGGAAGTTATTAAAATGCCAGCTTCTTAGATGAAGAACAGCTGAGTCTGAGCAAAGAAAGGAAAGGATTGGTGCATGCAAACAGAGAATTTCATCCATCATAAGTCATGCATTTGAAAGTGCGTTGTTCTTAGTTGGAAATGATCCCTGTAAATATTGAGCTTTCCCTTCTAGAGAAAAGCTGATGTTTCATGGAGAATTTTGAAAAAGACACTCTGCAGAAACAATTTTGCATGCATATATTTATTATAGATGTGTGTGTACATACCCACAGGCACACACATACACAAACCCACAGGCACACAGAGTGTATGTATATGTGGCAGGGCACAAGCAGTGCGTGCCACTTGAGGAGGAGCTAGTAGGCTGTGAAGCAGCTGGCAGGTGGGCTCAGGCCCAATTAGGCAGTCACGTGACAGCTAGGAGGCCGCCTGATTGGAGGAAGGTTGGGCAATTAGAGCATAAGCCCTGACCCAGGGAGCAGGGCTTGCAGTTGCAACTGGGGAGCCAAAGGATGAACATCACCTGACCTGAGGACTGCTGCTCTGGTAACACCTGGATGTTAGGGTGGGAACTATGAGGATGGAAGAGGTTCCTGTGGGTCCTGGATAAGACCTGAAACTGTTCCCTGCGGGGGTTGGATAGTGCGGTGGGGCTGCCTGTGGTAGGGCAGCCCCCAGGAAATGCCCACCTGCACCGTCCTAGTGAAAGGTAAGGATAGGGTGCCAGAAAGTCTCAGCCCCTTGTGGGTGACCCCATGGAGGGGAAAGGCTAGGGGGGAGCACACCCTAAGAAAAGCATCTAGCAGTAATGCTGCCGAGACCCTGGAGAAGTGGGGAGGGCCCAAGTGGGGCCAAGGTCCACTGAGTGGAGCCTTAAGGGCGTAAGGCCCAGAGTAGGGGCCAGAGTGTGACCCAGTGTGGGGCAGAGTGAGCCAGAAGGGTCATGCAGGGCAGGACCTGGGTGGGACCTGAAGGGCAATGTAGAGTAGGGCCTGACCAGAGAGTGGGTGGCCCAGTGAGAGGTGGGATAGTGTGCCCTAGAGAAGGGGCCAGGAGGCCAAGGCCCACAGAGTGGGGCCTGAGGCCAGGTTTGTATTAAAGGCTGAGTGAAGCCCAGCAAAGGGGCCAGGGGAGTTGTAGGCAATTTTGGATGCCATCTGTGAGACATGGGACACAGTATTAGGGGGAGTTTGGAGCCATGCATTTTGGCCCTAGGCATCAGGGCAACAAATGGACAGCCTCCTGCATGTAAACATCAATTTGTGGCAACATCAAAGGCATGGCAGACGAGCAAGGGCGGGCTGTCCTAGACAGGGGGTGGGCCAGTGATATACTCAGCCCCAGGACAGCCCCCTGTTACCATATATTACATATATAATATAGCCTATATACTTATTTCTTTAGAACTAATTTCCTCAGATTGTTAATTCCCTGTATGGCTCCTAATTATTTTTTACTTTGACAACACAACCAGTTACTATAGAGACAAACAGTGATGTCACAGAAGGTTTTTGGAAATGGATAGAAAGCAACAGAAGAACCATAGGAAGTAGACGGTGGAAACATCTACTAGATTATCTGATTTTTCCCTTTCCAGTGCAGAAATGTGCCCTTCAGTACTTTTTCAGGTACTTTCTCCAGTTAATTTTAAAAATCCTAAGCAAGAAGGCTTCCTTTGTTTCGTTTTGGGGTGAATCTGTTGCCTAGTCAGGTATATCCTCCTGTCAAAAAGTCTCACCTGACACTAGGCCTAAATTTTCACTTTCTAAATTTAATCTCCTTAGCCTTAATTATATTCTAAATTACCCGCCACAGAGAAACTCTTCAGTTGTTTGTAGGCTGTTAATATATTACTGACATCTTTTAATCATTCCTTACCAAAGCTTTATATGAGGGTAATAGTTTCTAAAGTGTCTAAATGCCATTGGCTGTCACTAAGTAATTCTTGCATCACTTCAATGCCTTTGAAAATGTTACCCATAAAATTAAAGCCATCATCTCTAGGCTCCAAGTCGTTTTACTTCAGTTATAAGAACTGTCATCTTCACCTTTTATATTTATCTAATATAAAATATGCTGTTGGCCTTTGTGGGTGAAGAGGACCACGTCCAGCGGGGGGGGAAGAGAAAAGACATGGGAAAGAAACAGGGTGGGAGAAAGAAGGAAAAAGAAATAGAGGGGAAAGAGAGAGGAGGGGTGGAGGCTAGGTCACATGGGTACGCAGGTGACTTATAAGCTTGATCTTTGCCTTGAACAATCTGCTGCAGCAGGGGCAGGAAAGCAGTGAGGACCGAGTACAAGAGGTTTTCGTTTACCTGGCCATGCATTTCCTCATTGCTTCTGCTATACGTTGCCATCCAAAAGCCAGTGCTTCATTCTGGATTGATGACCTCCAGTTGGTTGGTTGGATGGTTATGAGCGATTTGCTCCCACAACTCCAGGTTGATGCCAGAACTCTTTAGGGACACCTTTAGGGTATCCTTGTACCGCTTCTTTGGTGCACCATGAGAGCGTACGACATTTGACAGTTTGCTGTAGAAAATTTTCTGTGGCAGGCAAGTGTCGGGCATTCTGGAAAGGTGGCCAACCCATCTTAACTGCACCAGTTTCAGTAGAGTGGGAATACTGGGGAGAAATGATCTTCTGAGCCACCTCAGTATTAGTAGAAAGATACCAATATAAAATATATCTAGTTATAAAGAGCAGAGATTAGGGAAAATTTGACCAAGCAGAATTGTTTCTAAATAAATACCTTTCAGACTTTACTGTAAGTTAGACTTTAGGATAGCATTCATTCACTGAACCTTTTGAAAGAGAATTTTATAAGCTGAAATATCTGAATCATAAAAAAACTGCAAAGAACTCTTTCAACTACATATTCACTCTTGAACTTATTAGTTTAATCCCTGCCCTGTATGCAAAAGATCTTGCAGTCTTTCTTGAAACTCCGGCATCTTACTGAGGGCATGGTAAGATGGTGCCGACCGTGGAGAGAAGCATACACTTTTAGCTGAGTGGCTATTTTTTTAATACTAAGTGTGATATATCAGTATGCATGCAATGGCCATGCATTTTGCCTTCAGGCATAGATAGCAGATTTGATTCTAGGCCTTAGTGGCTTAAAGGAAATCTGTACTAAAGAAGAAAACTATGAATTTCTTCTGTGCTGGAAGACTTGACTCTTACTATTGTAACAGCTTTTAATATAGGTCATAAATGTAACATATCCTGAGTAAATACTGTAATAGGAAAATAAGCTGCTCAACTAGGGGAAAGCTCATGCCATTACAATTCCCAAGATAAGAGTTTCATTTTGCTGGGGAGAAGGTCTTAGCCTCATTTTCTTGACCTAACAAAGCAGAGACTTTAAAAAGAAAGCAGTGCAGCATTAGAACTTTTTTCCAGATTGGTATTGCAAAGAGTATCGGCTTCATCATTCCCAGGTTAAATATTGTTAGCTTAGAAAATGACCTTTTCATCCCTCTAACTTTAATTTTGCAGTTTGATTGAATTTAAACTTTTTATTTTAAACTAAGTAGCCCAGTAAAGTAATCTACCAAGATGTATTATGCAGTTGATAACATACGTAGGAAATAAACAGTGGTTGGTATGGTAAACTGCAAAACAGCCATGGATAAAGACATATGACCAATTCTATTTATTGTGTGTATTTGTACATCTCATGTTGTTCTGTCCACTAATTCACTTCTTCCAAGAGCTGGAACTGCTTCTAAGATTTAGGTCTCTGGATTGTCAACAAAAAACGTTAAAAATATTTACTAAAAACATTTACTTCCACCCCAAATGTTTGGTTTCTTCCCAGAATTAAAGTAGCCAGATGCTCAAGATGAACAGTATTCAGTCCTGGATCAAGGATGCTTCTAATCTAAGATCTAGTAATTGCACAAACTAACAGAGCTAGAAATGGGAATTGTATTAGACAGCCACCATATGCCCCTTTAGCAGTATTTTGTTTGTTCTGGCTAATCACAAGATGGTGGCTAGTCAAACTAGAAAAGTTATGCCTCCAAAAATGTCCTAGGTACATTTCAGAAACCTCTAAACATTATTACTTATTTTTTCTGTCTCTTCGAGACAGTGCCATGAGATCCTTTTGAGGATGCCACATTATGCCACACGACCTTAGCACTGTTATGTGTATGCATTGGCACACCTAATTCACAAGTTAAACCCAGAGATTGCAAATAGGGATTGCATAGTGGCAAGCCATTCTGACCGATTGTGGTCTTTGCTGAATTGTTTGGAACAGAAGAATTGCTCTATTATACGTCCATGGCCATAGAGTGAATGAAACCTAGGAGGTGGCATTTTCTGAGGGATGGCTTGAGAAACACTGCTTGGAGAAGATAGTTACAGTTGAAATTATGCTGATACAGGGAGCTTAGTTTTATGGGTGCACATATACCAAAAATCAGAGTTGTGAGGGGAAGGGAAGTCTTCCCTGCCTGGGCTGTCTGCACAGTGAAGGCAGCCACTATTGAAGCAGCATCAGCATGGATGGCAGCAACCCTGTGGCACGGGCTCCCTGGGAGCTGCCGCTGGTGCCCTGTTCACTCCTCCTTCCCTGAGATACGCTGTTGGGTACAGGAGTGACAAAGACTGCCAGGAAGGAGAGGAAAGAGGGAAGCACCATTTTGCTTGCCCTCCACCCCCCCCCCCCCCAAATACACAGCTGGATGCAGTGCTCTGCCTGTAGCAGGCAGTGTGGGGCTGCCCTGCTGTGGCAGATATTTCCCAGGGTGCAGTTCTGGCACACCCCCTTGTAGTTGGTGCCGAAGGCTGGTGCCCTGTCCCAGAACTGTAGGTTTGTTTCTTGCCCGTGGCCCCAGGCTCAGCAGGGCGGCAGTGTAAACATGGTGTAAAGTGCTCTCAAACATTTCTGCGCTTTGTTGTCTTTGGCATATGTGATGCACACCAGTTACGCAGTAGTGCAGGCCAGCGCAGTATAACGTCATCTCTGACCCTTTTTGGAGAGATCCAGCAAAATTCACTGAGGATGTCTCTGCTCATGAGCTCCTCAGCCAAGCCAGGCTTCTGTCATTAAACCTTTTACAGCATATTGCCACATGTGCCCTAGTCAGCCCTCATGCTGTGTATTATAGTCCTTTTCTTTTTCAAAGTGCTGTACAAGCCTTCCTGAATTTGTTTGTTTATAATGTCTACGGAGATCACTTATTTTTGGAGGGGAAAATGTACATAAAAACCTAATATGATGTAACAGCAGGAATGAGAGGTTTTGAACAGAGGGCTATGGGGAAGGGTGACTTTTTTTTGTGAACTAAAGGAAGAACATTGTTATAATTCTTTCCTCTGAGCCATTACTCCATTGCTTACTTTATAGTATGGCATGGGAAGTAGCACCAAAGCCTCTTTCACGCCATTTGTGGATACCAGAGTTTACCAGACCTCCCCTACTGATGAAGATGAAGATGAGGATGAAGAGTCCTCTGCTACTGGTAGGAAGCACTGGGGCCTGTACTGGGAACAGTCAAGAAGTGGGCAATATGATTCGTATAAGATCAAGATAAACAACCCCAAAAAGTCTTTCAGGCTCCCAAAAGTTCATTGACTTTCTTTTTCGTGTTACTTTCATTTCCACTTTCTGTCCGAATCCCAGAAATAGTGAAAGGGAACAGGAAGCAGGAAATTGTGAAAATCTATCCATCCTTCTCTGACTTGAGAGGTCCTTTTGTAGGATCTCATAGAGATTTGTACAGTATTGAAACATTGCTGTTTCTGCTGTTTATTTTATTTGTATTGCTGTAACAGCACAGCCCTGGTTGTGGATCTGAACCACTTTGTGCTTGTCACCATGAACATAGAACAAAAAGGCAGACCCCAAAGAGCTTGTACTCAAAATATAAACCATGAGACAATGGACTCGCCCACAGAGACAGAGATGTAGCCCAAGAAAACAGGACAGTAATATTGGTGAATCTGACAGGCAGTGGGCTGAGCACACCATCTCCTCAAGCTTTCCCCAAAAAGTCCATTTCTAACTGAGTTCAGTTATCCCATAAATATGGATCTTGAATCAAACACCAGCTGGTTTGTAGGTTCTTTAATATTGTTTTTTCCTGTATAAAAATGAAACATAATATGAATATTTCTGATTAGTGAAATAGCCAGTTGATTAAAGAGCTAGTCTTTCTTTTTTTCAGCACTGTTTACCAGTGAGCTGCTCCGACAAGAACAGGCCAAGCTGAACGAGGCAAGAAAAATCTCTGTGGTAAATGTGAACCCAACAAATATCCGTCCCCACAGCGACACACCAGAGATCCGGAAGTACAAGAAGCGCTTCAATTCAGAAATACTCTGTGCTGCTTTATGGGGTAAACTTGTATAACTACCTAATGTCTGTCACAAAGCTGTCTGGAGCCTATGAGTGAAAATTAGATGTGAATATTCTTAAGGCTTCCTCATGCAACTGTGTCTCAGTCTGCAGCAGCCTTATGCTACACAACAGGCACGTTGGGCAGTTTATAGTTGATGGATGTTATGCGATCAGCTGATTTTCTTATCCTTGAGCACCTGTGTTTGCTGTTAAAGTCACATGTATTGCCTGTTATATGGGTGCATAGGCACCTAAAATTGCCTCGTTGCCATTTTAGAACCACCAGTTCCAGATTGGTGCCCGAAGGGTGTACAGACACGTTTGAAAACCTGAGTTTTCCATTTCCAAATGCATTTCACCTTGTTTGTTTTGTCAGCATAGTGTATCAGCCAGCAGTGTGCACTATGTGCACCTGCCTCCAGTGCTTATTACAGTTTTGCAGTAGGATAATAAGAGGCAACATGTAAAATTTACAAAAATGGCAGAATGACTTAAGTGAAAGTCAGTGGGTCTTAGACTTTTTGAAAATGGAACTAGAGCAGGTGACAAGGAGTCAACAATAGTGACTTCTTGCCATCTGGGATACCATTGGCGAAATCAGTTAAGCTTTTTAACTTGAATCAGAAGAGGGATAATATCATGTACCCCAACAGAGTAGGGTCAGCTCTCAAAAATTAAGGTTTATTAAATGGTGGTTTTCATAGCATTGGATGGAAAGTTCTATCAAAGTGTAAATTATTATAATAACTCTTTTCATTATAAGAGTGATTGTTCATTGTAAGAGTGATTTTAATGCTTATAGTATTTCCCTATACCTTTCTGGTACATAATCTCACAGTGTTTTTTTGTAGTTGTGTTTACTTCCTTTCTGGGAATCTAAGGGAGCAGAGCATGAGTCAGACGAGCTGATCTATGGTCCATTGAAATGGGTTTGTAGCATTGACAAAGTAGGCTGTATCCTACGAAAGCCTACATTTTTCTGAACAAGTTAGCCTTTAAGATGCTTCTGCCTGACTTGAGACTAACGCAGCTAACTGCCTTTGTCTGAGATGAGTAGAAAAACTTGTTGTCTGCAGTAGGCTATGGATGTGACACTTCAGGCAGCAACAGTGGAGCCCTGTTTCAGCTGTCCTATTTGTTTGTTTCTTATGCAGGTGTAAACCTATTAGTGGGTACAGAAAATGGTCTGATGCTATTGGATCGAAGTGGACAAGGGAAGGTCTACAACCTAATCAACAGGAGGCGATTTCAGCAGATGGATGTACTAGAAGGACTTAATGTCCTTGTAACAATATCTGGTATGTCTGTCATCCTGTTTTGGAGTTCATTAAACCTTTCTATTTTCATTTTTCTGAGAGCAGTTCAACCTCAGAAAGGACCTACTTCACTAGCATCAGAGTAAGAATAACAGGATTAACCTTGAGTTTATTAATATAGAATCAAAGATGTTCAATCTGCAAAACACTTATTGGGCATCTTTGTTCTATCTCATTGCAATTCAGCATCATTATATTATATTTTCATTTACTGGAGAGGGAAGATACCACATATAGCCAATTTGCAGCTTGTATTCCTGCAACCAAAAAAAAATGCAAACTTGTACATCCAGGCCCTGTGAATAAGCTTGATGACAGTGTGATTACTAGGGATCCTGGTTTTCTTGTACATTCTCTGATAAGAACTGCAAATTCTCTGATTTAAAAAAACCCCAAAATCTTCAATGAAAATGGACTCACTCACGTTCTATATATATAGGTATCAACTGAACACAATGTTTTATTGATACATTTACAATTATAAAGCAATTTGGAAGCCTACTGGTACCTCAGTCACTATAAAAAAATACATTCGAAGTACCTATAAAATTTAGTATTTGATTTTGGGTTTCTTATCATGGAAAATCAGCGTTCCCCCTGCCCCCTTCACTCACAAGGACACGGGTGCAAACCCCTCACTCCCAAGCCACAGCCCCCCCCAGCCCTGCCAGAGGGGGTTCCTAGCTGTCAGGGCTACAGGGCCAGAGATCTGGGTCTGCAGCCCCCTGCCCCTGCAGCAGAGCCCAGGCTGCAGCTGCTGCCCAGAGGTGGCAGTGGCTGCTGCAGCCCAGGGAACAGAATGGGGAGTCCAGCTCCCCGGCCCCCATGGGCAGCATGGCTGGGGCAGAGCCCATGGTGGGGGTGTGTGCAGGTGCGGGTTGCCTGCTGTGGGCTCGAGCTCCCCACTCTGCTGCTCTTCCCACTCTGCAGCCCAGTGGGTAGGACTCAGCACAGCAGGGCAGAGCAGGACTGGGCAGAGAAGTTCATTGCCACTGCTGGGAGCTCTGCACTGCCACAGCAAAACGTCCCGTGTCCACCTGGCAACAGCAAGGGGCATAACACCATGGTGCCACCTCACTGCTGCCGAGTGAGCAGGGAGCATCTCGCCAGGGTAGCGTGTGGCTTGCAGTGGCAAGGAGCTTCCCCGCCCAGCCCTGCTCTGCCTTGCCATGCTGGGTCCTACCCGGTGGGCTACAGAGGCCCTGGGGGGAAGGCAGCAGGGCAGGGAGCTCCCACCCCGAGCACATAGCTGGCAGGGAGCCATCCCCCACGTGCACATGGTGCCCCCTGTCTGGCAGCCCTCCTCCTACTCTCCCCACCCCCTTGCAGGCTGGAACTCTGCCTGCCTGCAGAGAGCTCTTTGCAAAAATGGAAATTGTGTACGTTTGTCTGTTAAAATTAAAAATCTGCGTTTTTCTCAGTTAATAGGGAAAATCCGCAGGGTTTTTCCGCTTTTCCGTGGGAAATGGAAAACCCAGATCCCTGGTGATTGCACGGCAAGCAGACTGTGCTTTCCTTTTGATTTCCTTTTGAATACTTGTCTACCGGTTCTGTGGTGCATTTAAATTACAAGAGTGCCCAAAAACAGCACTATAACTATAACTCAGTTTTCAACCAGTAACATTCTATGTTACAATAGTAGTATAAGAGTGATGTTGTAGCCATGATAGTCCAGAAATTGTGAGGCATGATATGTTTTATTGGACTAGCTGTGTAGTTGGGATAGAAGCTTTCAACAGTAAGACCTGACAAAGAATGTCTTGCCTTTCAAAAGCTTCTCTAGCTCTATCGCAACTATACAGCTGGTCCAATAAAAAAAAAAATCACCTCCTGAAACATGGACACTTAGCAACAGCAATCTTAAGGTTTATATCCTACATAAAGTGTGACCACCAGAGGGCATGCTAATTGTGCAAATCTCACAATCCATCTATACTCCAGAGCCAGACATGCACATTTAGCATATTGTTACCTCAAATGGTGATAGCTGGCTTGCAAGATTTAAAACTGCAGAGCTGCTTGGAAGACTTTGTGAATGAAGGTGTCAGAAAGATTTAGATGTGGGAGAAGTAAATGAGGACTGTTCATCTGGTGATGATTGAAATACTATGGTGCATGGAAGCTATGATATGTAGTGATCCTGAGGAAGTTGAGAATGGTAGGGGTTGACAACAATACCTCTAGGTCCAAAAGCAAGGTCCATTACTGCCTGAGCTAAAAAACAGTTCTGTCACCCAAATGCATAAATAGTGTGGTGGCTGGGAGAGCTGGTCAAAACTTTTTTGTCAGAGCATTTTTTTAAATTCGTCAAAAGCATTATATTTTTTTGCAGAAACTTAACTGTTTCAGTAAAACTTTCAGGAAGGTGCCTTGGTTCCCAGGATAGGCTTTCACTTGCGAGACAGAGGCAAACACTGCATAGGGAGTTTATACATGTGCTCCTGGAGTGGGGAGGGAATTAGCTCATTGATTGAGCTTTAGTTAAAGCTCTCTCACCACCGTTTTTCAATGTGGGGACAATGACACATGAGACACTGGAGTCTGCTGGAGTGCAATATTAATTAACATGCTCCAGCAGACTCAATTGATAACAAACAGCGTATTGGGGTGTCAGAGTAATGCGTCGCGCATTGGAGCAGCCTTGCTGCTCATGTATAGGCACCCATAGTCTGGTGGTTAGGGACCTCTGCTGGGATGTGGGAGCCTGCTTTTGCCTCATTTCTTCTTGGCCAATGAAAGTATAGTTTTCGAACAGGAGAGAATAGCGTGATCAAGAGACCTTCTGTAGGCTGGTGTTTCAGGTATGCACCTGTGATGTTGGACACCTAAGTTCTGCTCCTTATTCTGGTATGTAAGTGCATTATTTCCATGAAGACGCGTTTAAAGGTGTCAGTTTCATTCTGATGCATCAAAAATAAAAGAAATTCAAGTAACTCTAGCTGAGGTATCTCTATGCTACTCACTGTGCAGTATAGACCTACTCCTGAAGAGAGGCAGGGCACTGCATTAGATTGTAGCTACATTGTGTTTTAAGTCTTAATAAGTATTTTAATTTTTCCAATAGGAAAAAAGAACAAACTGCGAGTTTACTACCTTTCATGGTTAAGAAATAGGATTTTACACAATGACCCTGAAGTAGAAAAGAAGCAAGGCTGGATCACTGTGGGAGACTTGGAAGGCTGCATACACTATAAAGTTGGTGAGTGCGACACGGTTTATATGTTGTATCTAGCCCCTCTGGAGGAGAAATTTACCATAGTCCATACTACAAATTGTTACGTTTACTCTAGTATTGAAGAAAAAAGAGTAATGCATCAGTAGTCCTGAAGTTGATGGGCAACTCTGTTTGGTATTTATATGACCCTTAAGGCCTGAATTCCCCATCTGCACTGGTATAAATTGGGAGTAATGCTCCCAAAGTATGTGAAGCCTTAGCAGTATAAAACTAGGATAAACAATAGAAGAATAAGGCCCTCAGTTACTAACCTTCCAATTAATCTTGGAAGGACTTGATTCAGTTTTCCTTATTTCTCAACAACTGAAAATTTTGAAGACTGTTCTTTTACCCTGGTTTCTTCCAAACTGTGCCAATAGGAGACTTTGTTTCCTTAGGCCCTCTCTACACATTCCCTGTATCATGCAATCATAGGGTTAATTGCTCAATTAGTTAATTTGCACATGCAGTCTAAATTATCGCACTATAAAAAGGTCCACCCATTATAAAGATGTTGATCAAAAATGTGTACTAACTTTATAGCTGGTTGCTATCCAGCTTTAATTTGCATATGTAGCAGGGTCTGCCCCTGCAGCTGTGAGCCCTGTCAGCTGACAAAACTCCCAGATGCAGGGGTGCACCATGCGCAGCTGGGACTGAGTCCTGCAGCTGAGGGGACTCTCAGCCATGGCAGCACTGGGCATCTGCAGACTTTAGGTCCCAGTAACACCCTGGGGCCACTGGGACAGAGACCCACAGCTGTGAACACTGGGTCCCAGCAGCTGTGGAGCATGGTTGCAATCTTCTGGTCTTGAGGACACACCATGCACCATAGGAGCCTGCTTCTTGCCAGAGCTAGGGATTGGGTTCCTCCTGCACAGCCAGTAAGGTTCAATGGGATCTAATGCATGATCCCACAATCATGCTTCCTGCCATGCATGTGGCATTGTGTGGATCACACATTAGATACCATTGTACCTTTACCTGCATATCTAGGGGACCCTTAATTACACATAGGCTAGAGACAGGCATTACACATAAACTGGTTTAAGTGATCAGAAACTGGTTTAAACCTGTAACAGAACAGATGTTCAGTGCACATAAACCAGTTTGAAAATGGCTGAGCCCCATTTGAGATAAACCTGGTTGAATGTAGTATCAGACTTAACTGAGTTGGGTCAAACTGGTTTATGCAGTGTCTGTCCCAGACCCCTTGCTGGTTTAAGTCAAATCAGACACTCCCAGCATTCCAGCATGCTCTCTGGGCTGGGCGAGGCTCTCTGCTCCACAGCAGAGCTGGCCTCTCCCCTCTGCTCCCTGGCTGGAGCTTGGCACAGACTGCAGGCATCCCTGCTCCCCCTTTCCCCTCCCCAGCCCTCTGCCTTACAGACACTTCTCAGCATTAGCTTAGCAGACCACATACTGGCTACCGTCCATGCTGTGGCAGACATGACAAAGGCAGAATCAACAGGTAGCTGGTAATGTCCTTCTGTTGTTTTCTTAATGGGGTGATGAACACTGTTATCAATTCCCAGCTGGGCTGGTCAGAAGGGGGGAACCCCTCTCTAATCAAAGTGTCGTGCCAGGGCTTGGCCACACCCCCCCTCAGCTCAGCACTTTGGAAGGGAAGGGAGGGCTGCCCTAGCACCCCCCAGCTTCTAGCCTAAGCCACTGCAGGCATGTGCCTGCATGTCTGGCATGTCTGTGCAGTTACAAAGTGATTTAGCCTAGCCAGGTTAGACTAACCTGCAAAGATTGAATCAGCTCAGGCTTTTTGAATGTCTGTCCTTAGCCATATTGAGCAGCTCAAGTTACCACCTGGCGGCACCTGATAATACTCTACTCTTCTGATGGGAATACCAGCATTGCCACACCAAAACTAACTAATAAACCGTGTTGTCTAGAATCCTGTCTTTGATGCTAGGTGCTTTGCAAGATGATTTAAAACTTGTATCAGTATACAGTTGCCTCTGTGCTCAGTGAGACAATTTCTTCCTAAACTTAGCTAGCAAATGGTTACCAACCTATGTATGCTATGAAGCATAAACACAAACGCCCCTTGAAATGTGATACTGACTATTGTAACAGCAGGTGGTAATTTGAATGAATGAATGAATGAATGAGCTGGTGCTTTCACAGTCCACAGTTCAGGAAGATTTAGTTTGATGGAAAAGTTTTTGGAAGAAAACTGCCTTAAAATATTTTATTATTAAATGATCTCTCCTTTTTAAATATGATTAACCTCACATTAATGACAATAGAAATGTATCAAATTGCATTTTTTTTGTTCTATAGTCAAGCTTATTCGAAAAAGAAAAAAAATAATTTTTCCCCTTTTTATTTGTAGGTGATATTTGGCCTGACAGAATTCCAATTCACAAATAGTATTTTGAAAACAACTACAGGAATTGGGAAGGTGGTGGGGGGAATTCAGTATGCCACAGTAATAGTTAAACTTTAGATTCATCTATATGTATCAGATGGAAACTTCTCTATTGGAAAGATGGCCTTGGAAGCCCTTCTTTGAGATATGTTGTTCAATCTTACTTTAATTAAATGGATATTTTAAAAATCAGTTTTATTTTAATTTTAGTGAAATATGAAAGAATCAAGTTCTTGGTGATTGCCTTAAAGAATGCTGTAGAGATATATGCCTGGGCTCCTAAACCATATCACAAGTTTATGGCATTTAAGGTATGTTTGTGTTACTTTAAAAAATTCTCCATAATTATAAATGCATTGGAATATAGTTATTATGCAGATTAAGAGTATTTATACCTCTTTTAGTTATAGTCTACAGGCTTCTTACCAGGTCAAGGTAAGGAGAGGCAGCTCACTTATTTAATGATGTAATGAACCGACTAAAACATTACCTGGCAGATGTCTTAATGATGTAACTCTTCCATGCTTCAGGCAACCAAAAGGATTCTTTGAGAACTAAGATACTGTATTTATCTGCCTTTGCAAATTATAAATAAAAAATCATGGATAAAAGGTGCAAGATAAAGAGCTAAGAATTGCTAATCATTAGCGTTTACTTGTGCTTAGTGTGTGTTTTTTGCTCAGTGGTTTGGCCATCTTACTTCTTTACTATTAATTTTGTCATACAGATTAAATAAATTAGTTCATTTACCACTAATTTTTGTTTTGAATAATAATAATACAGTTTTTTGCATTTTAAGAGGTTTGTTTCCCCAATACAGATTTTTATCTCAATGTATAAAAATCCATAATGGAGGCCACTTTTTTTTTTTCAATCCCCCCCCCCCCCCTGCCCCCAAGTTTTTTTCACTGGTCTTTCATACATCACTATCTGCATTTTAAAGCACTTTTCATGTTTAGATCTGTGCAAACGCTATCTGCAAGGGAACAGCAAGTTCAGATAATTTTTCATGATCAGGGTTGAGCAGTTTGCACCCATTTACTGCATGTGGTTCATTTAGGACAGGGTCATAGTTTCCTTCCCTGAGCAAAGCCCAGCATAAGTGGGCTTCTTGCAAAGAATAAACCAGAATTGTAATGGGACAGGTTCTCCCCACACTTCAGGAGAGATATGAAGTTGCTGATTTGTTCAGTAGCCACTTTGCCAGTCTATGGGCTAAATAGTGTCCACCACCTTTTTCTGGAACTCTGCAAATAAAAAGCATCCTCAGGGGGCCAATACAAAGCCCTTTCTCTCCTTGGTTATTTTGCCTGCACCCTACTACAGGAGATGCATGGCATGGAATTTCATAGTTTCTAGGGTCGGAAGGGACCTGAACAGATCATCAAGTCCGACCCTCTGCCATGAGCAGGAGCGAGGGATCGTAATACCCCAGCTAGATATCTATCCAACCTCCTCTTGAAGACCCCCGAGGTAGGGGAGAGCACCACCTCCCTTGGTAGTCCATTCCAGAGCCTGGCAGACCTAACCGTAAAGTAATGTCTTCTGATATCGAGCCTAAATCTGCTCTCAATCAATTCGTGGCCGTTATTCCTTATTATCCCAGGTGGTGCCCAGGGGAACAGAGCCTCACCTATTTTCTGCTGGTCCCCCTGGTGAGTTTATAGACAGCCACCAGATCCCCCTCTCAGTCTTTTCTCGTGGAGGCTGAATAGATTCAGTGGTGGCTAGGGCCTAAGGAAACTGGAAATAAAACTAAAAGAGACTAAAGGACTAAATTCTAGAGCTTTTCTGGTTGGTCTAATAAAAGATATCAGATTCACCCAAGGAACCTTGTCTGCCTAAGAGCTTTTCTGAGGCACCTGTCAAAATGAAGGGACAGCAAGGGATGGGATTTGTCCAAGCCATAAGATGAAAAGACAGGACATGAACTTATGGTGTCCTTGAGGGGTTTTGTGACTTCAGGACTTCCAAATAGCCCTTGCCCATACTACCCTGTGCAGGCTATTTGTACTTCTAGCAAGACTGTACCACAACATAAGAATGAGAGCTAACTGTTTTAAAACCCCAGTACAGGCAGAGATTAGCTGTACTTTTGTGCTGTCTATATGGGCATTTTAGGGTATTATATTCCTAAGTTTGAAAAGCCCCTCTGTGAGGAAAAGACAAGGGATGTGTATGGGACTCGTATTCTGAAGGTGAAGGAGGTGGTAGAGGAGTGTGACAATCTTCGTATGGAGACACACGGGCTTTCAAGCTTGTTCTGTATCTGAATCCCTATTTACAGTGTCTGCATGGCAAAATACAGCGTTTATGTAACGTGTCAGACAACCTGATGGTTACTTAAAAAGGCAAGGAAAAACATTAGAGCAGAACTTCACGTAAGATATATTGTTATAGAAAGAGCTGTGATAGCAAATCTGCTTAGACAGCTAGAGTGACCAAGAAATACTCCTCCCCCCTCCCCCCAGGCATCTGAGATTAAAATAGGAATATAACTAGTGATACATTTAATAAGAGACAAATTCAAGGAAATATGGTTCTGTAACTGTAGCAAGCTGCCAGCATGGGGATCTGTTTGTGAAGTTGACTGAAGGGATTTTAAAAGTCTTTTGCAGATCTCCAGCACAAACCGTTGCTTGTTGATCTCACAGTGGAGGAGGGTCAAAGATTAAAGGTTATCTTTGGATCACACACTGGTTTCCACGTGATCGATGTAGATTCGGGGAACTCTTACGATATCTATATTCCATCTCATGTGAGTATATGAAAAAGTAATTTTACTGCATGACTAGCAGGACGCAGGTTTCCAAACAGTCTGGGAAGTAGTGTCAAGTGCTGGAAATGTTGATAACTTGCTGTGCTTGGATGAATGAGGCAGGGATATTCACTGCACCCCTAGTAAGGCTTTGTTGAGCCATCTAACAGCATGGGATCCCAAGTGTTTGGGTGTCCAGAGTGCGGCACCCTTCAGTGGGGTCCCAAATCGCGTCTCTTTTGCTTTGCCCCTTTGCAGAATAATTTTCCTGAGCAAGTGCAACTGGGTTAGGCTATGGAGCCTTTACAAAATAACCTCAGAGTTCAGAATTTCCTGTAGGATTAACAGATAGAAATGGAACTTGAGTAAGAGGAGAAATTATGAGGAAACTAGTCATTTCTCTAGAATCCTACAGCCAGACTTTCCTGAACTCTACTAATGTTCATTCACTTCAGTTTCAGCTACATTGGTTTAAGCATGTATTATTGACAAGGCAGTGGTTTAAGTTTCATTTGGTTTCAGCCTGGTTTAGTTCCATTTCAAGCTGTTAGGTCAAACTGTATAAGAAACTGGACTTGTGTTTTAAATATGCATAATATTTGTCAGGTCCGATCAGACCAATGGCCAGCCTTGGAGAGTATCCTGTCTTGTACTTGAGTGGGAGATGGAAGAGGCACAGAGGTGTAGCTTAGGATGATTATATTGTTTTAGCCACTGAAGAAAAGACATGTCAGGGGAGTTGCTGCATCCTAGTTTCTGTCTTTTTTCCAAGTGTAATTATTCAAGAAACAAAACCATTTTCTCCCCAGTTCTGTACACAATATTCTTTATTTCTGCTCCCCTATAATTTGAACATAAGGTATATTTATCAGTCAATTGCATTTGGTTTGTATTGCTCTCAAATGTCAGCCATCGTGTTTTGGGGGGGGTGTGAATGTTGCTGTCTCCTTGTAATTGCTGAGGCTGTTTCCCTTTGACACTTGAGACATTTTGATGATGGGGTAAATATGACAAATTACTCTTTTTCAAGCCTGTGCTTTAAATGTCTGTGCATAGTTGTTTAATGTCTATGTGCTGGGCTTTGGGGGGTTTTAAGGCTCTTCTTTTTCCCAATTCAATTTCATACTGATTCTTTGTTTTATTTTAACCTCAGATTCAGGGCAATATTACTCCTCACGCCATCGTCATCCTGCCTAAAACAGATGGGATGGAGATGCTTGTGTGCTATGAGGATGAAGGGGTGTATGTGAACACCTATGGACGAATAACTAAAGATGTGGTGCTCCAGTGGGGAGAAATGCCAACTTCTGTGGGTAGGTTAATCATTCTGCCTCATCATAGGCAAATAAAAAGTAAGATGAGAGATCAGGGGAGCCATGGGGTCATTTGAGCACCAATCTAAAATAGTCTTCTCCAGTCAGATAAAGGACATGTATGTGCATTCGTGGCTTGGTCCTGCACCATAAGACTCCTGGTTTAAAGCACTGTGGTCTAGTAGATTGGGCACAAGACAGGAACTCATGAGAAGCTGGGTTCTCCTTCTGATGCTGCCATTGTCCTGCTGTGTAAACTTGGGCAAGTTGCTTCCCCTTGCAATCTAACTCCCCCCATCCATAAAATGAGGGTAATGATGCTGACTTATTAAAAAGCAATAAGATTTATGAAAAACACTGTCCAAGAACTTTTGCTGTTGAGTGCCTTCTCTCAATGTGGCTGGCTTTCCCCACCCCTGGTGAGCATATTGCTATGTAGTTCCTCTAGACCAGTGATTCTCAACCAGGATGCTATGGCAAAGCTGTGCAAACATGATTCACCAGCTAAACCCAGAAATTTCAAATAGGAATCCATAGTATTAAAAACATTCTGCCTTGTGGTGATCTTGCTGAGTTCTTTGCAACAGAAGAATTGCTCTTTTGTTTTTCTTTTAGTCTAAAAAAAAGTGAAAACTAAGAGTTGACATTTCCCAAAGGGTGCCTCAAACCTTAAAAGGTTGAGAACCACTGCTCTAGATGATCTGTGAGCAAGACTGGGGAGAACTGCTTTGCTCATTTTTGTAATTTCTAGGACAGCAAATGTTTTTAATGCAGTTGTTGGAAATTCCTTTTGACAGCCTACATTCATTCCAATCAAATCATGGGCTGGGGAGAGAAAGCTATTGAGATCCGTTCAGTGGAGACAGGACATTTGGATGGAGTATTTATGCACAAACGAGCCCAAAGGTTAAAGTTTCTATGTGAGAGGAATGATAAGGTAAGTCTACTCCAAAGCCTGCATCATCAGTGCGTTATGTTTTTTAAGATCCAGCCAGCTACCTTGAGACCTTAGGTCACATTTTATTGAGGTTAATAAGTAATTAATTTGAAGGTCTTCTAATAAAACACCACCCACAGCCTGCTCAAAGTCATTCTCTTAGGTAGATATGGCTTCCTGCCAGGAATGGGAAGAGAGGGACCAGCATTGATTTAGTTTGAATTTCTCCCAAGGGTGAATGATAAAGCAAATGGAAGTGTCAGCATGGAATACAGCGGGACTATTTACTAATCTTTAATCAACCAAAGCAGATCAATTGTATTTCTATACACAACATTTATTATAGTGATTTTTCTATGTAACCCATCCCCCATCCATCATAGTGGAAATGCTTGAAACTAATTGTCCAGTACAAGCTGCCCTACCTAAGTAACTGGACTCTGAAATATCATACCATCACAAATCATCTCCTTTAAATCAGTTTAGAGTCTTTCAGGTCAGTGTCAATCCCACACTAACACAACACTGAAAGTGTGTTCTTTGCTTTGCAAAGCCAAGTGTGCAAAAATTGGAAATGCCAGAAGAAAGGTTGCCTCTGTCCACATTGTCAGAAGTCCTTAAGTACATGGTAACATACTAGTTTTTTATCCAGAACCCCTGCCTCATTCACTGCACAAAAGGAATTTGTTCTGGGGGTGAATCAGGGCTGTGTACTAAAGGAGGCTCCTGTCTTTAGGACCCCCTCCTCATTTGTTGCAGAAATTGGAAGGTCTGTAGTGAATGAGCTAATAGACTGCAGAAAGAGAGAGGATACTGTCAGGGTGAAGGCAAATAAGTTCTGCCCTGGAGAACTGGTTCTGTGCCTGCTTCTGCCACAGAGTTCATTTATGATGCTGGTCAAGGTACATAAATAAGCCCAGCTTTTCACAGATGGTCCCAGTAATGGGTTCTGCATTTCCTCAGTGCCAACCTATTACCTTAGGGGATGGTTTGCAACAGTGCTGAGCAGTTGCGCTGCAGTTGAATGACTTCACACAAATCAGATCAAGGGGTCTCAAAATGGACATCCCAACTTAGTGGAAGCTTTTCACCTTAAATCTCTCTGCCTCAATTCTTCATCTGTAAAATGAGGATAATGCATAATCCCTTTCTTCACAAGAGTCATGAAGATCAGTGAGCTTTTATGAAGCATTTGAATTCCATTATAATGAACGTCCTAGAAACATCCATGAAGAAGTTCATTATTCTGTCTTCAGAGGAGATAGCCCAAGGGTCCCATTGAAAACTGAGGATGTAACTAGTTGTTTAAGAGCATACCATAAGTCTCAGCACTGACTGAGGCAGGGAGACTGGAGAAGAAGTCATCGATAATTATGTTGCTAAACATAATGCCTACATGCCAGGGAGACACAGTAAGGTTAAACAGTTATCTCAAATTCTGGCATTTCCTAATTTTTCAATTATTTGATGTTGCAACCTTGATAATGTTCCTTCAACATTTTTTCCAGCCATAATTTCTTGAGTGTTTTAAAATCAAACTGAATATACCACAGCAACTCCATCATATGACATAACATCAACACCCAGTGGATTGTGAGCAGGGTTGAACTGTTTAGACCCAGCACGGACATATTTTCCACCGGTGGGGATGGTATATGCTAATTAGTCTACACACACAGGTTGTTCACAAGGCTTTAAATGTTCTTAGCGCAGAAGCTGCAAAAGTTGAGCAAGTCTGTAATGAGCATGTGCAAACTTGATTTTTTTTTTTTGATTTTTTTTTTCCACTGGAGCTTTTAACTTGGTCAAATTTGGGTGGACTTCCACAAGGACTGCAAAAAGGCACATCCTTGTCAAATTTCTAGACTCTTCTGTAAAACATACAGGTAGCAGAAAAGGACACCAGGTTTCTGTAACCTAGCAAAACAATCTAATTTGCCATAGTCTCATTCGCAAAAATAGTTGAACCATTGTTACTGATCTACCCACCCCCTCCAAAATATTTAGCATAGTTCAGGCTAAGGCAGTCAACTGCCAGGTAAAGCATTGACCAAATGGTTAAAATCTAGTTACAAACAACAGAAAACAAGGCCGTATAAAGGGAACTGCCGAGCAGCCTCATTAATAGGGACACTACCTGCCCTTTCTATACTAAAAGTCGTATTTTTGCACTTCCCTCACCCTGGTACTGGTGGTATTGATGGGAAATCGGAAATGCCCCAACATTTTTTTTTTTTTTTTTACCATATATATCAATTATATTCTGGCTCCTTGGGTCAGTCTCCACTGGCTTTGATTTTGCTTGGAACACAGCCAACGTCAGTTCACTGCGGAAGCAAATCACCTCCCAGATTTCCTTTGACACTAACATTGGCTCCCTGTGTTGCCATCTGATACTAGTTTCTCTACACTATCATTTAAGGTTGTCCATTTGCATACCAAAGAGATATAGGGATGAGTAGTGTCACCTACTTAGAGGGACTGTATTAAACCTCAGGCTAAGACAATCAAACATGAGATAGTTCCAACAAATCCATTGTAAAATGTGATTGCCCTCTTGAGAAAACCAGCAATTTGTGAGGGTCAAGTATGGTACTGAAGAGACTGCATTCAATGTAAGTGAACCACAAGCAAGATAATAAATAAAAATCTGGCCAAACTTCCTAGAAATCAGGTGTCCTGTCTCTGTTTGGCTCTCCTAAGCAAATACATTTAAGGAAAATTGAAAATGCCTGAGGAGACTAGTTTTGGAAGTGGAGACCTTCCATCTCGAGGTTGCTGGTTTGTTGCTCATCCTGTGTGACTCCAAGAAAATTGATGGTTGGCAGAAATGAAATGAGTGACAAAAATGGTCGCATGATTGCAGTCAGAAAATCACCTGTTTTATTTCCCCCTCCCCCCCCATAGGTATTTTTTGCATCGGTGAGATCTGGAGGAAGTAGCCAAGTTTTTTTCATGACCCTCAACAGAAATTCCATGATGAACTGGTAACAGAAGAGCACTTGGCACTTATCTTCATGGCATTATTTCTAGTTTAAAGGACATTAAACATGTGGACTAACACTCTAGAGGCAGATGTGGAAGGCCTCGTGGATCACACCGTCCCCTACACACTCTTACACAATACAGAACACCTTCATCGTTGCAGTCCGGTGATAGAGAGAGAGAAGATTTACTGGAGATCCCAAGAATGCAACACTGTGTTTGGTCAGAAATGGACATATTGCACTTGGAACTAGGGAAATGAACCTCTTAAGGTCTCCTGATTAGGCTGTGTTATAGTGGGTTATGATTTTTTTTTTCTTTTTTTTCTTTGTCCCCATGCTTTGTAAGAATGGGGAAGGAAATGGTGTCAAAAAGTCTGTTTTTAATTCTGTCTGCCTGCTAGCATCAAATATATAGTATGTTGTAAAGTTACCAATTAAAACTGGTGAGAGACAGCACAATAAATGTACCTTTTATCTTTGTGATGAAGGCCATAACCGTATAGCTGGGTAATTTTAGAAATCTTTTGCCTTCACCAACATTTACATGTTGCTTTTGGCAGCAACAGCTTAACAGATTTTTAAAGAAGAAAAAATACTAGTTTTTTCCCCTCTTTTGGGAAATGGATTTTAAATGGCTAAGCTACTAGCCTTAGACTAATAAAATCAACTACCATTTTTGTCAGTCTGTCAGTCCATATTTCTATATGGAACTTCACATAATGGTGTGTGTTGATAGGGACAGTAGTGCCATTTGTTGTTACTCCGGAAGACAGTGGGAGGGAGTATTCATGTATCTTCCCCTGTGCTACGTTGTGCAAGAGGGTAGGGCAAAAGACTGGAGTGGAACATGAGGCTGTGGGACGGGAATGGTGACCAAACTTTATGGAGGGATGGAGAGAGCCATTGGGATGACAGGGCTTCTAACTTCAGATCCAGTCACACCAAGGTCTTAAGTAGGTACGGTCAGCTGCATGGTCAGATCTGCCGTGAAAGTAGGCTCCCGTGAGAGGCTGAGTTTTCAAGACTCCCACTGATCTCAAAAGGAGTGGAGTGTGTTTAGCTCTTTGAAAGATTTGTTTTTTGTGAAAAGATGGCTTCTGTTGACCTTGTTGCACGAGCCCTTTCTCCAGATTCCAACACTGAGATGGACAAGTCAGAAACTTCTGAGAGGCCTGCGTCCCCTTAGTGCAGGGAAAAGAGGGAATGAGCTAGTAACCCAATTTGAGGAGGTGTATTACTGGAAATGGACTGTGAAGAACTTAAAGACTAGAGTTTCTTTGGCCAAGATTCTGAAATCGCTTTCTGCCCCATCCACTCCCTATGAATTACCCAACATACAGTGAAAGATAACATCTGTGCAGAAATGTGTGTGTATTTAGTTCAGGTTGAATTGTGTCCTTATAATCTCTGCTCAATTGATTTAAATTTTAAGTGAGTATCTGGGATTATTTTCTCAATAGCTGCAAGCATGGCCGCCTGTGGTATTAGGGTGTTGCATAACGAGATCTGTGTTGCTGTTTTTAACCTACCTCGTTTTGTGTTTTTCATTTAGCTGTTCATCACAGCACTGTTGCCTCCAGGGACATATAGAGAACTCAGTTGGCAATCTCCAGTGTATTTAATAATAAGGAATTAAAAAAAAAAAAAAGTCAACAGTAATTGGCCAAATTTTAATCCTTCATTAATTGCGGGGGGGCAGAAATCTGTCACTGAGCCAGTCTCTGCTGTACAATAACAGACTACACAAAACCATTATTGTACTGGTGGGTACCAGTTTTGTTTAAAGTCATTTTAAATGGTCAGTGAACAAAATAAAAACCTAAAACCCAAAACAAACAGAGGTTGAGAACCCCTCCACCCCCCGGTCCCTTTCCTAGGGTTTGGGACCCCTGTGAAATAATGCAGGGAGCACATTACTGGAGTTCCAGTTAGCACACCACAAAACTCCAGTATGCATGGAAAGATATATAGATATCTATCTCTATATATAGATATAGGTAGATATATATATAAGGAAATTCATGAGACGCAGATTTGTGCACATATAAATAATAGGAGAATGTGAGCACCCTGTTCATAGGGGTGGTTGTTCAAGTGAAATAAAAAAAACCAAACGGATTCACACGTGAAATAGTTTACTTGATGACATAGATATGGGGAAATAAAAAATAAGAAGAAAAATAAAGATATGAATGAAAAGAAGAAATAAAATAAGAGTAAAACATTTTTAAAATATTGGGAGAAAAAACTCAAATTTAAAAAAATGTGTAAAATACGTGTAAAAATGAAATTAATGTAAGTAATGAAATGACAATTAAATTACCTAAATTAATTAAATGGCACCACACAATCATCTGCACTTATTGGCTTGCTGTGTGCTATAGGCACCCCCTGCTGTAATATAGCATGAAGAGATCAGCGGGGTGGATCATTATGTGGTGCCCTCTGCAGTAATTTACTGTGAATAGTGGATGGAGCATTTCATGAGATTAAGAGCAATGACATCTACAGTGACAGAGAAAATAAAATCCACCGTTTCAATTCGGGGGGCACAGAATGCAACCCTGAAGGATTAAACCCCCGTCACGTGTACAAGCGCCCAATAAGATAATTCTTAAAACTTTTAGCAATGTGGCTTTCTAGGTTAGGAAAGCCGGTCCATGTTTTACGGTTTCACTTCTGAAGCTCTGACGCAGAGTCGCAAAGGAGCTTTCTTAGAGAAAAGAAAAAAATAATAATTTCAAAAAAATAATTCATAGACCTTTATCTCAATTCAATGTGCCATCCAGTGCTGTTGGTTTAATGGATGCATCTTCCGCATGAAGGACCTGTGCAAGGGTAATCACTTCGGTGCCTCAGACTCAGTCAGTGGTGATGCCCTGGTCCATTGTCCGCAGTTTCTGATATCACTGCTGTTCCACCTGTGGCAGGATTGGTCAGAGGCCTCATTGAGACGGGCACTAAGCAGTCTGTTGGTACCATCTTGTGCTGCTTTGCTCATGACTGCCCAGCTCTGTGTGCGCTGCTAGCACACTGTCTGTAATTGCAGTTCTCAGTGAGCCCACAGAGAATTTTTTTCTGAAAACGGTGAATTGCTGGGAATTTTGCAGAGCACATTTCAGCAGGTGTCTCCAAGCAGCAATTGTGTTTTGCTGAACAGCTCAGTTTAGGCTTGTTCCTAAAGGGGCTCCAGAACAACTCTGCTAAGGCTTCAGTCTACCAGCCCCAGCAGAGCACTGGGGGCACTTAAAGTGTCCTTAATTACAGAGCAGGTAAATAACTCAGGCATGCTATACTTTCAAACTAAAGCTGCCCTTGAATGGTCAGAAAAAAGACCTACCTCTTACTATCTCTTCAGCCCTGCTCTCACTGCCATCTAGACACCACTTGTGCTTCTTTCTGCAGCAGTGGATACACAGTAGTACAACAATATGTGAAATTCCAGTGTAACAAATTTAGCAATAACCAGGCTTATTAAATTTAGCGACTACTGTAATAGATACTGGAATTAAATCGGAGCGAGAATGAATCTCATCATTGACAGTGATTGCCACCAGCTCTCTATATTTTCACTGTGGTTACCTTAAACCAGAATCTTCTTATTTAAATTATGTTGCAAACTGATAACTTTTTTTTTTTTTCCTTGAAGTGACGAGTTCAGAATACACAGCTTTAAATGATTTTTTTATTGTGGGTTTTTGGGTACAGTTATGAAATAAAAGGGAATCATTGTGTTTAAACATAAGGTAGTTTGTGAATGTATTTTTTAAAACCATACAGTCATTGAAACAAAATCATGAGAAACCAATATTAATGCAGTCTTGTTTACAGCATATGTACATGAACATAACCTAGATCAAAAGCGTTTCTGGTGCCAACTACAATAAAACACAAAACTTCAACATGAAGTCATGCCTTTTATATTTTTGTACTAACACTTTCCCATGGGGTACTCCCCGCTACCAAACCACAGAGGTAAAATAAACCACGCTTCTGGTAGGGTATTTAGGGGATCAGTGTTCTGTGACAAAGCAGAAGTTCTTAGGAAAATAGCATCCTCCGCACAAGATCAGATGATCATCATTGCTGCCGAGAATGATGTGGAAATAGCTCCTTGATTCCTGCAGGAGTCATTTAGTCCTTGTAATAAGAAATGCTATTGTTCTTTAACATCCTTTTTATGTGAAACTGGGAAAGACCTAACCAATGTGTCCCTCTGCATTCAAGAGATTTCTGCTCTTGCAGTATCATGCACACTGTTCTTAAACTGTTGGTCCTTTTTGTAAACTATTTAGTCAAACTCTTTCCCCACCCCACACAATCCCCCCATACTAACAATCAATCAAAACAAAAATTCTGGAATGCCCTAGATTCCACATGGCCTCGCACCCCTGGGTCCACATAATCACTTTTATGAAAGGTGCCCCTTGCTCAGCAGACCTGCATGTAGTGCACCGTTGTGAGCTTCTTGTTACGCCATCCTGCCTGGTGCAAGACTGTCATTGTGCTCAGACTCTCAATGACATCCAGGGCAGTCGTACTCAATGGGCTGGATTCAGCCTTGGGTTATACTGCCTTCCATGAGCTCAGGACAGCCAGAGGGGGCTGTGACATTGCAAAACTGCTGCCAAGGCAGCCCCAAAATATGTATCGCTAGCCAGGGAGGCCAGGATGCCACTTAGCTCTAAAGAAGCAGCAAGAGGGGGTCTGTGGAGCCTACACTCCCGTAAGCCCCAGAGGCAGAGCTATAGTGAGTACAACCACCGCTTGCCTGCCACAGGGAGCAAATTTAGTCCTGGTTGGCAAAGTGAGATGGCTCCTATCCAGTGATATCTTTAATCTAGAACCTTTCTGATCCAGTGCCCAGTACCGTACGCTGTAGGACAGGAAAGCTGTAGCTGCATTAGATTGGCAAAACCCTTTTTTCTGCCTTAAAAGAACATTTCTTGTTCTTGTAAGGAGGTTGTACTTAGCACTTCTGGGCTGTGCAATCCGTAACTGCGCTCTTCTCTGCACTCCTGTTTAAGGAGGTAAGCGAGCATTATTACCCTCAGTTCCATGAGGACACTGAGGCAGAGAAGTCAAGAGACTTGCTCAACTCCGCACAACAGTTCAGTAGTAGAGCTTAGCCCCTAAAGTGTGTCTGCATCACATCTCGGCTGCTACTTGAATTGTCACTCTTGGGCATGCCCTGCCCACCCCCTCCATTTACAAGTGCCATTCCCAGAAATGAGGCAGAGGGGCCATGTCATGGGCACCCCTCAACATGACTCGAAAGATCTCCATCCTTCAGAGTATTGCAAGGGGTAAACCCCAGAGCAACTTCAGTGCCTCATTACTGGGCTTGGTGCATGTGAGCAGAAGCAGGTGGGCAGAGTGTACTCAAGAACAGCACTCCCTGGAAGTACTGGAGGCCCAGTGTAGCTATACCCCTGCCCCCCAGCCATTTCATCAGCCCTACTACTATTCTGGAGCATGAGCTTGTCCTGATCACTCCTCCCTGAACCGCTGTGTTGCTTGGGAACGGGAGAACAATAGTAGGCTTCTGTCTTTATTAAAAATTAATTTAAATGGCAGCCCTAATGAAGCTATTTACAGCCTGTTTCCATGCTTAATGACTGGTAAAACAATTAGCAAAGATTAAGCAGCTTTGAATCAAAGCACCAGACCTGAATATCAGGGAAGTTCAAAACCAGGCTTTTCAGATTGGGCCTCTCCGTTTCCTGCTATCCAGGAGACATGGATATATCTGCACTTGCTCGTGCACAGAAGGAATCCCCTTGTTTATTTTGTGATGCTGTGTTATCATGTATCCATCATTTAGTCTGCGTGCCCCTATCCCCACTCTTAGAATGTGACTGTGCTGGTTTCTAATGTGGTTGGGAAGCTCCTTGAAAAGTTTTCTGATTGGGATTAGTGTGGAAAGAAAAAAAAGCAAATGCTATTCCTCCAGAGTGGAAGTAAAATGTAACAAATGCAGTAGCTAATTGACTTGTGAAATGGAATGTGCTATACCAATATCTCTGTAGCGTTGATTTGAATTTCCTGTTTGCATTGTTAATAGAGATGTACAACTGCACAGCTCTGAGCATTAGCATTAAGTGAAGGTGTGTCTTTCTCTGCAATGGTAAAGATCACCTGATTTATTTATTTATTTATTTTTAATCCTTTCTCAAATTCCCAAGTTAATTCAAAACCTCCTGTAGTCAATGCTTAGACTTAAAAAAAAATGCTTCATTGCAGAAAAACCTATACTGATTAACTACATATTCAGAACCAATTATTTTTGGTTTTAACACTCAAAAAAAGGATTCATGTTAGTACTCCCATTGGTTGATTCATCAGAGAAGAGTCAACATACAGTGTGTGGCCAAGCTGTGGAGTATAAAAAAGTGTATGTACATCTGCTGTGGTGGTGCATTCAGAGATACAGGCTTTGTAACCTGTAAAACATGTCTGGTTTTTTTGTGTTGAGGAGTGTTTTAGTGCCATTAATTCTGTTGCAAAATTGCTGCTACAAATGACAAGCAGAGTAAGCAAAGGCAACATGCCGTGGATTTGTGGGCATAAGCTCCCTCTCGCTTTCTGCTAGCCAAGCTCAGATTGGCTTCCACAGAAACAAGGGCAAGCCAATACTAATCTTCCAGCCCTGATAAAAGCAAGAATCCTTTTGAGTTACCTTGATGTGCATTTACACTCTTTCATTTCTAACCAGTTCCTGTTAATTAAATAAGTAGGCATGGCAGCATCCCAAACTGGGCAAGAGCCTAAAACTTGTTGCTGTTTCGGAGAGTGCCTCCACATCTACCTAAGTGGTGCTGAGTCAGCAGAGCAGCTCATTTTTGGCAGCTCGTTTTTTATCCTATCATAGCATCCAGTTGGAACTGGGGTCTTATTAGCTAGGTGCTGTACAAACACAGGAAAACCAGAGGATGGCAGCCCTGAGAGCCATTTTGAGGGCTCTAGTTCTGGGTAGAGATGAGTCTCTTCAAAATTGCTGGTATTTCAGGAAGTGGTCTGTATTATTATTTATTTATTTGTATTACCATAGCGTCTAGGAGCCCTAGTCATGGACAGGGACCTGCATTGCACTAGATGCTGTATAATATTATTATTATTATTATTATTATTAATTATGTGTGAAATTTAAAGTTTTTCATTGGTAGCTTCCATGTCTTTTTAATACCAGGACTTGATTTTCACCAAGTGGCTTCAGCTGCCTGCTGAGTCAAGAAAGCTTGGGGTCAAGTCATTGCAGAAAAGCCACCTAACCAAGAGCTCAATCCTGCATTCAAAGGTTCAGTCGTGTCCCTTCCTCCTCCATCTTGTTCATGTCCCTCTCAAAATGGCTACAGGACTTGGGCATTCTCAATTCTTGGTCCCCTTTGATTTCCTTAAATCTGGTTGCACCTTTGCCTGCATCCTTTGTGCATCCAAAATTTCCCGTGCCATTAGCAGGAGTTTTGGGGATGTGCGGAGAACAGGATTGGGCTCAGATGTTGTGTTCTATATTTGATTCCAATGAAATGAGTGTGTTGCATGGAATTTCATTGTGGGGACTACAGCCCAGTCTCCTACAGGCTTAGTTGTCATCCTGGTGATTCCTATAAGGGACATGCATTGTGGTTCCATTTTGTTCGAGTCTGTATTTTCCTTCTAAACTCAATTTTAAAAACAAAATTAAAAATCTGGACTGAACACAAGCCATTTTCCCCTTGTTCTCTTTTGTGTCTCTGCATGTACGTAGAGCTGTGGGGGGCAGGAGGGTGGGGACCGCCTGTTAGACTTCAGCTGGGAGACAATAGGGATTGATGCATGTAACCAAGAAAACTTGTCAGCTAATCAAAGTGTTTTCTCTTGATCTCATGCCCATCAATGTGGAGGATGAGCTCCTGCAGTTGAAGCCTGTTCTATAAAACATCTAGGTTTGAAATCTGTTTATAAAGGGCTATGGACCTCCTCCTCCCACACCCCTATCAAACCAAAGAGAAGTGTTGACGTGAAAATACCCCTCGAACTTGCAATTCCCTCCCTGCCAGGACAGATCCGTTTACACCTGCTAGTACACAGTGGTTACAAACCGGGCTTTGCTAGGCCCACACTCCACCGTCGTACTGTGTAGGAGACGTACGAAGGTTGTAAGATGCATTCTCCTTATACCCTTGAAACCAAGCTCTGGATGGCCTTGTATGGGAACATGAGGTAGATTTGTATTCCCTCTTCCTCCTTTGGGAGTATGATCCAAGTCATTATCCCATAGCAAGGCAGCTCCTGTAACTTTTTTTTTATTATATAAAGGTAAATGTTCCCATAAGAGCAGAAAGTCCAGGCTCAGAATAGGATACCTATCTGTGGTCTGAGGGATATGCCAGTTTGGGGGAATGTCTAATGCTCTTGATCTAACTAACCGTAAAAGGGTTTCTACGGGATGGAATTGAAATTTCCTGGCTCAGAGGCACCTTAAAACAAGAGAGTCTATTGCAGACAGAAAAGAGGTCATTTCCACACACCATATAATTGCAAATTCCAGCTATCTGCCTCAAAACACAAAGTAACACTGAAAGATGTTCATTTCCTCACCCTGACTCTCATTTAATTGACATGTTGGCAGCTCATGCATCATAAATGAATTGTTCCAACCTGGCGCGTTTGTTGACAAGGGAGTTTTGCTTAACTAAACCTTTTTGCAATCCAAATTTAACAAGCAGCAAGTACGGGGGGAGGGAGGGTAAGGAAAGAGAAGTGTGCAAGTGTCGAAGTTTAAAGGAGCACATTTACACTGTGCCTATCCCAAAGTTTAATGGATAATGTAAATCCATGCATCACAACTTCCCAGGTGAATGTGGTAAAAGAGGATTCTTTTATAACCTGCACATAACACCAAATAATACATGATTAAGTGACGCTGAATGCAATTAAGATATATAAATGGTGCCTCTTATGAACAGGTGACTGAAAAGGTATGTCCCTACCTAAGGGGACTGGACATGCCACTGAGAAATAAACCCACCCACTTGGGCCTGCCCAGGCTCACTTATCTGCAGATTAGATGACTTTGAGAACTGCAAATTCATGAGCTCAAGTGCATGCAGTACAGGCACAAATGGGTGGGGATTACTTTTCAACAGCATGCCTGGTCTCTCTCAGGATACAGTGTAGTCCTAAAATGGGAAGAGCAAACTGAGACTGGAATTGTATAGGCCTTTCATTATACAGCACGGATGAATGAAATGCAGCAGTCAATCCCACATGTGGGCCTCCAGATCAATCAGAAATTTACCTTGTCTACTTCTAGGATGATAAAATGAACACTTGAAGGCACTGCACACATAAGGAGACCCTCGGGGTCTCCAGTTTATACCGACAATATTGGCTGTGTGGTTCCCCTGGTTTAACTGCTGCAGGTTAGGGCGTTATGTCTGTGATGTGTCAGGGCTGATGGTGGTCTTATGTAGAATTTAGATTAGGGTTTGGATAAGGATGATCCTGCCTTAGGCAGGTGGTTGGACTAGATGATTTCTGGAGATCCCTCCCCGCCCTCCTTCTCCATGACACTATGGCCAGGATTGTTTCAGTGGAACCCTAGAAATGACAAGTGAAAGTACTGAGTACATGCAAAAGTACTGAGAGTTGCCAAAAAAAATAATCTTCACTGGCTTTCTAAATCACATCTACTCATGGGGGGATGAATATCCATAAACTACTCAAAACCAATGTCTTGTGATGACTGAATTTTATTCCAAAGCCCTTGTCTTAGAGCATGTCCTAGGATGCCATGTCCTGGCCACAGCAGTCTACGTTAATCCAGAGTCCAAAAAGTCTACTGATAGATCATTCGCCCTGCAATGTCTTGGGGGGAGGGGGGAGAAAAAAATGCAAATCATTGTGTGGGTTAATGATGGCAAAAAATAAATCAAGACACGTTTGCAAAGAAACAGAATCAGCAATAGATGTAACCCTAAGCAATTATCATGGTCTAAGATGGTTTCTCTGCTATAGAAGAAATAATTAGTATAAGGTGAATTATAGGTTTGCACCTGACAGAACTGGGCTAAAATATTTCTTTTACGCATGCAAGATTGTGCCCTCCTAGTTTTAGGTGCACAGTTCTCCTCAGAGCAAGGGCAATGAATCATTAGAACAACCAACAATGGTCGTGGTGAAAATGTTTATATCAAGACTAATTTTTTGGGAGGGGGTTTCCCCTAAAAAAGTGCTATAGTTCAAATGAGGAGGAATTCAAGGAAGCCCTACAACCTGCCCATCACACAGGGGGCCCAACTGGATGAGCACAACGCCTCCTTTGTGTTTCTGTTCTGGATACCTCGGCCTTGGGAGTGTTGCAGTATTGCCCATCCCATACATTCACCACCATCACTCAGTCCCACCAGTAACTGGAGATTTGACTTTAAAATCAGGATGTTATACAGGAATAAATGTGAAGTTCTCTTTCATTGCCTAGGGTTTTCTTGGGTTGCTAGGGTGCAGCTGGTCACATTTTCAAGCTGCCTTTTGCAGCTGTGAGGATTTGACCCTTTTATTATATGGGAACTCATGTAATAATTTCTCTCCCAGAGCTGGTTCTCCAGGACCACCAGGTGTCATCAGAGTCGCAATGCATTTGTGGGCATTGACCAGGGCTGCTCTAGGGAGATCCCAGGCCCTGATTCCTGAGGTTCCTTGTCATGAAGTAACTTTAATAAGGATGCTGTTAGTGCTTTTGGCACACCCTAGACGGCAATGATTTCATTGTTTCTCTTCTTCGTAGACACTTACTACAATACCTCCTTTTCTTAGTGCCTAATTACAGAGGATCGTCATCTTGGTATTCTATGTGTTGGCATAAAACCAGAGCAGTACAACTTTCAGTCTTCACTTCTTTTTCTACATACATGCATGCACCTTTCTTTCTCCTTAGGCAATACCTTAAAAGTACAGTTCTTCAGGTTTCCACACATGTCCCTGTGCATAACAATAATGTATGCCAGCCTCTGCTGAGATGTTTATCAAAATACTTGGTGTATATTCTGCAGGCCTCTCTCAGCACCTGCCTCACTCCAATATTTTTTTAATACAAATAATCCTCTCTTGAAACATTAACTGCATGTGGCGATTCAAAAATATCCTGCCTACGTCAGCCAGAGGAGGAGCAGAGTGCAGAAGCACAGTCCAGATGCTGAAGGCTGGGAACATTTGCTGCAGCGGATGCTGATGTTAATGAAGAAGACTGCTTTACTGAATAGGGATGGTGTCTGCTCACGTTATCGCCTAATGCATGGTAGGTAAAGCATTGCCTTCATGCAGTGTTGCAGCTGCAACACTTCCACCTTCTGCTTGTAATTCATCAACCTGCTTCCTTGTCCTGAACCCCTTTGTACTTCGTTATCCATGGCCTCTGGGGTCATTCCCATTCTGACCTTTATCTTAATGACATCCTCCTCTCCTCTGGATCCTTTCCCTTTGCTTTTAAGCATACACTTGTATCCATTATTACCTTGAAATCCTTGCACCAAATCCCTCTTCTAATCCTCTGACCTCTCTGCCTGCTTTTGTCTCCAGAATTTCCATGAGGTCAGGGGGTTGGTAACACTGGGTTAGTATTCTTCACTCTTCGAAGAAATCTACTTCAGGGACAGTACTTCAGGTTAACGTATTCATCATGAATTTGGGGGAGTAAAGTGACCATCAAAGTTTGAACCATTTTTGAAACTAGCATAACTAGAATGGGATGAGCAGGGAACCAGAATGGGCTGAGCTTATGTAATGAATAGACACCAGTTAAGAGGGGGTGCCAGAATCACTTGCAGGAGGCTTTGCCATGGCAGGGGAGCTGGGTAGGGTAGCACCACACCAAGCAGTGTATCTGGGGAGACTGGATGGGGTTGGGGCACGGATGGGGTGAACAGAGGGTGTTTTTCCCCCTGCCCCCCAAGAAGCCTCTGCCAGAGCAGACACAGTTCTTCACCTCTTGCCGCCACTCTTTTCAGGGACAGAAATTACACACAAACTGATATAAGTGATTGGAAACTGGTTCAAATCTGTAACACAACAGAAGTTCAGTGCACATAAACTGCTTTTAAAATGTCTGAAACTGGTTTAAGATAAACCTGGATAGACATAGTATCAGACCTAATGGATTTATAAATTGGTTTATTGAACAGCTGTCCCAGATCCCCTCTGGATTCAAGTTAACTCGCAGTCCCCCGGCATCCTGGATGCTTTGCATCACCTCCACAAACTCCCCATTGCAGGGTGGGTGGGCTAGCCGTGGCCCAAGCTGTCTGCTCCAGTTGAGCAGGGAGGCATGCTTTAGCACTCCTCAGCTTCTGGCCTGGGCCACTGCAGACATACGGCTGCATTTCTGGAATCAAAAGTGATGTCTGTTCACTTGCCTATTGTGTCAATCTACGCAGCTTAGACTAACCTGCAGAGATTGAATTGATTCAGCCTTGGGCTTTTTGACTGTCTATACTTAGCTTTTCTGTGCACTGGAGATATGCTTCTTTATGGGGCACTTTAATCTGGGAAGTTGTGACCCAATTTAGCTTGTTTCTCTTTTATACCACAGAGACTTTAAAATGACTCTGGTAAGGTAAGTCCCTACCAATGCAAAGAGGACTGCTAGTACAAGTGTATCTTTAAGAGGCAAACAAACTCTAATAATTCAGATAATGGTTCCTTCGTTACAGGACTTTAGTTCATAAACAAAGGCTGAAAGCAAATGTTCATCCACTGCCCACATTACAAATACTACTAACTGGAAATTATGTCCATTGTGAAATAGTTATCATTTAATGGAAAGGAGATATATCATGGAGATTAATACAAACATGTGAAGCAATGTGTAATTTTTGCCATTTAAATATTTTTAATATTCCAATAAGGTTCAATGTATCTGAATATAAGAAAAGGTAGCCTTTAGCTATTATCAGTTTGACAGCTTTGAAACTGTAAATAAAAGTAGCTAAAGCTTTAATAGCAAGAACAAATTAAGAGCGAGACCATGATTTCCTAGTTCACATTGAGGAGTCAATGGAAACTTCCATGGGAGGGGCTCAAGCAACATGAGTCAGTAGCTGTTCGTACTGTTGTTTCCTCTGGTCCATTCAAACGAGATTGAACCATCGCTCCAAAACACTGGCCTGTCTTTGGAAACAGATAAGAATTATTGTTTAGGGCTCTACTAACTTACGTTCTTCAGTTACTCACGCACGTGACAGACCCATGACAGACATAGGCAAGACATATGAGCCTTTATACAGGTTCTTCACTGAATTGGACCATCCTGAATTAATGATGGAAATGTCTGAGCATCTATTTCTTGGACTATTTTTTGTTTCAAAGATAAATGCTATCTAGCAATAAGCCTTTGCAGGTTCCTCCGCAGGTGGCTAGCCACTGATAACAGTAGATTTCTCTTGGAGACGATCCAAAGGCTACTTGTTCTGGAGGAGCCATGCAATTACTGTTGTGATTGCTGAAATTGAGCCGCAGTGATGGCATAGGCAAGGATCTTTCTCTTTATTTGCTTCGTGACCCTTAGTTAGCAAAGGTACAAAACCCTACAGTAATCGTAAAGCAGGTGATAAAATGATTTATTTCATCAAAACAATGACATGGATCCTACTAGTCACATAAGCTACTAATACAGCTTATCTGTCTGTATTTAATATTTAAACCAATGGAAGTGGCAAATGCTCTGTGTCTCTGAAAAATCAGGCCATGCTATTTAGTACCTGAGTCACTAACTTTGACAGTGTTAACTTCAGTTTACAACGTCTCGGTGCAAGTGGCCAATTGGATTAATGCCAATACTAATAATGGGGAAATTAGATTTGACTATAGCTACTATTTTCTCTTTTCAAAACCCTATGCAGAATTAACTAATTGGTTCTCGCAGCTTCCTGGCAAATAGTTCAGTGTGTTTATATACTTATTTTAAGATGAAGTTAAGTGACAGGCCTGGGGCCATCAAGAAAGCCATCAGTCTATGATTTTTTGGTTGCTAATAGCTCCTAAGTCTGCTCTTGGATAATTAGATCACACCCCTCCTGTCTTGTGTGCCTAAAAACCCTTCTTTAAAGCAACATTTCACATCCTATTAATACAAGACACCAGCTAGTATTGTATAAACTAATACATGAACTTTGCTTTTTAAGATATGACTGAACAGAAAAGGAGATTGCTGAAGGGACCTACAGTTGTGGAAAATAATAAAGTGTTTTAACATCCTGACTGAGTAGTGATTCCTCATGAGCCCATCATGCCTGGTTCTCAGCTTCGGTCTATTGTCTCCAGTTTAGACAAACAGGTCATCACCACTCTCAGCTGCACTTAGCTTCGTCTATTGGGTCAACAATCATTTTTCAGTGACACAAGCATAAAGAGGTGAGAACAGATGGACACTGAATTCTGCGTCTGATTGCTCTAGTAGCAATCGAGAGTAATTCCATTGACCTAAAAATCTCTCAATATTTTGGGTTCCTACTAATTTTTTACTTGCCCTGTGTGCTCATTCAGGAAACTAAGGATGTACTAAGGTACCTTCTTAGGACTCCCTTACCTTGATAGTCAAAAAGAGGACCCGTAACAAACCAGGCTGTCAAACCAACTTACACCCTAAGTGGGTCCCAAAGAGGTCCTAGAAGACTAGAAAAAAGCCACTGTAGTACCTATCTTTATGAAAGAGAGAAGGGAGGACCCAGGAAACTACAGGCCAATTCATCTGACCTCAATCCCAGGTAAAATCCTGGAGAAAATCATCAAAGAAACCATCACGCACGGGCTAACTGAAGGCAGTATCCTGAAGGATAGCCAACATGGCTTCATCACGGGCAGGTCATGCCAGACCAACCTCGTTTTCTTCTACAGTCAGGTTGCTTGCCACCTGGATAACGGAAATGAGCTTGATGCCATATACTTGGACTTCAAAAAAGCCTTTGACCTGGTCTCTCATGATGTCCTCACGGTCAAATTGGGAAAATGCGGCTTCGACCACTTCACAGTCTGGTGGCTAGGAAACCTAGCTCCATGGTAGGACTCAAAGGTACTGACTGACAAAACTGAGTCTTCATGGTGGAGAGTGACCAGTGGCATCCCTCGGGGGTCAGTACTTGGACAAGTGCTCTTCAACATGTTCATTAAGTATTTGGATTCAAGTATAACAAGCAATCTGCCAAAGTTTGCTGACAACATCAAGCTATGGGGGAGCGTTACTATGCTCGAAGACAGGATGGCAGTATGGGCCTAGCTGGACAGGGTCGTGAAATGGGCAGACCTCAACCTGATGTTGCTTAATGCAGAGAAATAGAAAGTGCTCCATCTGGGGAGAAATAACCCACAACACACTTACAGGCTCAGCGGTGCTCTGATGCCAGTACTGCAGCTGAATGAGACCTGGGTGTCATGACTCACAACAAAATGAACATGAGCCACCAATGTGATGCCGTAGCTGGCAGAGCTAACCATAACCAAACACTGGCATGCATCCACCAAGGCATCTTGAGCAAGGCAAAGGATGTCGTCCTCCCGCTTTACTCAGCCTTGGTGAGACCGCAACTAGAGTACTGTGTCCAGTTCTGGGAGCTGCACTTCAAGAAGGATGTGGAGAAGCTCAAGAGAGTCCAGAGGAGGGCCATGCATGATTAGAGGCTTGGAGACCAAGACGTATGAGGAGAGATGGAGGGACTTGGGATTGTTCAGCTTGGAGAAGACAAGGCTCGGGGGGGGGGACTTGGTGGCAGATTATAAGTATATCAGGGGTGTGTATCAGGGTTTGGGGGAGCATCTAGTCACCAAGGCCCTCCAGGAGAGGACAAGAAATAATGGGCGCAAGCTGACTGAAGATTGCTTCAGGGTAGACATAAGGAAAAACTTCCTTACAAGCTGAGTGCTGAGGGTTTGGAACAGGCTCCCCGCAGAGCTGGTACAGTCATCCACCCTGGCAATCTTCAAAAATTGTCTTGGCGCCCATCTTGCTGAGATCATCTGATCCCAGGGGTCTTTCCTGCTCACGTGCAGGGGGGCTGGACCCGATGATCTGTAAGGTCCCTTCCAGCCTCTAACATCCATGAAACTATGGGGGGGAAGAGAAGGGCCAAACAAGAAGGGGGAATAGATGGACGGGTCTTTAGCTCTGCTACTTTCCCACAGACTTGTAGAGCTGAGATACATGGAGGGTAAACCAGGCAGCTCCTGGTACAGGCTGGTCACAGATTTCATTTGGAGTTTGGTAGGGGAGGGGGTCAGGGTGAGACAAAAATGTAAAAGTTGTTGGTATTGCTGACTTGGTTTTTAATTATGAGCCAAACTCTGCTAAGTCACCTGGACGCAATCACCACTGATTCCATAAAGGAGAGCAGAGTTGGCTCCATAGTGTGCTTCTCTCTCTGACTCTCGCTGCCCCACATTCATACGGTCACTAGCAATCTTTTTGCTCTCTCTTTTTTATGCTATAAATACAGGTATATCTACAGAAGAAGTGTAATTACAAGCCTCTGCATTGCAGCATTGTTTGATTTACCATGAGATAAATGTGTTCCTCCTGTATTTGTTGAAATGACACAAATTATTAATGGTCAATTAGGTTCATTTCACATGCTTTGGCAATGGGTACAGCTTGAAAACCTTAATAGACTTTGCTTCAGTTGCTTTCATCCAAGGCGGTGGTGGTGCTCAGCCTCCCATCCACAGGCTGAATCTGGCCCACAGGGCTGTATCATCCCACACAGGTCCAGAAATTTGGTGGGGGGGGGGAAACAGTGGCAGCATGAATTGCAGAGCCACAGTGATTAACACCATCACTGCTCCCTTACTTCCAAATTTCTGGCCCCGGGGGGGGGGGGAAGCCCTGTGGGCCAGATGACACGGCCCTGCATGTCCGTGCACAGAGTCGCTCCAGGGCTGGATCAGGTGTGCTGAAGCGAGCCTGCAAACTGGCTCACACCTGCAGACTGACCCACATGTTAACACACTGCTAGATCCGCCCTGCAGATTGGCCCCATGCCACTTATCCAGCCCGCTGGGCTGAAATCTTGAGTAACACTGATCTAAGGGTCTTCACAGAGTTTTTCCTAGGAAGCCAGATAACGCAGCCCACTCTAGCGAGTCTTCCCATTCATTTCAACCAGATTTCCTTCAGGCCTACGAAGAGCCATTTCCACTCACTTTTCCTAGGCTAAGTCTAACCTCAAGCTTAGGTCAGTCCATGAAACCATCCATGGGCAATTGATTCATGCTGTCAGTACTCAACATGTCTTATTTGGGGAAAGTTGATAAACTTCAACAAGTGGCTTGTGGAGCCAAATTCTAAATTATAATGGATCTTCTGAATGACAGATTTTTTCCATACAGGCATAGGAGGTGGAGAGCCGCACGCAGAGGGGTTATCAAAAGAGAGTCACAAGTCCCGGTTCAGCTAATCATTTATGCGTGTTTAAGTCCTCCTCCATACAGCTTAGCATTTCAGCATGTGCTTAAGTCCCATATGCTGAGCAGGCAAGCGTGGATGAACGGCAGCTTGAGCGAGTTCTGTTCCCTCGGCGTATAACTTTCGTCATTTGAGACTCCCTCGATCCCCATTCAGGTTTTGTCTGCACATAAAAATATACCTGTTGAACTAGTGTTTTCTAAGCTTGTATAGTTGAATCAGCATAAAGCCCTGTCTGTGCACAGTGTGGTCCTCCTCAAACTGATTTTAAGGTGGTTTTGCTTAAATTCAGAATTACACTTCTGAAATTACATAACTACAAATCTTTGGGGGTTGGACAGGGTCTCATACTCCCACTTCACCTCAGAAGCTGGGTGCAAGCTCCTCTTGACATGGATGTCCTAGAAGACAGTTCCACCTTTTTTTGCATCCAAAGATATGGCTACAAAAAAGTTATCAAGAGGTAAGCTACTTGCAGTGCGTTAGCTCCTCCACGGTAACTGCCGATGTGCATGCTCTCATCTCACAGTCATGAAAGTGGGGTAAGCTACCTCCCATTGTCGTGAGGGAAGGGCAGCTATCTCAAAGTTGCCAAAGAACTATAAACTCAGTGCCGTAGCAAGGAAGTCTGGCGCCCAGGGCAAGCCTGTAGAGGCAGCCCACCCTTGCCTCGTGCACGGATCCAGGAGGCGCAGGCCTCCGCATGCTCGGCCAGGAGTGCATGCAGCGGTGGGAGCTGCCCTGCCCCAAACGAGAGGTTCGTGGCTCCACGCCATGGCCTGCCCCAGCTGGGCAGTGCCTGTTGGCGCCCGTGGTGGTCACCCCACTCGTCCCCCCTTGCTATAGCACTGTATAAACTCCCACCTTGGTTTACCTCCGGGTGACCTGTGTGTGTTGCTATGCCCTAAAATGAGTCCAGAAGCACATCTGCACCTAAGCAGTTGCTGTGCTCTTTTTATACAATGCTACAGAAAAAATTACCATTAAAAAACTGACCCAGGCATGAAACTTCCCTAATCCTGCAACGTGCTAACCAATGCAAGCTCTCACTAGTCTGCCACGGTTTATGTCTCACCCTAGGCCCTACCCTGCGTCTTTCACGTGTATTGACAACCAAAAAAATTAGGCAACCCAGTCCTAAAAAGAAACATGGCTGAATGAGAGGCATAAGCTGCAGAGCAGGGGTCAGCAACCCGCGGCACGCGTGCTGAGCATGGCACGCAAGGCCATTTTACTCGGCACATCACCGCCAGCCTGGGCTCTAAGTAGCTGCTGCCAGCCACGGAGCCCAGGCTGCTCCTAGCAGGCGACTGGGAGGCTGCAAGCCCTGCTGCAAGCAGACTGGGCTCCGTGGGCCGGCTGCAGCTGGGAGGCTGCAAACAGCTGCTCCAGGGTCTGACATGTCGGCGCTCCAGCACCTTCCAAGGTAAATGTTGTGGGTTTTTTGGCACTCCGGCCAAAAGACGTTGCCTACCCCTGCTGCAGAGGGAGAAAAATGAGTCTCAACAAGTGGTTCTGAGCCTCCAGTTTCACGCAGTTCAAAGGTGCATATTGGTTTGGGCCTGTCTCTAATCTCCAATGAACTGCATTTGAAGCTAATCTTGTAAACCTGTTAATTCCCGTATCCTGATAACCAGCTTTCAGGTAGGTACTTTGTAGGCCCTGAGTACAAAATGCAAAGAAAGGGTGTTTGTCAAACACACACTGTCCACACACATGCAGAGGGAAGAATGGACAAATACAATGGAGACGACATACAAAAGCTAAAAATATGAGGAAGACTTCAAAAGGCTGAGCCTAGCCTCCAGCTCCCTGTCAAATACATATGCTCTTCGGTACATACCGTCCCTGTGGCAAAACCCCAGAGATCTCAGCAATCAACTGGAATAGATTAATGGCCTGAACCTTTCTCCTCAAGTTAAAGTTTTACTTGTAGCCAGTGCAAAGATTAGTGGTCTTTTTTTTTCTTTCCCCTTTCTTCTTTGCAAAGTACCTTTTAGACCCCTGTGAAAGATGCCTGATTGATAGCAGCTCTTCTCGCCACTGAGCAGGTAGGGCCCGAGTTTGCATCGTGTGAAATTCCTCGGGTCTCACCCCCGACCCTCTCTGAAGTGCAGAGGAATTATTCACTCTTAGTCCCTCAGCCTTTGCCTCCCTGATGCGGATGCCAGTGGGGTTGGTTTTAGTTATTGCAACAGTCTTTTAACGATGATATCACCAGTTTCTAAGCCAAAGATTGCAAACGCAGGTTTTGCTTCTGCATCCCCCATCACCCGCTACTGGCCCAGACCAGAATCACGCCAGTGACCTACAAGGACAAAGCTCATGATTAGTGTCTAATCACCTGAGCCAAAGGTTAATAATACCAGTAAAGAAGGAAACAAGCACTGAACTGTTACTGAAAGGCCAGGGATAAGACCTTTTAAACTGAGAACTGATTTTTTTTTTTAAATGATTAAGGTGAATTTTGTACAACATGTGTAATATGTGAAAATATATGTAAATTATGAATATATATCTGTATGCATAGGATTTTTGTGTACATGCATAGAGATCACTTTCTACATTCCTAGGCAATACATGTATCGATGACTTATAGTAAATCTTGGTAAATGCATGTATTTCTGCATATGAGTAGAGATGGGTAGATAGATCTCTTGTTCTTTGTTCCATATGCATATGTATTTTGGTATTTGTGTGTACAGAGAAGTAGATGGAGAGATCTCTGTATATGTATATGGGTGTGTAAATGATAGCAGGTGTTTTGCTAATTAACAGTTAATTACAGGCACCTCTCCATTCCTGTCTACTACACCCGTTACATTTTCATTCCAATCTCCCTACTGACATTTGGTAATGGGCAAAAAGGAACTTTACAATTTAGCAACCAAAAAAAAAAATCCTCCACAACAGCCAAGAGAGATCGTGAAGTATCAGAACTTCCTAGAACCCAGTAGCACCTGCTATAAATATATAACTATATCATAAGCCCTATGCTTTGCTGGTACACAGCACAATATACTTACTTATTACTGGAGATGTTCTCTTGTTCTGTACTCTGCTAATGAAGCTGAGCTGAGAGCAAGTTGAAGACATTGTGCTTTTTCTATGAGGTGTTTTACATTCACAATATCGTCTTCTCAATGTGTGTCTTGTTTGTCGATTTGTTCCCCAGAATAACAAATCTCTTTATCCTTTGCTATTGTCCTGAGTTAAACAGTGTTAAAGCAACACGTAGTAATACTGTTGGGTTTTTCATTAACATTCAAACTGAATCCCATCTTCCTGACCAGCAAGATTTTTCCTCCTATCCCTCCTGCCTGTATCTCCTTTCATCTGCCCCTCCTCTTAAACAGAGGATATAAACCTTGTCCTAAGGTTTAGGAAAGTTTCATAAGCCCAAAGGAGGGGTTGCACCCATAGAATCCCTTTGAAGACCAAAAGAATGGACAAGACAAGTAAAATGCAAGATAAGGTAAATCCGATTTAGTGATATTTTACTGTAGTGTCAGTCCTGGGCTGCCTTATGGGAACACATACTGGGTATCAGGAGGGTCGAGTTATTGACTGTCCAGAACAAGGGGAAAAAAAGGCTGAGCTTGGTATTTGCTTAGGAATATATTTTTGAAGGGGTTTTCAGTTTATCTAAAATGTTTTAAAGTGTGATAGAAGCAGTAGAAATGCAATACAGTAACACAGAGAAAACAGCTAAACGTAGCTCGACAGTCAGTTTCTACCCAATTGATTTTGCAGCTGATTTCAGTGGGCTTTCATCCTGAGTTAAACCTGTGAAACTCAGCCTGCAATGCTGTGTATTTACTTTTTTTTACAATTTTATGCATATTTGTTAAGGAGGGCACTTGGACTGCTGTTCTTTTCAGAGTAATGTGTTTAGGAGTGCGGAGGAATCCATTTTTGGGTATAAATCTGCCTGTCTGTGACCAATCTCTCTTCACAGTAGGGGCGTAATGAAAAGTGCAAATTGCAACCTGCACAACCCGGATACCTGTCTAATTGCTTTATGCACCTAATGTCACTTGCTGTTTTGGGGCCCGATCCTGCTAAGTTTGATGAATGTGCATTTGCCCTCAAATCTCAATGAATTTAAAGGGCATTGAATGTGCTCAACCTCTCCCCAGAGGCACTCAGTAGCTGATAGGATCCCCATGAAGAACTACTGCTGGTAGCAGTCCATCCTGCATGGTGCTATGTCCCCTGCACATTGATTTTAATGATAGTTGGTGGTGCTCAGTAACTCCTAGGGTCTGCTCACATGACAATACCAGACACAAATAAGTATTCATTGTGGGTTCCTGTTCCCCAAACTGCAGCATTTTCCATTTTCTTTTGGAGTGAGACGAAGCTCAAGCATTGCTATGACGGGTGTGTTTTACAGTCCCTGTTCTGCTTGTTGTGAATGGTAAATTTGCTACTCTTATCAATGGGAGTAGGATCAAACTAGACCGAGAGGTCTGATCTGTTGGGAGAAGCACCAAGATATTCCCTGTACATGTAGCCCCTGGAAACTACTTGCCGTGGTGCTAGTTCTGGCCAGTGCATTTTGTAAAAGCAGCATGACAAGTGATCTTTGGTGAAAGCTGCCTGTTCAAAATGACTGTTGAGTCAGCAGAGTCGCCTTGGTCAACGCGGCACCTTTCTTGGTTGCTGACAGACAGATCAGTCTTCTGCAAAAAAATAATGAAAACTCCTCTGTGGGACTGCAGATCAGCGATTCACGGATCAGGTCACTCCTCTGGTCAGAAAGGGCCTGGGAGACGGTGTGGATAGCTAGCTACCTATGGTTCTCCCTCATGGCAGTGGGATTGGATTGGAAGATGATTGCTTACAAGAAGCAACGGTCTCAAGTTGCAGCAAGGGAAGTTTAGGTTAGATATTAGGGGAAAAATTCTCATTAGGAGGATAGTAAAGCACTGGAACAGGTTGCCCAGAGAGGTGGTAGAAGCTCCATCCTTGGAGGTTTTTAAGACCCAGGTAGACAAAGTCAAGGCTAGGATGATCTAGATGGGGATGGTCCTGCCTTGAGCAGGGGGTTGGACTAGGTGACCTCCTATGCTCCCTTCCAACCCAAATTTTCTGTTTCTATGATAATATGGTTCCCTCCTTGAGCTGCCTCCCCTCCCCAGCAGACTGGGTCCTCTGAGTTGTAAGGGGAACCCTGGCAGACATGGGTGAAAAAGCACCAGGGAACAAGATAGCAGGTCTTTTTACTTGACTGGGTAAGGAGCTATATTTAACAATAAGTTTAAATTTCTGAGATTAGGAAGAGTCCCATATGGACACGTTACAAAAGACCTCTTCCTATACCCAATGTGTTATACTATAGTGACTGGGGCAGAAGGTGTTTAGTGACATGTGGAGCATACAGAGCAACCTTTGCACTCCCTAGTGCTGGGGCCAGTTTGTCCCCTAGCACAGCTTAAAGCAATGCCAGGACTGCATAAAGCAGCGCCTGACAACAAAACCCTTCAGCCTTGTTCCAACAAGGTTCTGGACACACTTTCTTCTCCAGACACCATCCCTGGCATGTGCCCTTCTTACTTTATGAAGGTAGCAAACTGAACTGCCTTTGTCTGCATCATGATCCTGGGACTTGTGGGCATAAGACAAAGACAACTCAGGGTTGTTCTAAGCTACTCTTAGCTACAAAGCTCATTCTGGCTGCTGGATATCATCAGCCTCTGAACTGAACACAGCCCCCTCCTCCTAGAGGTATCCTGGCAGAAATGGGGGTGCCTCGGATCTGCAACAGTGGCTGCTCTCCACTGCATAATCACCCCTCGATGAGGAATGCCTCCATCGGCCAGTTCTCCTGCATTACAGCTACTTAGAAAGACCAAGAAAATGAAGGGTACTGTGGGCATCCTCTTAGCTGGGTGAGAACCTGGGCTTTGATTTGAAACAGCAGGTCAAATTCTGCCCTAATTGATACCCTGCAAACCCTTCGGCTTCAGTGAAAGCAGGATCTAGGCCAGTCTGTTCAAGGTTTATACTGCAGAAATGTTGCCGACGCTGAAGAGCAGAAAAGTGACTCTGCTTTGTGTTTCCCGATCCTCTCCTAGCACCTCACAGGAACCTTGGTTCTCTCTGTCTTCACTGCAGTGCTGGGCTTCTTCCAGTACGGTTACAGCCTTGGTGTCATCAATGCGCCACAAAAGGCAAGTACAGAACATGCAATTCCATGTGCAGTATCATTTCCACTCCCCTTTCATTCCTAGATTATTATTTCCATTAAATTAGTACCCCAGGGTCCAATGAGCATTAGCACTCTAGATACTGAAGCAATGCATAGGTAAGCAGAATGTCTTCCCCAAGCATTTGTAATCAATGGTGTAAGTGTTAAGCTAACAAATACATTTGCAAGGTCATGTGTCCATGACCACTCCTTTCATAGAGGAAGGGGACTGAATTCCTTGGTCCATTCTCATAAAAACTCATCTAAAGAACAGAGCAGGGATGACAGAATATTCCCCTGACCCAGCAATGGGTGTTCCTGAGCTCTCACAATAACCTGAAAGTGTCCATGATCACTTTCCGCACTCTCTTCCCTGCTGAGGCATTAGGGGGATAGCTACCAGGTTGTACTGTTCAAAACTTAGCAAGGACGCATGATAGATATGGATATGCAAATGCCAATGACCGCTCTGTTGCGGGGGGAGGAACAACTGCCCTGTTTGCCAAACCCAGGTCATATAAACCAGGCCATATGACAACTTCTCTATAGAAACACAGTTGAGGGGCAGAGTGAGAAAGGCATCTTGCTGGAGGCTTTTTGATGTGTGATAAAGATCACCATCAGTTGACCTAACTGTAAATGGATACTTGGTTATTTAGGCTGAGGACTTAAAAATAGCTGGATGTAATGATAGTCATATCAGTCTGTTGTATGCCACTAACTGGAGAAACTACATTAACTGTTTTAGTCCTATGGATTTGTAGGTGCAGGACCTTTCACCTTTTTGGTTAATGTCAATGGCAAAACTGCAAAAAGGATTTGAAAGGAGTTGGGATTTTGTCCATAATGTATGAAGAGCCTCCATTTTATGGACTGCTAAGCGGAAGAAATCTAACTAGGAAAAGAAAGCTTCTTGGGTAGTTAGGAACAGAAGAACTAATACCTGGCTGTATTCCTTTCCCACTGCAGGTAATAGAGGCCCATTACAGACGTGTGCTGGGCATTGCCCCGATGGACAGAAGTGCCATCAATTTCTCAGAGGCAGATGAAGGTACAGCCTTTCCAGGTATAGAAGCAACAGATATAGTCACGAGTACGGCAAGCGCACACAACACCCTCACCATGTATTGGTCCCTGTCTGTGTCCACTTTCGCCATTGGTGGGATGATTTCCTCCTTCACTGTTGGATGGATTGGAGACAAGTTAGGCAGGTGAGAAACTTTCTCTTTCTTTAAAATTCATCAGTGGCCAGAAAACATCTCAGAGGTTATCATCATCATCACCATCAAAGCTGTGGGCAGGTGGAAGGGGATGGGAGTCAGCTGCGCTGATCCAGGCACCCAGGGATCCACAGCCAGTTAAGACAAAACAGAACCAAGCGACTGGATCAAGGATCTGGATCACCGTCTTATATTTAAATAAAGGGGGTGGGGGCGTGTGTGTGTAATGCGTGCGACTTTGTACACAGCGACAGTCTGATCAAGACACCAGGTCAGAACTGGGCCCCCAAATCTCACTGTAAGCATGAAATATTACACCAGCCTTTTTCCAAGTATTTTGAATGATTACACTCCAAATCCCTAGATTTGACTTTCCCTAGAAAACATCTCCCTCCAGAAGTTGCTCTTCTATTATTTTTCCTAATTCAAAGGCATAGCAAGATTTTGGAGATTTTCTCCTAAAATCATTTAAGTCAGGTTTATTAAAATCCGAAATTAAAAAGCTTACTTTCTATTGTACTTTTTATCACTCCAGACAATCCACAGGCGAACAGCTTTTCTTAAGTTGTAATTCTGTCCTGTTTTGTCTTTTCATAACAAAAGGCAGTGCAGTATATGTGAAAGGAATTTGTGCGGGGATATTTGTGCAGTCGCTTTTCTGATTGTACCACTGCCATATGTTTTTCAGTACATGTGATCGTTATTCTTTACCCTTTAGGTTTGACTTGATCGCTGACATTCAGCCTAATTCGGTACTACGATGCCTATAAAGCAGGCATATTCCCTCATTTAAGGGGCATGGAAGCTGACATGTAACGTTCCTGCAAGTGACTTTGACTGACAGAAAATGATGTGAATAGCAAAGACGTTTTAAATAAGCCCAGAATTAAATCCAGCACAGGCAAAGCAACAAGCCAGTCTTTGCCCTGCGCAGGTAGCTTACCAGTGTGAGTGTCCTCACATCACAGTGATTTCGGGGTGCCCTGAGGCCACTCAGAACCAATGGGAGCCCTCCTGGTAAAGAAGATAGTATTGAGACATTTTAAGCAAGATTCCTATCTTAATTTCACAGCTGTAAACAGAGCAACGCCGAGCATTTGGCACTTCACAGGTTGTGCTTAGTCCCTCTGAGAGCTGTTCCCAGAGGTGTTTTTACACATGTTCCTGATGCAGTGCTGACTGCTTTTAATTAGCGAGCCGTGCTAATTAAAAGCGCCTGGTGCCCCATCGGAAACATGCATGTCAGCGGCACAGCGCGCCTCCATGCTGAGAAAATGGCAGCGGCGCACTTGAAACTAAAGCACATTGAACGCGTTTTAGTTCAAAGCGCGCCACCGCCATGTTCTCAGCACAGAGGTGCGCTGCGCCACTGATGCACGTGCTGTGCGGGCAGGGTTTGAATTGGACTCTTGGGGGGGGCTGCAACGGTGGCAGCCACCATTGCCTGGGCTGCTTGGAAAGGCATGGCGTGGCTGGGGGGTGCTTATTTCTTATGAGGGAGCTCTCGTCTCTTATGGGGGGGCTCAGCCCCCCAAGCTCCCCATAATTCAAACCCCGCACGCAAGGCAGCCAGAGCGCATCAACTTACATGCTCCAGCAGACTCCATTAATGGAGTCTGCTCCAACACACTGGAAATCCTGCCCAGTGTGCAAGTGCCCAATTTCTAATTTGGGTTCATACCATAATTTAATTTTAAAAATAATTTCTAGCTGTAAGGATGAAACTAGATTGGCAGAATTCATATAATGAAATTGTTGTTGTTATTCTTAGAGCAATTTCAAGCACTCTGGAATGAGATAAAATATCTCTATCGTATAGGATGTAATGTATAATACATTGTATTGGATACAGAATGATGAGGATGATGACAACAATAATAATGATGATAATCATGGTGGTGATAATAATCGTAAATGTAAGCTATGCAAGGAACATCTATCCATACTGAGAATGCCAGTAAATCTAAAGCATAACAGATTTCAGAGCTGGACTTACTATCCCAATGTAGCTTTGTTTTTAATGAATTGCAGGGTGAAAGCCATGCTGGCGGTGAATGTTCTCTCAATCATTGGAAGCCTCCTCATGGGGCTGGCAAAATTTGGCCCCTCTCACATCCTCATTATAACTGGAAGAGCAATCACAGGGCTCTACTGTGGTAAGTTAAGGATGGTTCTAACATCTCTCTCTGTAATAAGCTTGCACGTCTGCTTGCATCTCTAAGGGGCCGCTCCGATGGGAGAAGGGTATTAAGCAACCATCTGTAACTATCAGGACACACCAAATTTTGACTATAAGGATTCACTTATATAACCAGCGCAAACAGGTCTCCAGGATAATGCAAGGTGATGCTCTGAAAGTGGAAAATGGATTGTTTTGTATTTAGGCCCCAATTCCACAAAGCAGTTGAATGCATGGCAAACTTGAAGTCAAGCCTGTGCTCAAGTGCTTTGCCAGACAGGTACAGCTTCCTGCCTGGATACTTTGCTGAATGAAAGCCACGATTCAGCACCACAGCTTGGCCACTTTTCACCAGAAAGAGGAAGGTTTTTGTTTCCCAGTTTACTGGAAGATGTGATGCATTTTTTGTACTGCCTGATCTTTTCCCATGAGGAGCACAAGATTGGCAACGGATATGAAAGCCACAGTGACAGAAGCAGACAGAAGCCCTAGAAGGAAAAGCAGGAGGCACCTCTAACTTGGAGGAGCTGATATCTGGGAAGAAATCTGCTTGGGTACGACCGTCCTTCCAGGGCATCCCGGCAGTTATTATGGCCACATAAACCAAGACATGAGCTTTCCTGGAGGAGGACTTCTAAGGACAGGTGTTCAAAATGTAGTACAGAGGGATGACTTCTAATGATCAGCCAAGAAATCTATTTATTACTCTACTGTTCCTGCTGCCGATTGCCTTACTGTATTTACCTGAATTCAGGACTACTTCAAATTTAAGATGACCCTCCTAATAATTAGATTCTGTACATGGAGAATTTTAAATTTGTTTGAATTTTCCTTGTACAGAATCTGATTAGTGGAAGGTGTCTTTAAATTCATCCCCCTGTTGCTGTGAAGGGGAGGTAGCAGCTGGGGGTGATACGGGCTAGACTTCCTACTGCCTGTTGTCCCCTTGTATCTGTGCCTGCCCCCTGCCACATGCCCCCTTGCCACCTGCCCCGCTGTGACTGCACCCCCACTCCCTGTCCCCCCACATGCAAGGGATGAGGAGGCAAGCTGCAGGTCCATCCCCCCCGCCCCCACGGCCTCTTGCACACTCCCTCCCAGCCTGATGCCCCGTCCCCCACCAAATGAACCACTCTAGCCCGAGGCAGGCAGTGGCTCAGCTTTGGCTCAGCCCAGAGCCAAAGCCAAAGTAAGCCACCACCTGCCCTGGACCCATAGCTGAATCCAAGACAAGGCTTTTCTCCCCCCATGTTGATTGGAGGGAGGCCTCGTCTTGGATTCAAGTAAATGCAGTAAATATGTCTTAGCAATGTGCAAGTTTCATCAACTACTCTCTCGGGCTTAGAAGGAATGATGAACAGCCATGTTGGCAGGTCAGACCTCTTCAAGACGTGGAAAGACTCAAGGAACCACAGACATTTGAAGCAAAATCATTTGTGCATTTGTATGCCATAACAGGACAGCTGCTCTGTAAAGGTCTCACTGCTGAAAAGTCTGTGAATCTTCTTTTGAGGAAATGATCAAAAGAAAGTAACGGAAAGGCATTCAAGGGGGGGAGGCTCTGACTTCAGGAGAGAATGTGAGAGGGCAAATAAAAAGTGAATGAGATGGAAGACAAAATTAAGAAGAGCAATGTATTTCAGGGGAACTGCAAGGTTAGCAGGAGTAAAGTAATGTTTGTAGCCGTGCTCTTTCCATGGAAACAAAGGGGATGTCATAATCCTGTACGCCCGCAATCGCATCACCCACCTGCTTGAAAAGAGCTTTGAACAAGTCTTTCAAGCTGAGTCATGTTGCAGAAAACCGCTGACTCTATGTTTGACTCAAGAGGATACAACTGTCTTTGTGGAAACAGAGCTGTGAAACAAAGCCTAACCCTTTCATTTTGTTCTAAATTTCCCCTCCTTTTTCATTTAAATAGTTTTAAAAAGTGAGAGAGTTTTCTTCTTTTTCATTAAAAAGGGGTGTTTACAGTTTTGTAGGGTTTCCCTTCTCACCACTGTTGTGCTTCTCATTCTGGGTAAAACCCCATTCTTCAATGTAACAATATTTTGTCAAAACCATTTGAACCACCCCCATAATAGAGTGAGCTTATTTTACATCTGTTGGAAGTTCCTTGGCTGTATCTTGCCTTCAGTGAGCTGTATCTTAAGTACTGGGGCTTCATCTAATCAATTTTTCTGTTCCTATTGTTGGTATTACGACTACTACTATTCCTATTTCTAGTCATAATATGCACTTGGTGCTGTTGAAATCTTGGTCAGTAATACTTTAAATCTAGAGTGCAAACAGAAAGACAGTGCCTTAGATTAAGAAAGGCGCTACTTTACAGAAAAACATATTATCCCTTAATTGGTTTATTATCACTGTTAAGTACCATACATTTGGCTTGCTCCACAAGGTCAATGGACAAGCAGAATCTTAGGTAGGAGCTTTGCATTGAAATACCATATCTCAGAAGGTGTTTTATCAGAAGTAGAAAATGGAGCTTAAGTATTGATTGGGAATAGATTTATCCAGATTGTGAGCCCAATTCTGGTCCTGATTCAGATATATTTTATTATTCAGAGCACTCTTATGCACGTTTAATCTAGTTTAAGTGGTCTGAATCAGGTGTGCCCTGAATTGGCACCTTCTGCCAGGCTTTCCATTTCCATTAAGACAGAAGGGCATGGGAGGCACTCAAAACCCAGTGGGAGATGATCAGCATCCAGCACCGTACCTGGACTCCTGGCGGCCCCGGGCAAACTTTGAGTATTGGGCCCCCCTTCGCCAGTGATAATGATAATAATTATTATTATTTACACCATTTTCGGGCCCCCTTTCTGTCCGGGCAGCCTCCTGGTTCACCTGTGTCCAGCCCTGTCAGCATTGCATGGGATTGATCCCCAATCCTTTTCCTGGCAAACTAGTTAGGTTTTTACTGAGCTGTCATTTAGGGTAAGTGACTTACATGTACGCTTTTTTCCAGGGCTTTCATCGGGACTTGTTCCAATGTATGTTGGTGAGGTATCGCCCACAGCCCTTCGAGGAGCACTAGGAACACTTCACCAGCTGGCGATAGTCACCGGGATTCTCATCAGCCAGGTACACGAGAATGCAGGCAGAAGTCACGAGTGATGTAGTGTTACTACCAAGGGGTGCCGAGCAATCCCTTGTTAAAATTCCACTGACAAATGGAAACAAAGGTGATTTCCCTGCCTCTTACAGTGCTCACCTTCTTCCTGAATACTAAATCATCCCCAGCAAAGATGAATCTCCACCAAGAGGTGAAAAATACTTGAGCAAGTAGCTTATCTCTCTTCCCTACAAGGTCCTCATACACTTCTAATCGCACTTACCTTCAATACTGCATGTGTAATCCCTAGGGTCACTGAGAGAGCCAGAATGTCAGCTGAGATGACTTGGCATGGATCCTCGGCCCTCTGGAAGCAAGTCTACATGTGCACCATTGCTACTGCGCATTAAGTTTAGTACTTCTAATGTGAGGTACTACATAAATGCACAGTAGCCAACGTTAAAGTGCAATAGTAATGGTGCATGGTCTTTTCATGACACTTAATATGCAGTAGACTAATTCTACTGCACATTAGTGTATTAGCACGGTTTTTGCTGTGGCACGCTAATGCGCACTAAAATTACTCTACATTAAGCATCTCGTGTAGACACGCCCTGTGTAAACCTAATCTAGCTTCCTGTATAATCCAGGCCAAAGAATTTCACTCACCGTGTCTTTCTGGAAAAAGCTTGAATGAAATGTTAGCAAAACACGCTATTCCCTTCCTTGGTTGTAGCTATGAGAAGAGCTAAGATGACAGAGAACAGAGATATTTTTCTAATATTAGCTTGATTTAGAAAATGAATTTCAGTCTGAAAGTATTTCCAGTCCTTTGATGGTCACTTCTCAATGGCTCAAACACACACACACGCAAGCAAAACAGATTTTAAGCTTGAGTATTTGCTGAAAGCAAATCTTGTATTCCAGTTTTAGAATTCACATTGTGCTGGTTTGTGACTGATATGTGTAACAAATCAATACAGCATGCACTTCATGGTTGGACTAGTCACAAAAAATGTTGCCCTTTGTAAAGTTTCTTGGGATACCTACACAGGCACGTTGAGATTTACATCGAGTCATCGTGATTCTAACCAGAGAGTGAAAGAAGTTGAGAGAAGGACTTCATGTGTGCACATAAAGTGCAAACTTCATATCTGCAAACATATTTTACCTGCATTTCTATATTTCTTGAGTTATTCATCCAAAAGTTTAATTTCTCATTTGCTTCATGCATTGACTTCAGCAAGTGCCTATTTATGGTGTGGCTGTAGAAGTAGTTTCCTCAGTAATACCATGCCTAGGATGTCACTCATGTGGTCCTATCTCTGCTAACAACATAAGCTAGCTTTACAGTATAAGCACTGTTGATTTGCCAGTGACACAGAACACCAAATTCAACTGTGAGCTACACAAGTTTAAATATGGAGAAACTCCATTGAAGTCCTGGTGTTTCTTCACCTTTCCAGTGATGTCCTGAGAGCACAGCTTGGGTCACAGCATAAGCAAAGCAATTTGTCCAAGACTTCGTGCCATCTGTTAGCTTCTCTGTTCTGAGTATGGTCCATAATCTAGATTAGGAGCTCCAATTTTTGCCAACTTCCTCTTCAGCTGTTTTCAGAAAGTGCAATATTACTCCTGAGGTTCTTGTTTTATGATATAATTTAATCTGCTACGTTTGACCCAGATCTATCATTTCAGATCCTTGGACTAGACTTTCTGCTGGGCAATGATGACATGTGGCCTCTGCTCCTCAGCCTTTCTGGCGGTGCTGCTGTCCTTCAGTTTTTCCTCCTTCTACTGTGCCCAGAAAGCCCAAGATATCTTTACATTAAACTAGGAAAGGTGGAGGAAGCTAAAAAAAGTAAGAAACAGATTCTGAGTTGTATTTTGTATTTAAAACTGTGCCAGATTTGAGGATGAACCTGGCTGATCACTAACTAGTACAATTTTTAGGCTTGTATCAGGCTTGTCCCATGCATCAGGCTTGTGCTGTTGGCAGCCCCAGACACCAAACACCTGTGTATATTCACTGAATAATGCATTTGTGCTGAATAATGCATGCCTGACATATGTTACCGTTTATGTTCTCAACTGTGGGAGCTGTTGAATGTTTCCATATTCCAGATGTGGTTTACATCTGAATGCAGACTGAGGTTGAAGGACCAATTTCCAGTTTTGTGTGAAATTCCTCAATTCCAAACTTGATTTTGATCTGACAAGTCATCATTTTCCCAAACAGAAATGTTCTCTCAGAATTTTATTTATCAACTCTAATATAGAGACATTGTCCTATGACCAACTTTTGAAATTGCACAATATATGTGACAGCAAAGGAATTGCTTGCACGCGTGTGTTCGGGCACATAGAGGAGAAACAATGTCATGTTCCTTCCCTTCATGGAACAATGGCATGGGCCATAGTATGGGGACCTTCATGTGTGTAACATGGTTAACCTTCATTCGTTCTCTCCTTGCTCTGATTGGAGAGATTTGCTTGTTACTGAACTCTTAGTTGTGTGAAATTTCCTTTGAAAAGAAATCATGATCTTTTTCTCTCTCAAGGTTTGAGAAGGCTTAGAGGAAACTATGACCCCATGAAAGAGATTGCAGAAATGGAGAAGGAAAAACAAGAAGCTGCCAGTGAAAAGAGAGTCTCCATAAAGAAGCTTTTTGCCTCTTCCAGTTACAGGCAGCCGATCCTCGTGGCACTCATGGTTCAGGTGTCTCAACAGTTTTCAGGAATCAATGCAGTAAGTTCCCCAGCAACATTCGTTTCCTAAAGGCATGTACAACATGGTGCTTGGATCTTGCCTCAAAGCACGATGAGGTCAATAGGAGTCTCTTTTGACTTCAGTGGATTTGGAAGTGGACCATCTGTGCATAACTCAATATTATTAGTAACATCTAAGGCTAAATTACATCATCAGTATTTAAGAGAGAGTTAATCATTGAAATCATTTGTTGGGGAGGAAAGGTAAGGGTTGTGTATTCTACATAAAGCCAAGGAGCTGTTTAAAATATGTATATGGACACAACGTCATAGCCACTGTTTTAAATATTTATATGGACACAATACCATAGTCAGTCTGCAAAGGACTTACCTTCACAGCACCTGGACTAGGGAGCTACTCTTACCCATTGTCTCCCCACATGCCTGGGAAATAGGACACTAGAGAGGGGCACTGAGTGGGGTCTAACTCTTCATTTGATTGTGTTTGATAGATTTTTTACTACTCTACAAATATTTTTGAAAGAGCTGGAGTTCAGCAACCAGTTTATGCAACCATTGGCGTTGGTGTTGTGAACACTGTCTTCACCGTTATCTCTGTAAGTAAATATCTCTGTGCTGGATAGTTCAGTGGACCAGTAAAAAGCATGTATACTATCATTTCCATACAGGCTAAAGATTTCATTATGCTGCTGAGGTTGAAAGAGTGAGTGAAAAATGACTGACCCTGGAAACCTTATTTTACTTACTTGTATGAGTAGTGGCTCAGACTGTCAAAATGTACCAAGATTGAAGACTCCACATCATTGCATGCAAACTCCAACCCTCTGTTAGTTGGTTACTTCTATTATGCTAAAACTTCCCAAATTGAGTTAGGGAGACTGAAGCCCTCTTTAGTTTCTCCTCGTCTATAGGACAGATTTAGCCTAGGCTGTGACAGTGAATGCTTTCCACTGCTATAATATCAGTGTGCCACAGCCATCTATCTTATCTTTTATCTTTAGACTTCACTACTGTATTTATATAGCACCTATTCTGGTAATGACAAGATGCTATTTGATGGCAATAAAATTTATATAGTACTCATCCTGGCAATATCTAGATGCTGTTCTGTAGTGATACAGAACATGGCCAATCTCCACAGCCTATATTTGATCATTTTTCTCTGGTGAGGGTACAGAAGAGCCCAGATCATTCATATCCAGGTGGTTCACAAACCACATACTTCACAGCAATTGTTGAATGTAGGAGAAGCCATGCAACTGTTTCCTTGGCTTTTATTTAAAAGGCATCACTTTTCCACTCAGCTGGAGAACCACCATGGTCCCGTGCAGATCTCTCCTGCAGCTGTATACATCCCTAATTGGTTTTCAAACCTTCAACCTTGTAGGGGCGAAAATCCCATCCCTATGACTTATCTACAATATTAACAACATTCCAGTTACTTGTCAAATATATTTAATTCAGGCATTCATACAATAGAAAGTGAATATACACATTTAAATAATTTTTTTATGCACTAACAACCAGGACTGGACTTCAACCAGTGATCTAAGGGTATAAGCCAGTGTATCCTCCATTAACAAATCTACCCACCAAGGTTTAGGCAAAGGTGCTTTAGTGGAATACATCAGCAACCCCTTAAAGAAAAAGATTTGTTGAGGGTTATTGGGAAATGAGACATTCAGCCCATGTTCCTGTGACCTGACGAGGTTCTCCTGTCATTGGACAGCAGCAGCAGGGGTGTTTTCCTTCATATCTAGGAATGTTTGCTCTCCACTTCTTTGACCCTGAGCATTTAAATATTACCTAAAATTTGTCAATCAACTACAAACTGACTGTCCTGATCAACAGGCATGGCCTACAGAGCCTACTGACAGCTGTGCTGGACACTGATATGGGGAGCAGAGATCACAATCAGACCCTGTTCTCTGCAAATCAGTGAGGCAGCAGGATGAACTGCCTGAGCTGAAAGTCCCATCTTGACCTTTAGAAAAACCAGTGGTCCCCGCCAGTCTCCAGGGGCAGATCTGTACCCCAGTGCTCCTTGGGGAATGCTGCTTCTGAGCACATCCTGCCCAGACACTCCCACTCGCGTCCAACCAAGAAATGTGGCTGCTGAATGGATTTGGGGGTACCCTCCATGGCCAATCTTTAAGCTCCCTGTTGGTATGCATGACAGCAGCAATGGCAGACATGCTGGAGTGGCTTCACTGTCGTGTTTCGACATTTGGTATAGGCAAGTGGAAACAGGTGGGTGGAATGGGCTTGAGCCCAGCCCTCCCCAGGAGTGCTAAGGGTACAGTGTGGACATATGCCAGGTATGCTATGTATAAAGGAAGGAAAGGTTTCTGGCAATTGGAAAGAGAATCTAGGTTGAGAGCTATCAAAGGAGACGTCCAGAGCCCACCTGCAGGAATCAGATGGTAACTGTGTGTGCGTGTGTACAAACCCTAGGATGGACACAATTCATGAGTGCAAGCCGTGATTTGCCTGCTGCATATTACCTGGCTTGAAACTTTCAGTAGTGTGGTTAATCTGTGTGGATAAAACCCCCCGTGTGAACAAGGCCCAACTAGCAAACTCATCCTGAAACTTGTACTGGTCCTTCATTCCTGGGGAGTTCACTCCATCTCAAACCAGCCCCCAGTATAGCTCTGCCTCACACACAGACAGGCTTTATCTTTATCATAGAGAATGCCATTATGTCAGTGCTCATGCCGTCTTCATCTTGGAGCTTCAGGTGACCTTTCCAGGCCATGGAAAACCTTGAAGAAAAAGACCAAGTCTTTGAACTTGATTCAAAATATGTGAATCGAATTCAGAAAGTGGAGGACAAGACTGGTCTGCTGAGGGCAGCCTGAATTGCCAATGATACACATTGTACTTGTTGGAGTTTGCTAAGTGCTGAAGGCTTCATGCCCAGGTATATCACACAGGTAGCCTAGCTATGTGATAACATGATTGCATTGTTATAAGTTGTATTGCTGAGTGCTGATTGATGAGAGCAGAGCTGATAACTCCAATATACTACTTGCATTTCTCCAGGTCTTCCTGGTGGAGAAAGCAGGGAGACGGTCCCTCTTTATTGCTGGTTTGATTGGTATGTTAGGAAGTGCCATACTCATGACAGTTGGACTTGAACTTCTGGTAGGTTCTTCTTTTTTTCTTTCTGGTTTTGTTCCCCAATTCATAGACTAGGGAAGAAAAACTTCCCATGAATATTTACAACACAATATATAGCAAATTTATTTCAAGGAGCATGATCTGAAAGCAATTCCCCTCGCACACAAGCTAAGAGCCATCATCTACGTCAGATAAAATACTCCCGACTTGTACTTTAGACAATTGATGCAAGTGAACACTGTAACTTGCACTTTAAACAAATATGAGACTGTTGGAACTACCATCACAGATATGCAGCCCTTCAGGAAATTCAAGATTATTCCTTGAAATTGGAGAGCTGGCCAATTTGGAGACATTTCATAACACTTACAGATATGCACAGTAAGGTAGATGCAGACAAAACATGCATCAGAGCATGAGCTGAGAACTGCAGAGGTCACGAAGGACCAAACACTTCTCTTTCACTCAGTGTTATCACTTTCCTCTGGATCACTGTGACTTAACCTCCTACTGTAAGACCTGTTGAATCAATGTCAGGAAAATATCAAATAAAGGAAGGGTGACTTCCTTTAATCACCACATCCTTGCATTTTCCTGTTGCTTTTCCTGCTACTTTTTGCATCTATCTGAAAGCACAGCACATACGTTTCACCAGCTTTGAGCCCCTGTGACTCAGCCCCCTTGGGTATAGCTACACAGCTTCCACAGGGCTCTCGGGCAGGGACGCTGCTGAGTTATGCCCTCCTGCTCACGTGCACCAAATCCAAAAATGCCATAATGAAGCTCCTCGGGGTGTCCATTAAGCTCTCAAATGTAATGGAGATGGAGGTCTTGAGAGTAGCTGTGATGGCTTCACCACCACATTTCTGAGCTGGGTGGATGCAAGCAGAAGCAAGTGGATGGGACATGCTCAGGAGCATCTTCATGGCAGGCAGGGAACAACACATCCACTATAAACCAGATCTACATCTGGCATCACTCAGTATCACTCCATCACTTCACTGGAGCTACACTGATTTATGCTAACTAAGGACCTCACTCAGAGGGTCATATCCAGCAGTGCTCCACAGAAATGCCATAGATGCCAATTTAAACAGCTCAAGTGAACCCAGAGTAATTCAACTCAAGTTAATTGAGCTACTTTGGATTTTCCCCCATAAGACTGAGAGCAGGACATGGCCTGCTGCCTTCAATCTGTTACAAATTTAATTACCCGTGTCTGGTATTTTTCCCTGTTGTTTAAGTCAAAAGAAACTTTTGCAACCGAACACTAATGTAATTACCATTTTTTTTGCATACGACACCTTTTTTCCCCCAAAAAATCAGCTGTTGGACATTGGGGTGTGCATTGTAAGTGAGGAAATACAGTAATAGCATGAGCCTTTCTGGAGGGTGGGGAGAAAGTAATGCTGCCCATGCTGCACAGGGGGCAGCACTGTGAGCGCATGGGTCTACCTAGCTGCTGGCTGTGGGCACTTTCTCTTTACCCCAGCAAAGGCTCGTACTATAGAAACTTGGCTCTGCTGGATTTCCAAAGCAGAGCTGAGCCCCGGGGGCTGGGGTAGAGGCTCCTGTTAAATCAGCTCAGATGAGTCCACAGGGGCTCCCGGTTGGATTAGGTCTTCAGCTAAGCTGGCAGGCACTGCTGGATGCCTACACAGCTCAGCTGCAGAAGGGAAGAGGGGTTAGGGACTTTGGCTCAGCTTACTGGCTGAGATACCTGCAGCTAAGGGGTTAACAGAGCAGCCACAATGTTTTGCTCCCTTGCTAGTGCGACGCCTGTGTTTTCTGTGAGAAAATACCGTACTTAACACTACTTCCAAGGATGGATCATTTTGATTTCATTCTCCCCTTCAAATATAAGGTGCATATTTTATTCAAGGCATGTTGTATGCAAGAAAATACGACGACAATAACCACAGGTAAATGTATTGTGCATGTAACCACTCGTGGTAAATTCACTATTCTTCTCCTGTCTTTATAGGGAAGATTTGCTTGGATGAGCTATGTGAGCATGGCAGCAATCTTTCTCTTTGTAATCTTCTTTGAAGTTGGGCCTGGCCCAATCCCCTGGTTTATTGTTGCCGAACTCTTCAGTCAAGGGCCCCGCCCTGCTGCCATCGCTATGGCTGGTTTCTGCAACTGGACCTGCAACTTTATCATCGGCATGTGCTTCCAGTACATTGCGGTAAGAAACCTTCCTACATCTTGCAAATGAGCATCAACAGTCATTGAGATTCCCAAGGAGCTCTACGGAGACGTACATCTACCTCCCATGGAAATAAATGGAAGAGATGTGTCTAGATATGGCCCTCAGGCCGGATCTGGGCTGTGGGTTTTAGACTGAGCCCATGTACCACATGCAGTATGCACTGGACCTGCTGCTGTGGACACTGCACATGGCACAGCATTTGGTCCAGGTCATCCACGCTGGCTTGGCCCTATGCACTGGCTCTGGGACTGGGCTGGATTGGGCCCACAGGTTGTTCCTGAGTGGAAGAGCTACCACATAGGGCCAGTCTGGTGCAGGCGCCTTAGGTAGTATGTAACACGGATAGTACATGCCCTGCCTGGACCAGGCACACACACTGCACATGGTACTGGGGTCTGGTGGGGGGGGGGGGTGCACTACATGTGGTGCCCACCCAACCAGCTCTGCATACTGAGTTCATGGCTGGTCCAGATCAGCCCCACACACAGGGCCGGTCTGGTGGAGGCACCTCATGCAGCACATGCCCCATGCACAAGCCCCAGACCTGGCCCAGCAAACACTGCAGGTAGTGCGAAGGGCTGCTCTGGGGTGGACATTGCTTGAGATGCCCACACTGGACCGGCCCTGTGTGCTGCCTCTGGTGCGTGGGGTTGGCCTGTGGGTCTGATGCAGCCCACAGACTGGGCCCATGTCCCTCATCCAGCCCACAGGTGAGTTTGACACCCCTGCTCTAGACTGCTTTGAAAATCTTAACAGATGCATTAAAAATGGTAAGCAAGCAATAGGCTGGTATTAATTATGGCTCTGTTTCACTTTGCCTCTGACAGGATCTGTGTGGATCTTACGCATTCGTGATCTTTGCTGCTCTGCTCCTAGGCTTCGTTGTGTTTGCTATCTTTAAAGTGCCAGAAACCAAAGGGAAGTCTTTTGAAGAGATTTCAGCTGAGTTTCGCCGCAAGAGACGCTCGGCAATGAAAGGACCCAAAGCTGCTACTGAACTGGAGGATCTTCGAGGGACCGAAGAGGCATAAAACTCCCAGATGTCTACAAGAAGGAGATTAAAGACGCATGTTTTTCACAGGCATCTCAAAGAACTTGCATTGTTTTATAAAGATATGGCAGCAAAAACACTAGTAGGTTAAACCAGTATAATGCCTTCAGACCAACAGGACTGGCAGGTTGTACCCTACCGCCCTAAAGACTCAGATCCATATTACACTCTCAGGAGCAATATATGTGTGCTGTATGAAGAGATATCTAGAAAAGAAAGGAAAGACTATATGGAGGTAGGCTTCTATGCTCCACTGCATTGATTCAGAAGGATAACACTCTGCATTTGCCAGAGAATAGTATAGGACTGAATAGGAGCATCATGCAGAAGGAACAGAAGAAAGGAAAGAGGGGATTTATGGTAAAGAAGAGGTGATTTAGACTTGTAATGATTCCACCCTTCTTTCTCATGCCTGTTGAGTCCTTCTGCTTAAATAAGTGACACCTTGAGAAACTAAATACTACCGTAGAGGTCACATGAGCACAAAACAATAAGAAATGGAAGGGGCTACTGATAAAAGACTGAGTGTATGCACATCCTAGTCTTATATGACAAATCCCTGCCGAGTGGCAGGATACCATTCCCATAAAAATGTGCTAGACCTAAACCTTGCTTGTTTGATTTACTATGAAATAGTCACAGAAATGCTGCCTGGTTCTGTAAGGATTTTCCAACTGAACTGCTCATTTGAAGACAGATTTAATAAATCCTGGCCAGAGAAGTTGCCCATTGATATTTGTGGGTAAAAATCTTTCACTGCTCTTTCTTTTTGGTGAGGCAATTGCTCAGGAGATATCAACATGCAGTAATGTAGCCTCACAGGCCTGCCTGTACCGGGAGTGAATAGAGGTGGATTATTATGCCTATCTCTACAGGCTCCCCGTGTTACTCTGGGAAAGTCACTTCACCTCTGCTGCGGTTTGCCCTCCCCTCCTTGCCCGTCTTGTCTGCTTAGACTGTGAGCTCCTCAGGGCAGGATCTCTCTCATTCTTTTGGGCTTTAAGGCACTGTGGTAGGACAAGCATTAAACAGCTATAAGCAGGGGAAGCTCCTCAGCTACTGTGTAGTACGTGTAGTATTATTAACTTCAAGCCTCATGGGCTCTATCAGAGCTGTGCGGCTTTTCCCTAACTGTAGATGTTCATCCTGGATATCCTTCAGTTCCAGAGGCGTTTGCTCCAGCCTCTCAAGAGATGACCTGTGGGGCATTTTTGAAACCCTGACTCATGATTTATTTTAGTTTTTTGCTGCTCTGTGAAATACCTGCTCTATGCCTCTTGAGGTCCCTGGACCAAGTCATCATGGTGGCATCTGAGCACATTATGCCACATGCTCATTATTGTATTGCAGTGTGAAGCACAGGCTGACCTAAGTCAATAGTATTTATGTTTATAGCTGATGCAGTGAGAATATCATATGTTGACTGAATCATATGTTCAGTGGATCAAACCTAATGAAAACTATCAGAGAGCGCATGACCGAGGGCTGGGTCCTTTGCAGGTGCAGGTAGCTCCACTGAAAGCAAGGAGCTATGCCCATTCACACAGGAGACAATCAGTGTCCTTTCTGGATGTTACTCCTTTGGCTTTAAGACATTGGGTTAAATTCTGCTGCCATTCAAGTTAAGGGGAGTTTTGTCATTGACTTCAGTGGGACCTGGATTTAGCTCCAGATTGTACATTTGAGTAACAAGAAGCGCATAACAGGTCAAATACATCCTTGGTGTAATGCCAGTTGTCCTCACCAGAGTTATGCTTAGAGAGGAATTTAGCCAATAGATATCATGTGATAAATTGGTCATAGGGAACACACCTGAAATTCAATGTGCTAGATCATAAGAAAGCCAGAGCTGCTGACTGCCATTCATTAGAACAGGACAGCAGATCAGTGGCACTGGACTAGTGTTCCCATGTCTCAGACCTTGCAACTCTTGTTCACAAGTACTGTAGCAAAACCCTCAGTTTTTCTTTTTTTATTTATTTTAAAATGCATTCCCTCCCCTTCCCCAACCATTTCTGACTTTTTTCTCTCCCTCTCTATTCCCTATAGAGAAGTATAAGTAGGCTAAGATGTAGGATAAGCTTTAACATTTTATTTTAGGTAGTAAGTTTTATTTTTCTCTCCCCTCTTTGCTAATAAGTGTCCTGCTATTTTGATATAGATAGCCACTGTTTTATAAGTGATAATTATTATGTTTGTATTGATTTTTTTTTTTTTTTTTTTTTTTACTGCTTTTATATTGTGTGATTACTATTTTAGGCCTATATATGTCAGTTAGCATAAGTCATGTCAAGTTTCCATCTTGTAATGTCAAGCCTCCATCTTATCCCCATGCTCGGTTGTGTAACCCATGACTCACACCTACTCCTCCTACGTAACTTGGTTCCTGAATGAATGGGGATGAATGAGGGTGCTTGAGAGACAATGGCAGTGGGTCTAAAAATAGCTCCCTCTGAATGACTGAAACATCAACACCAGTACCTGGACCAATGACTGAGCCCTTGGAGCCACCCATCAGCATTCAAGAAACAAAAGATGACGCAACCCACTGAGAGTTGGCCTGACCCCACAGGGCAACAGTACAATAGTACAGCTAGCACATAGGGCAAGCTGCTGAGACTGCCGACTCAAGAGTTTTACACTAGGGATATCACAGTAAGTTAAATATTAAAATAGTTGTTCTGAATGTAAAGAAAATGAAGTTTGTGCCTTCAGTCATGTTATGTACGTCTGTTACATAAAAAGTGTCCATGATGTTTTCAGTGTGTTTTGGCTTTTGTTCCTGCTGTTTGTCCTCTGTCAGTGGTGAAGGTAAGAGCTAGAGCCCCTGAAAACAGGGGCTAGTTTCTCGGGGCCGGTACCCTCCTTACATTGCAATGCATTGGCTCTGGGCAAAATGTGTGGGCCAAAGGTTAAAGCTCGGGGCTGGGACTTGGGAATCCTGGGTTGATTAACCTTAAGTCATCAGGAATTAGCTGCATGTCCCCTTAATTTGTGCTCCAGGCTGTGCCACCACCTCATAGGGTACGACTGGACTGTACTTCTTACCTATGGGTTAGCCCAATAGCTCTTCCATTATACATCTTTCACTTCCTTATGTCTGTGGTTTGAATTCAAGCTTGCTTTCCTGGCACTATGGGTTAAAGGCTTTAAACTGGCTCTGACCCACCTTGCGGTATGGATGCTGATACGGCATGCGTAGCTGAGATCTTGTTTAGCCAATCCTCCAATGCTGCTCCTGTGGGCCTATATGTTTTGACCTTTCTACTTACTTCCCACTAGCCTCGTATGCATGGAAGCTACCCACCAGCTTCTATGCACTTGTTTCACATTTAGCCCTTCATCCCCTGGGTCACGCAGTGATCTGCACGGCTGAGCCAACAGCGTTTGAACATGCCGTGCAGAGCACTGCTAGCTCGCTGGAGGATCGTGCCAGGAGTCTGGTTCATCTGTAATGTAAGCACAGCAAGGAACATGATTTGGGGCGAAACACTCAAAATCTGTACTCAGATGAAAGCATGTTGAGGAGGCTGGCAGAAGTGGGCATCAAGCAGATGGAATACAACGCAGAAAGCACACTAAAGAGCACTTCCCGCAAGGCAAAAGATACCAATGTCAGGCCGTGAAACTGCTCCTCCTCTACCTACCTCTGCAACAAGGATCTGACCAGGTGCTTGCAGGCTTCTGAGGAAACAGTGATGGGGATCCCTGGAGGAGTTACTAGACAAGATCCTAGAGGAAAAGTTGGTGGAGGTGCAGGGATAGACCCCAAAACAGACCACAGCGTTGTTCAGGGATAAACCTGGAGAGGAAGTGGCATCAAAGTCAGAGCTGCAGCTGGGTGAGTGATGCCTACCATCTTTGTTGTATTATGGGAGGATTTGCAGCATTATGAGGAAGGACTTACGTGTTATGAATACAATTATTGTTATGGAGGATATTACAAGCAATAAGATGTCTTCATGGAGGGCAGAAGCCAGACCATGTCTCTGGTCCCTCTCTCTTGGCTATCACAGGTTATCCAACAGAAAAAAGCAAAACATACACAAAACCCTAGTGATTAATTCTTACTAAGTTAGCACTTCTTTAAAAGAAAACCAGGTTACAGATGTGGCAAGCATAAGTACATCTTTCCTCATGTTTCAATCTACTGCTCTCTTTGTAATTCTGTCAAGATAGTCATTGCATTCCAGCATTGCATCAGGCAGCACAAATGATATGTCCCAGTGGCTGTATTAAATGCAAAAGTTTCTTGGGGACAGTAGTAGTTTGCTCCCTGGTCCTCCCAGTCTGGGTTGAGGAAAGAAAGACATGGAGGAGGTCAGTTCTGCTGTTAGCAAACTTCTGCATCCTAGTCCAGCCTCCTGTTCATATTCATCTGAACCTGACCTGTCCCCTTTGCTCCCCAGTTCCCGGTAGGTGATGCTTCATCATTTTTCATACGGAGGAAAATATGATAGTTTGTGAGATTCCTGGACAGGGCAAACTTCCAACAGCTTGCGCACAAAAAGGCGCTTCTCACCACCCCCACCACTGACAGTGCCGGCAGTGTCTGTGGGTGGTCGCCAACCCCCGGTCGGCACTCACCACCTCCCCACTGCCGACAGTGCCGGTGCCGTCTGTGGGAGCTCCCCACTTACCACCGCCGCGCTCCCGCCACCGCCAGCACCACCATGCCCCACCAGCCGCCGGGGCACACGGCATTCATGCCCTTCACCCAGCTGGATGCAATTCTGCATGAAAAAGTTCCAGTGTCAGACTCCAGTCTCCAGGAGATTTCACGTTCTCTAAGGCTACCCCAGCCTGAAACGCTAGCAGCACTACAAAAAGGCCTAATCTGACTGACCTAGTAGTCCCTCCCTGCAGCCAAGTCCCCCAAATTGTTACAATACCGTTTAAAATGGATTAAATCTGAAATTCTTTCCTTCAATGTCTTTGGGCCGATTACATAGAATGGAATATAGGTATTCCAGGCGGATCAAAGCACAGCCTTGTGACGGCATAGTATATAAAGGGAGGGAATCTTTTCAATCTTTCCATGAACAAAAATCATAAGAGGCACTTACTTTCATTTCCTTGGCAAGGCCTTCCTCTACTGGACCAAGGCAGGTGGCAAAGGATAGTGAGCTGAAAATTGATCCTATTTCAAGGAAACTGTGTTATCATTCTTTTTTTATTCCTCCCCCCAACCTCCACGCCCCCACACGCGGAAGAAATACCAGTTTCAATTATAACTCTCCAGCCGGCTCTAATTTCAAGAAAAACAAGATTTTAGCAGGAGGCATTGGTGGAGATGGTACAACCCCAATGAGCAAATGTCACTAAGCTTCTGGATTGATTTCAGCTGAGCTCTCTATTTTCTGAATATTTTAACGATATCTCATAAATGTGGTGACCAGGGTGTTCAGTTAGTATATAATGTGCTCTGTGAATCTGAGCTAGATTCAGACTATTACAGGGGTGGCCAGCCTGTGGCACCCATGCTACAAATGGTACGGGCAGCCTCTTTGTGTGGCACATAGCAGGCCAAAGAGGGAGGAGGGAATACAGCAACAGACAGGGCAGGGAGGAGAAAGCACAGCAACACGTGGGGCAAGGGACCAGGATTAGAGCGGTGCTTGGGGAGGGTGTGAGGCTTCCCTTGTGGCATGCCTGCCAAAAACGATGGCCCTCACTGGGGGAGTATCATGAACCATCCAGTCTGTTTTCCTGATTTAAGAGCATGTGTATTAGAAGAAGAAGAAGGGCAATGAAAACTCAGATTCAGTTACTGTAAATCAGCAAATGTATCAGATTAATAAATGACACTGATAAATGTATTCCTGAATTTTAAGTAACATCTTGCTGAGGAGCCCAAAACCATTTTTTTTTAAATGGTTCCTGAAATACGACTATTAAAAGTGTTTTGTACTTTTAAGCAATGCTTTCTTTTTTTTCATTTTACCCTTGATTATTGGGAAGCTTTACACTGAGATTAGAAGTGATGCCCACATGGGTTGGAGTAGAAGTCCAACAGTATTGACAATTTACAATAAACTTATTTGCATCCTTTGATTTAGCTGATCTAAATAAGATTTACCTTGAGTTTTTTGGTTCAGAGCTCCACATCTCACTTCTTTAGCTCCTGTACTGCTGTATAAACCAAGGAAAGCATTTCAATTGTTTTATAGCCTATGAGGTTTTTTTAATTCCATCTGTGCTCAAATAATATTCCTTGGTCAGTTTTTACTAGAGTCCCTTCACTTGTCTTCAGATTCCTTGAGACGAGGGCTATGTCTACGCTGGGATTTTTCAATCCCATCATTGTTGTTTAGTTAACATCTTTCCTACCAGTAACGCTGAACCAGGCTGTAATACAGAAAAGGTTCTGGATTCGACATGGTATACGGGCTTTAGCACGCAGGACGTTTTGCAAGTGTTAATATAATGCTTTAGCTTAGGCTATTGCAAACGTACTTTATTACATTTATGGTGACTTACAAAGGAAACGGTCATTAGAGAAACAATCCAAAAACATGTTTACTGCTCTCTCCTCATATCAGTTTGGCAATTAGAACGGCTGTTTTATCTGCCCTCATTAAATGTTTAGCTCCAGTTAAAACTTGTTCTTGAGATATAGCTTGTTCAATTGTTATTTTTATCTCTCACTGTTACAGTTTTACTAAGTTGCTAATCATTAAGAAAATGTAGAAGACCATGTCATACTTATTAGCTAAATGGTCGTTGCACTTTAGTTAACATGCAAAGGATGTTCCTGTACGGTGGTTAGCTAATAATGCGTTATAATTAATAATCCCTGGAAAAGCATTCTGTCAGCAAGAGCTTTGATGGTGTTTTCCTAACGTGCTGAGATTATTGCCATTAGGATTCTTCTGTTTTGTCAGATAAATGGCTGACAACATCCACTTTCCAACTCTCCAAGCATCATTTTAAAATTAGCCCAACTTCCCTATTCCAACAAGCTCAGGGTGTTTGGTTCCATTAACATTTTTCATATTATCTATCACAGAATTTTCTGCCCCACTTCATCCTGTTTACAAAGATTTCCTTTGAACTGGATATCCTCTCTCTGCTGAATGAAGCAGTTGATGGGAAACAAGCGGATTCAGTTCTGCTTTAAATTCAGGGTTTTCATCCTTTGAGTTGCTATGTATTTGTGAGGTGCTGACTATCCTCATCTCCTTCTGAAGTCAGTGGGAGCTGAGGACGTACCAGGACCTTCTGAGATTGGGGCTGTAGGCTTTGATTCAGCAGAGCACCTAGACATTTGCTTAACTTCAGCAGAATTTGAGTGCATGCTCAGGAGGGTCCGGGAGTCTCAGGGCCTTGCTGAGAAATTCTATTTCCGAGGCACACCCCACGTAACCAGACTGATATAGTCAGCCCTTCTCCAGCCCCAGGTTGTAGAACAACAATAAGATGCGAGGAAAAAGAGGGAAAGGGGCCAGGAGGCTTCCTTGGCTGACCAGAGAAATCCAGGGCAGCCTACGGGCCAAAAGGGGGGCACATAAGAAGTGGAAACAGGGAGAGATCACTAAAGAGCAGTGTACCTCCTCTGCTCGTGCTTGTAGGGAGGTAGTTAGACGAGCCAAAGCTACCATGGAGCTGAGGATGGCATCCCAAGTAAAGGATAACAAGAAATTGGTTTTTAGATATATAGGGAGTAAAAGGAAGGCCCAGGGAGGAATAGGACCCCTGCTAAATAGGCAGAAGCAATTGGTGACGGACAGGGGGGATGAGGCTGAACTCCTCAATTGGTTCTTTGCCTCAGTGTTCCTAAGTGAGGGGCACGACAAGTCTCTCACTGGGGTTGTAGAGAGGCAGCAGCAAGGTGCCAGACTTCCATGCGTCGACCCTGAGATGGTGCAGAGTCACTTGGAAGAACTGGATGCGTTTAAGTCGGCAGGCCCGGATGAGCTCCATCCGAGGGTGCTGAAGGCACTGGCTGACGTCATTACAGAGCCACTGGCAGGAATATTTGAACGCTCGTGGCGCACGGGCCAAGTCCCAGAGGACTGGAAAAGGGCCAACGTGGTCCCCATTTTCAAGAAGGGGAGGAAGGAGGACCCGGGCAACTATAGGCCAGTCAGTCTCACCTCCATTCTTGGCAAAGTCTTTGAAAAAATTATCAAGGCTCACATTTGCGAGAGCCCGGCAGGGCAAATTATGCTGAGGGGAAACCAGCACGGGTTTGTAGCAGGTAGATCATGCCTGACTAATCTAGTCTCTTTTTATGACCAGGTTACGAAACGCCTGGACACAGGAGGAGGGGTGGATGTCGTATACTTAGACTTCAGGAAGGCCTTCATTACGGCATCCCACCCCATACTGATGAACAAGTTAAGAGGCTGTGACTTGGATGACTACACAGTCCGGTGGGTGGCGAATTGGCTACAGGGTTGCACCCAGAGAGTCATGGTGGATGGGTCGGTTTCGACCTGGAAGGGTGTGGGCAGTGGGGTCCCGCAGGGCTCGGTCCTTGGACCGATACTCTTTAATGTCTTCATCAGCGACTTGGATGAGGGAGTGAAGTGTACTCTGTCCAAGTTTGCGGATGACACACAACTGTAGGGAGAAGTGGACAAGCCAGAGGGCAGAAAACAACTACAAGCAGACCTGGACAGGTTGGACAAGTGGGCAGAAAACAACAGAATGCAGTTCAACAAGGAGAAATGCAAAGTGCTGCACCTAGGGAGGAAAAATGTCCAGCACACCTACAGCCTAGGGAATGACCTGCTGGGTGGCACGGAAGTGGAAAGGGATCTTGGAGTCCTAGTGGACTCCAAGATGAACATGAGTCGTCAGTGTGACGAAGCCATCAGAAAAGCTAATGGCACTTTATTGTGCATCAGCAGATGCATGATGAATAGATCCAAGGAGGTGATACTTCCCCTCTATCGGGAGCTGGTCAGACCACTACTGCGTGCAATTCTGGGTGCTACACTTCAAGAGAGATGTGGATAACCTGGAGAGGGTCCAGAGAAGGGCCACTCGTATGGTTAAGGGCTTGCAGGCCAAGCCCTATGAGGAGAGACTGGGGCACCTGGACCTCTTCAGCCTCCGCAAGAGAAGGTTGAGAGGCGACCTTGTGGCTGCCTATAAGTTCATCATGGGGGCACAGAAGGGAATTGGTGAGGTTTTATTCACCAAGGCGCCCCTGGGGATTACAAGAAATAATGGCCATAAGCTAGCAGAGAGCAGATTTAGATTGGACATTAGGAAGAACTCCTTCACAGTTCGAGTGGCCAAGGTCTGGAACGGGCTCCCAAGGGAGGTGGTGCTCTCCCCTACCCTGGGGGTCTTCAAGAGGAGGTTAGATAGGCATCTAGCTGGGGTCATCTAGACCCAGCACTCTTTCCTGCCTATGCAGGGGGTCGGACTCGATGATCTATTGAGGTCCCTTCCGACCCTAACATCTTAAAAAAAAAAAAAAAAAAAATCCATCCTGTAGCTCTAAATCAGCCTCAGGATTGAGATAACTACTATGGCCACTACATCCTTCCCTGCTTTATGGTGGAAACAATTCCATATCATTGGATTCCACCAGCCCTGCCCTTTTCCCCAGCTGCAGCCCATGTTAAACTCCTCACTACCCTGATATGTAGCGAGCGCACCTCCTAAAAGGTTACTTCGGCTAGGGACAGACATTCAAAAAGCATGCGCCTGAATTGATTCAATCTTCACAGGTTAGTCTAGTCTGGCTATGCTAAATAAGTTTTGTAACTGGACAGACATCCCAGAATGCAGGCACATACCTGCAGTGGCTCAGGCTAGAAGGCAAGGGGGTGCTACAGCAGCCCTCCCTTCCCTTGTACAGTACTGAGGAGGGGAGGCGTGGCCAGGCCCTGGGAGGACACTGATTAGCCCAGCAGGGAATTGATAACAGTGTTTATCACCCCAACTCCGTGTTTATCACTCCACTAAGAAAACAGCAGAGGGACATTACCAGCTACCTGTTGATTCTGTCTATTGATTCAGCATGGACCATAGCCAGCGTGTGGTCTGCTAGCTAATACACAGACACCTCTCCACAAGGCAGAGGGGAGAGGGCAATTCCTGCTTAGCAGGGAGTGGTGAGGGGGTGGGAGCAGCAGCCCGCAGTCTTTGGCGCTGCAGCCAGGGAGCAGAAGGGAGGGGCCAGCTCTGCTGTGGAGCAGAGAGCCCCGCCCAGCCCAGAGAGCATGCTGGGATGCTGGGGGAGTCTGATTTACCTTAAAACAGCAAGGGGTCTGAGACAGACATTATATGAACTGGTTTGACCCAAATCAGTTAAGTCTGATACTACATTCAACCAGGTTTATCTCAAACTTGTTTCAGCCATTTTCAAAGTGGTTTATGTGCACTGAACATCCTCTGTTACAGGTTTAAACCAGTTTCTGATCACTTAAAATGGTTTATGTATAACGTCTGTTCCTAGCCTTCATGGTGAATCTATTCCTTTTAAGTTAGGGACAGATGTTACACATAAACCAGTTTAAGTGATCAGAAACTGGTTTAAACCTATAACACAACTGAAGCTCAGTGCACATAAACCAGTTTCAAAATGGCTGAAACTGGTTTAAGATAAACCTGGTTGAATGTAGTTTCAAACTTAACTGATTTGGGTCAAACTGGTTTGTGAAACATCTGTCCTAGACCCCTTCCTGGTTCAAATTAAATCACAGTCCCCAGCACGTTTTGCAGCCCTGGGCTTGGATGTGCCATCTGCTACAGAGAGCAGGGCTGGCCCCACCCCTCTACTTCCTAGCTGGAGCAGTGAGGGCTGGCTGACAATGGGTGGGAGGGGGCAAGCCCGGCTGGGGATGCAGCCCAGTCTGCGGGGTGGGGGGAACTGGCCCCCCCAGGCAAACCCCAGCTGGAATCTGGGGCCAGGGAGGGGAGTTGTATAGCCCCTCCCCCACTCAAATTTACTGCTGGTTGCAACTGTGGATTATAAATCCCAGAGGCACCTGGAAGCAGGAAGAGGAAGTGATAAGCAACTCTGCAGAATCCTGTTGCTGTGATTTTGGATTACAAATCTCAGAGACATCAGGGGCAGCAGGAAGAGAAAGCAAACGTATAGCCCATGCTGGCTACATGCCAGACAGCTGTGCTCTAGTGCCCCCTGGCTTCTGGCCACAGCCACTGCAAGCATGTGGCTGCATTTCATTAATCAAAGGTAAATATCTGTTCACTTCTGTTTCAGTTTAATCTATGCAGTTTAGACTAACCTGAAAATACTGAATGAAGTCAGCCTTGGGCTTTTTTGGCTGTCTGTACTTAGCCTTATTCTCCAAATCCTACTGCCACCAGCTCCCTTGTCTTGAGGCTGAGGCATGGAGTCAAAATTGTCCCTTATGAATTTAATTAATATTGGTCTGTTGAATTGAGTTCTGCTTCTCCTCTGTCGTTATTACCTCTTGCTGAAATGTATAACCAATGTACTGCAAGAAATCTAGTTCCCAGACTTCTGATGAGAGTCTCAGTTGTGATTAGTTCATCACAAATTTTTTTTCCTCCTATGCTTAAGTGATCAGGAGAGGCCATGTTAGAAGCTCATGGTATGCAAATGTCAGAGAGGTAAGTAGCCATGTTAGTCTGAAATCAGGTAGAAGGCAAGGTAGAGGTGCATCTTACAGATTAACTGAATCTTAGATGGTGACTAACTGACTCCATTGAGGCTAGAGACAGAAGTTACACACAAACCGGTTTAAGTGATCAGAAACTGGTTGAAACCTGTAACACAACAGAAGTGTTGTCCCCAAAGGACAGTGAGTTCATGCCCGGTGCGCTTGTGCCAATAAACACACAGGGGTGAAGGATCCAACTTAATCTTTATTTCTGCGCAGAAAGTGGTGCTTGGCAATCATTCGCAAAGCAAGCACCCACACCCCAGTGGGTGTCTGCCTTATATAGCTACGTAACAGGTTAAAGTTGCTGATGTGATGAAATGTATAGCAAGCCCAGCAAGTAACCCCCCTTCCAGCTCCCCCCCAAGTAACCCCCCTTCCAGCTCCGGACTTTGTTGATACAGCTTTCCTTCTAGCGAGGCCAGCAATTAAGCAACTAAGCAACAAGCGATCTCCCCCAGCCTAAACAACCTACTCTATGCCCTTGGTTAGATAAAATACTTTTTCAAAACATACAAAGCTGTTCCCTGGTTAAAATTAAGTGAAAGTCCAGGGGTGCTTCATCAGAAGCGCAGTGCACATAAATCAGTTTCAAAATGGCTGAAACTGGTTTAAGATAAGCCTGGTTGAATGTAGTTTCAGACTAAACTGATTTGGGTCAAACCGGTTTATGAAACTTCTGTCCCAGACCCCTTCCTGGTTCAAGTTAAATCAGAGTCCCCCAACTTCCAAGCATGCTTTGCAGCTCCTCCCCTCTGCTCTCTAGCTGGAGCAGTGAGGGATGACTGACAAGGAGGTGGATGGGGAAGGCCAGCTAGGGATGCAGCCTAGTCTGCAGTGGGGGAATGGGGCCAGGGAGAGAGGATTTCTTATCAGGAAGGCCATGGATTTGTTTCTTGCAAATCACTTGAGTATACATTTATTAAAGCCACCACTATCTGCAAGAGGTGCAAGGGACGTTTTCTGCTAAATCCACGGGCAGATTGAGGGGGTGCGCAGTGGCACACCCTCTTTGATTCCTATTCCACCTGAACTTTAAAACGAACTGCCCGCGAGGAACAGCCATATTTCTATTTAGATAGTGCTGAAAGAACCAGTTGACTTCATGGCTCGTTATCAGCTCCCTGATTCCTGCTTAGCTCTCTCTACTCCGCAGGTGGTAACGACCCTCTGATCTTTTAATGGTTTTGATGTTCCATTATTCAATCGATCTTTCTTTTTCCTGTTATTTTGCCATCGGTTAGCCATTCCTGGTAACGCCTACTATTTCACAGCCCTGCAGATTGTTTTTAGGTCTAGCTAAAAATCTTAACTCAGGTGTGGTAATGTTAACTGTAGAAATGACTGACAGTGAAGTACTGGAGGCACTGTCAAGACAGGAGGACTAGATTTTGTTTTGTGAATCTGAATGAGATGTACATTTACCTATAATGAATACAGGATTGATGCAATATCTTTTGGACTGTTTTGACTCTTTTTTCGCCCTGTTGTGTTTTTTAATTGTAATATATCATCTAGCAAAATAGTGCATATTCCAATAGGTATATTTGTTTTTGCTTTGCTATTAAACTGAATAATATAGAGCTAGCCCCCTAGCATATTAGTAAAGCATCTAGTTTCTCTTTAACTGGAGAAAAATGTGTTGTATTATACGTGATGATGTGCCACACCATCTGCACTCCCCTTTTCAAAATCCTAGATCTGCCCAGGGCTGAGTCTCCTTTTAGTTTCATTTGATTTTGTCACAGTCTTTCTGAGCTGAGCAGAATAACTGTTCTGAATTCACTGCTGAAGAGCTGGAAAGTCACAACACACGCGCCATCTATAATGATTAGGAAACTGCAATGTAGAAATACATCTTAACATGCAGAATAGGAACAATGGCGAACAACTTAAAGATTATTGATTACCCTGTCACCTGATAAGCCAACACCTGAAAATACAAGGATTTGGGAATTCAGAAAAAGGTAGAAGGAAGTCCTTCAGGGTTATAGTGAGACTCACACTTCGACTACAGCTCTGTTGCAAAGTCCTCATTAATTTGGTAGAGATTTAAGTCTTGATTCACAAACTGTTTGTGTCACAGTTGCTTTAAGGTTGAAAAATGTGTTTAAGAGTTTTGCTGAACTGGATCCATGGGAGGGACTTGGGGTAAAAAGATCTCCACCCCAGACAGTTGCATCTTGTCTATGCTTCAAGTCTGATTTGCATTTCCTTTAAGATATCAAACTCCTGTATTGCTATCTAGAACTTAAAAGCCACCACATGATACACTTACTCCTGCTTAATGAATTAAATCCCATGAGGGCAAAAAGATATGTGAAAGGCCCAACTGTTTAAAATTTTAAGCACACGTGACCCAGAAAGAAATATTAAAATGAAAAAAACCTGAAACATTTTCAGTTAAGCTCTGTTTGAAATTGAATTGCTATTGTTCTGTACATGTGAGGGAGAATACTTCAACAATATTAGAAAACAGGGTTTAGAAAGTAAATGTTGATCCATCCAAGTAACAATTGGTGAAACCAAATTCCACTCTGTGCGTATATAACATTTCTATTGACTCACTGATGAATAGATTGTCTTTGGCTAGTTCTGTTGCTTGTTTCAACAGTATATCACAGCTGAAACCAGTCATTTGCACATTAGCAAAGAAATTAATTTCTGAAGAGGAGCAATTTTCAAGTCATTAAAATGAAACTGCTAATTGTGAAAATCATCCTAATACATCATGTGATAACTGATCAAAGAAAATATCATTATTGCCCAGCCATAGTCTGTTGCAACTCAGGATCGGAGATATAAAATAATTGTTCCATCCATTTGGCTAGATATCGATATTTCAGGGGAAGTGAAGCGTGGACAGCTAGCTATAGGCAGACACTTTTGCATACCGAATGTACAGTACACAAGTAAAATCCCTTAACAAATAGTCCAGACTCAGGCATCTGTTACAAATGATTTATGCTGCACCAGCCCAGACTCTGCTTATCATAGAACGTAAAGAGAAAAATACAGACCAGATCTGTGTCACGTAAAACCATCACTTTCCACAGGCTATGAATGGACTCTGAGACTGTACAATAAAGCCCCTTTACATCCTTCTGTAATGGTAAGGGGGCTTCCCACCTTAGTATGGCAGAGACCTGCAATGGAGTCCTGGTGTAAATGAAAATCAGGCCTTATATTTTTGTTATATGCTTTACAATTTTGGGCAGTACCTGCATGCAAGGGGGGATGATGTGGGAGGACAATAGGGAAGTTAAGGTGTCTTGCTGTAGCTCCAGGGCCATGAGTCTAAGCCCCGCTCCCTGCCACCATCCACCAAGTTCTGGATGTCAACCCGACTGGGGCATCGAAGGCCGGCAGACCTGATGCTTATCCACTTCACCCCCTTGCGTACTACTGGTCTGCCCTAACCACGCTAGCCCAATGGGCTCAAAACCTTTGGCCCAGGTATCGTGGGATAAAACAAACAAGAATCTAACCAATTAAATTAAAGCCTTTTTTAGGGATTGGCAATGATCCATTCAAACATTAATGAAGATTGATCAGCTTAGCAGCCAGGACAGAAGAGAAGTTGTATGAAGCAAACAGAGCTCCCTGTAATAGGAAGCAAATAGCAGTTGGTCTAATAAAAGATATCAGATTTACCCAAAGAACCTTGTCTCGCAGTGGAGATCCCATTTAGTGATCACACCAGGGGGTGGCATTTAGATGGACATTGCACAACAGCACTTAGCACAGTTATTCACCTGTTGTTTGGAGTCAGCTATATAAATTGGATTGACGGTGATCTCTCTAGCTCAGTAGTAATTAAGCGGGTATGCTCTTTACCAAGGGAGGAGAGGGGTTAGTGAATGGATTTTGCAGACTTGCTAATAGGAACTGATGTGGGAATTTGAAAAAAACCAAACCACCAAAAAACTAAGAGGCACTGCTCTGCTCTGGGTCCCATTGCTAGCTTTATGAGAGCGTTTGTGACATTACGGTGGTTGCTAGTACTTCTTCCCATGGGCAGCACAGCAATGTGTAAGAAACAGGATAATTAGGGGTATGCAATTCATGAAGTTGGTGATGGGTAGGACACCACTGTGTTTGCTCTGTTAAGATAAATGGATAAGGCGCACACTTTCCAGAGTCATCTGAAGCTGAATTTAATTAATTAAAATCAGTTTAATCATTGCTTCTAAACAGTTTGTAGTGCCTTGGGCTGACAGATACTAGCAAAATGATCTTGTTTCTGATTTTCTAACAACTAATAGTGAAGCTAAGGATATCACCTTACCATTGGCAGTTAAAACAATCCATGAAAAAGTCTAACCCGGACAGACTTTGGAAATATCCCAAAATTCTCCAGTGTATTTCAAAATTACTGTACGTTGGGGGTCAAAACTACTTGCCTTTCATATAAATATTTTGTTAAAACATCCTAGACAGACACAAAGAGATTGTAACAACTGCACTGGAAAATGCGTCTCAAGATTATTAAACTAATCAATACATCCACGGGACGAGACCCCACTGCTTTTATAGCCCCATAGGAACACGAACTGAAAAAGATATTTCTCTGTTCTCCAACAGTCATACAGGAAAGAGTGTGCGTCTGTGTGCATGTGTGTGTAACTGCAAAGGAAGAAAGGAAAGAGTGGAAAGCATGTCTGAGCTAACTGGTAAATTAAAGAGAAGTGCCAGCTCCTAGACTCACATTTCCATGCTTCTGAAATGTCACAGACATCTCAAGTACATTAAAAACACAGGAATCTGCCATTATGTTTAGAGGACATAAGCACCCACTTCAGATCCAAGCACTGTGCGAGTAATTAGCACTGCAGTCTCAATCAGTACTTGCATATTAATCGATCATGCCCATAGAAAAATGCAATAGAGAATTTAGCAGCCAGATCTTGGGCTCTGCTGAAGTTACTTCATGCCACCCGGGTGACACCTGGGTGTTCTTCAAAGACGCCTCAGTAGAGAATCTGTGACTTTTTCTAGCCTGGGGACATCTGGGCTGGCAAAGTTTGGCCCTCCTGGATTATACAGGGCCAGCAGAAGAGGAAGAGGATTTGCTGGACAGCCTCTTTTAGGAAGTCTCTTGGGGATTGTTCCAGCCAGCACCAGTTACGGCTGCTCTGTGACTGGCTTGCTTCTTGTTGGTCTACTTTTGAGGGAGGCATTAAGACTTCTTAAAGCTGCCTTTACCTCCTGCACCCTTCTCACCTATAAGCAGGATCTCCGTTCGTCTGAAGACTGCAGTGTTCCTGCTCGCACACAGGATGTTTGACTGGTTTGTGTCCAAATGTCAAAGATCTTGGGGGCTGCACATTGGGTTGGTTCTGGAGGCTCACACTGCAGCTCCATGCATCTCTCATTTCTTTCAGCAAGCTCCCCTGTGCCCGCTGCCATGCACTATTTTAGAAACTGACTGTAAGCCCCAAGCCCCCACCTTCATACCAGGATATTCCCCTTCTCTCCCTCTTCCCATTCATAATCAGGTCTGCCATTCTCTGCACTCAAAGCCAGCGGGGTCCGAGTATGACCCTTTCTTCCTCCCCTGCACCATCATTTTCCCCCCACACCAGGTGTTTTGTATATGCTCCCACTCCACCCTGCCCTTCTCTTTCTTTTCTATTTGCCAGGCAGGTCTCGTTACAGTGTGTTCAGCTGTAAGGGAAGATGAGTGAAGCTGAGGTGGGGGGTATTGTTATGTTGGGATGCATTCAGGCAGGGGTGGGCAATTATTTCAGCTGGCAGGCCCCTTAACGAGTTCTGGTGAGCTCTGGAGGGCCGCACATGTAAAATCTTTCAGAAGATATCATTTTATCAAATGATAGATAAAAAAAAGTACACATTAAAATCAAACATCTATTATAACATATTTTAATTTTATTTAAAAGTATATTTTTTCCTGATGTTATGTTCTTTGAGTAGGATATATACAGGCAATTCCATAATAGCTCAAAATGAAGTCTTACTCTTGTACATTGTGTGCGGCAGGGGAGGTGGGTGTGGGGTGTGTGTGGGAGGCTGCCCACATGCTGAGTCCCGGGAGCTGGCCAGGGGTGGGGGTTAGGGAGGGAAGTAGGGGCAAAGGGCACATGCAGCAGAGCTTACCCAGGTGGTACAACGCAGGTACAGGTGTGGTCCGACCCCCTTCCCATTCGGCCCGCGGCTGCCCTCATGGTGCTCCACATGGGGCTGAGCCCCATCCCAGGGGAGCCTGTGCCACACTCCTGCCTACACCCACCACTGGCACTGCCTCAGCCCTGGCCAGTGTGCACAGGTTCCTGGCATTTACTCAGCCGCCTGCAGGTGGTCACTCATTGCACTGGTCAGTTGAGTGAGTGGTGGCCGGGATCTGAAGCTGGAGCCCCATGCACTGGGGCAGGAGCCATCTAGCTGCAGCTTCCCCACTGCCTGCCTGTCTGTGTGGTGCCCAGCATGCATCCACACAGCTGTTGCCACCTCCCTATGCTACCTGCTGCCAGAGCAGCACAGCCGGGGCAGGAAGAGGAGGAGGCACTGCAGGCAGGGGGAGCTGAGCAGTACCCAGGCTGCTGCAGCAGTGGCGGGAGCAGCCCTGCTGCACACCTGCGTGCGCTGGCAGGGGCTGGGGCTGGGGCAGTGCCGTCAGTGGGTGCAAGTTGGAGAGCCCTGGGAACAGCCACGGGCTGGATACAATCAGTTGGCAAGCTGGATCTGGCCTGCAGGCCGTATTTTGCCCACCCCTACATTAAAGGCTACCTGTTTCTTTGATCTACAGACCGTCCCTGAGGTGACTGAAGCTGCTGGGTCTCCAAGCCAGAGAGTGCACGTGTCCAATTTTCCCCTTTCATTGTTTCCTGTGTCCACCAAAATCAACCAAGTTCTGCCCAAGAGGCCAAGAACATTCCCTAACATTTGGCAATTAAATCTTATCGCAGTTACAGACAGACACTGGCAAGCCCTCTGTATGGCCAGTTCTCCTTATTGCTGCCCTCTGCCTACTCCAAAATAGTTTTCCAGAGACCGTTATATTCCAGCAAAGCAGCTGAACTAAAGGGTTACACATTGTATTGCTTATGTAGCTTACAGGTGATGGAAGGGGCAGAAATGGGGTCTCTTTCCCTAAAGCAATGTTAGAGGGTCCCACCGTTAGCTCCCCAACTGCAAGCAAGATGGCTATGCTGTTTCCATTTCAAGAGAGGAGGCTAGCGCAGGTATCTGCACGATGCATCTCGCAGGGTTTTTGGCATATCCTGACAGTGACCACTGGCTGTTGCAGGCAGAGGAGCCGGGAAGCGTTGTGCCATCAGAGATCATTCGGTGTCATCATCACCATCTCCCCTGGCAGCCCAAGTTTCAACCCTCACCCTGCAGGCAGTGCCTGCCTTACTCATACTTCTCCTTCTGATGGTGCTTGTTGCTGCTGAAGACAGAGAAATCTTCCTTCTCCAGGCATGCAAGAGGCACCGCTCAGTTTAAAACCTGGACAAAGATCAGTGATCTTGCCTTCTTCACCCAGCACAATGTAGCAAGAGCCTCTGTTCTCACACCTATACCGCCACTCTGCTCATCCAATCCTGAAACCCGACGTCCCGTCAACTCTGTCAAAGCACCTCACGCCTAACCTGCAGTTTTATTTGTTATGTGGAAATGAAGCTTGCTTAATGTTCCAGAGTTTTAACAATCATCCAAGTCAGTTGGGCTCTTCCAGCAATGCCTAAAATATTCCCCTAAATTTTGGAATTGAACAGATGTGATCCTCAAAGGTGTCGTGGTATAGATCAAAAATGCCACTGAGTTTAATGTTAGATCTCCCTGCACGTAGCCAACCAATACAAGTGTCTACAAAATATTGTCAGGCTGCTTATTGCAATAGCCTCCTTGGCGTGACGTCCATACCCACATCCAGCCATTAGCTACACCGTGCTTGTTATTAATGCCCATAATAAACAGACAGGCCGTCTATTTAGCTTAGGTGTTCTCCATTACTTGAAATCACCAGCACCATCTGCAGGATCAGAACAGAAAACTGCATCTGCAAGCTTTCAACAGAGGCTTCTCTCAGAGGGAGGCTGAAATGCTGGGTGTCTTTCAAGAAACTGCCGCTTTTTTTTTCTAGATTCTGTTCTAGCTGACTAATCAGCTGCACAGTAAACATCTAGGTGTCTAGATGTGCACCGCTATTAGACTGGAGTAAACTAATTTACTCTGCAGCAGTGCACATGTAGATGCTGCCCCAGCTGGCTGGAGCACGAGAGTGCTTCAGTGTGGAGAGCTGCCTGCTGGCTAGCCCAGCGCTGAAGCACCCTCATGCCCCAGCCAGCCCCTCTGCGGGACATTGAGCTGTGTGGGGAGGCTGACAGGCTGAGTCCAAGTGCCAACACATGCCAGGAGCAACAAACTCCAGAGCAATACGCTGGAACTAGAACTCTACTGGAACAAAATTGACGTCTAAGCCAGGCCTTGCACCACAAAAATCCAATCTGTTTGAACTAACTTCATTTATTCACTAGGGTCTACCATGTGCTAGGTGAGCCTATCTGCCCTGGCACTGTGTCATGCAAGTCCCTTTGTCTCTCTGGATAAATTCTGTTAGTGGTTGTAAGCAGATTGTTAGCACCTTACCCTAATGAAGGTGGTGCTAAGTGATAGTTTGAACAAGCCCTTGGTCCATCTGCTATTTACCTCTGCTGTACCTGTATTTTTCTGCAGAACCGACTGTAAAGTAGGGAGATATATTAGACAAAAGTTTAGGCACAAAGTCCCCTCCCTCAGGCATGAGAGAGAACTGGATACAGCCTGTGCTAAATACCAGATAAGATATGGACTTATGTTTAACTTCTGTATGAAAATGGTCACTTTAAAGAAGCGGAGAATAAACCTGTGGAGCAAAAAGAAGTCAATAGAAGTATCTACAAAACAAGTAGAAGACAACTAAAATACATCATCTAATTATACAAAAGAGTAAGAGTATTCAAAAAGGAAGCATCATGTTATTAGTTATGGAGTTCAAGGAGGTTAGCAGAGAGAACAGGTATATTGTAATGAGCCATTTCCCGTGGAGAGTTTTATGAGCAAACATAAAGACTGAAAATGAATTGCTCTTCTCAGCTTTAACTACAGTACTGTTAATGTTTTGCACTTCTTTAGCACCTCTCCTTAGAAGATGTGAATGAAGTTTGCCTTCACTATAGCACTGTAAACACAGATAGGGAAGGTGAAGCAAGCAAAATCAACTGACTTTTCTAGTCATACGGGAGGCCTGGCAGGGTTGGGATTAAGACCCAGATTTCTTCATTCTGAATTACAAGTGTACTGCCTACTTTTAATTAGAGAGGGAGTTTGGTTTAGCTTCTCTGAGAAAAAGTAATCTGGTGGTTAGGCAACTAGATGAAGATTGTTTCAAATCCCTTCAACTCTAATTGATAAACCCTAGTCAGCCATGACTCAACTGGATGGTAAGCAGTGACTATAGTCTACTGTGCAGTACGTGTTTCAGTGTTACCAAGCATATTCTTCTTTTAGGCCCTTTTGTTTTTCCCATCCCTTTGAATCTTATTGTAAACTCTTCTGGGAGCTCTATGTCCTTGCTTAAATGACTGTAGCATCCCTGAGCTGCTTCCAGCTTTGTGGTGGACTGTGCCCGCTGCTGCAGCACATTGCCTCAGCACGTATAATTTCCTGGACACGTACTGGAGTCACCCTCCAAATTGTTCCTCCTACAACTCCTGTTCCAGCTTCCAGGTTCGTACAACTCCAGCCTTGTCTTCACTTGCCTCACTTTGCTATTAGCTGCCAGAGTGCGCACACATCCCCCCCAGCAATGGCATCAAATCTCTCACTTGCACCCTGGGAAGGCTCCCGTCTCCTGTGCCTTCTGCCGGCTGCTGGACCGTGGCAGGTGTCTTCCTCTGCCCATCACAGGTGGTGAAACAGGGGGGAGCTTTTTGCAGTCACAAAGCTTTGGATTTGCTAGCAGAACTCTGCAGTGTAGACTAGACCTAAGCCGTTTTCTGAATGTTTGGCTGGGTCTTGAGAGAGACTTGTCTGACCCTTCTGGAGATCACAGGCAGAATGGTATGAGCGGGGAAACTGAACTAGTTTGCATACTAATTTCTTTCTGCAACTCATTTCCTAGCTGGTGACAGGGAATGCATAAGTCCTGCTCTAAGCCACCACCAGCACTTGTTCAACTCTCATTTTCCTGGGAAGATGAAAACACTGAGTATAAAAATAGAGTATAAAAAAAGAGTATATAAAAGAGGTGGTGACGGAAGGCGTGGCTGAGGCTGCATGCCACAGGAAAGCATTGAGGTGCTGCCTTAAAAGACAGGCTGTGCGCAAAGCCGCAAAGCATACAGAAAGGAAGTGGAGCGGGAACACGCACACACACACACTCTCTCTCTCTCTCTCTCTCTCACACACACACACACTCTCTCTCTCTCTCTCTCTCACACACACACACACACACACTCTCTCTCTCTCTCTCACACACACACACACTCTCTCTCTCTCTCTCTCTCTCTGCCCATGGTGACGGAACAACCTCTCGACATGCTTTGCAGTGGTTCTGGATGAGGCCCGTGTGCATGAGGTGATAAGACCGCAAGACACAGGGTCGCCGGAGATCGGCCCAGAATGTATCAGACAGGCCAATTCCTCAAGCGGTGCCAGGAGCTTCCCCCGCTCAGGAACAGAGGAAGATGCAAAGATTACATCCGTGCTTCTCAACCTTGTTAGGCAGGAGGCACCCCTGGGGAAATGCCAGCTCTTACTTTTAAGAGCAGTAGTTTCTGTTGCAAAAAAAATTAAAGGAGCAGTAGTTTCTGTCGCAGAGGACTCAGAAAGGCCACAACTATGGATTTCTCTTTGAAATCTCTGAGTTTATCTTGTGAATCATGTTTGCAAACCTAACAGTGCTAACAACATTGTGTGGCACCCAAAGACACCCGTGAAAGGCTTTCAAGGCACCCCTGGGATCACTGGAGTCAAGGGACAACAGCAGTCCTGAAGTGGGTGGCTACTGCCCGCTGGAAGCTCGTTTGTCGGGGTCATTACAGATCTGTGGCTAATCACCTCAGAGCCGACAAGCCAACTGGTGGTTGGATGTCTGCTAACCAAGGATGGCTTCGTTCCCGCCACGTCGGATCCATGATGGGGACACCCCCAAATAACTGCAGGTTGGGATGATTGGGTCGTGGGCGGGGTGGTCATTGGCGTACATGTGCCTACTCCGCGGTCCCTTCCCTTGCCATGGCAATGCTGATGTACAAACATATAGAGTGAGGTATCCTCTGGGCATCTCCCATGCGTTTGGGCTTTGCTGGCTCCCACTTGGGGCAGGGCAGGAATTTCCCCCCTCCTGCAGCTACAGGTGCCAGGATTTTTAAGGGATGCGTTTGGTGGCCGTGTTGGTCTGAGACAAAACAAATGCAAAACTCTGGAACTCTTCTGTTAGGGTAAGAAATTGCAAAAAAAAAAAAAAAAAAAAAATTTCCTGCACGCTTTTGGGCACGCGTGCCCTTCCTCAGGCTCAAGGAAAATTAAAGGTGGTAAAAAAGTCCCCAGAGACAGAAACAAAAAAGTGCAAAAACGAAGTTGCCCGAAAGCCTGCAGAAAAAGATCATTTGTTTTTTGCAATTTCTTAGTCTAATAAAAGGGGTCACCTCCCAACCAAGAGCTCTAGGGTTTTGCATTTCTTTTGGGATGTTTCAAAGCCTTTTTCAGAGGCAATGCAGGGTGCTGCAGCCAAGGCTGGGATGGGACCTAAACCCCAGGGGTCCTGGCTAGGGGGCACCCCTGGCATATGGGGTCAGGCAGGACTTTTCCCCCTGGTCAGGGGGTTCGCGCCTTGCTCTGCAGCGGGGCGTGCACTGCAGACCGCCGCCCCGAGCCCCGCTCTGGACCTCCTGCGGCCCCTGGCGGCTGACGCAGCACAGGGAGCCCCATGGCCGCCCGTAGCACGTGACGCGGCGGGACTATTATGACCCACTCCGCTCTCTGTAGCAAGGGCGACATGGCGCAGCCGAGCCACGTGCTTGGGGAGGAAGGGAGGCGCCACCCCGGAGCCGCGCCGACTGGGGGAGGAAACGAACGTCCGCACCACGTGACTGGGCCGCAGCCAATGCCGGAGCTCGGCTGGGGGGGAAAGGCGGCAACCCGGAAGTGAGTGCGCCCCGAGCCACATGGAGAGGGAGGAGGGCGGCGGAGCCCCGCCCCCCGCCGGGGGAAGGCGGCGCAGCCAATCAGGGCCGCGCCTGCGGGTTCAAAGCGGAAGTGGGGGGGGGCCCCGAGCTGTGGGTGCTCCTCCCCCCTTCCCTCCCGGCCTCTTCCCTTCTCGCCGGCGCTGCAGCCAGGTAAGTCGGGCGGGCGGCGGTGCGCCGCGGCGCCTTGTCTCGGCGGGAGGTGCGGGCCGCGCCGGGCGGGGAGCGGGGCGGCGCGGCGCGGCGCGGCGCGGGCTGCGCCGGGGTGGGGGCAGGGCGGCGCACGTGGCTGACCCCCGCCGCCCGCAGGCCCCGCCGGACCCCGCGCTGCTGCCATGGCCGACGACCTGGACTTCACCACGGGCGATGCGGGCGCCTCGTCCACCTACCCCATGCAGTGCTCGGCGCTGCGCAAGAACGGCTTCGTGGTGCTCAAGGGCCGCCCCTGCAAGATCGTCGAGATGTCCACGTCCAAGACCGGCAAGCACGGCCACGCCAAGGTAGGGCCGCTCCGGGGGCGGGGGGGTTTCTAACCGAGCCTTACCCCGGGGCTCTGGGCCGGCCTGGCCCCCGGGGCTGTGCCCTGGCTCTCCGGTTCTCCCCTCCCCGCGGGGGAAAGCGGCTGCCAAGAACTGGAAAGGCCTCGCCAGGGCAGGCAATTGCGCCACCGCTGCAGGGAGCTGAGTCCATGTGCTTGGCATTCACGGTGCAGAAATATAAAGACCTACCCCAGGGGCGGACAGCTTAATTTTGGGTAGAGGGCCACTTACTGAGATTTAGCCGTTCAGGGCTGCATGACAGGCAGTTGGGGGCAGATAAATATTAATGCTCTAATATCTTTTAGGGGACCCGTGGGCCGCATCCATCCCGCCCATGACAGTCGCTAACCCATGCTGCTTAGCTCTAGCTAGCAGACAGCGCTCTAGCTTGGGTCATTTTCACTAGACACCTCTGGGAGCGGCGAAACCTTATTGCCCCTCTGTCAAAGTTGTAGTCAGACCCCCAGCTTTCTCTTGATAAAGACAGTAGTGTTTTTTTGTTTTTTTTTTTTGTGTTGTTTTTTTTTTAAAGTTAATTCTAATATCAAACAACTGTCACTGGTGGCGAGTGAGAGGTTAGGTCCTTGTTAGAAATGTCTGGGTCTTGTAGCGTCAGCAGATCAGTAGAACATTTCAGGTTGAGCCTGGAGGATCGTTTGGCTGGAAGAGGCATCTTGCTTGTGTTTGAGGTTTATCCAAATAGCTTAGTCCAGTGTTACTTTCTCTGCCTGCCATAGTCAAGAACTACCTTTTGCGTTGTAGTAAACAAGCCTGTGCTTGATTGGGGGGCTCCATTCATGTTTTTTGGTAATAATCAATTTGTTAGAATTGCAGCCAATGTAGAAATAAGTGGAAGGGGGTGCTTATTCCTGTACTTGGCCAAAGTAGACTTTGCCAAACTAGAAAACTTGCTGGTACAACTATACTGGTGGAAGGACTCTAGTTATAGCGATATCTAATCTAGTGATGCCATTGTAACTGGCTCTCAAAGACTTCTTTTCACAGAAAACAGTCTATTTGTAAAAAATTTTGCCCTCCCCTCTGTCCCACTAGAAACATGCAGTTAAATTTCAAATTGCACATAATCTCTTGGTTCTCTGTCATCTAGGTGGAATTAAAGATGCCTCCATAGCATAAAACAGTGTTTTTCCATCTCTCCACCCCCTGTGTCTGATTTTAGCATTTTGCCAGTGGAGGCTTTTATTCTTTGTTTTGATGTTAATTGCTTCTTGCAGGTCCATCTGGTTGGTATTGACATCTTTACCGGTAAGAAATATGAAGATATCTGCCCATCAACTCACAACATGGATGTTCCAAATATCAAGAGGAGTGACTATCAAGTGAGTTGGTGAACTGACTACAGAATTTCTTAACTGTAACCACAATAAACCTGGATACCAAGACAAGTAAACTCATACTGTTAAGCTAAATAATGTAATCTTCTGGATATTAAGAACTTGGTTAGCAGTGGTGACCTAGAGGTGCAGCAAACTTCCTGTTGAGACCTGGCATTAATTAGCTTGTAACACTTAATGGACTAAAAAAACATCAGAAACTAAGCTCATGCACTGCTAATAACTCTATAAGCAGAAAATTTATAATGGGGTCCAGTGTTTTCATGAAATGAAGATACTTTCCCAGTTCTTAGGGATGATAACCTTTTCTTGGTTATGTTTTCCTTATACTGCCAACACTATATAAAACCTTCCCCTGAAATCTGAGGAGTCTTCATCTTGCTGTCAGCCAATACAAGCTGGTAATATGAGCTAAGAATTTGGACAGGAGATTCCATGCTCACTAAAGAGCGTAGGGGACTAGTCTGACTACGTGGTCTAGGGAGAAAAAATGACTCCTGAGAGTAAGACTTAATTTGCCTTCAGCCTCTAACTTTTGTATGTTGCCTAGTTCTTCTAAAGAGACTCTGTTGCTCCTGAAACCAACCTTCAAAGTGTAGAAAAAGGGACTATGTTCACAAACTGCTGTCATAGTAGTTGTAACACTTGTCTGAAAGGGGGGGGGGGAACTTCCTTTGCTTCGTGAATAGACTTGCATAACTGAAAGAACTACACTTGGCAGAGGTTACCACTTAAGCTGTCAATTGCCCATAAATCCAATATGAAATAATTGCTCTCGATAAAACTGGCTTCTAAGAAAAGGCAAGTAACTTGGCCTCAGTTACTGAGAGTTTAATACTGGAATATTGGGTTGGGAGATGGTACAGTAGTTAATGTTGATCATAAACTAAATTGGCTCTGTCCATCTAATCTGGACCGAGACTGTACCAACATCTATTGAAAGACTTGATCTGGTGGGCGTAGAGAATGGACAGGCAAACCTCTCCCCACCAGTGTGAAGTGAGTTGTTGTATTGCTCCAATGCACATCATGTATTCTGCCCTGTAGAGTGGACAATGCACCCTTTTGGAACAGTTTTTTAAAGAGTTAACAGCTGCTGGCCTTTTTGAAGTGTTATGTGGATTAACTGGGAAGGATACAAATGTAGCAAAACCACCCCAATTTTTAGCATTGCTTCATCCAGTGTTAAAGTTAGAAGTCTTGTTAATTTTGTATCCTTCTCAGCTTGTCCAAGGAACTCCCTAGAATTTCACAGCTCCAGTCTTTTTTGAAATGTAAATGTCTGTACCTTAAATATTTTTGTGTCTGTCATTTGCATGACCTGGCTCTGTGCTTGCGTGGTGCTTTTTTGGGGGGGCGGTCCTGGAAGTGTTAAACTTGAAGTTTCCTGTTTCAATATTACTCTCCCACTCTGATTTTTTTTTTTCCTTCAGCTTGACTTGTAGGTCCCCCCCCCCCCCCCCCCCCCTTGAGTGGCTTTTAAAGGCTTATAAGCCCATAAGTGTGCCAAATATAAAATGCCAATGCTTAATGCCCGATGTGCAACTTCTGGCCTGCTGTGTCCAGAACTAGCTGCTTACTGTTCCTACTTAAATAGGGGAACTTAACTTTTTGGTATAGAAATCAACTTTCTGATTAACAGTGGCCCAGAATTTACCAGATAAATTGCATATCACTTGTATCATCTGCCCCTTGTCATAGGCCTCTAAGATGTTTCAGTTAACAATGCTATCCAGCTCTTCCATGGAAGATCAGTGTGTAGAATAAGCAGTTGACTAAAACTGCAGCCGTGAGACTCATAAATAGTAGCTGCATCTAGAAGTTTAAATAACCAAACGAGCTATTGGAGTGGTCTTCAGATCATCGTCCCATCAGGTTACATTGATTCTAAGAGTTGCCTAGCTGACTTGTAGGATGTAAAATTGTCATGCTGCCAGCTACAAAGTGCTTTGTAAATGAGTCTTAAAGTTGACCACTGATGTCAGACTTGCAACTCTAGCTTAGGAGATGCTTGTAATTCTCAGTCTTAAAAATAGCCCTTTTTTAGAAGATATTAAAATGAAATGGCTTGTGCTTAGCAACCTAGTACTTGGTGCTTAAAGAGGCCTCTAATCTGTTTTGCTAGAGGATACTTGGACTCAACACAAGACAAACTTATCAAACAGCAAATCTATGGCGCACATAAGTGGCAAAGTTTTATAAAGTGCAACTTTTCTTTGTAGCTGATTGGTATTCAGGATGGATACCTCTCCCTGCTAACAGAAAGTGGTGAAGTTCGTGAGGATCTGAAGTTGCCAGAAGGTGACCTGGGCAAAGAAATAGAAGGGAAATTCAATGCAAGTGAAGATGTGCAGGTAAGAAAATACAAAGCGGTTGAAGAGCCAGCAGAGCCACTTTCATGTTCAGAAAGCAGCCAGGACCTCCTTAAGGTTCTGCAGGATTTCCAATTTAGGTTCAGTATACCCATCATCTGATGGGGCATTGAAAATAAGTTGAGCTAGTATCTGATTGAAATGCATTTCTGCAGTGAAATTAGGGGTGTAAAAGAATCTTGCATGCCTGCTAACATTGGCAGCAGAAGCCCACCCTTTTGGGGCATGTGGCCACACTCTCTTTATATAGCTTGATTTTCATTTGGGGGTAAGTAAAAGCTGGACTAGCAGCAAAAATAAACAAAGACACAAACCTTTTCCAGAGCTGTACAAACCCCTCCTAATAACTTTCTAGCACAGATGGGCTAGCTGCATCAATTATGGCCTGTGACAGATATGGAAAAATATCCAGTACTTCTCCAAAAGAGGAAGTACGTCGGTTTGACCCATCTCCCTAGTGTCTTTACAGATCAGGCACTTCAGCAGGGCTTTTTGGTGCTTTAATCTAAAGCTGGTTCAGTGAGCTATTGGATACAAGCACTAAAAAGCCCCACTGAAACAATATGCAATCTATAAAGACACTAGTTTGACTGGGCTCAACAAATGTGCTGCTACTCTTGGGCATGTGCTGTCACACTGAACTGAAAGTAAGGTACTGGATTTTTTTTTTTGTTTTGTTTTTCCCATCTGTAAGCAGTGTTCTCTTTCCTCCCCCAAAAAAGGGTATCAAGGAAGCAAATTAACAAGGCAACAGAAAAAAAAAAAAAAAAAGACCATGGGGGCAAGGGGAAATGGTCCTGTACCCAGTTTTGAGTACTTGTGTACTTCATTGTTAACACTTTTTTTTTTCCTCTTGTCTTCTAGATATCAGTTATATGTGCAATGAATGAAGAATGTGCTGTAGCCATAAAGCCTTGCAAATAAACAAGATCACCAGGCTCGAGCAACTGCTCAGGTCTGGACAAACTACAGATCTTTAAATTTGGTTCTGATTGTCACCAAAGCTCTGGCCTTCACAAACAACCTCATTTCTTTTTCCTTTTTTTTTTTTTTTTTTTTTTTTAATTGTTTCAGAATAGTGCTGGATTCTAGATTAATGTTGCAGGCTAACTGGCAGTTTTCAAAATCACTGAGGTTTTAATTCCTTATGACTTGTGTGACTGTCTTTTTAACATTCCTGTGGGTTTCAGTTCATAGGTCTAAGAAACCTGATCAGGTGTCACTAATGGGTATATTTTATTTGCTTGAGCAAAACATTTGTCTGTCCAAACAGACAAAGTACAGTATTCAGGGGGCTTTTAGATAGAGGGTATCTAGGATTAAAAACTAACCTAGAGCACAAATAGTTCTTTTTTGGACATGGTCTTTAGGTAGAACTGACATAATAAATGTAGGGGGTTTTGTTTATTTGTTTGGTTTGTGTGGTGGTTTTTTGTTTTGGGGTTTATTTTTTTTTTTTTTTAACTTAAATGTTATTTTGTGATTTGGGACTTTCACTGACCTGTAGGTGCCAATCACAAGTTTTAGACCAAGAAACTCAAGTGATCAAAAATGCCAGCTCGCTTGACAAAGTCCTGGTGGCCATGTGCAACTAACTGTATTACCTCTGTACTCTTCTTTGCCAACTTGTTGGCTTACTTATTGTAATGTTATATATTAAAAATGGTGTCAAAGCCTACCTGTGGTCGAGGCAGGCAATCAGAATGTTGGGTAGTTATTGCATAGTTGGGTCAAGCGGACACAAAGGTGAGAATGGATGTTAAAGCTACAGACTTTCACTCGAGGCCTTTGTCAGACTTGGAAAAATAAAAATAGAAAAATGCAGTTCAATTGCTCTCTTCTATTGTATTTATCTTGGTCTATAAAAGGGGTAACACACTCCCCAGGAATCAGTTGCAGTGCTTCCAGTGTTTAGGTGTAAACATTCAGGTTAAACTTGCTTTTTGTAACACATGGACTGAAAATATTTGAAAACAAAATACATTGTAGCATCTAACTAAATGCACAGCCTTTTCATGTAAAGGAAACTAAGTTGAATCTTGGGCAACTGAAATGCCAACTCTAGGCTTGGCAGACTACACCACTAAACAGTCATGGCTCAATTTAGAAGTTAGTTACTTTATCTAACTATGAGTACACAACAAATTCTCTGGTTTCTGCCATCAGCAGAGTAGTTGTTCCTGATTCACCAAGAATATGTATGCATGATACGCTTAACGAACCTGAAAAGCTTTGCGAAAGTGGTGACAAAGAGTCACTAGCTTGCTTTGTCTATATCTTACACCTGAAAACTTCATCCCTCCGTTTAAATTGAGGGTGTTTTTTTTTTTTTCCCTTTTTAAAACAACCATTTAGCTTGTGGCTTAAACCTCACAAGTAACACTTCAATTGACAGACTGGTTTATGAACTTGCCTTGAAGTTTTAATGGCTGTTAACTAATTGAGGACAGCTTGTAAACATTTGGAGTGCTGCCATACCAAAAAAAAAATGCATAGTTCAGTCACTTGCTTCTCTTTGGTAGTAGGAGCCAGACTTTATGCTGCTATAAATTAATTTTCAAAAAACCCCACAGTAGGAATTCTCCATATCTCACAAGTTGTCAAAGCAGCTATTCTGAGACAAACTTGTACATACAACTCATCTTGGTTATAGTAAACCTTAGTCAATTTGAAGTGTGCCTCTACAAGATGCGCCCATTTGCCAGTCTCTTCATGACATGGGGAGAAGCACAATGCAGCTTAAAGCTAGCCATTAATAGCTGCCTTGTCCATAATTAAAGCACAATGAACTGTAACTAAATCTTAGCAGCATGTAAATATTGCTACCTACTTGCCTCTCCATATAGGCTTTATATAGGACCTTATAGGAACTGCCTTCTTTCGCACACATTGGTAAATCTGATTTATAAGGCAAGGCTCTGGACCTGACTACAGATTGAAATGGGTCCAAACTAAAGTAGGTTTAAAAGTGCTTTCTTAATAGCTAAAGCCACTTCGCACTGCTCTACTCTTCTTTTTTTTTTTTTTTTTTTGCTGGCCCCTTTTAATAGGAAACTATGTGGAAGGGGCAGTGTGTATTCTGAAAGACGGGTATCACATGGCTCAGATATGACTAATGCTATTGATATTGTCAATGACAAGTTGAGGTGCCTGATATCAACTGGAAAGTCTAACAGTGATATAACCTAGTTAGTGCAAGTTCCAGATGCTATCACTGCTATAAATGTTGCAGGACAAATTCAAGTCCTTTCTGTTCTCTTTGTGCTTTAGTACAAATCTTAAATGTGTATCAGCCTTCAAAACAACATTTGATGCAGTCAAATATTGGATACAACTTGCTTGCAACTCTTATGTTTTTACTTTAGTTGTCGTCTGTAATCCTCTCCATTTCTACCCTTTTCCCCCCTGCCTTGGTTTGTACAGTAGTAGGGTCTTGGTCTGACTGGGGCTTCTGGGTACTATTATGATGCACCTAAATAAATTGAATTCTAGAAGTTTTAAAGATTTATTTCTCAAGTAGTCAGAAATGCCTTCCTAAGGGGTAAAACTGCCCTCAATTCTGCAAGACTTGGTACCTTTAAAAGAATCCGTTTGGGTCTATATGAATCTAATTGCATGTGATAATTTTACCTGTTGTTTATCCACCTTATAATGCACTTAAAGATCGATGAAAGTTATCGTATACATGGAATTGCCTGTAGATCATGCATAAACCTGTGTGCGCTAAATCATCTTGCAGATAATACCATAAAACTTAACTGGTGAAGTATGTTAAAGGGTTCCTATTGAATTCAAGACAAACACTTGAACCATGTATTTCATAGCAACATCTCTTAGCTCACTGTCATTTACAGCCCACTTAAAAAAAATTCTGACTAGCTCCAGTAAAATATTTCATGAAAAATGTAGCAATTTAACAAAACTTGACTGGGGAGAGTTTCTTTCCTCTCACAGCTCCACTCTAAAACTAATGGCATGTTTGTGTGGTTTGTAGCACTAGCTTCTAAATTTAACTTTTAAGGTGATATTTGTAATATTGGGACAAACTGCAAGTTCTAGTAGTTGCTGTAACTTGCTTAAGTTAAAAGACTTTGAAAACTGGGAGGGAGTGGAGTTAGGAAATATTTTACTCCTATTTTGTTTTTTGTTTTGTTCTTCTGGGGTTTTTCCTTCTGTCTTTCCAGTTCTTCGGAGAGCTGTAGGCTGTTACTTGCCTCAAATATTGGTAAATATTATTTAACAACTTAAATGGATCTTCCTAATTTTTGCTTGATTATGGTGGTTTTTCAACTAGACTTGCTAGTTGAGCCATGTTCTCAGGGCTGCTTTTACTAAAAATTTTAATTAATTGAAGTTCATTGCATTAACAGTAACTGCTTGTAAGTCTCTTGCAGGGTTTTTCTAATTCATAAATCTATAACATGCCCAAAATGGTGCATAGTCTGCAATCTCAGAATATTGTATTTTGCATAATCTGTTCAAGAATCAAAACTGGTGACAAGTCAGCTGATGGTTACTGAAGGTTAAGCATGTTAAATGTTAATTGGCTTCAAAATTCAGACAGTCACTTACTTTTTTTGTTTTGGTTGAATAATTAGAATGAAGTGTGTCACAGTAAGATTAATCTCTGGTTAAAAAAAAATTACACTTACTAAGGCTTGTGGGGGGGCAATATAGCAATGAACATATATAGCGAGATGGTTGTTTTTTTGTTTGTTTTTAATGAAGGCATAAATCTTAAAAGGCATTATGTTAAGTATATGGTGGATTTTTAAAAATATTTTGCAGGGTACACTTAAAACATCAGAAGTCTCACTTTTTAATGTCTCTAGTCTACCCCCTAAAGTAGTTAGCTTACGAGAATGATTCTGTATTGTGGTTTACAGCCAGTGTGAAATTGGAAGTAAGTATTTTTGGTTAGTTTAAATGTTAGCCACATAATACTAAATATACAATACCTGTTGTTTGCACGTTAAATTGTAAACATACCAACTGCTATTCAGTGTACCTTTTAATAAAAAAAAAAAAAAAAAAAGTCTGGGGAAGAGGAGAGATGTTTCTTAATGAAACTCTACCTGCAAGGTCATTTTACTGACCATAAGGGAGAAAAATACTTTGTATGCTATTTTATTTAGTCTTAGAGATAAGCAAGCAATGGATCTGTTTGGTCAACTGGAAGGGTTCAAATGTTTATATGTTAAGATATATTTGCTTTCCAAGTCACAAACAGTAATTTGAGAGATGTAACTGTACATTACCCTTCTGTAATAGCAAAGTATTCAAAGTTACTAAGAGTAAAAGATGTTAAGGTTACAAAGATTTGTTTTAAAGAAAGCCTTTAACACTTAAAGTTCGCTAAAATGCTTTTATAAAATGTAACTAAAGTCAAAGTTCATGAACAATAAGGAAAAAATAAAGCTAAATTTTAAGGTCCGGTCTTGAAGTATTGGGGGTTTTTTTTTGTTTTTTGTTTTGTTTTGTTTTGGTTTTTTGTTCAATACCTTTTAGCAATATATCTGTTTTTGCCACAAATATTTTCTGGAAGGGCGTGTCATAGAAGTTGTATGGGAGAAAATGTTTCCCTTCCTATCAAAGGAAATAAACTCTCATTCTTGACACAAGCTGTGATAGTTGTATGTTACTTCAAGAAAAAATTCAGTCAAATTTGTGGTGAAGAATCATGGGGTAAAAACTAGATTTAATGAAAAAATGTTTTTCTACTTGGGGAGTATAAAAGTTTCTTTCCTCATGCTGGAAGGATAAATGTCAGATCAGAAAGGCTGCAACCTGTCATTTTGGAGAAACACTAAGTTAGTTTTAATAGAGCTGTTTTCTTCTCAATGTGGAGAAGGCAATAATTTTACTCTGTCAGGAAGCTGGCGTACTTCTACGCTTTCTGACCTGAGTACAGAGAGCAAAGTTCTAAAAGCTGATACTTTTCTCTAATTTAACTGTTCATAATGTTGTCATGTGTATGCTGGGTATCTCTCTTAAGTTGGTTCTATATTCCCCTGTATAGCAGTTTTGAGGATCCAACTAAGTTATAGCTCACCAAAGACTGACTTAAATTTTATGCATTAAAGTGATTGCAGAATTCTCATTGACAACACTCCAAAGAATCAAATCCAATCTTGCAAGGAAATAGAGCTTGGAGTAGGCCCACTGGTTCTTTTGGGGGGGGGGGTGTATTATACAAAACAAAAAAATATTTTAAAGGAAGATGGTATTTGCTGAAGCAGATGACTACACCAAAGCTGTCTGGACCAGGGGTTGGCAACTGACAGGCTGTAGGTCAGATCCAGCCCATAGGGGCCATTTGATCTGGCCCATGGAGGTGAAGTTTTGGTGATGGTAGCTCTCTTTGCTGTCATGGGGAGAAGCAGTAGCTGCAGAAGCAAGAGAAAAGAAGTGGCAGCAGTTGCTAAAATGGTTGCAACTGCTGTTCTGAGCTATCTAGCCTTTGTTACAAATATGTAGGAATCCAATCTATTTGCATCCAAACTCAAATAGCAAATGAAAAAAGTATGCAAGGGGGAGAGTTAGAGGTTGATAGTTGCCTTATTTTACTGGGCTAAAATAAGTCCATCTTTTATCCTTTCAGACACTGTGAAGATGGTGAAGGAATAGGTCACAGTAAATTTAACCCCAGGGTTAATAAGGAAGTGAGCAGTGAATGCTTAATGAGGTTAGATGTAATTTAATTACTTCTTAAACTGTCAGTGTGCATGTACAAATGATTAGCAAATGAAGGCTATCCTGAAGGAAAAACCTATTGTAGCTTAACCTGTTGGAGGATGGCATAGACTTTAGAATTAGACAATTAGGGTAGGAAGGGACCTCAGAAGGTTATCTAGTCCAACCCCCTGCTCAAAGCAGAACCACCCCAGCCAAGGCTTTGTCTAGCTGGGTCATAACCTCCAAGCAGGGGTAGTCTACAACACTCTAGGTACCCTGTTCCAGTGTCTTACTATCCTCCTAAAATGAGGGTTCTCTTTTTCCCCTCATCTCCACCCTGAACTTCCCTTGCTGCAACTTGAGACAGTTGCTCCTTGTTCTGTCATCTACCACCACTGACAACAGCCCAGCTCCATCCTCTTTTGAACCCCCCTGCAGGTAGTTGAAGGCTGCTATTAAATCCCCTCTGTCTTTTCTATTCCAGACTAAATAAGACCAGTCTTCTCAGCCTCTCCTCATAAGTCATATGCCCCATTTTTATTGCTCTCTGCTGGGCTCTCCAATTTGTCCACATCCTTCTGTAGTCGGGGGGGCCAAAACTGAGCAGAGTACCCCAGATGTGGCCTCACCAGTGCTGAGCAGAGGGGAATAATCACTTGTACTGACCCACTAGCAGCAAACCTACCAACACAGCCCGGGATGCCGTTAACCTTCTTGGCAACAAGCCCACACTGCTGGCTCATATTCAACTTATTGTCTGTCCACTGTAACCCCCAGGTCCTCCTCTGCAGAGCTGCTGCGCAGGCAGTCAGCCCCCAGCCTGCACTGATGCATGGCATTGTTATGTCTTAAGTGAGGACTTTGCGCTTTGTCCTTATTGAACTTCATGCTTCATTTCTTTTGGCCCAATCCTCTAACTTGTCTAGGTCATGGGTTTTCAACCTGTTTTAAGGAGTGTACCCCTTCTGGATACACTTCTGGCGGAGTGGGGAGTGGAGCAGCAGCAGGAGACGGAGTGGGAGGGAGCAGGGCTTGCACAGGGTGGTGGATGGTGGCGGCAGCCACTGTGTGAACTTTGCCCCACTTCCACCCCTGGCTGGCCAGGTGGCCCCTATATAGCCTGCAGAGGGGAGCCACTGCCCCTGCCCCCCCCACCCCTGCTCCTGGGGGGCAGCAAGGTGGGGTGGTATGTGGTGGCACTCTGTCCCTGCTTGCCCACACATACCCCCCAGCCCCTTTCCAAGTACCCCCTTGTCCAGGTCACTCTGAATCCTAGCCCTACCTTCCAGTGTATCTACTGTTTTTCCCCCACCTGCCCTAGCTTGGTGTCATCTGTAAGCTTGCTGAGGGCACGCTCTGCCTTCTTCCAGATTGTTGATGAAGACACTGAACAGACCCAGGACTGACCCCTGGGGCACTCCACATGATACTGGCTGCCAACTAGACATAAAGCCATTGATTACTACCGTGTAAGCTTTATGCTCCAGCCAGTTTTCTATCCATATTATAATCCATTCACCTAGCCCTTACTTCCTTAGCTTGTTTGTGAGACTGTTGTGAGAGACTGTATTAAAAGCCTTGCTAAAAATCAAGGTATACCACATCCATTCAATTATCTCATAATAGAAAGCAGTTGGGTTGTTCAGGCATGACTTGCCCTTGGTGAATCCAGGCTGACTGTTCCTAATCACCAGGGATCCGGGTTTTCCATTTCCCATGGAAAAATGGAGTAAACAGCAGATTTTACCTCTTGCTAGAGGCAAACGTGAATATCTTGTTTTGCCAGAGAAACCAGTGGATTTTCCAGTTTTCCAATGAGCTCTCTGCAAGCTGGCAGGCCCAGGGAAGGAGGGAGCTGAGCAGGGCTGGGGCTGCTCCCCAGCTTGGGGGAGGTGGGGGCAGGGCTCGAGCAGGATGGGGCCCCAGGCAGCTTGTCTTTGCAGTGGGGAGTGGCTATCCACCACGGTGTCCACTCCCAAAGTGGATGGGGGGACCTGCACCCCTTAGATCTGTGCACGGGGAAGGCATAGGCTGCAGGTGTGTGCTCCTGCCCTACTGCCCTTCCCTGGGGTCTCTGCAGCCCAGTGGGCGCGACTGCAGCAGAGCACAGCAGGACCACACAGGTAAGCTGTTTGCTGCTGTGAGCTCCCCACTGCCCTGGCAACATGCCTCCTGCATGCAGGGCTGCAATGGGGGCAGCAGTACAGGGTTGTGCCCCTCAAAGCAGTCCTGCCTGCAGGTGGTGCATTGCCAGGGCAGTGCAGGGCTCACAGAGGGGAGCAGCTGTTCCGCGCACCCCATTGTGACCTGCTGCGCCAGGTCCTGCCTGCTGGGCTGCAGAGGCCCCGGGGGAGGGAAGCAGGGCACAGCGGGGCCATGTGAAGAAGCTGCTGAAAGCTCCCCACTGTCCTGGTGACATGCCTCCTGCACGTGGGGCTGCTTTGAGGGGTGCAACCCCATGCCACAGCCCTTAGCACAGCCCCATGTGCAGAAAGTGCATCGCCAGGGCTGCAGGGAGCTCCCAGAAGCTTCTCCATGCAGCCCTGCCATGCTAGATGGCACCCACTGGGCTGTGGATGCCCTGGGGCAGGGCAGCAGGGCGGGAGCCCATGCCTGCAGCCTGTGCCTGTCCCACACACACATCTGGGGGGGCACAGGTCCCCCCCCCCCGTCCCTCTTGCAGCAGTCGGGAGCCAGCACCTCACCCTGCAACAGGCAGCAGGGGGAAGCAGTGGTAGGGGACTGCGGACCTGGGTCCATAGCCCTGGCAGCTGGGGGAGCAGGGGCTGTGGGTGGGGGGCAAGGGGCCCCCTGTTTTAAAGGCTGTTGGGGCTGTGGGGTTGAATGAGAAATAAGCAGAGCAGGGGTGGGGTGGGGCTGTGGGGAGCCTTTAATTTTAATAATGGATTTTAGGCTTTTTATTGGAGAATTTGTGATTTTTAATTTTTTTTTTATAACGGAAAACCAGGATCCCTGCTAATCACCTTCTTTTCTCCCAAGTGCTTAGAAATGGATTCCTTGAGGATCTGTTCCAAGATTTTTCCAGGGACTGAGGTAAGGGTGACGGGTCTGTAGTTCCCTGGACCCTCTCTCATATATGGGCAATATGCTATTTTCCAATCATCCAGGACCTCCCCAATCGCCCTGAGTGTTCAGAGATGATGGTCAATGGTTTGGCAGTCACATCAGGCAACTCCCTCAGCACCCTTGGGTGCTTGTACCAGTCCAGCTTTTCTAAATCATCCCTAACCTGTTCTTTCACCACTGGACAGTTCACCTCCTCCCCAAACTGTGCTGTGTGCAGTAGTCTGGGAGCTGACCTTGCCTATGAAGACAGGTGCTCAATGCCTTTTTCACTTCAGCCTTTTCTGCATCCTCTGTCTCAAGGTTACCTCCATGAATGGCGGGCCAGGCGGCTAGGGGGGGCACGGCTGTGGCGGTGAGCAGGGAGCTCCCACAGATGCTGTCGACGTTGGCGGGGGTGGCGAGCGCCGACTAGGGGTTGGCAACCACCCACAGGTGCTGCCGGCTGTGGCCAGGGGCGATGGTGGACTGACTGCAGGTGCCAACAGTGTTGGTGGCACCTTTTTGCAGGTGGTGCACTGCCATGTGCACCCCCTACGTGCTACCCCACGTTACCTCCCCCATTCAGTAAGGAACTCACACTTCCCCTGATCCTCCTCTTGCTACCAACACACTTGTAAAAGCCCTTCTTGTTACCCTTCCCATCCCTTGCTAGCCGCAACTCCAACTGCACTTTGGCCTTCCTGCCTTCATCCCTATATGCCTTAGAAATACTCTTATACTCCTCCCTACTTCCATGCAAGTTTCCACTTCTTATAAGCTTACTTTTGGTGATTTAGTTTACTGAAGAGTTCCCTGCTAAGCCAAGCTGGTCTTCTGCCATACTTGCTAGTCTTCCTGCGCCTCGGGATGGTTTGTTCCCGCACTCCCAGTAAGACTTCTTTCAAGTACAGGCAGCAAACCTGGACTCCTCTCCTGCACCGACTGGCTTCCCAGCGATCCTGCCCTTTCTCCCTCCTCTTCGTGCAGGTACTTCCCGTGTCCACGGGCAAGGCTCGAGCGCACCTTTTGCCGGGTCGATGAATTGCCGCTGCCTTTTGTCATGCCATGTGCCTCCCTCCTTCCTGGTCCCGTCTCCCCTTTCCCTTGTGCTTTCCAGCTTCCTATGTTTCTGCTAGGGCTGGCATCCATCTCCCAGTGACTGACAGCAACAGGGGAGATTTTAAGAAAATAAATTAAATTAATGACATTACATCATGGGTAGGGGGAAATCTCTCGGAATAGCTTCCTTCAGAGTTGGCAACCCTAGTTTCTCCCAGGCTTCAACCCCTCCTGAGTCCAGCCTCCCTGCACTGCGCTGTGGGGGCAGGGCGCCTGCTGGTGGGACCTCAGAGCGAGACACCCCGCCTGAACACAAACCTCCGCCCGCAGCTGCGCGTGGGGGGAGCAGAGCCCCGCCCCACCCCGCCCCGCTTAGGGGCAGGAACGTTGCACTGTGGGACGCTGGAGGACCCTGTGCTTACACTCCCTGCAAAATGGTATTGCACGGGCGCGCGCAGGCGCAGTCGCGCCCCTTATGTGACCGAGGAGGTTTTGCCGTGTTAGGCTCCGCCCCTGCCCGCTCGAAACGCGCTCGCGTTTCTGCGTGATGACGTAACTCCGGGAAACTATAAAGTTCCGGCCTGGGGCCCACGCCGGCCTTTTCCATCAGGCTCCGCGCTCTCAAAATGGCGCCGGTGAGCGAGCGGTCAGCGGCGCGCGGTGTCGAGCGAGCCCCTTCCCCCGGCTGTTTAAACAGGCCGCGCATCCTCCCCCTCCCCTCTCCAACGGGCGCGGTGGCGGGGCGCTCCCTTCTTCCCCCTCGGCTTAAAGGGGCCGCGGCCCGAGTCCGGCCGCACGTGTGTCCGCCAGGCGCGGGCGTGGGCGGGTGGGAGTGCGGGGCGGCTCCGCCTCGGGCCCTAGGCCCAGGCCCTGGCTTCGGGGCTCTGTAGCTGGCGCGGCCTTGGCCGGCGTGTCCCGCTCCAGCGTGGTGCGCCCCAGGTTCACGTGTGTCCGCGCCGCCGGCCGTGACGTCACGTGTGTCCGCGCCGCCGGCCGTGACGTCACGCCCTTCCCTGTTCCCACAGAAGGACAGGAAGGCCAAGCGGGCGGCCTGGAAGTTCAGCCTGGACCTCACCCATCCCGTGGAAGACGGGATCTTCGACTCGGGCAGCTTCGTAAGTACTTTATTATGATTTTTTTAGTTTTGTAAAATTAACACGGCTTTTAGAGAAAAACGGTATCGACTTGATTTCGAGTCGGTTGGTTCCTGCGTTATTTCTGACGCGCTGGTTTTGGTTAGGGTTGGCCCGTTGACCGCTCTCATTGTCAATCGAGCGCTCGGTTGATTGCATATTTTTTGAGAAATGGCGATTTTGAAAAAGAAAGTTTTGTTGTAGTTGGTCTGACAGGAATACTTTTTAAAAATTGTTATTTGACACACACGGCACTTCTTTGTTTAGTATTTGGACATGATAGTAATTTTTTACAGGTTTGACCAATATTTGGTCAGTTGACTGAACTTTATTTGATGGCTCAAACACCGAGTCCTAGTTTTAGTTGCAGGTGGCATGACTTTACTGTAATGTATACATGTATGTAGCCTGTCAAATTAAACCTTTGTTGTTAACATGTATCCTGTGGCTAGGGTCACTCCCCTGGCGCGCACCTAGGGCACCATTCCCTAGTGTTCTCTTTCTTGTTGGAATAGGAGCAGTTCCTGAAGGAGAAGGTGAAGGTCAATGGAAAAACTGGAAACCTGGGGAACATCGTTCACATTGAACGTTTGAAGAACAAGATCACGGTGACATCTGAGAAACAGTTCTCGAAAAGGTGGGCATCTTTTTCTGCCTCTAAAGATGTTGATTTTAATTGTGATTTAGCTGATTCTGAACTGGTGAGGCATTTTGAAGGTAATTTTTGTAACATAGGCCTGTTAGTACCACTCCTGTACCAATTTAACTGTTTTGTTCGCATGTTATGGAATAGGTTCGTAGGTGCTAGGGTCAGAAGGGATCTCTACGGATCATCGAGTCCGACCCCCTGTCTAGGCAGGAGAGAGTGCTGGGGTCAGGTGACCCCAGCCAGATGCCTACCCAGCCTTCTCTTAAAGACCCCCAAGGTAGGGGAGAGCACCACCTCCCTCGGAAGCCCATTCCAAATTTTGGCCACCCTTACCATACAGTTTTTCTTGATATCAAGGCTAAATCTGTTCTCTGTATGTTGTTTATTTACTAAAATAACTAAATTACTGCAACACCGAATGGAGTCTCTGTTCTGCTGCTATAAAAGGTAGCTCGTACGAATGCATCTTATATCCCTCAGATTATAAAACAGACCTATGCTCATCTAACCGTCCCTATCCTAGTACATTCAAGGGTGATTCTCAAGCCCTTAGGCTAGAGAGTGCACTTAAACATGTTAAGGACTTGTTTAGATATTGCTTCTTTTTGGTATGGATATAATTTGAGTCCCAGTAGGAGATGATTTACAGCTTATGCCATTTCCCCAAATGAAACAGCCTATTCTAGCAGTAAGACTTTGGTATGCCAGCATATACTGTAGGGTTTGTGAACTTTTCACTTCTATCAATCATAGATAACTAATTGTAGGTAAAACTTTGGTGTTAAGTAGTGTCAAATCACTGGAGAATAGCTTGACTATAGCAGACCATCAAATACTGCAAGAAGTTTATCCATCAGAAGTGAAATTATGTATGTGAATTAATACATGTATATAATCAATAACTTGAATCACTTGCAGTGTTAAGTTTGGTAACCACCAAAAGGAAATGCAGTGTTGCTTGTTGCGTTCATTGCTGCAAAATTCAGAATTGTCACCTGCGAGATGCCATGCAACACAAGACCGCAGTAAACCCTGATAGAATGTTAATATATTTTTACTTTTTTAAAAGGTATCTGAAATACCTCACAAAGAAATACCTCAAAAAGAACAATCTTCGTGACTGGCTTCGTGTGGTTGCATCTGATAAGGAGACTTATGAACTGCGCTATTTCCAGATCAGTCAAGATGAGGAGGGATCAGAATCTGAGGAATGAATTAAGCTCTTACTTTATCATCTTAAACACAGTGTACAAAAGACTAAACCAGTATTTATGAGAGCACTTTAACTTATTGGTGAATAAAGAATTTGTACCTTGTTTAGGAAAATACTTCCTATTCAAGTGTGGTTCAGTTTATTAACCTTTCCTGTTCTTTAGCAGTCTCAGTAAAAAGCCAGTAGAGTGAGCTGTACTGGATTTACAAATCTCTTCTTTCATCAGTTCATACTAGAGTAACTCCTCTGAAGTTCAGGGGAAGAGATGGGACATTAGGGCCCTCTTAGACCAGAATCTCAGTGATCCAGAAAAATCAATGTCACCATCAATCTGGATTGATAGTCAAACACTACAGTCTGAAGTGTTGAAAACTCTATTTAATTACTGTACAGCAAATTATTAAAAACAAAAACAGAAACCTGTTTAAAAAAAAAAAACAACAACAAAAAAAACCCCAGAAGGTGTTTTTGAAAAAACATCTTTCCTTCAAATGCTTAGAAGTAATATTCAGTTATATTATGGGCTGTAGTAGAAAAAAGCAGATCTTGATAGTCAACATTATTTACATGGAAATAGCAAGTCTAAAGTTATATTCCAGGAGTAGGGTTGTTTTTTAATTGGAATAAATGGATCCCATAATGTTTCGGTATCTTCAAGTTATCTAAATCTCCATTTTGAGGTAGAAAACTGAAAATACCAGCTTTAAAAAACAATAAATGTTAGTATATACAAACTTCTCCAGTGAAATAAACTAAAGAAATCCCTACTGATTCCCATCTAAAGCATGTTACATTTTGGTTGTTATTTTTGCATTTTAATTCCTTGATCTTGACCAGGGGCGAACAATTATTTTGGGCAGAAGGCTGCTTACTGAGTTTTGGAAAGCCATCGAGGGCAGCCCAGAGCAGACTAATAATTTTCTAAATTTTTTAGGGGCCACATGGTCTGAATAGAATGGCCTGGCGGGCTGCATTTTACCCACCCCTGATCTTGACTATACTGGTTTTGTTGGTTTTGTGCTAAACAGGGAACCATGTAGTTCTGCATTTAAAACAGATTTCAAATCCCAGAACTAAATAATTTAAATAAGCCCCACAGGAATATAAAACAGGTATGCTGTGTTTTTATCACAAGTAAAATGTAGCTGCAAGTCTTACATGATTGAAGCTCAGTGGTAAAGGCAGCGGGGACAGCAGGGGGTGTCCTGAGTTTTGCTTCCCTATGAGAGGCAGGATTTCAGATGCATCTTACCTTAAGTCCCTTTGTGACACCCTAAATGTTCAGCTTACATTATTTTAATATGTATATGTTTACTTAAACTGAACATCCCTGAGATATAGGCATGTTTCATCTGACTTGATCTCCCTTGGGCCCTATTACCTCTTGTACTCTGACTGCAGTTGACCGGCTCCTGTAAGGTGGGGTGCGGATTCCTCTGTCCCAGCCCTGGGCAGTTGGGTCACTTTCTAAGGAAGGACAGATGTTTTGAAGCCCTCAGGCTGAGGGCCTTGAACCCAACTGTCCCACTTTCCCAAGTGCTATAACCATAAAAATATGCAAAAGATGGCCATCACAGTATCAACTCAATGAGCTCTGAGTGTGCTTACTATATCAGGGTCCTCTGGGAACTTAAGCATGGGGATGCATAGCATGGGAAATGGGCACCTAGCTAGAGAAGATGGTAACACCTGTGGGGATGCACATGCTGAGAACTTCAGGTGTTTGCTGGCTTTTGCTAGGAAGTTTATGTGCCTGGAGACACAGGCATTTACGTGGTGAAATGGGGTTCCATGAATCAACCTTGGGTGATTCCATTTAGTCCCAGGTTAGATGCTTACGCTCTGTGTAACTTACCCTTTTAGATACTTGTGCTTATTTGTAGGGTACCCTGTGTTTCAGAATTAGTAGAAGATAGCTGAGGCCTAGCAGGCCATCAAGCTGGTACGGATAAGGCATGAATGCAAAAGAGAGCTAGTGTCATGCACTTTTGACTCCCCAGTCCAAATGGTTAGGTATCCATTTTAGAGCTGGATCAATGGGAGGCAGCCCTCAGGCTGAGTTTACAGTACTGCTTGAATTCAGACACCTTATCCACTCTGCCACCACTCTCCTGTTTCAAAATAAGTTTTTCCAACTCAAACACTTAATGAATACAGTATTAGCTGTGCAAGTAGAATATTTGCTTTCTTGTATTGAAAGTTAATGGTGGGGTAGATAAAATCTTACTAATTCAAGAGGACTTCAGCTTCCATAATAAGGAAAGATAGGTATGGGATCTACGTAGTATTTCCTGTAAACACACTTACAAAGTAAGCTCAGCATGAGGTAACCATGTAATATCTATGGATTAAACAATGCAGTATTTATTCTTATAGTAAAATAGGAGGTTGTAGTATAATATTGAAATGTTCTGCTTGCCTAACAGGTCTGAGTGCTATGAGTAAGTGGAGCTGGTGAAGGCTGAGCTTCCTGGTGTGCTTATGAATGTCAGCACTATTTTTTGCTGACATCTCGTACAGAAATTACCTATTGAAAAAAAATGCTACAAATTCCAAGCCATGGATTTTTTAAGTTCTACTTGACATCTGTTTGCACCATGTAAATCCAAATGAAGTATACAACAGGGAGAGTATGTTGTTGAAAATGTGCAGCTCATTCATCATTTCTTAATTATGCTACACCAAAACTTTCTGAGTTCCAGGTAACAAGGAAAAATGAGAAAGATGAAGTTGGAAAATTTCCACTGCCTAACTTCTACATTTTTGTTCTCATTTGCTTTTAATTGCATCATAAAACAATCAAAACCCGGACAGCAGGTCCTTACCTGTTGAAATAACTTAATTTCCTTTAGAGGAACTACAGCAACTTAAATAAGTCTAAGAGCTGCAAGCTAAATTGGACAATTGTAAATCATCAGCTGCAACTGCTTTGAGCTACTTTTTGGACAAGTTAATTATATTTAAAATAAAATACCTCAAGCAAGATAGTATACTTTGCTGCAGGCAGACAGGTAGACAACTACTCTGGAAGTTGTATGGTCCTTCTGTATGGTGACAAGGAGTATTTTCTTTCTTTGTCTTGGATTCTGAAAGATGCATATCGTACAAGACTTTTAAGGGAGGGTATGATAAGGACTGCCAGCTACCAAACTTAATTCCCTTCCCACTTCTGAATAGGCTTGGTATATGTGGATACAACACTGAGGAAAGCAATAAAAGTCATTGCGATAGTCTTTAATATGTGCTGATCACTCACTGACTATCTGGTCCCTTCTGGGCATCTCAAACCAGGCATTCAAAAGTTGAGATGCCAACTTACTGGTTAGCTTTGAAAATGTTAGTTCAAGTGCCTCTTCAGGATGAGGGACTGCTCTTTTAGTGGACAAGATTTCAGGTTGGATGGTACCTGAAGACAAATATTTTTGCTACTGTTACAAAATGTATAATAATGTAGTTTAAGAGAACCTAAGAAATATCTTGCCAGCAGAGCTGATCCAAGTTTAATCAGAAATCTATAGGCAAAATTTCTTAGGTTCTCCTTCAACTTTAATTCAGAGCAACATAAATCTGCAGTAATTCACCTGAGGTCAGTTGCATTCTTTAGGTTTTTCTTCAGATTTTTAGGTGTTTTCACAGGAATATACCATTTGGAATCTAACATTAACTAGAAAGGAGGGAAAAAAACAGTCTTTTGATGGTAAAGTACCAGTGTTACATACAGGAACACACCAGCCTCTTTTCTTTTTATTGCTGCATTTAGTTAAACAAGAAGTGACATGAGTAATGATTATATCCCAAAATATATGCCCACCTAGTATTCAAAGGGTCACATTTCCAGGCAGTAATATGTCCTTCAAAAAGGCTGACACAACAAAAACATTCCACTTAAATAGTATAACCCTGAATCAAATCAAGCCCAATAGCATAACATTGCCATACTTTCTTTCCTTCCTTTTAAATCATGCTGCCTGTTATGCAGCTATTCAGCCCAAGTGCAATATCTTACCATTATTCAAAAGTATGAAAACAAAGGGCTGGGATTTCACAGCAAATGCAGCTTCACTCTGCAGATATGGCCGGGTACAGACTGGCAACAGACTCATTTCAGGTTTTAAACCTGATATTTAAAAAAAAGGTATAATTATTCCATGAACCCTGATTGTGTGCCCTGACTGATACCTCAGTGAAATTTTCAAATGCCCACCTTTTTATGGCTTTCACCTGTGTGCACTTTTTGAATTGTTAAACTAAACAGCCATGTTCCAGTCACCATTTGAAACAAACTGCTTTCAGATCTACTGCCATATGAGAAGTTTGTATCCTTTAAAGTTCTGATCTGTATATACGCTGCATTTTCACACTGCCTTATCACGCTAGTTGGAATGGAGGAGGGCTGAAGCCTCATGCTATGAGTCAAATAAATGTGGGCTCATTTCAACATCCCTGTGATGCGGGGAAACCAAGGCACATAACTGTTAAGTGATCTGCCCAAAGTTAAACCAAATGAAATTCACTTCTGGTGCACAGAGCTAGCATAAGACCTATGGATCACTCAAGGACATGAGCAACAGTAAATTTATAAGTAGAAGTGAGCATCTTAATTTAGCTCTCTCTTGGGAATCTAGCCCAGACTGAATCTGTGGTAGCACAGCTCAGCATACAATTCAGTGCAAGCACTCCAGGAAAAAAAAAATCTTAGCAGAATTACATTTCACAATGCAAATGAACTTTGTATTTGAATATACTTTTCAACCTAGTGTTAAAATAAAAATGTATTCTACTTGGAAGAGAATAGGCTCATTTAAATACAAATGGGTTTATTTGCAAGATTAGTGTCACTCATTAAAGCCATAGAAAAGATGCCACTATACATAATAAAGTGAAAAAGCATGTCTGAAAACCCTGAGAAGAGTAATAGTGCTTTTATAATTTTACATAGACTTTGCTTTCAAACAGACCAGGTGTGGTATGATATGGGACCAGCCAGGAAGCGAGCAAAACAGAACCTGAAGTGTTAGGCCAGGAAGGTGCCCTTCTTTAAGGAATTAACAAGATTAGAATCAAGCTGAGCTTGCCACTCACAAAATGCATGGCTGGAGGTTCACCCAGTGGCTAGATCTCTTCTCAAAGCAAAAAAAGCACAGCTGGAGTGATGGCAGTGACAGTTTAAGGTCTGCCCACTCACAAATCAGACTGCTTCTCCCACAGCAGGGGCTGAGGTTTTTGTGGCGGTCTTTGATCATCATGTGAAATGCCAGCAGCTGCTTTCTGGAGCTGCAATAGACCTGCAGAGAGCAGGTGAAATCCTATCACTCGGGATGTCCATTGGGAGTCTTGCTATTGACTTTAATGGAGTAAAGCCCTTCAACTTTACTCACCTTCATGGCCTGGAATCCCAGGTCTCTGGCACTCTGCCACAGCCAGGGCCAGATGGTTCCCAGAGGCCTGTTTTGGCACATGAAAAGTGAGAAGGGGTAGAAGAAAGGCTTAGAAGTACACAGCCTTCGAGGAAATAGCTCTGTACTGGATCAGAGCAGGGATTTCCCCATGTAAGATGATGCAAAACACCCACTGTGGACAATTAGGCCGTAATGTACCTTAATTGGAAGAGATTTCTTTTTAACCCCAGGCACTTAGTAACTAGCACCTGATGATGCACAAGGCTTGCGTGTTCTGCATTGATTTTTTTTTAAACCTTAGCTAATATGATTGTGGACAGCATGCATATCAGTTAATAGTCCCCCATGGTTTGTTGAGTCTCCTAGGAATCCATGTAGTGAACAAAGTCACTCACATTTGCAATCCATGCCTGCCCCTACAGGTGGCTGTTACAGTTAGCTGCATTCCTTGGCATTTGGAAATTTATGGAGACTGACAAAATAGAAATGGTGTCCTGTGCCCAAAGTTTAACACGCAAGTTCGGGTGCTTCTCTCCACAGGAGTATTTCCACCAGTACAGGACACGGGGCCCATGATTCAGAAGTAATGATTCATTATTGCACATTCACACTAGCTAGTCCACTATAATACAGCATTAGTGTTGGTTGTCTGGTTTTCAGATATATAGTAGGTGTCTGTTTCCTATGCAGCTGTCAAGACAGAGCAGTTTAACATTATTATGCAGCTTTATCTAGAATCTCAGGTTGTTTTCTGGCATCCTTCTGTTTTCAATTCGGCAGGTTGATGCCAGAAGCAGTAGCTCCCCAGCAAGATGTTGGAAACTGAAAAAAGGGTTAGATTCTTATCATCCACCGGGAGGGCTGCCATGTGCAACTCCCATTAGTGGGAATGGGAGCCACACACAGAAATGCTGAGGCATGTCAATGATAACATGACCTTTGGTTCACACTGTAACTCAAGAACACACTGCTACGTGACTACTCTCAGCTCTGACCAGACACTCTCCTCTTTACAGTCAAGGCCTTACTTAGATCAGTGATTTTCAACCTTTTTAGACTCAAGGTTATCCCTCATTAGACTCAAGGCACCCCTTAGCCAGATCTTAGATTTCACTCATTTTCTTGGCTACAGAAAAATAACAGAGCAATTCTTCCATTGCAAAGAACTCAGAAAGACCACAACAGCTCAGCATGGGCTTGATTGACACTGTGGATTCCTATTCGGTTTATCTTCCGAATCATCTATAGGTGTTTACACACCCACCAATTAAGGGTGCCGCACACTTTTAAGGTTGTGCAGCACCCTTAAAAGGATCTCATGGACTCTGCAGCACCCAGATGGAGAATCACTGCCATAGACTATGGATGCTCAGCCCTTGGCCTGTGGGCCAGATCCACCCCCAGCATTGTGTCATTCGGCCCATGTGACTCCCCATAGGTCCAAAACATTGGCAGCAGTGGAGCGATGGCACTGCTCTCCCACTGCCAAACTTCTGGACCTGTGGGGAGCCCCACAGGCCAGATAACATAGCCCTGAGCTATACATCAGGTGCACAGGGAAGTGCAGGGCCTGATCCTGGCACACAGGGCCTGACTAGTGCATGGGGAGGTGGCGTAGGGTTCCCAGGCCAAGTGGGACCAAAGCAGGGGGGCCAAGCAAGGTCCTGCTGGTCCCAATCCTGCTCACTGACTGGCCCTGGGCCATTCATCTGACCTGCAGGCCCAAAAGTTTGAGCATCACTTCTTTAGAACATATCTGTACTATCATGTAGACCTTAAGGACTAAAGAGCATAACTGATCCAGGCGGCTGCACTTCCCAGGGTCTCGTGTGCAACTGGCTCTGTACGTGGGTAGCAAGTCAAATAAATAGGAAACGGGGAAATAAAGCCAGAGGCCTTTACATCAACTGATCCACAGGTTTCCGTATTTACTGGCTGTTCCACCCATCCACCCACAGGGAGGCAAGGAAAGCAGGCAAAATTGGCCTTAAGCTAATGGGATAATTTGAGGTGCTATTACTGCTAAGGAACAGATCTGCTGGAAGATTTCACCTCTGCAATGGTTTTGAACTTCAAACTCAAACCAGTTCCTGGCACTTCCCCTCTGCACTTGTCTCATATTCCTTCATGCTCCCTAATTTCTCCTGTTTCCTTCACCCCTGTGCTCCCTCCTCTGCAATCCACTCAAGTGAATTTCCTTCATGCTGGCTGCAGGAGCAGCTTCAAGAGGGGAAATTAGTGCTTCAAGGAGGGAGAAGGAGGGAGGGAGAATAGCTGATTCCTGACAGCTCACCCTGCTGAGGAGAGCTGTTAAAGACCTTGGATCCCCGCTGCCTGCACCATTGGGAGGTGACAGTGGGAAGAGCTACTTTTCCTGCAGCGGCACAAAGAGCTGCAACCAGCATTGCAAGAACACCAGGAAAAGCCCCCATTTCCCATGGCAAGAAAACCAGTCCATCTCCCTCTGGCTGGAGAGCGTGCTTTCGAGGGAAACGTTATGGGGGCTGGGATGTTTGATGATCCCACAGGCCTATATTTTTATAATGCTACAAAGGGCTGGGATATGTTGTAGCTCCACAAACACCTGCCCATGCCCTGAGCTTTTTTCCCCTGAGACTGAGCTATTAGCCAAATTGCAGTGGCTATTCCAAAGGGCAATAATAGGCTCACCCCCCAGGACTAGGGTAAACTCTCTCCTCTCATCACACTGCAAGTAAGATCCCTCACCATCCACACCAGCCAGGATCAAACTCCCCATCTCCTTTTTCCCTTCAGCCTTTTGGTTCTTCATATTCATGTTCCTTGCATCCTGCCTTCCTGTTCTCTTTACTTCTTCTCTCACTAGCCCTTTTCATAGGCACTTGAACACATGCAACAGCTTGCTAGTATCTATTTTAAGTGAGTCCCAAGTGTATGGAAATTGGCATTTCCTGACAACCGTTAGGTACTAACCTTCACTGCCCACCAAGGGCAGAGAGCTACACTGTGCCCTTGAGTCACTAGCTCAGTGGGGGAAAGCAGGAGGTGCTATTGTTATTCCTAGTTAGCCTTGTATAACCTCCTGTCTGGTGCAAAATACGGTGATTCACAGAGCGCTACATTACATATCGGGTTTTTTTCTAAAAGAGGAAAACAAATCTTGAACAGCAAACAATTGCCATGAGATTTGCTCTGAAAGAAATGATGGGAAACGGTTTGCACATGTCAGCCAATCACAGGCAGTTTCACTGTAGCTATAATGATAAATGAGACATTTACTTATGTGTAAGAGGCGGAATGAGCCCCTGGAGCAGGCACTGGACTGTGACCGAGCTCCTGAGTGGCTGTGGGATGCTAGGCAGTTGCTTTACTTCTCTGTGCTTTGGTTTCCACATCCACCCTCAACTATTTACAGTGTATGCTTTTTAGGGAAGGAACTCTGCAGCACTATGTCTGGACTACCATGATCCAGTCCCAATCTCAGCTGGGTCCTCCAGCTAATAATAAAGCAGCTCCTTAAATTCCTACCTAACTACAGCAAGCAAACTGATAAAGAAGAAATCAAAGCACAATCTCCCTAACTCAGTTCTGAATTTCAGTTCTCATAAAAATGCCTGACCAATAATGGTAGTGTAAGAGTGATGTTGTAGCTGTGATGGCTCAGAAATTATCCAAGAGGCAAGGATTTCTAAGGGTGATAACTTTTATTGGACCACCTATGTGACTGATGCTTGTACTTCAGCTAGTACTTAAGTTCTGCGGTTTCTCTGGTTTCATACATGGCAGGGAGGCAAGTGATTTCAAATGGTTTAGTTAAACAGCCAAGTGATGGGGCGTATCTGAGCAGCAGAAAGGCTAGGGATAGAAATTGCACATAAACTGGTATAAGTGATTGGAAACCTGTTCAAATCTGTAACACAACAGAAGGTCAGTGCACATAAGCTGCTTTCATAATGACTGAAACCCGTTTAATATAAACCTGGATGGATGTAGTATCAGACTTAACTGATTTAGACTAAATCAGTTTATTGAACTTCTGTCCCAGATCCCCTCCAGATTCCAGTTAACTCACAGTGCCCCAGCATCCCAGGATGCTTTGCACTGCCTCTGCAAACCCCCATTGCAGGGTGGGCGGGCTATTCTTGGCCCAAGCTGTTGGCTCCAGCTGAGCAGGGAAGCATGCTATAGCCCCTCCCACCCCCCCTTCTGGCCTGAACCATTACAGGCATGTGTCTGCATTTCCAAAATCAAAGGTGAATAGTATTCACTTACTTATTGGTTCAATCTATGCAGTTTAAGACCAACCTGCAAAAACTGAATCAATTCAGCCTCAGGCTTTTTGACTGGCTGTACTTAGCCCTGGTGTTTGCCCAATCCTCCTCTGTCGCCATTTGTATTGTTATTTGCTGAGACATGACGTAGTTTTATTCAGACTTGCAAGTGGATTGATGTGCCAGTAGATGGCATGCTATATCTAAATTACTAGTGAGTATTTTGCTTTTCACAGACCTTGCCTGGGACTTCACTTGTTTCCATGGCATGGGAAATATTATTTCTTGAGTATGATTTGTCAGAATTTCTGAATGCCACATTGTCAATCTCTGGTTTATATAAGACTCCATCTTTAAGTATGGTGCATAGGATTTCATCTGGAAGGCAATGCTTTGTTGTTGTTAACATTCATCAGACATGCTTCCAGGCTCAAGGGAGTACAATACAAATTATTGTTCTTATTCTGTATCAGCGCGCTAGAAACTGCTCAGTACACAGTGGATGATAGTCCCTGTCCCAGGGCCTTCGATGAGGCAAACAAACAATGCAATTCCTCAGAATGAGAAATGCTTGCTGAAGTCAAAGGTCATCCTTAGGATTGGGGAGAGCAGGCCTGGACTTTATTCCATTAAGTGTCTTTCATAACAGCTGCAGCTATGACTTAAAATTAATAGAACAAAGGAAAAGAGAGATTTACAGGCACAAACCAAGGATAATGATGGGTTCAGTCCTCAACTGGTGTAAACAGATACGGTTCCATTGAATTCACTATAACAGAGAAACTAAAACTGTTCTGGGAGAAGCTGAAGAATGGTCCTAAAGCAGGACAAGACTGAGCAGGAGGCAGCTGTGCAGCTAGACATTAATTTACAGATGCTGAGGCCTGGAGACACAACCTTGAGAGAAAACCTCAAGCTGGAGAATGCCACTGTCTTCACTGGCAGGGATCATCGTGAGGTGCCATGCAATGGTAACATACAGCAAGGGAAAATCAAAAGGGATGTTCATATGTGGATCCGGCTAACTATAGGCCCATTAGCCTGACTTCTATCCTGGGGAAGATCTTAGAAAAGTTTATTAAAGAGGCCATCCTTAATGGACTGGCCGACGCCAACATCTTAAGGGATAGCCAGCATGGGTTTGTTGCGGGTAGGTCTTGCTTGACCAATCTCATTTCCTTCAATGACCAGGTGACCTATCACCTGGACAAGGGAGAAGAGATTGATGTCATATATCTTGACTTCAAAAAAGCCTTCGATCTGGTTTCCCATGATCACCTCTTGGAGAAACTGGCCAATTGTCGTCTTGGGTCCTCCACGATCCACTGGCTGGAAAATTGGCTCCGGGGTCGGACCCAGAGGGTAGTAATTGATGGAAGTCACTCATCGTGGTGTCCGGTGACCAGTGGGGTCCCCCAAGGCTCTGTCCTTGGACCCATACTGTTCAACATCTTCATTAATGATGTGGACACTGGAGTCAGAAGCGGACTGGCCAAGTTCGCCGATGACACCAAACTTTGGGGCAAAGCATCCGCACCAGAAGACAGGCGGGCAATCCAGGCTGACCTGAACAGGCTCAGCAAGTGGGCGGACGAGAATCTGATGGTGTTCGACGCCGATAAATGCAAGGTTCTCCACCTTGGGAAGAAAAACCCGCAGCATCCTTATAGGCTCGGCAGTGCTATGTTGGTTAGCACTATGCAAGAAAGAGACTTGGGGGTCATCATTGACCACAAGATGAACATGAGCCTGCAATGCGATGCTGCGGCTAGTAAAGCGACCAAAACGCTGGCTTGCATCCGTAGATGCTTCTCAAGCAAATCCCGGGACGTCATTCTCCCCTTGTACTCGCCCTTGGTGAGGCCGCAGCTGGAGTACTGCGTCCAGTTTTGGCCTCCACAATTCAAAAAGGATGTGGAGAAGCTTGAGAGAGTCCAGAGAAGAGCCACGCGCATGATCAGAGGTCAGGGAAGCAGACCCTACGATGACAGGCTGAGAGCCCTGGGGCTCTTTAGCCTGGAAAAGCGCAGGCTCAGGGGTGATCTGATGGCCACCTATAAGTTTATCAGGGGTGACCACCAGTATCTGGGGGAACGTTTGTTCACCAGAGTGCCCCAAGGGATGACGACTAGGTCGAATGGTCATAAACTACTACAAGACCATTTCAGGCTGGACATAAGGAAGAATTTCTTTACTGTCCGAGCCCCCAAGGTCTGGAACAGCCTGCCACCAGAGGTGGTTCAAGCACCTTCATTGAACACCTTCAAGAGCAAACTGGATGCTCATCTTGCTGGGATCCTATGACCCCAGCTGACTTCCTGCCCTTTGGGCAGGGGGCTGGACTCGATGATCTTCCGAGGTCCCTTCCAGCCCTAATGTCTATGAAATCTATGAAATCTATGAAACACCCCAAAGCTCCACCCGCAGCTTGAGTTAGCGTGGATCTGCACATGTGAACTGCACCTTATTGAGATATTTGAGTCCAGTGAAGACCCAAGATATATATTTGAGTTCAGTGAAGATATGCAGAAAAGAACACGAAGAGGTTTGGCCTTCCCATAGTCCATTCAGGTTCTTACCCCATCCTGTCTAAGGCCCAGATCCTCAAGCATATTGAGGTGTCTGCCTCTTTAGCACTAGTATCCACCATTTAGAAATGCCTCTGTCAATGCCAAGAATCACCATTCAACTGTAACCTAACTAGTGGGATTCGCAGAGCAGGTGTTCACCTTGCCTGTCTTGTTAGCATGGCCCAGTTCTGCAGGTGTTCAGAACGTGCCACTGCCAGCCCCAAAAAAGAGCCAGGGGATGAGTGGTATGTGTGTCCTCCAGAATGGCCAATGGCCTAGCAGTTAGATCAGGGATGCGGGTGCTTTGGCTCAAATCTCTTCTCTGTCTGATTAAGACTAGAACCTGAACGCTTATTCCAAGGGAATGTTTCAATCACTTTTGGATATTATAGAGAAGGGGAGGGCAATCTAATTTTCTACAGATGGGAAAACTGGCTTTAGGTACCTAATTCTGGGAGAGGATTCAAAGACCAGGAGCCTGAACAGTGAGACGCACCACTGACTTCAGCTAGGCCTGTCTTTGCAGGTGCATTTTCTTCTCCTCTATCTTTCATTCCTGCCTAGCCTGGGTAGCTCCACACACAGCTGGTTTGTGGAGGGGCCCTCCTAATGTACCTTCTCTTGCCAGGCATTGTTTGGGAAGCTTGGAGACCTAATGTGACACTGAGAATTGCACTGCAACACTGAAGGATCTCTGAGGATCAAGCCCAAAATACCTTCCACAAGCATATTAAGCAAAGAAAATAGCATTTGTCAGTGCAGCTCTCCTGGAGCAAAGATGTAGATACCTACTATAGCAGTCAAGCAGCACCTTTGTACAAAGCCTATGTGCTTCCAGCCTGTAATTTAGATCTTATCTTCTCCCGAGCTCAGAGCCATTTGGGTCCAGGGTTTTAGGTTAGTCCCATATATGTGAATCTAATATTTAGGAGCAGGATGCTTAATGAAACACTGACAGCAGGGACAGTTATAGTACTAAAAAAGGCCCTGCACGGTAGGATGGATGCACTAAATCTTTGTAATGTATTAATGATGTAGAAGCAGGTCTTCAGTGAGAGGAAACTTCAAGGAACACAAGTAACTTACTGTGAACTATGCATAGGAAAGGTGCTGAATAGTAGTTTCTGAGACTAGTGGCCTTGGGTTGGTTATTCACAGGTACAGCACCAACTATGACCTAATAAATCAGTCCTAACCTAGAGAGCCCCTACAGTTTCCTGGATCACTCATGTGTTAGCCTCCCTACTGAAAATGTCAGTCACCTTCTTTGCTCACCTCCTGAAAACTGGACAGAGACCATCCTCTCATGAATGCTACTAGCTACGGGGAAAGTGGGGGGTGCAGAAAGGTCACTTTCTTCTGAGGCACTGGGACATTGGCCACAGCTCAGGCTGGAAGTTTTTGGCTAGGATGAGCTGATGCTCCTGCCAGTACTTGGAAAACCCAGAGGTTCCTGGCTTGGGGGACTTGCATTTCTGCTCACTGTCATAAACATTGCCAAATTTGGGGTCAGGAAGCAATCTTCCCCCAGGTCAGACTGGCACAGCTGGTGAGGGCACTGGGCTTCCTTTGTTGCACGGATGATGTTCTGAGCATTCCTCCAGGTTCTTAAGGGACCATCTGAACTGAGTCACCGGATGCCAAAGACAATAAGTGGATCAGCAGTTTCTCATAAGTTACTGGAACATGGGGCAAGGAGAAGAAACTAGGAATTCAATAATAAATACAACAAGGTGCACAAACAATGAAATTGAAAACAGATGAAAAAGGAGCCTTAATTTTTGGTACAGAAGGTCAAAAAACATTTTCCCACATGGACAGCGCTACTCACAAAGCATTAAAATAAGCCCTTTCCTTGTATTCACAAACGAGCCAGCAACATACCACTGAGTTAGTTTTGGAATATTTACATGGCAGATTTAAGGATTCAGCATAGATCTGCAGAATTAGCGCAGTTTATTTTAGTTCACTTCAGCCTCTACCTCTCTGTGCAGTGGTGGGGAAAATGGCTTTTATTTTATTTTATAAGTGCTGCTGAGAGCATAATGCAAAAAGATTATCCTAATGCTAGCAATTATTGTTTTTATCTTTTAATATTATAACACCAAGAAACAGCAAACTCTAAAATAACATAGGCAAAAGATGTCTATGCATTTCAAAAGTAAGAGATCATGGTGTCAGAGAAGAAGTGTGATCCCGATGGGAGGGTGTTAGCATGGCTCCCAGGAGATCTGGGTTCAAAAAATCCTGGCTCTGCCCCTGACTTCCAGGGTGTTAAGGTCTAGTGTGAAGATAAGTACTTTAAAACCTGTACATGGATGATGTAAGCTGTAAGCATGTAAGCAAGCTGCAAGGCATGTAAGCAAGCTGGGGGACTTACATTTCTGATGTAAGCAAGCTGCAAGGGAGCTCTCGTGCAATGGTAGTGGAGTGCACATAAGAATCTAAAATAGTTTTCTGCTTTGCTGCTTCTGAGCTCAGCACTGCTTAAGGGAAGACACAAAGGTGGCTGGAAAGACTTGATTCTCCATGCTCTTGTGCCCTTTAGGTGGATCATTTGGTGTAACAAAAGGGGAGAATCAAGCCCTTAAGCCCCGATTTCCCTGCTACGTGAAATGAAACAGGCCAGGAAACAACATGGCCTCATATCTCTGTGGAGTCCCAGGTATGGCTATATGGCACTCTTCCTCACCCAACTTTTGCTTGACTGAACTGGTGTGTGTGCAGCATGGGAACAGGTGCAGCATTTAGGAAGAGTTTGGGGAAAACAGTCTTAACCTGACAGAAGCAAGCCAGGCACGTAGACTTTCTCTCTCCTCCAGATTCTTCATTCACTCTTCAGCACTGGCAGCAGAGCCAACAGATATACCTTGATGCTGTTGGCTGCTAGACAGCCCTTGGATCCTGACTCCTCTGGTGGGGACGGTGACTCAAGAAGGAGATTAGGTAAGTGCTAGTCTTCATTTCACTGTTATTTCTGTCCTTGATGCCTCATGTTGCTTAGAAGCATATTTGACATCTTCACATACTGCTGCTACTATTGTAGATCCTTTATGTTTTGTTACAGTGATGATCTGGGGGAAGTAATACTCCTGCTCTCCTATTTTCCTGCCCCTCACCTTATTACTTTGTCCCCTGCTAAATGAATCTGAAGTGCTTTCTTTAGCTCCCCTCCTTCATCCTGCCACTTCATTTAACAATATTTACACACTGGGAAGAAAAAGTCTCCGGGATGTTGATAATATTTATTGGCACCAACAGTTGGGAGCTGTAAAGGTTCCAAGCATTTTTCACATGAGTCATTTCAGAGATCTTCTTGTTGCTATCAGCTCACAGGATCAGTTCAGGTTGCTTGAAATGCTGGAGGATGCAAGTCTCCTTCTCCCCTGGTATCTGGCTGAAATGGAGTACTTGATTTAAAAGAGCATTAGCCTTCTACTGAAGGCTCTGGACCCAATAAAATCCTTGAACTATGGACAAGGAACAAGAGACAAAATCCATCTTGTTGCTGCAAAAAACCAGCAGGTATTTATAGGCCTAGTTTGATATTAAATGCACATTTATCTTTTCTATGTCTATGGCTCATGCTTCATGCAAGCTAATGTCTGGCTCTTCTTTTCTGAGAAGAAGTGTGTTGTAATCAACATTTGGGAACAAGGAGATCTGAGTTGTAGTCATGCCTTTGCCAAAGATCTTGGGAAAGTCAAATAGGGCAGAAGCAAATATGCAGATAGTAGGATTTTCACCCTCACAGGCTGTCTGCCATTGAAGTCAATAGTGGTCTAGGTAGTAGCCGTGTTGGTTTAAGGACATAGGCAGACAAGGTTCTTTGGATAAATCTGATATCTTTTATTAGACCAACTCAATTGGTTGGCTTCAACTGTCATTGAATTCAATATGCATTCAGTACCGTTTGATAATCTCACTGGGTGGCCAATCTGCATCTTAGAGTCTCAGAGAAATGTAGACGCCTAAACCTATTTCAGGATGTGGGTCCTAAATACCTTTAACATTCTGGCCCTTACAAATAAAACAGGGCTACAAGCTCTGCCTAATCTGCTTCCATGGAAACAAATGGGAGTTTCACCAATGATCTGAGCAAGCCATATTTTGAAAAGTCCAGCCTCTGTACCTCAAGTACCCAGAAATCTTTGCAAAGCATTTTGAGGCTATGAGATGAAGCACCCCAAATAAATGCAAAGTATCATTCTAATTAGCTTACAGTTAGACCTCCCAGTGAATGTCAAGTGCTTTTGTAAACACTTCATTGCAAGAAGGGCCTTAGTAACCTGGAAGAATGAGAACTGCTTTGGGCCGCGATGTATCCATAGAGATACAGGAGAATGTCTTTCCTTTTACTCACATGCATGTAATCGTACTATTTCTGCTCTGATCGACATGAACAAGGCTATTTTCATGACAAGGTAAGCTCATAGCTGCTATAATTCAAGTTATGGTTATTGATAGAACGTTGCGCTACGGGCTCACATCAAGATCACAACTAGACTGGAGATTTTAGACCAAAGCATACCAGAATTAATTTGTATTTTAGTTTGCTTGCACTAGAGGGCTAAGTGGCAAAGGGGCTAAGGTGTCTCTATGTAGGTGAAGTTACATGTTACAGTTAGACAATACTAAGGGCACTTAGAATATGAGTACCTGCATGTCAAAGCTTGCTAACTTGTGCTAACTGCCCTCTGAGTGTCTCAAAGATATGCCATTTCACATGAGGGCTGTGCTGCCTGGCTCGTGTTAGGGTAACTTCAGTCTGCTCCACAGAGATAACACGAGCAGTTTGCAGTCCTCCAGTATCCGAGGATGCACTAGTCCCTGCCAGCCCCACCAGCCAGAGCAGGGACAGAGCCTGGATGTCCTAGAGTAGCCATGCCCCTACTTGCCAGCCCTTTATGGCAAGTCAGAGCTGTGCAGTCAAGAAATGGTATTCATGTGCTTCATGTGCAACTGCTCACAGCACAGTCTGACTTTAACACTGCTTAGCATTCCACAGATTTAGTATGGGCAAAGTGTAATGTGCAACTGTACCCTATGGCTCCAGAAGCATGAGTCTGAACCTCATTCCGGACTTGTGCTAAAGGCTATCCCCATCAGTAAAAAGGTATGTGGCCATTTAGCCTGGAGAATCAAAAGGCTGAACACATTATAGTTCCAGCACTCCTATGTCTGCTGCTAGTGATAGAAAGGGCTTTGCCTTGACCATGCTAGCCAATTGGGTTAGACTTTTACTTTATCCCAATGGTGGGCCAGTCTTTGTTCTTTTGAAGTATCCTTCCTATTTTTCTTGGGTTTTTTTTTTTTACTGCGTGTTATTTGCTTTGTGAAACATGAGTTTATATATAGTCTGCTGAGTGCAAGATCTCAGCTTTCCTTCCTCCATGCCAGCAACAAATCCAGTACAGGGATTTTTCTACAGCACAATGGGGACTATTAACTGTTTGGAAGTGACTTTGTGGATTGTCCATGGGTTTCACACTAACATGATGTATGGGATGTTTTCATGGGATGCTGTATTGGAGCGGAAAGAGACTAATGAAAACAAAACAAAGATGACACCCATCCTTATGGAGATTTTGTTATTACAGTTAGATTGACCCAAGGTTTGTTTTCAGTATGAGTAGGCCCCATTGACCCAACTGAACTGTTAAAAAGAATTCAATGCTAAAATGTTTGTTATTAGGTCTCTAACTGTGGGATATTCAGACTGCAATGAACATTTAAACAAAAGCAGACAATTCTTGCTTTAGCTGCCAGGGTATTTGTGATGAAACATAAATGCGTGTATGTAGACATTTTCATTTATAGTATTGCCAAACCAAGGCATTCAAAAAAAGCACGAATTGGACTCCAAAAATGATTATATTGGCTTACAAATCACACACGCACTCACATATATATAATATAAAACCCTCATGAGAGAGAGAAAGAGAGAGAGAGGTTCTTTTTATTTTGTCTTTTGTTTTGGGGGCCTTTGGGATTGCACCTTCCAGGTTTTCTCTGCAGCCAGGTAGGCTAGAAAACCAGGAGGTGCTAGTAGCAATATATCCTTGCAGGAAAGATATATAGCAAAGAAGTTTATGATAGCATTACCCACTGTGGACCTCATCCAAAGCCCAATGAATTCAGTTCAAAGACCTATACACTTCACAAAGCTTTAGATGCAGCCCTCTGGGAGTCATTTGTGAACTGATGCTACTGCAAGAATGGAGTGCATTTGTATGGTGCTCAGCATCTGTCTGGAGCAAGCTACTGATTATCCCTGGCTGGTTCAATATGTCTCAAACCTTCTTTGTGCTGTTTGAGGAGATGAAGGAATCGGTAGAACCGTAAGTGAAATTCTAGAACAGATAATCTTTCATACCATTTATTACCTGTGCTCTCAGCTCTCAGTTCAAAGTAGCTGAAATAAGAATAAACACTGAGCAGAACTGAACAGAAGCTAATACCCAATGTAAAAGCATATAAACTGGTTTGGAAAAAAACCCAATGGAGTCCTGACCCCCACTAATAAGTAAGGGCAGTGTCCTTACTAGGAGCTTCTCTGCTGTGTAGGCTGCTAGCTTAAATCTAGTCTCTCAAAGCTCCCGTGTTTCTTTCAAGGGAAAAGATCTTCATTAATTTTCCATGTAAACAACATGAGACCCTAAACCCCACAGATAAGATCTTGGTTTATCATCAAATACAATAGATAGCACAGCTCAAAGTTTAACGCCATGTTCTCAGCATTGTGCGGGAGCCCACTTCCCAGTATGAGGCTTGAAAGTATTCGACTTCTTTATCCTGAAGGTCACGAAGCTAGGCTGCCACGCTCCTGTTACAAAAGTCACAGCGTATAGCCAGTTCATTTTAATCAAGCATAAAGAAGTAAAAAATGCACAAGGTCACTTTGCTTTGGCAAAATTTCACTGCACAAGGCAGTTACCTAGACTACCCGAATACCCATATCATACTCAGGAAAACTGAATTTCACTTGAAACTAAATGATACAGGAATTATAAAAACCAAAGACTAAGAACAAACAGATCTGTACCACATCAAAGCTCATAATAAGAGATCTGCTTTTAAAAGGCGAACCCATCCTAACCCCTCATTTCCTTTATTGTCTTTTCTTTTGCAGGATAATCACAGTGATTACATTCTGAAGATTGGGAGTATGTATATTTTGGTAGTAATTCTGGGTAATTTAGAGATACATCTGGAGTCAGAGTGCATTTCTTTGGTATGTCTCTCAACCTGCGTGTGCTGAGCCAACTGGGCTTCACCTGTATAGAGCAATGAAAGGAGGTCACATCTGTTTTAGTCGCATCTGGCTTTAAAGTATAAACAATCAATACTAGATGCATCCTAGGAGAGCAGGAGCTGCAGTTGAGGAGAAAGGCCAACAAAGCTGGCTCCTCTGTGTTATACAAGTGCTCCTTCCTTAGCTGAGCTAACCAACTGAGTGTGGGCACAAGGAGTAATTAGCTTTGCAGACGCTAGGTCTGGTTCTAAGCATGCACAATCCCAGGGCAGTTTTCAAAGTCCATGCCATTATTTTTGAAGAACCTTCTGGTTCACGTGCACCAGTAACGAGGGAAAGCAGCTGGCAGAGTTTTCTCCCTCCTGGGTGGAAAAGGAAGTGGAGGTGGTGTCGGTGTGCCCTATGTGTGCTGACAGATCCTGTAGGCTTGCTTTGCTTTTTACACCTTTATACAAATCCATGGTGCGCCCACATCTTTAATACTGTGTGCAGTACTGGTCTCTAGTCTCCACATCTCCAAAAGGTTGTAGTAGAATTTGAAAAGGTACAGAGAAGGGCAACCAAAATGGTCAGGGGTCTGGAGCAGTTTCCATACTAGAAAAGACTCCTTTGGAAGTTTGGAAAGGTCAGTTTGGAAAAAAGACAGCTTAGGGGGAATATGATAGAGGTCTATAAAATCATGAAGGGTATGGACAAAGTGTTGTTCTCCAAGTTTCAGAGTAGTAGAACTAGGGGGCACCAACTGAAATTAGTAGAAGATAGGTTTAAAACTAATGAAAGAAAGTAGTTTATTATTACACTGTGCATGGTTAACTTGTGGAATTCATTGCCACAAGAGGTGACAGAAGCAGATAGCACAGCCAGGTTAAAAAAGGGACTAGACAAATTCTGAACTGAATGGTTGGAGCTGTTTTCTTTGGTATCTCTAAACCAATATTGGTGGATGCCAGGAATGGTAACAAATAGGGGATAAATCACTCCCAATCAGTGATTTCCAACCTTTTTTTCATTTGCGGACCCCTAAAAAATTTTGAATGGAGGTGCAGACCCCTTTGGAAATTTTGAATGGAGGTGCCTACCCTTTGGATTTTAAGTGTGGATATTCACATACTTTTGATTGATCAGAGTCACCTTTCACGGACCCCTTAGATATAGTCTATGGACTCCCATGGATCCGCAGACCACAGGTTAAAAACCACTGCTCTAGATATATTGGGTACAACTCTTTTCCTCTAAAGCATCTACCCCTGCCACTGTCAGAGACAGTATAATGGGCTAGATGAACTATTGGTCTGACTCAGCATGGCACTTCCTCCCTCTTTATGTTCTTATCAGTGTAATGTTGCTGTAACTCCACTGATTTCTGAAGCCTTAGTCCTGACTTCAACCAGTGCAGGCGAGTTCAGCGTCACTGCAGTTCTTTAAAAATAATAAAGTGATGCAAAGCGACTGGCATTTTTTCAGTTGCTTCTATGTCTGGTACAAAAGCAACATTCAGAACCCGTGAGACAAAGCTGAAACCTTTTTGCTCGTCTTTGGTAGGGAGCCTGGCTTTCCCATCAACATCAGATGACTGACGTTCACTTAGTGCTGTGAAATCAGAAGTAGAGCATGAAAAATGGCATTGGTTCCAGAGCACTTTCAGCCTTTTCTTTGAGTCTTTTCATTCCTCCAAGTACATTCCCTCAGTAATGCTATCCTCTTGGAGTATGAAAGGCATCTTAAATAGGGAATTCAGTATGCTGTTTATGTCCTCACTACATTGTCCCATTGTGAAATCAGTGTGAGATGGAGCCCAATAGGTGAAGAAGTCATTTTGCAATTATAGATATGAAAACATTGGATAGGCTCCCCAGCATGTTATAAGAGGAGACACGTAAGCCTGGAAACTAGTACTAGGACTTTTGTAATCCCAGTGGATCTTTGTGGCTTCTGAGTTACATGGAGCCGGGCAGAAAATTATAACAATTCTAGGAATAATATTTACAACACATATACATGTTATGGTTGAGATGTGTAAAGCTGACAAGTGGGATTGGAGACCTGATTTCCTATCAAAAGGTTGGAAATTGAAGCCCGAGTGTGAAAATCCTCAGACAGTTTTGAAAATCACAGTGCATGTCTTTGTAGGACTTTGAAAACATTAACCAAATAGATAATCCTCATGCCTGCCTTGGGAGGCACATACAGTCGGTATCATTACCCCACATACGTTGAGAAATGGAGGCAGAGAGGATAAGTCCAACTCAAACTTGGGTTTCTAATCGTAGGCCCTTGTTCCCCTAGTTGGGTACCTGCGTAAGTTGACCCATTTTCAGGTAGCCTGACTTCACACATGACCGGGGGGGAGTTAAATGTACAACTGCAATCTGAAGACCCTTTTTCAGGCTCCAAGCATACACTAATTATGTTCCTGTTTTGGAAATTGGCCTTTGTGCATAAATATAGGGCAGGGCTGCTCAACTTCTAAGCAGGTGGGGACTGCAGCCATGCCCCCCCCCCCCCCCGGTACCTCCCTCTTTCTTCACTCCATACTACACGTGGGGAGGCTCTTTCCTCAGCTCCCCAGCCTCTGGCTCCCCTGGCACTGTGAGCTGTGCTGTGCTGCGCTGCACCGTGCCACCCCTTGCAGCAGGGGCAAGAATCAAAAGCTGGAGGAGGGAGGAGGAGCCTGGAGACCAGCCAGAGCAATGAGGGGAGCGACAACTAGGTGGGAGCCCAGGGACTTCAGATTAATCCCTCGTGGACTTCATGTGGCCAGTAGGCTGCCAGTTGGATAGCTTGATGAGATAAAATATCAAGTATGCTTGCATAATTAGGACTTCTGGTCCTTCAGCAAGGCTTTTCCAGCCCTACTTCTCTCTATTGGCTGTAATCAGGGCCAAGCACAAAAAGAGAGATACAAGTAGCTGCCCAATTGATTGCAAAAAGGGAGACCTAGAGGAAGTCAAGGGCAACTTTCTGGGAATCAGCCTGCCCATTACTTGTCTTTCCTTTGGTGTTTGGTGTGCACCAAGATAAAATCCACTGAGGGGCAGAATCAACCCTAAAAAGTAGTATGTACATCTCAATTAGGACAATTAATATGAGTATATGCATGTAGGATTAGACCCCTGGATCATTTTCAGCAACATGCATTAGAAAGGTTATGTTGAACAAGTATAAACCCTTGTTATCACAAGTATTTGTTCCAGGAACATGATTCTAAGAGTTATTTAACCAGTTAGCAATTTATACCATGAGATGTGTAGGCCCAATCAGCTAATCAGACACTTTCATTTCATATTTTGTATGCTGAATGATTACAAAATTGTTCACAAACAACATATAGACAGATGACGTACTGAAATCATCTAGTGAATAATATCAAGCAGTACATTTATGGAAATCATAAATGGCTTTTGGGCAATCCCTAAGCAGCAAAGAAGACTGATTGAATTCCTTTTTTGCAAAAGAATTCATAATTTGTAAAGAAGACTGACTGAATGCATTACTTGCTACAGAACATTTGGCCAGCTTGATTTCTTTTTTACTTTGTAATTCAATACATAAGTCTTTCTTTTCCTAGGGTACAGAGGTTAAGCTATGCTGCATTCATTTTTCATAATTTTTTCTAATAGGTTTGATTACATATTTGATACATTTCTCATTGTCAGAATTTCATAAACAAATTGCTCATTTCCCAGATTTACAATATAGCAGCAAGCTCAGTCACTCCTGAGGTATAGAATATTTTGATCTGAAGAGGTCAAAATCTCAGTTCTGCTCTCCATCTCAGTTTGATCTCAGTTCTGCTCTCCATCTACACTACAGACAGGTAGTGTCAGTGCAGCTTGTGTAGGCATATCCGATTTGACTTTATTCATGGTAATACGTCTCACAATGGCAGTGAAGACATGGCAGCATAGGCTTTTCCACAGGCTAGCAATAAAGGGCTGAATCTATACCCAGGGTCCAGGGCAGGTTTCTATAATCTGTGTTGAATCCCAGGTCATACATGCAGCTTTCTCCAGTAGTCACACATTTTCTGATATTCGTACTAAAAACACATTTGTCAGTAAATTTCCCACACTGGTTAAGAATGATCGTTACATTGATTAGCTACACATAATCAGTGTGCTGAATAGATTAGTAATAAAAAACAGGATTCAACAAATCATTGGGTATTGTATTTCTGATCCTAAATGTAAGTTCAAAATCCTTCTGACTTGACAGAAAAAAAATTAGCTTAGCTCAGAAGTGTAATAATTAGCAGAAAAATGGAAGTGCACATCTGAAAACTGAAAGCTAAAAATTAACATAGAAAGCTTTCAGAAGGTCTCATAGGGATTTACAAGGAATGAATATCAAATACTGCCCAGATTATCCTGAAATTAATATAAAAATGTATTGATGTAGCCAAGTATGATTTTCTGATAATTTGAAAATACTGATATTTTATCTAGCACTGATCTAAAAGTATCTGGCTATGGATCTCTTTCTTAAAGCTCTGGGTGGGACACTTAGGGGGAGATATGTCTTGCAGCTTCAGCTAAGTCTATGTCTGCATTCTTACTTGCCTAAGTTTTTGATCACCCAGTTTTTAATATGCAAAGGTAAGATCCTCAACTGGTACAAACTGCAAACTGATGCAGTGATACCCACAGAACTCAGTTGATTTGCATCAGCTAAAGATTTGATGTTTTGATGCAAACTGTTTTTAAAGCAAGAATTGATCCTTTTTTGGATAAACATTTTAAATATTTGTGGTTCCATAATGTGGATGAAACATTTGTGACGCTTAAGTGAACAATGTGACATATGCCGTTGGTATTGGTGGGAACAGGAATGGGTACAAAAGGTATTTTTTTCATACCACTGCTAAATTCAAAGACAAACCATTTAGAAAGAAAAGAAGCACAAAAAGGCAATGAGGAGCCTAACTAAGTCATTGGGGTTGGCACCAAATTTAAATACTGACTGCATACATAAACACGAGACTGTAACTTCCGAGGTACCGCTTCGGCAGTTCCTCAACGCCTGTCCTGACACCGGGTCTTAATATTTCAAAACCTAACCAAGTTTAACTATGAAGTGAATTGTGCCTATTACATCATTCCTGAAGCTGTAGGGGCCAATCTAGCTTTGAGGAGCTAGCCACTGCAAAATTGGCCCGTGATTTACAAGTTAAATATTGATCGGTTTCTACCCACAGGTGCACAAAATGTTCTATCTAAATAATATTAATGCCATCGCAACAAAGCCATCTTGTCACGTCATGTCAAAAATTCACATAATTTTCTTGTATCATTTGTACTGAAGTAGATATGAGGAAGCAGCTTTGCTCAGTTTTGATCAGAAGACCCTTCAATCTAAATTCCTAGATTTTTAAAGTTCAGAAGAAATAAACACTTAATAGACTGTCCATATATAACAGGTCAGCTCTGAGTGATATGTTGGAGTTCCTACAAAGCCAAGTCCCTGCTGTCAAGGGGGAGGCACCTTGGAATTGTACAGTGCTGTCCTGAAGACCAAGGCTTAGGACTGCCCGTGGGCCTTATTTCCTCTAATTTCATGTAGAGCCCAGGTATCTCACAGCACTATCTGGTCTATGATGTGTGCTCCCTGCCAGACAGTTTAAGGAGAAGTATGAGTGCCAGATTATACTTGCAAGACAATTAGAAATGAAGTATGAATCCCAAGTACTTCATTCTCGTCAGTTAAAATAACATAGGTTGATGAATACGTAAGTGTTCCCCCTAAGTGTTTCTCAACTGGCCCCTTCAGATCCCAAATCAGCAATGTTATTTCAAGAATAATTAGCTTCAATCACTGAGTATCTTTGAGTAACTATTTTAACAATTTCCAGAAGGAACTCCCTGTTTTGGCATCTTGGTAGAACAACGGCGTAAAATGCCTTTCCTTGGTTCATATCATTTGCAGAATGATGGATGCCTTCTACCCAGAAGCTCATTTCCCTACCTATTCATTTTTTACTGCTCATTAACATGGTAAGTGAAGCAGTTAAGCTAGATGACCTTTGCTTTGGTAAAAACAGATCAAACCCTGGGAAATTAAGAATCAAGTCTCAGCCAATGAAAACTCTCATAAAATACAGGGCTGCTCTGAAAGATGAACATCATTTGATACTCAGCAGACCTGCTCCCTGTGAAGGTTCAGAAATATATTGTTACTGCTCTTGTCATCCCTGCAAAGCCAATGCAGCTGGAAGGGGAGTAAGCTGGTGTCTGTTCTGGCTCATGCACTACCAACAGACTTGCTCTCATTGTTGGGCATGGGCAATTCAGAAAGATCCCATTCTGATTTGCAAACGCTAAATTGCAAGGAAAGATTTTGTCTGGAAAATAAGGGGTAATAAACACAAAACTCTAGGATACCAATTTTATGAAAGAGCTTTTTGGAATTAGAACTGGGATTTAATCATTTAACATTCAAAATGACTGGAGCCAACCAATCAGTGTCATGCAGGTGACTGAAGGTGGAAGAAAGGACTGTCTTGGAAAATAACTTGATTGATTGAGAGTGAAGGACACTCCCCTCACGGTTTTTACCTAGAGCCTTTAGAGTCTGGGGAGCTGGATTAGTTCCTCTAGGAGCTATAGATCAGAGCCAAGATGCTAAAACCAGGGGATGTGTCTACACAAGACAGTAGCGTCAGGAAAAAAACGTGCAGCGACGGTACTGTGCAGTAACGCCGATTATTGCACAGTCATTTAGTACTTGCTTATGATATACTTAACAAGTACTTATGCAAGTACTTGCTTACGTAAGTACTTAACAACTGTGCAGTCTGCCACTTGCGTAGACGCGGCCAGGTTTCCTAGCATTACTACACCAGGTCTAAAGAACTGGTGCAGACATAATCATATCAATAAATTTCCCGTCTTACTGCTAGGCAACAAGGAAATATTTTCATCCTGTGGTGAGGAAACAGATCATGAGAAGGGAAGTAGCAGTTATTTGCTCTCACTAAGCTATGTGCACTTTCCATGGAATGGAATAAGGTAGAGCACATATGAATTCCTTTTTGAAACACGATCATTTTATATTATATGATCATAAAAAGATTACCTCTGTCAGTATTTCAAGCATATGATTAAATGAAGATCAATTAAAATCTTGTACAATCAGTGCACCTATTAGCTCCCATAGCGTGCACAGCTAGATACCAACTACTGGGTCATCAATATACTGGATTTGATGAGTTTTCCCTGCCCTTACCCATTCAACATGGGGGAAAAAAGACTCTCATCTTGGATTCAGGTACAAGGCTAGGGTGGGGGGGAGAGACAGCAGGCAGCTGTGGCTATGGCTCTGGCCCCCACCTGAGCTCAGGATCAGAGCCGTAGCCACTGCCTCCACTTTGATTCTGTTCCCCCCACCTGGTCCCTCCTGCTGTCTCCTTCCCCCACCCCCACCCCAGATGCTTACCCCCCGTCATGGCTCCAGCTTTTGCTCCAGACCCACTTCAGCCCGGCGGCATGGAGCACATGGTGGCTGTAACTTCCACCCAGCCTAGCAGCAGGGTTGGCAGCGGCAGTAGCTCTGGCCCCAGCTCTGGTTCTGACCAGCTCCAGGCTGGGATCAGGGCCAGAGTTTTTACCACTGTTAATGCTGCCTATTGGCATTTTGGGCCAGAACCACCAGGCGTTGTGTGCCCCAGGCCGGAGCTGGTCCAGAGCTGGAGCTGGACCCCGAACCGCAACTGAGAGTTAGTGACAGTGCAGGGTGGAGGGCAGGCAGCAGAGCGAGCCGAGTGCAGGGTTGGGGGAGCAGGCACAAGGTACTGGGGGAGCAATGGCTGGGGTCACACTGCTTGACTCCCCCCACCGCTGGCTCCCCTACTGCCTGCCCCCTGCCATTGCTTGCCTCCCTCCTGCTGCTTTTTCCACTGCAGCAGTGGGGAGGAGGGAGAGAGGAGGGACAAATTTAGGATGACCCTTCAATAATTAGATGCTATAACAAAGTTATACATTTTTCCATGTCTAGAATCAAATTCAAAATCACCTTGGATTCAGGTAAATGGGAAATAGTAGCAAAGCAAGGACTAAAATCATGAACATATGAAACATTCATTATTACATGAGATCTTCCAGTAATAATTGCCATGGATCCTTCTATGGACTTCGAACTCTAGTCCTTAATGTAATTAAACAGTAGTAATTAAATGAATGAGCTGGATGAAACCACATCTGCTCAACTGTACATCACCCGTGGGAAGTGGATGGGGTGAGGCAGACTGAACCTTGAAGTGGTTTAAAAATTTCCCATTGGACCACTCCTTTCTTCAGGGTATTATGTGCCAGGCTGGGAGAGAAGAGCTGATAGGTGTGGCCCACCAGAAAAGCGAAAAATTCACCGCAGGAAGGAAAAACTACAAGCCAAAGATTGCAGAGGGCACTCCTCAGCCTGGGACCAGAAGACAGGGGCTGTGGAAGCAACTAATGGAAACTAATGGCCACTTCTTCCCACTACAGCATGTTCACTGGCATGCATGATCCAGCTACTGACCCCATCACAGAATCCCTTACCACTAAATTGTCACCAAAATGCTGCATTGCTGAAATGACACCAATATCCAGGCTTTGCAAACTGGATGAAATTGCTAAGTGGATTGAATCCAGCCCATGGGCCATAGGTTGCCAATATTAGGGCTAAATAGGCTGAATGCTATTTACATTACAAGGAAAAACAGAGATGTCCTTGCTAACTGCCCTAGAAAGAGAGCCCTGAAGAGTCCCTCCTTCAGCTGAAAAGGACACTTGTTACATAGCCCGGATTTTTTGTTAGTAAAATTATTGTTGGTTTTCTTCCTTGTCCTTTTTGCATACCCCAGCCTGACAGCAATTCTAATGTAGGCCCTTTGCTAATAACTACTGCTGAAAAGTCCCCTTTGGGTTAAAAAGCCGGAACTAGTGTTTCAGGTGCTTTACTTTGTCCATGGAGATCCAAGTGACTGCTATATGTAGTATCATGATTGTGGAGTCCTGTTCTAGATTATGTTTCCCCTGTTCTCTGATCATCTGCCTACCTTGGTGTCTCTGCAGATGCATGTACTTCTCTGGACACATGCTGGAAAACGGGACAAATGGCCTGCTTGTGGTTCTCAGTAAAAAAGGATGACCAAGATTACTGCAAAAACTGCTGAGGACATGCTGAAAATAATTCCATGCTTGAAAAAAGCCTGACTCCTTTAAGGCCAGAGGAAGAGGAGGGACCACGTTTTTGTTGCACATTAGATTTTTTGAGGCCACTACTTACCACTGGGTTGTGTGTAGATGAAATGGGGGCCCTAAGTTGAAGTGGTGGTTTTTAAAAAACGCTGCTTCAATTTAGGGCCGATTAAACCCCCGTGTCATGTGCACACCCCGCTGACTTACCTGCCTCTTCGGCGGGGAGGGGAGGGGAGGGCGAGCTGCTGGCAGGTGGAGTGGTCCCTGGGCTGTGGGAGGGGCTGATACTTCCCTCTGCGGCAGCAGCAGCCCCCCCAAGCAGTACCCGCCCGCAGGCACGTGGCTCGGGCGGTCCCAGGGGCACTGTAGCCACGGAGGGGGGCACTGAGCACAGGGCCCCTGCGCAGCTCAGGCAGGCAGGCTCCAGGGGCGGGGAGGGGAGATCAGGCTCGCTGCTTTTCTTGGGCAGAGCCTGCCTTCCCGGGCTGCTGCCAGGCTGCCTGGAGGGCTTCCTGCAAAGCCTCTGAGCTGCACTGAGCCTGGTGCTTCGCTCTGTGGCTGTAGGGGCAGCAAACTAAAACCCCTTGCAGGAGTTTTATATTGCTGTGCCCTAAGTCATTTAAGGTGCATTACACCGCCGAATTTCCTACAGCGGCTTGAATTAATGCACAATACACCACCGAGGCGTGCAAACACCAACACCATTAAAGTGGTGCAAAAGCGTTTAGCCCGCTTTAAAGTGTTGTGCGCACACGCCCCTCGTTTTGTCTACACAGGGCACTAATCCAGGGCACATATTATGTGGTGTTTCATTAGTGAATATTAGTGGTGTTTCATTTTAATCATGAAAAAATGAGGATTCAGGGTTACTTTTTTAAATCCGAAAATAGGGGATTTTTTTTATCACAGAAAACCAGAATTCCTGCTTATCACCCATTCTCCTTGGACTGGTAGAAAGAGCGAACTGTTAGTTAAAAACTATGATTCAGAAATTTATTTTGATCAATGGGGAGGATTGGGATAGCTTTTTACTTTTATTGTTGCTGGCCCATAGGCAACACCCTCAAATTCCGCTTCTGAAGTAATAACAGGGCAGTACTCAAGAACACATATGGTGTTTCCACCAGGATCAAGAGAAAGGATAACCTTTGTAGAGGGGCTGGAGTTCATATAATAAGAAAAATGCATTTGTTTGTAGCAGAGTAGTTAGGACATTGACAGCAAAAAGCAAAGGCCTGTTTTGATACTGGGTGTCAAAAAGCAAAGACAGATAGGTGACAAGGTAATGGCTTTGTGATCACAGCCTGTGCAGTAAATGGTAAGGGCTGTACGTCCTCATTCATACATGAAGTCCTTAATGTATAAGGTGAGAATTACAGGGAACAAAAAGAAAATGAACAAATATTTCTGTGCAAATCAATTGAGTCCATTCAAGGGAAACTTCTGTGTTTGCTTTATCCCCTGAGATAAACACCAACTGGTGGATACTGCTTACTGGGCTACTCATCCAGAAGGGTGAAGGAAGCACTACACATGGACCAATTCTGGGAAAAAATCTCCAGGTCAAACATCAGGTCCTCCAAGTGAATATGTCATTAATATAATACCAGGGTATTTGGCAAATGACATCCAAAGCATACGTATAACAGTAGTGGTAAATATGTCACAGTGGGTCATGTTGCCTCCCTGCATTATAAGAAAAACTAAAGCTACAACATGTGTTGATGAAATGTTGCACATCATTTCATAGCAGTGCCCAAAAATGCATTGCTGAAATGGTATGAGAGGCAAGGACTTCTTGTGGCACTTTTTATTGCACCAACAATAGTTGGGAGAGCGGTCAGACAAGCTTTAGAGCCAAGTGTCCTCTGGTGAAATGGCTGATCCTTTCAAAGCTCACAAACTGAAGACTATTATTGACTCTACAACAGTAAAATTATGACAGTAACAATTCTCAAGTGTGAAATAAGGCTAATAATAAGTTGTTTTCTTGTCAGGAGCTTATTTGGGAAAAAAAATGAAGTTGGTGTGACCGGGTGCATCTTACATGAGATGCTATGGCTCAGAAGCAACGAGCTACTGTGCTGTAGCTCATTGTGTCCGTGCAGTAGTGTTGCCAGGCACTAACTGTGCAATGATGATACTCCACAGTAGTAATAAGTTACCGCGCAGTAGCTTGTTGCTATTGTGCATTAGTTTTGGGAAAAAACTGTGTGGCGATGGTACTGCACAGTAACCCCAGTTACTGCACAGTCCGCCGCTCATGTAGACCCAGCCACTGAGAGGAAACCTTCCAAGGTTTCAGCACATGAGGAAATAACCACCATTAACCAGATTTACACTGTAGCTCATATATTACAGGCTATGATATAGCATATAGGAAAAAAACCCAAAATAAAAAAACCTAGTGTGTCAGACTGCGGGACAACATGTATTACAAAATATCAAAGCTGTGTTTTGGTGTATTAACTAACAGAGTCTTACAGCATATATTTCCAGAATTTATAATTGGGAATATAGACATCAATCAACAAAACACGTCTCTGAATTGCTTATTCCCTTTTTGATATGCTGTGATCTTTCTGTGGCACGCCCAGCGCCAGCTGGACTGGCATTAATCTTTTCAAGGGAGTTTTCCACTGGCATTTCACGGGTCAGAAAATATCTATGATCTGGTTACCCCTGATTTATTACAGATAGTGGAAGAGAGTGATCTCAACATCTCCTTGGTTATGCCTTATGTGATACTGATTTTTAATCACATTCATCATACTTTTAACCCTTTCTATTTCTATTCTTAATGTCTCTATCAACATCTATTCTCAACCGGGCCAGAACTGGGGTTCTGGACTGTGGTATCTGAAAGGGGTGTGCTGAAGTTCACTTGTTAGTGGTCAGACAAAGGAAAAACTCAGAGTGGCTGGTGCCTGATTTCCATTGCTGTCAGAAGGTGGGATTCAGGCTCATGTGCCTATGCCACGCTCTCACCAAATGACAAGATCTGTGCAGATCTATAATGCTCCTCAGTCCCTAGCGAAGTTCTCAGCTAGCACCCACATTTACCAGATTAGTCCAGCTGACTGATAAAGTGTACTGTGGCCACTTATTTGATTGTTTCCAGTTTAGCCACAAGCTTTATTGCCTTTCCTTTCTCTTCTTCAGCTGGATGTACTAAATGCGCAATCAATACAGTGAAAGGGGCTGTGACCTTAGAACTGGCGCTGACTTGCTTGTGCGAAGTCATGATGTGCATTCTGATCCAAGCTTTGACACCTACGTGCCTGAACTTAATGTCCCTAAACACATCTAGATCAGGAATTGCAGCGCCTCGCCTAATGGGTTGGAAGCCTGAGCTTTTGTTATTTGTTATAAATACAGTGGATAAATTAGAGGAGGAATTACAAAAAAACATGTCTTCAGGGAGAATAGCTTTTAGTCTGGAAGTATAATGTAGGACTTTAGCTTCCAGGGATTCATTATTTCACAAGTAGTTTGATTTTAAGAATAGTTGTATTAACTTGTTATTAAGATGTTTGCTTGCAGCTTTGTCTATACAGTGTGAAGCAAGGGACTCATTACTTATGTTTGTAGCATGCAGGAAGTGGGGGATTGTCACTAAGTCATAACTGAATTGTCAAATTACAGTCGTCAATTTAACTGCAGTTAGACTAATGGAAACTACTGGCGAACAGTTTCTAACCTGCATGTACCGGGTATAATTGTTAGTCTGTGAAGTACATAAGGAGATAATGCCTGGGCATGTCTTGACTACCTCCGTGCTCAACTCCAAGAGCGCTGCTGAGAAGACCACCCCACCTACTCATTCCCACTCTGTTTGCACTAAATCCTGGAAATTTGGCAATGCAGCTACTTTAGAGCAATGCTGGATACACCCTCAGACCTAGTCTTGGGCTTTCTGTCTCTGGTACATATTCTACACTACCCCTAAGAGGCAATATGGGCATTACCCAGGATGGGGTGTGCATGGAGCAGGCACGAGTGGGTGGGACATGCTTCTCAGGACAACATCTGAGGAGCAAATTGTAGACCATGAAAAAGAAAAGGGGAGTGGCAAGCAGAGCAGTAAGGGAAGCTGCTGTTCATCTTTTCTCCCCATGGTCCCGTTATGTCATGTGTAAGCTCTGAATCATGCTCTGGTTTCTGAGCAACAAGTCTGGTTATATTGGGTTTCTCAAAATTCAACAATATTTGGGCAAAATCTATTCAGCATTCTCAGAGCAGGCCTCACAGAAAACACGGCAGGAGAGGAGGAACTACTGGTGCTCCTTTATTGCCAGCACCAGGAGGACTTGCCTGTGATGCAGGAGACCCAGGGCTAAATCATTCTCTGCCCAGCTGGGAGCAGGGAGAGTTCCTCAAGCACAAAACTAGACATATTTTTGGTGGCTCTCTCAGGCTCTCCTGCTGAAGCTGTTCTACTTTTAGACCCTTAAATATCCATTGGGCCAGAGAGGTGATCAAGAAATACATGTGGGAGACCTTGGTTTCAATCTCTGCTCCCACAAATAAAGGAGAGACTGTATATAGAGATGATACCTGACAGAAGCTGGGTTTTAAAGTCAGGTCTCCCATATCACAACTAAATGGTCTGATTAATGGGCAGCTGGCCATAAGAAGGAGACGCGTCCTTGTTCTTATTTTTCCCCCTAAAGAAGGACTACCCTTGGTTAGCCACCTGCTTCAGAAAGGGCTCATGGCTGCATATCCTGCGTGGAGGAAGATGCCTTCCCCAGCTCAGAATTAGGTACGTAGTTTTATGACAGAGGCTGGGCTTGAGCTGTCCCCCTTTCTTTAGCATTTCCCATTGACTACATCAGTAGCTTTCCATGTGGCAGGATGACTTTTGCTAGTGCCTAACTCTTTCCATGCATTTTACAGAGAGTCTGAGCACCTGGGGCTGTGGATTTTACTAGGCGCCAGGGCACTTAAGACCCAGGGGTTGCAAGTGCCTGCAGTGGCATAACTAAAGTGGGGTGACTGAGGCAGCTGCCCTGGGCATCGACTTAGGGGCCAGAGAAGAATGGCTGCTGCTGCAGCCATGCAATTACACCCTTGGCAGTGGCAACAACCAGAAGTTACCTCTGTCCCTGTGTGTCACAGTTGCCCTGGGCACCCATCTGCATCATTACACATCTGCCTTTCTGAGTCTTTTGTGGATTCATCCCATAGAAAACGACTTGCTCAAATTCACAGAAGAAATCTGTAGTACACTGAAAAGAGAGGCAAAAAGCAAGACGAATTCTACTCTAGAGCCTTAACCAGAATGCTTCCAAGCTCTTTACATCAAGTGTGTGTCTACATTGCATAGTCAGTCTGGGTCACTGGCATCTAGACCTAAACATCTGGCTAGCCTGGCCGAATTATAACCATTCTCATAGTAAACGCATACTCTGTTACTCTGTCTTCCCTGTTTCTGCAGGCACATGTGTGTGTGGAGATGCAGCTGATAGTTCTTGGTGACAAACTCTGTCCCAGTCACTTGAGTGAATCTTGTCTGTCCCAGCCAGTAGAAATGCAGAAGGGGCATTGGAAGGCTGTAAGCACTCAAGTGATTTTGCAAGAACTTGCCAAGTTGGTTTCTGGTTTAATTTCACCCCAGCTAAATAGGTAAGCATGGGTTCACAGGGGAAAAAACACATGCTCTAGGGTTTTGTGTATAGTTGGCAGGGGGATTTACCCAAAAATACATATAAGCACCCTGCTAAGACTCGCCATTGGCAATCGCTCAATTAAAAATGATCTCTACTGTGGCTCATTGATGGGTCATGAAGTGACTTCAGAGTCCAAACCTTGAGCCACAGACCCATCCACAAAAGGTACAGATCTTTCCTCAGGGGAAAGTAGGCTGTAGGCTAGGATTTCTCTCCTTCTCCTTCCTCTGTTCTCTCTTCTCTGCATTGAGGGCAAGATGCTTTATGCTAAGACTATAATATGTTTGTATCACATTGAACAAAGATGTTTGGACTTGAAATAAAGAATGGGGTTGATTTGAAAAGCTAAACTGATGGCTGCCAAGGATAAAACTTGAACTGAACATTACTACAAAATAGATCTAAGCATTGCACTTTCCAGGGGGAGGTCCTGTAAATATGATGCTAAATAAGCAGCAGCTTGTACTGTCAGCTAGGAGATCATGGTGATTTGGGTTCTTTGAAGAGAATGCACTTACGCATACAATCCTTGCGCTGTAACTGATAACATCAATCCAGAATTTACCCCATTAAAATTTTACCACCCTAGATTTAAGTCACTTCTTCACATTCTCTTTTGGCACATTTCTTTAGTCTCTTGCTGTAAGGCAGGTTTTCCAAACTCTGAATTCTTCTTGTAATCTTTTTCTGAAGCCTTTGGACTTTTCCAACTACTTCCTGGAAGTACGGACACAGTGTTCCAGTTACAGAGTGACTGCCTCTGTACCTAGAGGTGCCACTACCTCTGCTCCCACTCATGAGTTTCCTATTTCTATATGCAAAGTTTCTATCAGCCTAATAATATTCCAGTCCCACACTGGGTTATCTATGCACCAGGCAAAACATACGTGAGCTACACAGGGTGTGTCTACACGTGCATTAGATCCAGGAGCAATTTACTCACAAGTAAACTACTAGTGAGTCGATGCTCCCAGGCAAGTATCTACACGAGGGACATGCTCAGTTGGGATGGGCTTCACCTGTCCCCCAAAGGTAAGCGTGTGTTCTCTTCTAGGTTGGCGGATCTCCTCCGGCGGGCTTTAAACTAGGCTCATCGGGGGGAGGGGAAGATGAGGGCGGGGGAAGCCGTGGACCACCAAACCATGTGGCACCCACAAGGACAGCCCAGCCTGAAGAAGAAGAACATCGGGAACCTGCAATCCATGGGGCGGCCAGCAGTACAGCACAGGTAGGCAATAAGCAGGTAAGCAATAAGGGGCCCTTTGGGAATCAGAGCTGGGGGGCAGCAAAGGCGCCAGTCACAGGGCTCAAGTGCCTATATACTAATGCTAGGAGCGTGGGGAACAAGCAGGATGAACTAGCGCTCCTGCTTCCACTAAACACCTATGACTTAGTAGGGCTAACAGAAACCTGGTGGGATTCTTCCCAGGACTGGGCGGTACATATTGAGAGTTATAAACTGTACAGAAAGGACAGGTCGGGGAAGAAAGGGGGAGGGGTTGCGCTCTATGTCAGTGAGCAATATACATCAACCCTCATCAAGACGGAATCCAAGGATGAGGAAGTAGAAGGATTGTGGGTTAGGCTACATGGGGGGCAAGGAGAAAGGGATTTGGTGGTAGGGGTCTGCTACAGACCCCCACACCAAGGGGAAGAAAGAGATTCGGGGCTCCTGAGGCAACTCTCAGAGACCATAAAAGCTAAAGAGGCGGTAGTCATGGGGGACCTAAACTACCCGGACATCTGCTGGGAGTCACAGACAGCAAAGTCCCACTGCTCACGCAAGTTTCTAACCTGTGCACAGGACCTCCACCTGACACAGGAGGTGCATGGTCCCACTAGGGGGAATGCCATACTGGATCTGGTATTGGCAACGGGGGATGACATGGTAGCGGACCTCCAGATCGGTAGCCATCTGGGGGACAGTGATCTCCTAATAATAGAATTCAACATAAGACGGCGAGTGGGTAAGGTAACTAGTAAGGTGAAGGTGCTAGACTTTAGGAAAGCTGATCTCAATGAACTCAGGCGATTAGTCAAGGACGCACTGCAGAGTAGGAGTTTTGAAGTGATGGGTGCCCAAGAAGGGTGGCTGTGCCTTAAGGAAACAATCCTTCGGGCACAAAGCGAGACGATCCCCAAGCAAGGCAAAAGAGGGAAAGGGGCCAGGAGGCTTCCCTGGCTGACCAGAGAAATCCAGGGCAGCCTAAGGGCCAAAAGGGGAGCACATAAAAAGTGGAAACAGGGAGAGATCACCAAAGATGAATATACCTCCTCTGCTCGTGCTTGTAGGGAGGCAGTTAGACGGGCCAAAGCTACCATGGAGCTGAGGATGGCATCCCAAGTAAAGGACAACAAGAAATTGTTTTTTAGATATATAGGGAGTAAAAGGAAGGCCCAGGGAGGAATAGGACCCCTGCTAAATGGGCAGAAACAATTGGTGACGGACGGGGGGACAAGGCTGAACTCCTCAACGAGTTCCTTGCCTCAGTGTTCCTAAGTGAGGGGCAGGACAAGTCTCTCACTGGGGTTGTAGAGAGGCAGCAGCAAGGCGTCAGACTTCCATGCATAAACCCTGAGATGGTGCAGAGTCACTTGGAAGAACTGGATGCCTTTCAGTCGGCAGGCCCGGATGAGCTCCATCCGAGGGTGCTGAAGGCACTGGCCGACATCACTGCAGAGCCACTGGCGGGAATATTTGAACGCTCGTGGCACACGGGCCAAGTCCCGGAGGACTGGAAAAGGGCCAACGTGGTCCCCATTTTCAAAAAGGGGAGGAAGGAGGACCCGGGCAACTATAGGCCAGTCAGTCTCACCTCCATCCTTGGTAAAGTCTTTGAAAAAATTATCAAGGCTCACATTTGCGAGAGCCCGGCAGGACAAATTATGCTGAGGGGAAACCAGCACGGGTTCGTAGCAGGTAGATCATGCCTGACCAATCTAGTTTCTTTTTATGACCAGGTTACGAAACGCCTGGACACAGGAGGAGGGGTGGATGTCGTATACTTAGACTTCAGGAAGGCCTTCGATACGGTATCCCACCCCATACTGATGAACAAGTTAAGAGGCTGTGATGTGGATGACTACACAGTCCGGTGGGTGGCGAATTGGCTAGAGGGTCGCACCCAGAGAGTCGTAGTGGATGGGTCGGTATCAACCTGGAAGGGTGTGGGCAGTGGGGTCCCGCAGGGCTTGGTCCTTGGACCGATACTCTTTAATGTCTTCATCAGTGACTTGGACGAGGGAGTGAAACGTACTCTGTCCAAGTTTGCAGATGACACAAAGCTATGGGGAGAAGTGGACATGCCGGAGGGCAGGGAACAGCTGCAGGCAGACCTGGATAGGTTAGACAAGTGGGCAGAAAACAACAGGATGCAGTTCAACAAGGAGAAATGCAAAGTGCTGCACCTAGGGAGGAAGAATGTCCAGCACACCTACAGCCTAGGGAATGACCTGCTGGGTGGCACGGAAGTGGTAAGGGATCTTGGAGTCCTAGTGGACTCCAAGATGAACATGAGTCGGCAGTGTGACGAAGCCATCAAAAAAGCCAATGGCACTTTATCGTGCATCAGCAGATGCATGACGAACAGATCCAAGGAGGTGATACTTCCCCTCTATCGGGCGCTGGTCAGACCGCAGTTGGAGTACTGCGTGCAATTCTGGGCGCCGCAATTCAAGAAGGATGCGGATAACCTGGAGAGGGTCCAGAGAAGGGCCACTCGTATGGTCAAGGGCCTGCAGACCAAGCCCTACGAGGAGAGACTAGAGAAACTGGATCTTTTCAGCCTCCACAAGAGAAGGCTGAGAGGCGACCTTGTGGCTGCCTATAAGTTCATCACGGGGACACAGAAGGGAATTGGTGAGTATTTATTCACCAAGGCGCCCCCGGGGGTTACAAGAAATAATGGCCACAAGCTAGCAGAGAGCAGATTTAGACTGGACATTAGGAAGAACTCCTTCACAGTTAGTGGCCAAGGTCTGGAATGAGCTCCCAAGGGAGGTGGTGCTCTCCCCTACCCTAGGGGTCTTCAAGAGGAGGTTAGATGAGCATCTAGCTGGGGTCATCTAGACCCAGCACTCTTTCCTGCTTATGCAGGGGGTCGGACTCGATGATCTATTGAGGTCCCTTCCGACCCTAACATCTATGAATCTATGAATCTATGTATTTAAATGACAGCATTTGGCAAAGTATTTTGATGGCTTAACTGAGTAGCAGCCTTTTTGTTCCTTTGGCAAAAACCTGGTTGCATGCTGAACACTCGTAACAAGAGCTGTGTGACTGGTCACCAGAGAAGAGTTACAAATAGCAAGCCTGGTTCTGCAACAGTTATGGGGATAGGTGAGCAGTCCCCGTGGGAATCATCCCATTCACAGCTAAATTCCTGTACTGGATGGTGGTCAAGAATGATTATTTTCTGCATGGGACAACAGTAAAGACTAGCTCACTTTCTTCTGACACTAACAAAAGAAAATAGTAGTATTACTATTATTCCCAAAGACTCATTATCTTTGCTTCATCTTCAAGTTTCTGCCTAGAATATTCCTCAGCCTCTTTCCTACATGGCTTCCTGCTGCATACTCAAAGAAATGTGGTACCCCTGAGTACAGCAGGAAGCAGCAGGTCTGTCATTAGAGAGCTCTGGAAGGCAGCTGTTCTAGTGAGCAGCACACAGCTGAATGACTTCTAGGCTCTGCAATACTGTTTTGTTAACAATTTTTAAACTGGATTTAGCAATTAAACACCTGAAAGAAGTGCAGAATTATGGAACAGAGTTAATTGTCCAGCTGGTTTCCAGATGCGTGCGATATGGTTTTGCGACTGAATGTATTTTTCCCAGATGATTTCACATTTTCCTGGATATTATCCTAAGCTGACTTTAAAGTGAAGGGGTGTACATGTGGTGTGTCTCACAGTACTTCAAGTCATTCACTATACCTAATCCTGACAGTTTGCAACATTTTTTCACTTGCTGGATACATTTTGCATTACCTAATATATTTCAAAGTTTAAATATTAAAGAGAAAACTCTTAATTTATTCCAGTGACTCTCAACCAGAGTGCCAAAGCATCCTGGGGTGCCTTGGATCCTTTCAAGGGTGCCATGCGGTGTCACACAACATTAGTGGTTAGGTTTACAAACATGATTCACAAGATAACCCCAGAGATTTCAAACAGAAATCCATAGGTGTAGCCTAAGTTCTCTGAAACAGAAAATTTGCTCTTTTTTTTTCTATAGATAAAAAAAAGAGTGGAAACTCAGAGCTGGCATTTTCCAAGGGCTGCATTGAATCTATCCAGAGGTGCTTCAAGTCTAAAAAGGTTGAGAACCACGGATTTATTCAATTGCAGAAGTAATTCCCCCTTCAAATTCCAAGTAATATAAAAAAGTAGCACAGCTAAGATGCGTGATTTCTGTAATATCTAAATCCTTATGGAACGTTCTGTTTTGACTGAGAACAACAGTGGCACAGCTGTACTTCTGTTGGGCTGTGTCTTTTGTACAATTATCTCACGGAGGAGGGGTAAAAATAGAGACACCTAGATGCCGGTTCTTTCCACGTCCCCACCAGGATGAAACAAGAACTCCCTTTTGCACTGCTGTGTGCGCAACCCAGTGCTTTGATATGAATGAGTTACTAGTGCATTTAGTCCTGTTGTGGAGCAGTTTGGCAGGAACAGGGTCAGGAATGAAGTCCATTTCCCAGCCATGGTAGCTGAGCCAAGGCATAGAAATTTGTGGCAATGAATAATAGACCAGCAAGAAATCACTTCTCCCTGGGAACTAGAGCTGTTTGGAAATGTTCCCATGGAATTTTTGAAAATGCTGATTAATCAAAATGGAAGCATTCCACAAGAATTTGGGGTGAAAAATCTCCAAAACCTTGACATTTTGTGCAGAACTGGCACTCTGCTTCCCAACTCTACTAGGAGCAGAGGCAATGCAAGTGCAAAATTATGACTCCTTGGCTGTATCTACACAAGACACTGACTGCATAGTTGTTACTGCGCAGTCATCTAGTATAACTGGTATAAACAAGTATGACTGGTATAAACAAGTACTAAATGACCATGCAGTAACCGGGGTTACTGCACAGTAGCTGGAGTTACTGCGCAGTAGCATCAAACAGCTTTTTTGTGACACTTATTGTGCAGTAGCTTATTACTACTGTGCAGTAGTATCATGTCACGCTTCCTGCTATGTGACGTTACTGTGCAGCAGTCACAAGCTACTGCACAGTCAGTGTCTCATGTAGACATGGCCTTTGTCTTGGTGGCCATTATAATCCAGTATATTTAGAGGTAAGCTCAGAACTGTGAGCTGGTTTGAACCAAACAATACTGCACATACTCTTGAGCGTGAAGGGTAACATGCTTGCCGATAGCGTGCATGCACGCTGACCTGTAACTTCCTGCTGCAGCAGGTTTCCACGACCTGATTCTGGCCCCTTGGAAGCTCTGTGAAGGCAATGCTTTGCATGACCTCTGTAGGCCTGCCTGGACTAGGAATGTGAGGTGCATTTGGTAAATGTGTTAGTAACATATGTAAACTAGCACCAGGATTAACAAATTAGTTACCCCCAGGTAACAGAGACTTAAGCACCAGTGCCTTTGTTTAGCTTAGGAACTAAGTCTTCTTTACAAACATGTGAATGTGCATGTCTAACTGATGCTTGAAAGAATTTGGTCCAAAATTTGCTGAATTAGGATAGATGAAAATTGGTTATTCTTGATTAGCCAGCAATTTATCTCCCAATGACCACTGGGCTTCTGTGATTCTACAGCGGTCTCTTCTCCTATAATTTAGGTGAATACATTAACACATACAAAAGTGCACGGAGAACTCTGATAATTCATTTTCCAGGCACTTAGCAAAGGCAGATCAGGGAGGACAGAGAGGGCTGTGGTTTTAATATGAAAATAGAATCTCTGGCAAACCCTGAGGTATATTTTTTATCTTATTAGAATATGGATTGGATGATATGCTGTCAGAACAGCGCTGGCCAACTCTAGTTTTATTTCTTAAATGAAACTTGTGAAGGTAATACACAAGTTGTTATATTTCTTCATATATTCTTGAAGCCAAGGAATGTAATATAAAACAAGAAGCCACAAAATAAGCTTCCATATCATAATTACAATGTGAACCAACTTTACTTCGTACTGGCAAGATGTATAACTGCATAACTTCATCTCGTAGGGAAGTGTCAGTTCCACTGCCCTAGCTATTTTACACAAGGGGATTGTGTGATTGGAACGTTGCAAACAAACATTTCAAGGCCCTAATTATGATCTCACTCACACCAGGGAAGTCAGCATGTTACACAGGTGTTAAACTGCTGTGTATGAGATCACTGAGGCCTGCTTTAGGAGGGAAAGTTCAGAAAAGCACTTATGTGTGTGTTTAATGCATCCCTTAGGGATTTATCTACATGTGAGATTATTCCTGAATAGCTATCCCTTATCAACTTTATGTATGGATATACTGGGCACGTCTACATGTGCAAATGCTCCAGGGTGGGTTTACTCTAGAGTAATTTACTAGTAGAGTAAACTCACCCTAGGTAGGCATCTACACATGTGTGGAAACAGGAGAAGATTTGCTGCTCAGGGCAGCAGTCTGATCCCACCCCCACCGGCCTGGCACCAGCCCCCTGCTGCAGACAGAAGGAGCTTTAGGCTCCCCCTGGGTGCTAGCCCAGGGGCTGGTAGGGAGCAGGGGGCCAAGAGAAAGCTGCCTCCTGGTGGGGATTAGGACACTGTTCCCTGCCCCCTGGGAGCTGCCTGCAGCTGGAGTGGGCTCCACCGCTGAAGCCCAGGTGGGGACAATGTCCCCCTGCACTGGCAGCAGGGAGCTCCCAGCCCATGCTCCTTGGTTGTGACTGCAGAGCCAAGGCTGGGAGATAAGACTCTTTGCGAACACAAAGTGGGGGCTGGGAGGTCCCTGATGCCAGGGCCAGGGAACAGTGTCCCCATCTGGGCTCCAGTGGTGGAGCCTGCCCTGGTAGCATGCAGCTCCCGCCCCCTGCTGCCTAGCTGACCAGGAGAACATTTGCTCCCAGTCAGCCGTCTACATGTGCAATTACTCCCAAGTAAATTTGCTACTTGTATTTACAGGTAGTACATCTACTCAGGCTTAGAGCAAATTACTGAGCAGTAAGCATCTGCACATGTAGACGGTGACACTTAATGTGCAGTACTTAGCTCTAATTTCTAATTAAAGTAAAGCATCTTGTGTAGATGTGCCCACTAACTCTACAATAAGGCTGCGTCATTCTGAATGAGGTTGATCTACTTCGGAAAATAAGTTTACTTGAAATAAAATGTTTTTGTTTGGGAATAAGGAAGTTAATCAGGAATAAATCTTTTGCTTTAAATTCACCCCCTTCCTTAACTTGAATTAACTTCCCTGTGTAAAACAGGTCCATCTCACATTGAGTTCAATAGGATTTAAGCACAGACCTAAAGTGAAGAAGTCAGTAAGTACTTCTCTGAGTTAAGAATCCGATCCTCTTTATCTAAATTATTGAACAACAAGGAGTTTTGATTACTCCCCCCTCAAGGCAAGAAGAGAATTGATTGTATGCTATTAACAGTGCTTCAAGGCATTCAACTGTTATGAAAATACTCTACAGTTGATTCTATTAGTTCAGATAGCATTTGATTGATAGGCTCGTCAATATTCTGGTGTGGGGTGAAACAAACACCTAAGAGCCTTCGTGCATGTGACGAAGGGCTCTTGCAGACATGACAAAATTCCCCCTTTTAAAAATTTAATTGCCCTTTTTAGTGATTTAATTGCATCACAGTGTACACGTGTGGTGGCATATTGTGCTTATATTTCGTAACAGCGTACACCTGCAGTGGGGTATTTTGATTTAGCTGACTTTGTTACGTGGCAAAGTAAAACACATCTGATGTATCTGAGTTTGCTTTGTAACAAATTACAGCGAGCTATCCGGAGATGGTGGCAGGGATGGTGCCCGGGGCACTGGAAGCCTGCCAAGTCCAAGCTTCCCCAAGCATGCCTGGGCTTCCAGTGCCCCTGCACCGTTGGATCCAGCAGGTACTGCCTGTGCGCTGGGGCAGCACCCGGCCGCTAGCACCCTGTGCATGCAGTCCTGGGGGGCGCCACCACCGCGGAGGGAAGGACCCGGGTCCCCCGCAGTTCAGGGGCCATTTAGTGTGCTGGCAGCTCATCCTCCTGTTGTGGGAGATGTGGGCAGGCTCCAAGAGTTTAAAAAAAAAAAAAAAAAAGATCAGGCCCCTCACCACTTTTTTCTTTTCTTTTTTCTCAGTGGAGCTGCCACCAAGTAGTGCAGCCCCTGAGCTGCAGGGGGGCCCCGGTCCTTCCCTCCATGGTGGTGGCACCCCTGGGGACCGCCCTGGCGGGCTGCTCGGACGCGGGTGCTGCCCAGAAGGTGCTGCCGCCACAGAGGAATGGACTGGTGCCCCCACAGCTCAGGGTCTGCTGGCAATTCTCTCCCTGGCCATGGGAGAGACGGGCAGGCTCTGAGAAAAAAAAATTAAAAAGAAAAGGGCCCCTCACTGCTTTATTTTCTTCTTTTTCGATGGAGCCTACCTGTGGTAGGGGTGTGGGGGGGGGCATGAGCTGACAGAGGGCATCACTGTTCCATCACAGTGGAAGTCCCTAAATTGAAACGGTGGGTTTTTAACCGACACAATTAAAAACCCATCAGTGAAAAACCCACCATTTCAATTTTGGGTGAACTAAACCCCTGGCACGTGTACAAGTGACCTTTAAGTGAACAGATGGGAGCTTGCAGTGGTCCTGAGATTCCTGAAGTTATTTCACTGGGACACAGGATACATCCACATGGTCAGCTTGCTGTGCCTGGCATAAGTGCCTTGAAGCACAAGGCAGTGCCCTGGGTGGGTTGCCTCTTAAAACAGCAGCTCTCTCTGCATGGTGCTGCAGGTGGCTAATTAATCTGGTGATGAGCTGGTTGACTCCATCCTTCAGCGGCCCTAATTAGCCTACATGAAGTGCCCTGGGGATGAGGCTACTCCTTTCTCTTTGGGAGGTAGCCTGCTCACAGCAGCCTAGGATGCTTGGAAGTGCTGTTGTCAGACATGGTAAGTTTATCACATAGACATGGCCCAACAACTGCAGTTTTGATGCAGCTTCTGCCCTTTCCATTCTCATAACTGTTTTGGTTGGACATTTATAGCACCGGTGATTAGAGAAGAGCTCTAATGAAACTGCCTTTTCTTTCACCTACTGTGAAATATGAATTGGGAGGTTCCTAGCTATGAAGTAATTCTGTAAAGTAAATAATCTGGCTACTCTTAAAACACTGAATCGTTCCTTTGCAATAAGGACATATCTACACTGAAGTGGGCGGTGATCCCAGCTGGGTCTTCCTGCTCCTGCTTCTGATCACACACTCCATGCTTGGAAATCTGCCGGCAAAGACACTCTAGATCAGTTCTTCCTAAACTTTTCCTCAGCATGACCCCATTTCCTCCGCATGGCCCCTCATTCCCAACTTGTAGCTCCCCCCCCAAACTGTCCCTCACTCCTGAACCACAACCCTCTGGCCCTGCTGGTGCCCCTCACTCCCGATATGCAGCCCCCGACTCTCCCCAGGTGCCCCAGGGCCTGGACCCGCAGCCCCCTGCCTCCCACCCCAGCAGTGCCTGAGCCCCTGCTGCTCCCCACAGAAGGCAGCAGCTGCCGAGGCCGGAGCATAGATCCCGGCTCCCTGCCCCCTGCCCATGGGTAGCACAACCATAGTGGATCCCTTGGTGGAGGAGGGAGGATGCCCACTGTGGGCTTGGGGCTCTGTGCCCTGCTGCCCTTCCCCCAGACCTCTGCAGCCCAGCAGATGGGACTTGGCACAGGAGGGAGTGCTGTCCTGTGACCCCATCCACTGATGTTGTGACTCTATTTGGGGTTGTGACCCACAGTTTGGGAACCACTGTTCTAGAGAAATACAGCTCCAGAGAAACAAAGGGCCCGGGACATGGTGTGCTACAAAACAGGTGAGTGGCTCAGCCTGATTTCAGACCAAACCACCCCGACCCAAAATGTGGAGCTATCAGGAGCCCCTGGGTCTGTGGCATCTTCTGGGAACGCCTCTGTCTTTGGTATGCTTGTGAGCAGACACTAGGGATGACCTCTGAGTGTCTTCGCCCATGTACATCCAGGCTGGAGCATATGGGCAGGAGAAAATAGGCAAGGGATGCTTAGCTTCAGGTCATCCCAGCCAGGCTAGGCAGCCACGCTGGTGTAAACATGCCAGTTAGTTGTAGAGAGAAGAATGGTCTCTAATAGGTCACAAGAAGAACAGCTAAAGTTGACTTGCTGTTTCCTTCAGAGACTCATTATTTTCATTTGCAGCTGTAGCTGAAGACAGGTCTGCATTCACACCGATTCGCTAGGGAAAGGATGTGCTGCATCCTGGATGTCTCGGTACCTACCGAGGCAAGCCGGGTGGGGGCTAGGAGGAGATACACAGCCTGGAGAGAACAGCTGTCTAGCTGTTGCTTAGCAACATCACATCCTAATCCTTTTAGGTGCTGAGCAGCTCTTCCATGGCACCGAGCAACCGCAGCTTCCACTAACACCCATGGGATTTTATGATATACAGCCCCTCTCAGGATGTGCTCAGGATCCAGCAGGATTAGCTCCTAGTGCCAGACAGACTAAAACAGTTTGCTGGGAGATGTGTGTGTCTGGGACGTGTTTGAAGAGCTAAAGTCTCACGCACATTTCTGCTTTCATTAAGGCTTTTCCCACATCTCCCCCAGTTTATCTACCACTTCCTTTTACACTGCAGTAATGGCTGTAGTTATAGCGGGGAAGTCAGCATGTGGGCTCTCAGCTAAGGCATGGGAACAAGCGTGAGACGGTCTGCGTACTGCTCCCAGTGCTCCCGATTTGCTGGGTAGCCTCAGCGGTTCCACCTCACCCCTTTCTAACAGGGGTTAGTATGACAGGCTGCTGTGGTGCTAGCAAGAACATGCCATGGAAGGGCAAAATACGTTTATACTAATTGCATGCAGCTTGTATTCCTTTATTGCAAAGGGCAGCAGTTTCCTCTCTGGCAATGGCAGTGAAGGTTCAGCGCGGGTGTGGTTTTGGCCTGCACTTGGGAGCATGTGCCATCCATGTGTGGTGGAGAACTCTCCCGTGGGGGGTGGTCCTGGCACAGTGGAGTTTGAAGGGGAGTCTGGGAAGGACAGGGTCTCTATGAAAGTCCACCAGCCACAACCATCTGTAGAGCTGGGGTAGGGAAAGACAGAATGAGACTACTGCCACTACCACTAAAAAATACAGGGAAGGATTTCAGCCACAGCTATTACAGAAGCCTTCTGAACCTTCTGTTTGCCGTCAGCTTTGGCTTGTAGTGAATCTACAGTCACTGTAGCTTACCCGAAAAGTCAGGTGATTTTCCACTTTCATTTAATGTGCCAGTTTCTGAATATAACTGAATACCCCCCTGCTTCCCCTTCCCCAGTACTGCATAGCTCATTTTTAAAAACACCATTGAAAAGCAGCTCTTCCTGCCAGTATAACTGGAGCTCCAAAACCCCACACCACCTAAGCTGTCACAGAGCTAATGAGTAGATGAATGAAATATTACACGGCTTCTTATTTCCAAACATAAAAAATAGGCTGCACATCATTTCCACTGGGAATTATCAGTGGGGCTTTGAGGTTCTGCAGCTCCCTGGATACTAAAATGAGCACCGCTGATGTTTAAAGGGCATGTGTTCCCGATGGGTGGAGGAACACTATATTTAAAATTCACAGAGCAACTCTCTGGATTTAGTGAGGGAACACCAGCAAGGATCCAATCCACAATGAAACTTGCTCTTATTCAGGGCCAGCAAACCCTCTATCTGAAGAGGACTTTACTCCTCAATTGGTTCCACTGACTTAAATGGCATAAGGTATCTTTCCTCACTCTGAGGACTACAAATCTAGATCATTATGACTGATGGGTGTATCTATGTTGCAACACACCAGATTGGATGGCAGGGTAATGCGATGCAACACAACATGGCAGAAGAGACCTCCCAGTTTCCAGGACATAAGAGCAGGTCCTTTCCTCTCTTGCCTTCTTTAAGGTTGGGAGTGGGCAAGGAAAAGGAGTAAGAATAGAGAATACCACTTGTGCGTATACTCAGAAGGAAAATAGGGTCAGAATCTGAGACAGGAGAGTTGAGTACAGAATGCTTATGCTTCAGCCCTTTAGTCAGCTTGCTATAGTAAAGATGGAGGTATGGCAACTTGAGCTGTGTGCTTGATCAAGTTGGTACCTTGCCAAGAAATACTAGACCACACGGCAATATAGAACGGGTGGTAGCACCATCTGTGTCCCGTCTTCTGACAAATTCTAGCGTAGGCTTTCCACAGGTAAGAGTAACAAAGATACTCTCTTATGTATGAGTCATGCTAAGACCAGCACAGGCACTGAAGTGTCTACAGGCACCTTCTGTCAGCTGCCATATGGCAGCAAGGGACTTCTGTCTCTTGGAGAGGAGGTGGAACATGACCAGCAGGAACAAGGGGTTCTTCTACCTACAGAGGTACTCCGTGGGCAAGACACATGCAAACTTCAGCAGCCAAAAGTGGTAAAATGCTGTACTGTAGACCAGGTCTGAGAAACAGCGCTCAAGCTATGCAGTGTGACTGTGTAAGTGGCTTATGTGAACAGACAGAAGGCAGGGTAGATATACATCTTTATACATTAACTAAATAAGAGATATCACAAGCTTTTGTGAACAGTAACACATACCCCCTGATAGAGCACCCAGCTTAACTGAAAAGCATCATCACACTCGAGTTCAAGGATCTCTGCATGTATGGAACCCAAGTCAGTCAACATCGGAGTTGGTACTTGAATTAACTCCGTGGCATAGACAAACCTGTAGTCTGAGCAGCCAATGTTAATGAGAAAACCAAACAGTCTTATTTTGTGGACCAAACAGACTTGGGCCAGAATGGTTACGTGGCACTAAGGATCTGTTGAGACACCTCCAGTTCTGGAAAATACTCTTCTCTGCTCCAGATAGTATTAGTTTAGAGAGTAGAAGTCTGGACATTTCAGATCCTGTGGTGAGGCACATGGTATGAACAACTTGATGGGCAGGAAGCAGCAATATTAGAAGCTGTCTATCATTTTAATAATAGTACAAAGCTGCTCCTGTTAAAACCTTCTCCTAGAATGGCATCAAAAAGTCACTGGCACTTCCCTAATTTTAATATAGGGATCATACAACATGTCTGTAACCTAGATAAAATGAGCTGTCCTGCAACTCTGAGTTCCAATTAGAAGCATTTTGGACTGTGGGAAGGGTCTATGGGTTTGATTTAGCTCATTGGTGAAAGAAGTTTGAGCTGTAATGTTCAGATTTTGACTAGGTTCTGATTCCAAACACTCCCAAATTCCAAGAGGCATCCATGGTTTTAGTTTAAGCACCATACAGCCACTATATTAAGAAATTACTGCATTTGCTGAGAGCAGAATCCAATTTGCAGTCTGGTATCCCACCTCTCAGACCACATAGCCACTAACTTAATTAGGAATTGAACATACATCTCATAGATGGAACATGCCACCTTATTCAGCCCATCCTCATCCTCTAATCATCCTCCATCTCCACATGGCTCCCTTGACATATGGATATCCCTCTGTAGGTAGGTATAACAGCAAGAGGGAGCAGAGCTGGGCTAGTGCATCACAACTAGTACTGCATGTGCTAGCAAACTGGAGCCGATCTGGTTATAGAGAGCTCCCTTTGTCCAGTGACACATCAGATCAATTACTGGAAACAATTTATATTTCATTTAAAATCTCTCTCTCTATGTATACTTGTACCCGTATACTTAAAAGCAGGGTTACTTACCATGCTATCTTACTGCAAGATGCTGTGGCTTTAAATGTAGCCAGGTAGACTGGCAGCTCAAGTCAGTCCCACCAGTAGTGGTGAATTTTGGAATTTAGAGATGCTAGACAGCAGGCTCCTTTCTTTCACTTGCTCTCCCTGGGGGGAAAAAAGGATTGATTTTTCAACATTATGGCTAGATGTGATTTTAAAACATTATGGCTACATCACTACAGCTGACAACTCTAGGGTAGCCTTCCTGCTATCTCTTCCTGTATTTGAAAAGATTTACAACACATATTTTTCCTTAAGAAAATCAAATTAATGAATTGTCCTCATGTGGACATAGCTGGTTTTTAGTCAAGTGGTATTTTTAAATGATTTCAGAAAGAAAATAAGTCTGGTACAGTCAGATTTTCAAAACTACTCATGCATCAATTTCTCAAGTGCTCAGCATGCCCAGCAACTGAAGCTCATTGCAAAAGTGCTCAGAGTCCAACAGCCCCTGAAAATCAGGACATTTGTCTTGTTGCCTAATTGAAAACATTAGGTTTTGCAGCACCTGAGCAATATGGATTTGAGCTACAAGCACTTGCTTTCTCTGTGTTTTGCTTACTCATTCTTTTATCGAGTGATCCATTTTTTAGCTCCAAACAAGTGACATATCCAGGAGATTGAACATGAACATCCGAAAATAGATGACATTTCATGACATGATTCTCATATGGAGTCATATTTCTAATGCTAATAAGACACTCTTCCACAACTGTCTAGAAAATAGGTACAAATATAACTCTGCAGCACACTACATGCAGGACTTAGGATGGAACAAAGCAGCTTTGGTAAAATGACTGGATAACTCAGTTAAGAAAAGCTTTTACCTTGTCATATGTAAAATTTCTCCCTGAAATGCTCTGTAGTGTCAGTTCAGACATACATCACAAAATTATCCAAATTTCTGCAATACAGTTTGGCACAAGTTTGTTTAATCAGTAAGAATTAAGTGTAAATGGAACATGAACAAGCTCTTTTATTTTCTGGTACAGGACTCGCAATCGAACTAGATAGCTTACAAATTGTTCTGCATTGTAACAGTTCAATAGAAAACTAACTAAACTGCAGTGCACGTAACTGAGAAGTCATGACTCTCTACAATAGTTTAGGTGGTTACCTTCTGCCCCTACATCTTGTATACATATAGTTTTTACCAATCTGTCCAGGACTGTATCCAGCTTCCATTGCTTTCAATTGGATGTGGGCAGGACCTTCACTGAGATGGTACCATTATATTGCTCACCTGAGAAGCTGCATAATGAATACAGCACAGCTGTATCATTGCCTCAATGAATGTACAGACTGCACGGGAGTGCCAGCAGCCAAACAAATAGCTCCGCTAACAAGATGCGTTTCTTTTGTTAATATAAATTCTGGGAAATTCTATATTGAAAGTCTAGATTAAGAGAAGATTCAAATTTGCAAAGCTAAGCGTGCCAAACTCACATAATGCTATGGTCCAAGTTTGTTGTGGTCCCTTTACTCTGCTTCTTGTACACAATGTAGTTCTAAGCATAGACACTTACTACTCCTAAACTTTGTAAAGGAAACAGGTTTTGCAAGAACCCAAAACTCACTCAGGATGAAGTTCCCCCATTGGCACAGGTTTGTAACAAGGACTATGCACCAGAAAGCTCCAGCTCTTGCTCTCAAAAGGGTTTTAGAGGTGATGGTAAGGGACCTTGTAGCTTTTGGCACAGGGGTAAATGTCACCTTCACTACGCATTTCGCACACGAATGACTATTACGTGTGGCTTGTCATACACAAATTAGTAAAACCATGCTAGAAGAGACTAAGCAGGGGGATCTACGATTGTAAAAGAAAACGGTATGATTTTATATTGTATTTGACAAATATGATGGGAGCATGCAATTAAAGACAATAAGGCAAGTCCTCATCTGGTGTAAAAGGGAACTAAATTGATCTACCTTGGTTTATGCCATCTAAGGATCTGGCCATATATCATGATGCACACACTCAGTGGAACAGATTCAGGCTTGAATGCCCAGTCCTAATTTTGGTAGCTAACGATTACAGAGCACAAAAGACTAAGCTTTATATTTTTTTTGCATATAGACTTTGAGTGCCATACATATTGCAAATTCACATATCTGCATGTACATTGTAACCTGGGAAAAATCAGTAATGTGAAATATTACATGCAACCAAGTCTCACATTCTGACTTTTGCCAAAAAGAACTTAGATTGATCTTTTTTTTATTTCTTTTAACTTCCCCAAGGCTTCATAGTTTCTTCCTCTTTGTGGTATGCTCCAGGTGTTGTGAAAGGCAGGGGGTTACCCCCCACTCCCTTCAGGAAAGTAAATGTTGCTTTAATTTCCCCCACCTAGTGCTGATTAAGTGCGGTCGCTCACAAACCAAAGCATGTGCGAGGCCGGCAGTAGTACTCTGCCCTAAATCTTCCTGCACTCTTCATGGAGAGACGGACCTAGTAAATCACATCATCGTATCCTGTTTGTATGCGTTTCCCAGCATTAGTTACACTTCAACTGGCATGAAAATCTGTGCCAGGCAAACTCCAGCAGCAGAAAAAGACTGTGTGATTAGAGGACTGGTATTGTGAACAACAACCAAGGCCCCTAGTGTGTTAAAAATGTAGACATGTGCCTAACTTTACTCATTGACTTCAGTAGTTCCACATGTGGCGACTGAAATCTTGAGCCCCCATTAAAAATCAATGGAAATTTTGAGTAGTGAGGCCAGTAGTTCTCCCAGTGGTTGGAGTTAAGCATACACATAAGTCTTTACATAGTCACAGTCTGAAATCAGATACTATTCTACAGATATAGAGAAAGAGACAGTGCAGATCCAGGCAAATGCTGCCAAAAACCTTGTGCAGTTATTGATCTGATGCTCGTATCAGTTTGTATCTGCTTCCTGGCATTAGCTACACTTGTACTGGCATTTATGTCTGCGGAAGGCAAACTCCCCAAAATCACAGAAGCGAGTCTCCATGGCAACGAAATTTTACATTTTCCAAAGTATTCACCATGGAAGTGCTCATTCACTCATCCAATCAGGGTTCAGAAATAACGCTTTATGATTTATCCCACCAGCCATGAAACCAGACATCTGGAATGGTGAATATCGTTAGTTGTGCTATGATAGAATTGCTCATAGGAAATCCACAGAGTTAAAAATATGGCAAAAAATATGGCAAAATACAGACTGGCCTGTTCAAGGGAGTTGTAAGCTGCCCATAAATATTCCATGAGCAGAAAGGAAGCTAAAGAGTAACCGTTGGCTCTTTCCCCTCACAATATGAGTATGCGTAAGTCCATGGGCGAGTAGTGCCTCCCAAGTCTGGGGAGGCACAAGATCGCCAACAGAGAGGGGAGTCCCCAGCCGATCACCGAGCCAGCATCAAAACCAAAAGTGCACTTCCACTGGCGCTTCTGGTTTTGCAGCTGGGTTTCCAGGGGGTGCATGGCTGATCTCAGGGGGTGCATGTGCACCCATGTGCACCCCCTATGTGTCGCCAATGCTTAAGTCTTTCTCATCTTATAAAAGCACCCCACTTGCCTCTTCAGCCAATTTACATTCATTTTATATCTAGTCTCATTGAATCTGCTGGATACAACTGCCGTCTGGAGTTCTTGGCCACCCATTGCATCCTAAAACTGCTCCAATCTGACCTCCCCTACTTGTACTCCCTGGAAATGGCTAGTGACTTTTTCCTCACCAAATCTCAGAACATGTACTTTATCCCTATTCTCTTTGACCTGTCAATCTCCTTCAGCACGGTCACCCACACTAAAAATCTCATCCCTTAATTCGTTTTCCTGCCCCTGGTTCTCCTCCTAGCTCTCTGATCACTCCTTTAGGGTATTCTTTATAGGATCTTATAGAGTCCTTCTCCAACTTTCTGTCACAGTCCAAAAGGAGCCTGTCATTCATCATCATCTCTTCACACCTTCTCACTCTAAACGTAACCACAAAGAAAAAATCAACTATCATCCCTGCACTGATGATTCACAGATCTATTTTTCTCTTCTTGACTTCTCTTCTATCCAAACTAAAATCTCATCCTGGTTCTCTAACATGAACATGGCTAACTCAGAGCTCTGAAGTTTTCCCCAAAACATTTTGCATCCACTTCCTCTCTCAATCACTGTGAACAATGTCATCATCTTGGTACCATGCATTATACTCATGTAACCCAGACCCTATCTTCTGCCCAAATTTATCTATAAGTCTTCATATCTCAAGTATGCCTAAACCTTCCAGATTATTTCTGCATGGCATCTCAAAGAAACATCCTCTTTTGTCCACCCACACAGCTAAAACTAATCATCCAGGCTGCTACCTCACATTTTACTGCAACTTTCTTTTCTTTGGCCTTAACAAATGCGATCTTGCCCTTACCTCTTCAAAATACTCCTTAATTGCTTTCACCACATTACTTTTTTTTTATTATTCCTCCACTGGATCCCCTTTGATGATTGCACCACATATAAGCGGTCTGTCTTTGGTTTCAAGGTCCTTCATGGCCTATTTCCATTCTACTTATCTTTCATTCACTATCAACATGTTGGCTCCCCACTTCTAATCAGCCCATAATGTCCACTTGCCTTGTTAAATTTACGAACAAGCACCTTGGTGCTTTCTTCTTTACCTCTTCTTCATGCTTAGAAGTTTCTTGTAATCATCCATAAAGACACCTCACTAACTCTCAAATCCCTCCTTTAAATTCTCCTTTGTCTACAGAAAACTTGACAACTGTTAGTCCCCTTTTGTGCTGATATCCCTGCTTGTCATGCTGCCCAATATTGCCTCACTTTTCCCTGGTCCTCCCCTGCCTATCTCCATCCGTTTCCCTTGTCCAATATTGTAAGCTTGTAGAGACAAGGATCATCTTTCTGTTCTACGTTATACAGAGCCCGCCATAGGGGGTGCTGGCTCATGTCTCAGGCTCCTCAGCACTGGGATAACAAAATAGCAGCAAGAATGTTAATTAAAACTCTTTTCTCCTGACCCCATTCAGTGCCTTGATCCAATAACTCACACTACCTCTCCGAACTATGTTGGTCTCAGGTATTCTAACTGATCCCCACCAGCAGACGTTTAATATCATTTTGATCTATTTGAATTCAAACAAGCAAAGAAAATCTCTGGGACCCAACAAATCCTGCTAGGAAATGCTCTGACAAGCCCTTCAGCACAGCACTCTGTTGAATCAAACCTGGCAATTAGAGAGGATATGCTGGTCCACATCAGGTATCCAGGTTGTAGCCTTATTGGTCTAGAGGCAAAAGATCTAGTCACAAAACTTGTGGCAGAGTTTAATATCTTTTATTAGATCAACTAAATAATTTGCCAGAAAAAAAATCTTTATTTGCAAGGTTTCAGGCACAGGCACCCTTCATCAACAGGGATTTGGGTTTTATGTTCCCCCCAGGAAAACAGAGAATTTTATCTTTTACTAGAGGCAAATGTGGATTTCTCATTTTACCGGAGAAACCTGTAGATTTTGCAGTTTTGCAATGAGCTCCCTGCAGGCGGGCAGAGTTCCAGCCTGCAAGGGGCTGCGAGGGAGGGGGAGGGCAGTCAGGCAGGGGGTGCCATGCGTATGTATATGCACATGGCCTCCAGGCAGCAGGGAGAGGGGCGAAGCTGGGCTCTGTTCTGCTGCAGCAGCCCTTGCCTCCTGCTAGGGGTAGGGGGTGTCACAACCCAAAGTTGTGATTTTTTGTTTGTGTGTGCTTCGGCACTGCTAAATTATTTTCCCGCCGATTGTAGCTTTCTTTGCACGATAGAGTTCTCTGCTGCGGTAGAGAGCTCTGGTGCAACGGGGGATTTCCCGCCAAATTACAGCTTCTTTGCAGGGTGCATTTCTTTGCATACTAGTGATGCACGTTGCAAAGGAGTTCCCGCCATTTGTATTTGGATTCGCGCCACATTATTGGCCAATTCCAAATGTAGGCACACGTGGCGGCTAGCTATTGGCTTGCTAGCCGTACAAAAGGCTTGAGTGGTTTCTGCCCAAGTTGGAGGACTCCACGAACACCAGGAGGAGGAGACTTCACGCTGTGTGAAGATCTCTAAGCGCTGCGGATCCTTACGGACCCAACGCTTTTCTTAAGCAGGCAATAGAGGCTTAACAATCGGACCATGGAGCTTTAACTACTCCGGAGGGGAAACAAAAGAACGAACCGCCTCTAGCCTCTCCCCGAGCGCAATCCAAGACGTATCCCTTTCCTGTAAACCCAATTTTCGAACCCACAGAGCCTAAACAACTCCAGGGGACCAGGGAACCGAACCAGACCCGCGGAGCCTAAACAACTCTGTGGGAAAGAATTGCCAAACCCATGGAGCCTAAACAACTCCGTGGGAGCAACTGAATTTGTCATAGTCCTCTAGCGAGGATTTAAGCGGAGCTGTGCCTGGAAACCTGTCCAGCCTACACCACTACCATCTTTGGGTGTAAGTAAATAATCTTTTCAATCAACCACTACGCGTTTGTGACTAATTCTAGCTTGCCACCGGTTTTCTCTGACCCCGCATGCCCGGGCTGCTGGCCACAGCCCGCATGCGCAAAGGCAGGCCGCGGATCGCCCCTCCCGACTTGCACTTGGCGGCAGGATCAGGGCCCGGCCCGCACAGGGGGCTGCAGAGTTAGGCCCCTGGCCCTGTAGCTCTGGCAGCTGGGGGGCCCATCCAGCAGGGCTGGGGGAGCAGAAGCTGGGGGTGGGGGGTGAGGGGCACCAGCAGGGCTGGGGTGGGGGGAGTGAGGAGCACCAGTAGGGCCAGGGAGGTTGTAGGGAGCCTTTCGTTTTAATCATGGATTTTGGGGGGGTTTTATCAGAGAATCTGTGATTTTTTTATCCAGGAAAACCAGGATCCCTCATCATCAGGTGTAGGAGATTGCAAAGTTTGTAAAAGTTCTCCTAGGAAGAAATGAAAATTCACATTTCACAGGACAGCTGTGAATATAATACCACACCATCAGCTCTTCTGTGAAATATTCATTTCTACCTAGGAGAACTTTTACAATCTTTGCAATCTCCTATGCCTAATGAAGGGTGCCTGTGCTTGAAAGTTTGCAAATAAAGACTTTTTAGGTTTTTTTGTTGCAAATCTCTAGTTGGTCTAATAAAAGATATCACATCTGCCACAAATTTTGATTTCTGGTTCACTGCAGGAATTCAAGCACTTCCACTGGGAGCATTCCTATTTCCCATCAAGCAAATTTCTTTACCTCTGGTTGATCATTATCAGCTGTTTAGCATGACCTTAAGAAGACCCCATGCAGTGAGTATATACTACCAGCTGACAGTTATAAACTCAGGGTCCACACAACAACGGGAGCTCCCTATGCACCAAATAACTCAGTGAAAATAGCCCTGACTGAGGATGTGGAAACATGGGTAGACTTCCCTCTGCCTTCGGGAAGTGAAGCCCATGCATCCCAAGAGACGGCCTGACCTATCAAGTTATAGGCTGTGAGAGGGGGAGGTCAGGAAAGCTCCTTGCTGTTCTTTGTTACATAGAATAATTAAGGAATCACTGGGTCCAAGCTGGGAAGAGCAAGCGTAGTACTATAGCCTCTTGGTGAGGGCACTCATCTGGGAATGAAGGAAATCCTAACTCACAAAAAGAAGGGGAAACTTTATGTACAACCTGTCCTAAATATTTTCTACCCACTATTTTAGGCAGCTGCCCTACTTGGACCACTGGCTTTTGTGAGTACCATTCTGAGGTGCCTAAGTCTCCCTGTCCATTATACGGTAACCCTAGGCCTCTAACCAAATATTGGTGGGGCAGGCACCTACATCCCTTTGTGGATGAGCCTTACGTTCTAGAGCAGAAGGCTGTCTATAAGTGTGTATATGCTCATCTTATTTGCTCAACTGGTGAAGTGTAGCATTGGCTTCAATGGCACTATGCCAATTTGCACCAGCTGAAAATACATTATGATTTGAGAAGCTAAAGATATGCACACTGCAAAACTGGTTATTATCACATATTAACACGTTATTCCTTCTTTTTTTCTGCAATCTCGGTCACCTTGTTGTGACATCATGTCTCAAATTTGATTTTTAGCTCTGCTAGGTAGAAAATGTGGGTGTCTTCCTGTGTTCTGGTAATGTGCTCAACACACTTTTGGGTGCTTTTAAAATTAATGCTAGTTGATTCAATATATCTAGAACTTAGATTTGCTGACCCCGTACTTGCATCAGTCAGCAGTTACTCACAGAAGTGATCTCATTTTAGTGGAACTATGTAAATAAATAAATATTTACCGGTGTGAGTAGGAAGCTCTGGCTCTGCTCCATTTAATTTGGGCTCATGTAAGAAAGAGAGAATAACCAATTACCAGACCAATAAAGTATCCTATGATTTATGCTATTTTTAAAAATCTTCTTGGCAGAGGGACCTACCTACACATGAACTGAATTTTACTTACTGGCTCCAAAAAGGCATGACCATTCTCTGTATTCCAGAGATCATAACTCCTTAAAATGACAAATCTGCTTCTTGTTTTGCTATCTGATTAAGAACCATGAATTCCACAGTTTCGTGAGGCCATGTTTTAGGCCATGGGGCATTTTCTTTGTTTCTTTTTTGGGTTTTTGGATTGTAACAGTAATGGAAATAAGCAATTAGTCCTCTTGGGCTAGGGACAGAAGTTGCACATAAACCAATTTAAATAATCAAAAACTAGTTTAAACCTGTAACAACAGAAGTTCAGTGCACATAAACCAGTTTCAAAATGGCTGAAACTGGTTAAAGATAAACCTGGTCAAATTGAGTATCAGACTTAACTGATTTAGGTCAAAACAGTTTATGGACCTTCTGTCCCGGATCCCTTCCTGGATCAAGTTAACTCATAGTCCTCCAGCATCCCAGAATGCTTTTCAGGGCTGGGCTGGGCTGTCTGCTCCAGCAGAGAAGAGTTGTGGGGGGTGGCAGAGCCAGACAAACCCTGGCTGGGGTGGGGGTTAAAATTCCCTTCCCCCAAATGCAGAGCTGCCCTGCTATGTTAAAAATGTACTGCTGGCTGCAACTGTGAACTACAAATCCCAGAGGCACCAGGAAGAGGAAGTGATGAGCAACCCTGCAGAGTCTTGCTGCTGTAATTCTGGACTGCAAATCCCAGACTCCTTAGGGGCAGCAGGAAGAGGAAGAGAACAGTCCATGCTGGCTATGTGCTAAAGAGCTGTGCCCTAGCACCCCCCAGTTTCTGGCCTGAACCACTACAGCTGTGTGGCTACATTTCCTGAATCAAAAATGAATGTCTGTCCAGTTGTTTCTCAGTTTCATAGATTTCATAGACTTTAGGGCTGGAAGGGACCTCGGAAGATCATTGAGTCCAGCCCCTGCCCCAGGGGCAGGAAGTCAGCTGGGGTTATAGGATCCCAGAAAGAAAAACATCCAGGTTTCTCTAGAAGGGGTTCAAAGTAGGTGCTTGAACCACCTCCGGTGGCAGGCCATTCCAGACCTTGGGGGCTCGGACAATAAAGAAGTTCTTCCTTATGTCCAGCCTGAAATGGTCTTACAGGAGTTTATAACCGTTCGACCTTGTAATTCCTTGTTTAATCTCTGCAGTTTAGACTAACCTGCAAAAACTGAGTCAATTAAGCCTTGGGCTTTTTGACTGTTTATACTTAGCCCAGGTGCACACACTCTTGATTCTCTTCTCATTTACATCAGTTTTTCCTGGTGTAGTTGCATTGAGATAAATGGAGTTATCTCCTCCTGACTCAGGACTTGTTTGCACGTGGAAATTTACCACCAGAACTGTACTGGTACAATTACACCACCATGGGAGAAGCTACCCCAGTGCAATTTTGCAGTATAATTATACCACAATAGAGAGGGGTAGTTAGCCAAGTTAGTTTGAGGTTAGGCAGAAAGCAGGGCAACGGAGGACTAAGTTGCTCAGAGAGGCATGAGCTTTCCTAGGCTACAGCCTGTTTCGATGCTATAGCTGTATAGTTCTGACAGTAAATTTCCACATGTAAACAGACCCTCACACTGGTGTAAATGAGAGGAGAATCAGACTGTTATCCCCTCTGTCTCCTCTTTCAATCTAAAGGACTTTCTTGTTGATTGGACTACTCTTCACTGACAGCTTCTTAGAAAATTAATCTGAACATGTTATAACTTGAAGATTTAACAAGGGAAAAGCCACCGATATATTAGCTAAGAGCAATAGCTTTCCCTTATTAATAATATGAGCAAAAAAAGTTCAGACTGGTCTAAAGTTTTGAATCTTGCTGAACACTAGTACCTGGAGTAGAAATGCAAACAAATGTCCTATAAACTTGAAAAATGTTTTAGAGGTAGACCTGGTGATAAAAAGTGTGTTGCTCCAAAGATGGATCATCGTATTGTCAGTTATTTTAAGATTTATCACTTTCATCTTCAAGTAGTTTCCAGCACAGTCTGCTTCCCCAAACTCATTGTGAGCTTGAGAGTTTTTTAAAAGTGAGAGTGAAAGTCTATATGAGGAGAATGTTCTACTCAAATTAATGCAACAACACATACAACATTTGCATACATACCATCATTCCCCCATCTGAATTTGTAGTTACACAAAATTTGTAGTCACTGTGCATGCACAGCGAGTCTCTACTTCTTAAAAATCCGGGTTGAGAGACAAAAACTAAATGACACCATAATATTAGGTTTTTGCTTCGTGAAAATTATTCAAATCACATAGGGCCTGAAAATTAATTATTCAAATCACAGACCTTTCAAATCACATAGGGCCACAGCCTCAGCTGATATAAATTAGCATTGCTTCATTTCAGTCAGTGCAGACACCAGCTGAGAACATGGTTTATACACCTAAATTTATCCAATGGCCAGACTTTCAGTTGGCATAATTTGATGCAGCTCATTGATTTCAGTGAAGCTATGTCAGGAGCTATATCAGTTTATTCCAGTTAAAGACTCTGGCCTTAAATATCTGGACTTAAGAAAACTTTAAGCCTTTTTTTATTTTGCTTTTCATTTAATTCAGACAGTGTTCAGCTATCTCTAAGGATAATGAAAACAATGGGTCAGCGGAAACAGTAATGAATATAATCAAACGCTATTTACTCTAATGTATCAGATTCAGATGAATTTGCATTTCAGTGCTTATGAGAACACAGTTTAGAAGCATGTTGCTTAATTGTTCTTTTCCCCTCTACATTTTTCCATTTTAGTCTGACAGGATGGATTCATACATGAAACTGCTTAGCAAATTTAAACTAGGAACCAGATCTTGGTTTCAGGTACAGCAGTATGAATTTAGGTGAAAACCTGTGAAATAACGAGTTACTCCAGAACTGGAACAGTGTAACCGACAGCAGAATCTGTCCTATGCTTTCTTCCTGTGTTGCAGAGGGTAGATCTTTATCCTACTCTCATCGTTGACATCCGTTCTTTATTATCTTGTAACTCAACCTTTTAGAACCCTGGCGTCTTTGGTATTTCATTATTTTGTGATCACCTGTAGATATGTGTATCTCAGATTTTGTCTATACCTATCTGCTTAAGCCAGCACAAGCTCTGAGGACACTGACCACCACTGCCTGACTGCCAGAGCACATCCACGCACTTCTGAGAGCTCAGCACAGCTCCATTTAACAGCTGTGCTACGAGAAAGACTGTGAACCCTCAGTACCTGCTCCTGAAAGGACTGCTACAGCCAACAGAAGGCATGGGAGTATTTGCACGTACCCTTTGCCAGCTGCCAGACATCAGAAGAAGCCTTACCCTGCTCAGGGGAGATGGTGTATTTCTACTAGCAGCCGCAAAGGAGCTTTGAGTGTGGACACAGTCAAAGTTTTGCCAGAAAACTCCAGGTATGACGGCAAAGCTTTCTAGTGTTGCCTCACCTGACACCAGTATAACTCTTATAGCCTAATGGAGAGTAGAATTTAGCTCATAGCCCATCCAGCAGTTGGGCTAAGCGTTACCTGTACCTGTGCCCTCGTTAGAAAAAGCTTGTCCTGTGAACCTCACATAAAAGCAAATGCCAAATGTGCTGATGCCTTGCTTATGACAGAATCCTTCCTATGCAATTATCATGATGCTAGACTGACAACAGTGTAGCACTGACTTCATCAGCAAGAATAGAAATCACATTTGCTAAATAAAAAAGCAAACAGACACCCAGTTAGTCACTGCAAGCCAATTAGCACTCATTGAAAAAAAGCAGCTGAATTCCTTGGTTTCCCTTAGTTTGCTATACAGTTTACATTCTAAGACTTTGAGGAAATGCCTTTGGACAATTTAAAAGATTGCCTCACTACAAATTATAGGATGGTGGAAGAAAAATTGATTTGCTAAAAAAATAATTGTATTTTCTTGATCTGTCCTTTATAAAAAGAATGGCAGCATCTAGAGCAGCTTCAGCATCACTATATTAGCTTCCTAGGGAAATGGCCATTATTAATCCAGGGTCTGAGCACAGTCAAAAATGAAATGGTGAACAGCAATTTAAATCTTCAAATGCCAAGAACGGAAGGAAGAATGTTAGGGTGAAGGTCTCGGACAGAAAGCTGGACGTGTTAGCGTTGGGGTGAAGGTCTCGGACAGAAAGCTGGACGTGTTAGCGTTGGGGTGAAGGTCTCGGACAGAAAGCTGGACGTGTTAGTGTTGGGGTGAAGGTCTCGGACAGAAAGCTGGACCTGTTAGTGTTGGGGTGAAAGTCTCGGACAGAAAGCTGGACGTGTTAGCTGTTCTCAAATATTCTATCCACGAAAGCTTTCTGAAATACAAAAACTTAAGCAAATGGGTAGAGGAGGTAGGAAGAAAATATATTTAAGAGGGAAAGAAAGCAGTCAGTGCTAAAGTGATATAAGCAGACTAAGTCCTCCAAGGTTTCAGAGCTGAGACCACGAACTCCTACGCTAGATCATGTCTCTTCTATACACCAAAGTGAACAGGTGAACTGCTGCAAAAAAGGCCCGATATCTACACCTTTTACACATAGCCTTTTCTCACTTAAACTAAAGAAGCACGCTCATTAACTCATCTGTCTGCAGAAATTACTAGATGTCAACAAGCTGGAGGTACTGACAACTACCGACTGGAATGTCACTCGCGGGGTAGGAAGACTTTGGGATTTGCACCTGACAGCCGGATGAGGGCTGTGCTGGGAGGGGGATCCCCCTCCTCCTCTTTTTTTTCCATTTGAGGCGGGAGGCAGAACTGACTTGAATTGTGTTTGGGGGAGTGGTATTATGTCCCAAGGCAGTGGCATTTGACATCAGCCATGCATTACTTTCTCAAGCAACCATGTAACCTTACCATCTCTCCCTTTGTGTTCCTAAGACTCCTGTGAACACTCCTCTCTTTGTGTTTTAACTGGGATCTGGACAAATTGATTTTTTGATTCAGTGACCAGGCCAAAAAAAAAGTGCAAGGCTGACCTAAATAAAAATCTTGCACATGTTTTAATGAAGTAAAAATCTATATAATAATCTTTTTATAACCTTTAAAATTAAATTCATGCAAATGTAATAATAAAACATTATTTTGAAATGAGAAAACAAAATGTTTATTCTGAAATATCAATATTAAATGGTTTGCCTTCTTTGCATTTTTCCAGGGTTTTTTTTAAGTCAAACCATTTAATTAAATCTGCACATTGTTTCAGTCCACCTGAATAAGCATTTTTTCAGTGCATGTAGTATTTGATCAACAAAATTTGTTCAACTCTAATCTTAACAAAGTTTGTAAGATCTGTGAGGCAAAGTCTTCAATTTTATTTGTTTCATAAATTTGCCAAGCATATCCATAGTGCCAAAGAGTAATCAGAATAGTGATAACAACACCAAAAATAAAGGTAAATTTTGGGTCTTCTTATTTCAGACAGTAGGAATACTGGTCCGCAATATGTATAGCTAGGGATCTATCTAAGTTGCAGCTTCACAGATTTCACGGAAATCACAAAAAACAGCATTGTCCATGATTGCTGGCAAACTCTGGCACTGGCCTCCATTTCCCATGAAACCAACCAAAAAAAAAGAGGTAGTGAGGTACACTGAATGAAGACACCCTCCGCCAATCAGTGGTGAGAGGAAGGGCTGCTGCAAAATGCCTGCAAAATCGGCTCTGTGCACTGCGAAAAACCTGCTGTCTCGCCACAACCTGGAAACGTCCCTATCTATAAAAGTACTAGGTGCTCTTAGGACATCTTGCAAGGTTCTTTGGGTAAATCTGATATCTTTTATTAGATAAAAGTTATTGGATTTACCCAAAGAACCTTGTCTGCCTATCTCCTTAGCCCAACATGATTACAACCAACACCTTTTAGCACATCTTCACCTCTGACACCCTGAACAGTGCAGTGTGAGTGTATTGGAAGCAGGATGACCATGCTGAATCAGTCCTAACCAGCAGCAGCACCATGGGTACAGGGGCATATCCAGAGAGGGTGCAGTGGCATGGCTATACCCCCCTTCTGGCTATATGGCAGGAACATCAGCTGGAGACTTTTTTGAATCCCCAAAGAAGGTAAGAATCCCCGCTCTTCCCCTCTGTGCTCAGAGGCATGCCCTTTCCCCTCTCTTCTCCATCCCCTCCATCCTATTTTCCCCTCCTCTGCCGCTGCCACTGTTTCTGCTGTCCCAGGGGCATGTGGGACTCCTGCCCCACTCCAAGCTGGGTGGGCTGTGTGGGGATTGGGCTCAGCTTGGGACAATGGCAGTGGTGGTGGGTGGACAGGTTCCCCCATCCTACTGCCCCCCACCATCTATTCCCCTCCTGTTTCCTGCTACCCACCATCACTACCACTGTTGCTGTCCTGGGCTGAGCTCAATCCCCGTGCAGCCTCACTGGAGATGGCCTTGCCCCCAGGATCTGGAAGACAGCAGCAGCAGGTGTGGGAGGGAGGGGAAGGGAAGGGAACAAGGAATTGGGAACAAGGATTTTGGGGGTGGGGGTGGGGCAGGAATTCTTCCCTGCTTTGGGAACTTAAAAAATCCCTGGCTACTGCTCCTGTGGTGCGGTCTGCCTGCCCTGGTGTGGGGGCACAGGAACAGATCCAGAAGGGGTGCAGTGGCGTGGCTACACCATCGTTTCGGCCTGGATTACTCTTCAGGAGTCTCTGGGGACTTCTATAAAGTGACAGAAGTACATAAAAATCTCCCCTTCCCCTCTATGCTCAAAGGCACACTTCATCCCCTCCTCTTCCTTCCCCTCCTGCCTGCTGCTGCTGCTTTCCCTGCTGTCCTGGGAGCAGGGGAAGCTTCAAAGCCTTTCTGCCCACTCCAGCCAGGCCACACAGAGGTTACAATCAGCTGGGACAGCAACAGCAGCAGCAGCAGTGATGGGTGGGACAGTGATTCCCCCACCCTGTCCAGTCTCTTGGGAGCAGGTGCAGGAAGGGGGAACCCACCTGCCCATGGCTGCTGCTGCTGCTGACCTTGTTCCCAGCTGAGTGTAGCCCCTACGCACTCCCCCTTTGCAAAATCCTGGATCTACTTCTGCATGTGTGCATGGCTACACTGCTTTGTATTCAGCAGAAACCCCTGCAAGGGAGGAGCCCAGGGAGTTTGAAGGTGCAGTAAGTCTGCAGTGAAAACATACCTTTAACAGGTGCGGGCTTTAACCTAGCTTCGCCCTGTGAAGGGGCCGCTTCGAGTGGAGAGGATGCTTCACCAGCATGCAGGGTGACAAGAGGAAGGGAAGCACAGGTAAGTATAAACCTCTGAAGAGCAGGAGGCCACAACTGTCCTGGGAGTGGGAGGAAGGCAAGAGCACCCTCAGGAGGCCTCAGGTGCCTCTACACTAATGCTGGGAGTATGGGGAATAAACAGGAGGAACTCGCCCTCAGAATAGCCAGTTCAAACCCAGACATAGTAGAGATCACAGAAATGTGGTGGGATTCATCCCACGACTGGGCAGTGAGCATTAGGGGCTTTAGGCTCTACAGGTGGGATAGAGAAGGAAAGAAGGGACGGGGTGTGGCGCTCTACGTCAAAGAGCAATTCACATCCTCTGCCAGCAAAATGGGGTCGGCGGAGAGGCAATCTGAAGTGCTTTGGGTCAAGATACAAGGGGGTTGTGGGGAGAGGGATGTAATGGTGAGGGTCTACTACAGACCCCCCAACCAAGGGGACGAGCTGGACCGGGAATTTTCGGTCCAGCTTGCAGAGGCACTTAAGGCAAGGGATGTAGTTGTCATGGGTGATCTAAATTACCCGGACATCTGCTGGGAGGAGCAGTCAGCCAGGTCGGACCGTTCCAGAAGGTTCCTGGCCGAGATACAGGACCTCCACTTAACCCAGGAGGTGCACAGTCCCACCAGAAGAAATGCCCTGTTGGACCTGGTCCTGACCACAGGCAATGATCTGGTAAGGGGCCTCCAGGTCCTTGACCACCTGGGTGATAGCGATCATTGCTTGCTGGAATTCATCATCCAGTGCAGGGTGACAAGGGCCTGCAGCAAGGCGGTAGCCCTAGACTTCAAGAGGGCCAATTTCAAGGAACTGAGGAGATTGGTGGGAGAGGCGCTGGGGTTCTCGAGGGCAGGGGAACTCAGTGCCCAAGATGAGTGGTCGTTCCTTAAGGAGACGATACTCAGGGCCCAAGGGGTGACAATCCCAACTAGAAGCAAAGGGGCAAGAGTGCCCAAAAGCCTCCCTGGCTCACCAAGGACATCCAGGAATGCCTGGTTGCCAAAAAGGCAGCATACACCCGGTGGAAAGGGGGGGTGATCTCCAAAGAGGAGTATACCTCCACTGCTCGAGCCTGTAGGGGGGCTGTTAGGAAAGCTAAGGCGGACATAGAGCTAGGACTAGCGTCCAAGATCAAAGATAATAAAAAGTCCTTTTTCAAATATATAGGGAGGATGAAGAAGGCACTGGGAAATGTGGGGCCCCTGCAAGATACACTGGGCAATCTGGTGGTCACGCCAGAGGAGAAGGCAGACCTCTTTAACAAATTCTTCACCTCCGTTTTCTTGTGCAGGGACCGGGACTTCCCCACTGTGATTCAAGATGGACTCAAGGGGAACGCCTCAAGACCTAAGGTTGAGGAGGACTGGATTAGAGTGCTACTGGAGGGGCTGGACGTGTTCAAATCAGCAGATCCAGATGCTCTCCACCCCAGGGTGTTGAGGGAGCTAGCAGGGGTTATTGCAGGGCCCTTGGCACGGCTTTACGAGCACTTGTGGTGCTCGGGCCAGGTGCCAGATGATTGGAAGATAGCCAATGTGTTCCCCATCTTTAAAAAAGGGAGGAGGGAGGACCCGGGCAACTATAGGCCCATCAGTCTTACCTCAATCCTGGGGAAACTCTTTGAGAAGATCATCAAGGAGCACATCTGTGATGGGCCAGCATCGGGGATGATGCTCAAGGGCAACCAGCACGGTTTCATTAGGGGCAGGTCATGTCAGACCAACCTGATTGCCTTTTACAATCAGGTCACAAAAGCATTGGATGAAGGTGTCGCCGTGGATGTAGTCTTTCTGGACTTCAGCAAGGCCTTTGACACTGTCTCTCATCCCATCCTCATTAAAAAACTAGGTGACTGTGGCACTGATGCCTACACAGTCAGATGGATTGCAAATTGGCTGAAGGGTCGTACGCAGAGGGTGGTGGTGGACGGGTCATATTTGACCTGGGGGGAAGTGGGCAGCGAAGTCCCCCAGGGCTCGGTCCTTGGGCCCGCGCTGTTCAATCTCTTTATCAGCGATTTGGACGACAGGGTGAAAAGCAACCTGTTGAAATTTGCTGATGATAACAAAATATGGGGAGAGGTGGGCACATTAGCAGGGGGGGAGAGACTGCAGAAAGACCTGGATAGGTTGTAGGGGTGGGCTGACAAAAAACAGGATGTGTTTCAATACTGACAAGTGCAGGGTGCTGTACTTGGGCAGTAGTAACCAGCAGCACACTTATATAAGATGGGAAACTCTCTTCTTGAGAGCACGGAGGCAGAAAGAGATCTTGGAGTCATTATTGATTTATAAATTTATAAATTGGTCTGACCTAAGTCTGAATTAAGTCTGATACTACATCCATCCAGGTTTATCTTAAACCAGTTTTGGCCAATTTGAAACTAGTTTATGTGCACTGAACTTCTGTTCTGTTACACATTTAGAATCAGTTTCTGATCACTTAAACTGGTTTATGGATGTAACAGCCTGCCAATGTGGGCTCACCAGATTGGCTTGAGATACTTACCCTGGGCTAGAAACAGTGCCGGTGACCTCTGAGCAAGCCCAAGGGTGGAGCAGGGGAGCCCTGCCCTGGGGAAAAGGAGAAGCAAATCAAAAGAAGGGGTTTTCAGTCCCCTCATTCACATGGAAGGGGGGTGGCTGGAGTTGTGGGCCAGCCACCCTGAGCCCTGGTTGGCAGGTTTGCAAGCCAGGGAGGGACTGTCAGAGGGGATAAAAGCAGCAGCCAAACTGGTGTGTGGGGGCTCCTGACACTGACTCTGGGGAATGACGCAGGAGGCCTAAGAAGGGCTGGGGTGAGCTGACCCAGCACAGGGAGCAGAGAGACACCTCTGAAGAGCCTCAAAGGCCCTGGGAGAAGAAGGCAGCGGCAGTTGGCCATGCCTCCAGCCCTGCAGCAGAAAGGGAGCTACGGCCAGGGCTTGGGGCAGACAGCTGGTGTCCCAAGGCCCCATCACAGTGTGCTGGACATGTCGGGCATCCCAGAGGCTAGGGGTGGCAGTCGGCCCACCCCCTCCACTGCGGAGAAGAAGCAGCGGCCAGGAGTGTAGGCGGCATCTGGAGCAGGGAGTTGAGGAAACCCCTTACCTTTCCCTGGGGAAGTGGGACAGCAGCAGGCAAGGCATTGGGATCCTGAGGAGCGGCAGGGTGCCAGGACGAGGGTCCTGGGAGCTCAGGGCGCAAGTCAGCGCTCGGAGCAGGATTGGCGAGCCATGAGGCATGTGGGGCGCCCGGCCAGTCATCTGGAGCAGGGGTTTGGAGCAATGACCCCTGGGAGCTGCCTGTGCTGCTGACCCTCTGCCGCTGACTGCCCCAGAGGGGACTCAGTCCTGTCCCTTATTGTGCAGCTGATTGTCATCGGATGGAGTCCCTGAGCTTTGTGCTTGGGTCATGCCAATTGCTGCAGGAGCCTACTCTGTTGCTTGTTGCTTGCCTTTTTGGCTGCCACAGAGGGTCACCCTTCAGCCTCCTTGAGGGGCTGGGGTTTGATACAATTTGACTGCTGCAGACCAGAAGAGCTTACACAGTTGCAGTCTGTCGCTTATTGGGAAGCCCGTTGGAGCTGCTGGAAGCGAGCACCCTGCTTCCTTGCTGTAGCATCTCAACAGTGTCTGAAAGCTGCCAGTTACCCGACCTGGGCTTCTTGAGTCAAGGGTTGACTGATGCATTCTGGTTTGTTTTGCCATTTAAGTTCACTTTAAGTTCACTTAACCAGACCTGAGCCCCACATTATCATAGCTACTGAGCTGCTAGTGTAGCAAAGCAGCTAGTTTAAAGCTAGCTCACATGTAGCTAGCTTTAAAATTCAGGCCACTGCAGTGACTGTAATGTCCATTTAGATGCTCAAGAGCAGTAGAGAAATACATTCCAGCAAAGGCAGGCGCTTTGTCAGCATGAAGCATCAAATTCTGGTCTCCTGGGATGCAGAACATGAAGAATGAGTGACATTTTGACTTGCCATAGCCCCAGTATTCCTCCACTTTGGGGAAGATGGAAAGAGACAACAAGCACATTAGTCCTGAATGAAACGCTGCCAATGTCTTGGTGCATTGCAGAAATTGTTCCAGAAATGTTCATCCATGTGACCACGTGACCTTTCACGTTGCTGGGATTAGCAAGAAGGGTGATCTGCTGCTAGAATGGCAGTCATGCAAATTAAAGTGGCCTACAGCTGCTTTCACTTCTGCACCCAGTCTCTGCATGTTTTATTCTTCCCTTTACTTTCAGTTGAATAGATTTAATTTCTTTACTGAAGCCACTCCCCATTTTATTTCTACTTCATCCTGAGTGATGTGCCTTTTTCCATGTACTGTATTTTGCACATTTTATTAAAATTCACTCTGCTCCTGCCCTTCCCCCCATTGTGGAAGAAGAACCACATTGCACAATGGCAATGAAAGAGGACACATTGGGAGGTTTTTAATAAGATTTATTCTAAAAATGTAGATAGAGAGGATGTAATTAGATTAGAACAGAGCCCAGGCAAGGGATTGGGGAGATTTATAAATGTTCAGGAAGAAAGGGAACAGAGTGATGCCTCTCAGATTTATACGTGGTCAAAATTAATTTCAAAGGAGGTCACGTGTTCAAAAGCCAAGGAAGAGGATTAACAATTCAGAGAATTGAAGGCAGGATTCCTGTTTGCAAAAGGTTATTAGAATTTGGTGCAAGCTACCAAAGACAGCACATGATGGATATTAATTCAAGAGCAAGTGCAAGAAATTATACTATGATTACTCTATGCCTACTAACAGTTTACGACTGTCCCTGCAAAGCTAACTGAGGAGTCTTAGCACCTCACAAAGGCAATATGAATAATGCTCAGACCCTCTCATTCTAACAGACCCAGATCTCACAGCTGGCATAAAAAGACAGTTGTCTTTAACATGCAAGCAGCATGTGGCCTATGAAATGCCTTAGAAGGTAGTAGCATATATACCCATCTTCCAATTTATTACATTTTTTTTACTTATGCAGCACCTTTAATCATGAGACTCCAAAGCATTTACAAACAATGCTCATTAAACTCTTCATACCCCACATAAGCAAAGCAAAGGATGGAGAAATTAAGTGACTATCTCAAGGCACAGAGTGAGTCAGCAGCAGAGCTAAAATGTGTACCTACTCCTCAGACTTCTGCTCTAACTTGATCATGCTGCTACCCTATGGCAAAAAGAAAATAAAAGGGCAGTTTGGGGAGTGTATGATCTGGTGAGTCAGTCTGGTGACATTCTTTGAAGTTTGGGAACTGCCACTTCACATCAGTAGACATTCCCAAAATACACAATTGATATTTGCAGTGTACAAGCCTAACAGAACAAGGCAGCTCAAATCAGATCATTCCCCTTCATGCACTACCTGAAGGGGGTGGAAAAAGCTCTGAATGGTCCTGTGTGTCCTTAGGTCCATGACAAACAACTTGGATCATACACAGGTCAGTGTATTAGTGCCTCCTAGATACTGTTTAATACCACCACATTCATTTCACATCCATCTATCACACTACTTTGAACCTTTTGCAAAGAACGAGCTGTAAGGTAGGACTGATTTGGCTCTAGAGGGTTTAGGCAGGTGTGCTTGTCACAGAGAGCTGGTTGGCTTCTGCCTGGTGCAGTCCTGCGTATTACTTGTAGTCTTCAGAGGCCCCCAATTAGGATCATATCACCATTGTACTGGATGCTTTATAATATTAATAGGAGTCTCCGACCCCGACAGTGCCTTCCCTGCAATTACTGTATTTCTTTTCACATTACAGTAGATCATTGATGCTACCTCATTTATGCTACCTTCACCTGCATTACAGAGCACCTGGTCACACAATCAGACTGACATAGATAGGAGAACCAACTTAGAGGGCCTCTCCTCATACAGTGAAGCAGAAGTTCAGTCCCTTAATTGGTTCCATGCAACAGGAGAGAATTTCAATCCACATGTACTGAAGCTTCATTCAGTCTGTACTGAAAATGTCTTTTTATCTGCCTTCACTGTCATGGTACATCCTGCACACAGCACTCAGTTGGAAAATATTAGGTGCTGTGTTTCAGGATTGCTAGACTCTCCTATATTCTTCTCAAAGTACTAGGAGAAGAAGAGCTCTGGCCTCCTCTTCCAGAAATAAGTGTCATGGCTTGTCTGGCTGAAGTGGAGAGGACTTTACCATGTCCTGCAGAAGAGGATGGGGGAGTCTTTGCCAAACCTACCCTGGTAAGCAACAAGGAGGCCATGTTGACTTCTTGGTCATAGGGAATGAAAGGGAGGTGCTATCTGTCTTCCCAACTTGCATAAAGAACAAATAAGGTTCTTTTGTTGATATTCACTATGTCCCCTGTTGAGAGTGGAATAGGTCTTGAAGGTTAAACTTCACAACTGTTAGATAGAGAAGGAAAGCTTCAGTAGAAGGAGTGAAGCAGTTGTTCATGGGTCTTGTGAATAGGTAAATTTTACCCACAATGAGAATTTCGGATGAACAAAGGTTTAACAATATATGTTTTCCACTAAAGCAGTCAACAAGCTGCTTGCAGAGTCCTCATGGAAGGATTTGCAGTTACAAGCATCCTCCCACATTTCTATTCAAACACTATTCGTTGTCCTTCAGGACCTGCCAAAACCAGACCTGTAAGCACCACATTGTAGTAAAACCACCCATCCCTGCCTGATAACCCAGTTTCTGAAAGACTTTTAGTGGATCAGGTAGTGTGATATGTAGCAGCAGGTCACTGAATAGAATTTCCGTTTTTTGGACATCTTTCAGGCTGTAATGTCACAAACTAAGAGCCAAATCTTCAGCCGGCGTAATACAGTCAGAGCCCACTGAATTCACAAGCACATGTCCTTTAAGTTCACTGGAGCAATGTTGATTTATCTCAGCCAAGAGTCTGGCTGTTGAATTTTAAGATCGTATGCAAAGGTGGAATTTGGCCCTACGCAAGTTAAGTTTATTCTTTATCAACAAGGGAGCTCTCTGTTAATTTTTTTCCCTTCTGCATAAACCATGATCGAAAGTCAAAGTAAAAATGGGAGGATTTCTCAGACAAAAGATAACATTGACACAATAGTCTCAGTGTCATTAGAGGATCCACTGATAGAAGAGAGATGCTTACGTGTAGGAGTGGCTGCATTTGCAGCAATACAGTCTCATGCTTATTATTCAGTATCCTTGGACATGGGCCAGACCAGCTTTCCCAAAAGTCACACTGTGTGTATACTAAAAAGGATGGCACAATATTTCATTACACCCTGTGTATGGTTTATCTAAGGAACAGGGACCAAGGACAGGTTGCACAGAGCACTATGAAAGATAAATGGAAAAAACCCCCCGCACAGTCACTAATGCCAGGAAACATTTCTGAGTCATTAGCTGCAAGGCTGATAGCTTCCCTCATTGCAAAGCAATGGGGAGCTGGTCAGTGAGTGTCACAAATAAACTCTGAAAACAAAGAGATTTCATTTCACTTGCAAAGTTACTGTTAATAGCTTTAATGATGTTTGGCTTTATGCCACAAAGTTATTAAATGGCTCCAGATCCAACACAGTTCTTAAAACTTGTCATGTATGTAGCCATTAAACTATATGGTGGTTGGCTGTTTTCTGTCTTGTGCAAATTTGAACGACTAGTTTCTACATCTCTGCCTGGGTGCAGATTTCACACCAGCCATTTTGCTCGTAGAGCTGCATTTACCCTGAAGCAGACAAGATGCCTACATGCTGTGCTTTCATTAGGATATCACTTCAGTTCTTTCCCCTTGTTTTCCTTCATATCAAATAAAAGGCAAGAAGGTGGATGCCCAGAGCCTCCTTCTAAATTAAAGCAAAACAAGAATGAATTTTCAGCACCACATTTTTTTTTACAGGGCCAGAACCTCACCTGATCTATATACTCCACATGGTTTAGCAATGGAACAATTTATGTTCATTGTGAGAAAACTTGACATGGACCTTGATACTAGTAGGAATCTCTAAGCATTAAATAGTTTAAAAAGTGCACTGCTCTTCCTCCAATACAGCACGCCTAACCACATAAGTGAAATAAAAGGACACTTAGGAAGTTTCGTATTATTAACGTCACTTAGTACATAGCATGTTTGAGCCCACAATGAAGAAAAGGTATATATGTGATGTTGGCCTAAAAACACAGGAACATAGGATTAGAAAGGACCACCCATGTATTCAAATTCAGGCCCCTGGGATCACAGGCAGCTATGCCATAAAGATTTGTCTAGAAGGTCCACAAGAATAGGTTCTTCATGAACCCCACAGTCAAAAGCACCTCCTGAAACACTTGAATAAACTTACATGTTTAGTACAAAATACCACTTCTCTCAATACTATAACTACATTTTCATATGAATAAATTTGAGCTGGGTTAGCCAAATAGGCTTAACAGATTATGAAGATTATAAAATCTGAATAAAGAAATATAATTGTAGATACAAGGGGGAATGGCACCAATTATGGAGGGAGTACTAGCCACACTGAAGTCAATGAGAAGACTCTCTTTGACTTCAGAGAAGCTAGGATTTCACACCATATATGGCCATACGGCCACATCCTTAAAAATCTCATACAGAACTGATCAAATTTAATAGAAGTCTTTCCAGAGGCTATTTAAGGGGCTTCATCACATGGCTCACATGACTATTTATTCATAGGGACTATTCTCATTAGTCACAATTCAGTGTGAGAGACAGGGTTTGCAAAACCTTGCTCTTCAGGAGAAGAAATATGTTCAAAACTTCACAGATCATTGCTATTATATCTCACTAGTTCAAGGTGCAGGTCATTGCTCAGATGTATTGTAGGTATTAAGAGAAACTGCTGCTACTGCAGATTGTCAAGAGCTGGGAGGACTTAATGAGCATGACACACATGATACAATGCAGTGTTGTGCAGAGACATCCATGCTAGCTGTGAGTGAGCTAATTTGTTCTCCTAAGAAGCAGGGTTAATTAGCCTGGGTAAAGGACCATACTAAAAGGCTGTACAGCTTCTGATAACCAGGATCAGTGGCTGCATTCAGACAAATGCAGGCATACGTGTAGTATTGTGGTGCCACACACCATACATGCAGGCATTCCCCACACTGCTATCTTGCAGTTGGGGAGTGGGAGGGGGGTGTTTGACCCCAGGAAATCCTGGGATCAAAAGAACCCACGCCAAAAAAGCGGGGCGGCGCACGTGGTGTCAGTGCACGCTGCCCGAAACTGGACCTGGCCGGCCAGAGCCATACTCCTCCTGCCAGCCAGGTTCCCAGCTGCAGGAGCGCCACAGCTGCAGCTCCCCAAGGCCCCCAGGTAAGGCTTCTGGAGCCAGCACAGTTGCTGGCCCCAGCCTCCCCTACCCCACCTGGGGTTACCTGCCACATGCCAGAGTACGTGTGGCATGGGCAGTCCCCAAGGACAAGTGGCAGCAGCACAAAGTGTGCCACTGTTACTTGTCGCTTGGGAAACAAATGTCTGCACTCGTCTGGATGCAGCTAGCTTGAGTACCTCTACACAGGAGTATATTGTGCCATGGAGATATACCCTTATCCACTAATGAGTGTGGATCATTCATACACACCTACAAACTATTTTAACTTCACACAGTGAAAGTGTAAGATACCTTTATATAGATAATAATTCCCATAAAGAATCAAGTAGCCCATACAACACTAGTGAGCAGGAAAATATTTAGCTTCCCATGGCACAATGGAGTTGCATTTGATGATGCAGTCCCCAAAGGTGAAACCACTAGTAGGACTGGAAAACTGTTCCCTGGATCCAGCAGCATTAGAGCAGCTGTCACATTTTCCCTCTGAAGTATACCAAAATGACTGGCTTCTTTCACTAAAATACTGGTAGATGAATCTTAATATATTCATCTCTATTTTCTGTTTGCACAAAAGCATGCCCTTCTGGAGATGGTGTTAGCTGATGCATACTCCTTAGGAAGAGTATACTGTTTCTTTTTCACCAAGTCATGTTTTTCCAAAGTATTGCTTAAATCCTTACTTGTGCTCATCCATAACTCCAGGCACTTAATGCTAATTACTAAGCTGTGCTCTGTTTTCTTTGAGACAGTCCCACACAGCTTCTGCCACCTCCTTCAGCGAGGAACTGCAAGTGGAGGCGATTCAACAGCTCTGGTCAGAGGCCACCATCTCTGCAAGTCAGTCTATTAACCACATGCAGGAGTTCTCCCAGCTGTTAGTTCAGAACCCCTGGGGGGCTGTATGGACTATTCCTGGGGTTGTGCAGGACTGAAAAAGCTTCACTGAGCACAAAGGAGTGTAAAACTATAGAGTCCCCATTGTCCTGCAAGGCTCAGCTGGTTCTTTCATGTGTATTGTTCTGTTGTGAACTATCCAAACATGTTTATGATTTTTAAAAATAGTTCTTAGGGAAAGTGCCAAAAATGGCTTTCTACAGCTGCTGACAGCACTGTAGATTGCAACATTGGGGCTCTATACCTTACATCATATCCACACCTCATTGCCTGAGGCCAGTCCTGCAGTCTCTGGTTTTCTGACTCAGTTCTTAAAAACCAAGGAAAGGCTGCAAAATTTGGGCTATACCAATGACTATTTTCCTAAACTTTTCCCAGACTACAACAGGCACTAATTGATATGCACATGGTGGTTACTTTAGGCAACCATATGAGAAGAGACTGTCATGTACAACAGGAAAGATGGGAAGGGACTAAAATTACATGCATCTGATCTGTCACTGTGTGGTTCAGAGAAGGAGGTTATCTGCAGTAGGCAACTGCAAATGGCTGTCTAATGTTTAAAGGGTTCAAGCCTCATACATCTTCTCATGCCAGAGCTCTATCTGAGCTCCTGCACAAATCTCTGATTCACCTTCTTCACTGCTGTTGCTGACAATGATTTCTTCACAGGGGTTGCAGAGTTCTTGCCAGAGTCCCCAGGCATAAGTGCTTTCTGAGCCAGTGCTGAATGTCATCACAGACTGTAAACTAGACAAAACTTTCATACTCCTTGCAAGCTGCTATATAGCATTTTACAGACAAAACCTCTCCCAGCCTGAGGACAGAATTGCCAGGATTACATGATATTCCTAGGTGCTGCATGTTGGCCACAAGCAGGGGCTATGGGTCAGGATTCCTAGGCTCTTAATTCAACTGTCACCATACCACAAACAAGGATTTCATACCAGAAATCCCGCTCTCTCTGTCGACATCTCTGAGTTGGTTTAGCCATTTGGAACATGGTGGTGCTAATAAATATTTATATAGTGGGAGAGGGGAATGTAAAACCATTCACTAGGGCCAAGTTATGTATGCTTTGTTACACACATTCACCTCTGCATTTCTAATGGGCCAATTTGGGACTGGCAGCTATGGTTCTGAGTGACATCCCAATAAAACCAGAAGTGGGACGGGGAAGATAGGAGTCTCCTCTTTTAGGAACAGGATTAGATAGACTTCAATTAAGCAAGAAACTGAACAGCTACAACACCAAACATGGACAATATGTATCTATACAGCATGTGGTGGGGATGGATGCATGTGACCGTTGATGCACCTGGTGCTACCTGGTGCATCAGTGAAGGGGTTAAAATTCCCAGATGCTCTTTAAGATGATGTCTGTTTGCATTCAACATCAGGTCATGAATTGTGTCTTGGTTTTCATCCCAAAAATTCAAGGAAAAGGTTGAATGTCAGTGGGCTGAGCAGCTTGCAGAATGACTCATAACTGCATAATCCTACTGAGTTACTGACACATGTGGGCATCACTCAGTAGGAGACCTATAGTATAATAGTACAGCCTGAAAAAAATATCTGGGTTGTAAATAAAAGCAAAGCCAAAAAGGTCCCTACAAAAATATTGACTCAGACTAGATGTACATCCCCATCACATCATGCTTATTATTTGTGGCCTCTTAGCAGCATGAAATGTTTCACTTGGCATTTCTATTTTTGCATATGCATCAATGGGTGTGTCTACACATGCTATTAATGCGAAGCAATAAAGTCCACTTCTACTCATGGTTCTGGGACAGCAGCACTTTTAGCAGAGTCAGAACAGCCTCAGCTGGTAAGGAGCCTGGGGAGTCAATTGGCCAGCCTAGGGCTGCTCTGACCTGGCTCAGTGTGCTGTAGAAAGGCTGGCTGGGGCATGAGGGTGCTCCAGCACAGGGCTAGCCAGCAAGCAGCCCCTGAAGCACCCTTATGCCCAAGGCAGCCCTGTCAGCATCTACACATAAGTTGCGGTGCACTAAATGTCGCCATAGCATACTATTTGTGTTGAGCAATACTGACCTATGTCAGTGTTTGTTAGTGTACTGTAGCCTAATAGGGCTGCATGTGTAGGTGTTGAGACTTTACTGCAGAGCTAATTAGTCAGCTCTGTAGTAAACATTTTGTGTAGACGCGCCCATTGAAAAACTGCTGCATTTTATAAAAGCTCAAGACCAAGCTAAAGATGTTAGAGCAGGAGCAAGTATCTGCCTGCTCTAATAGACATCTGAACCCTGCTATCATTCAAAAACAGGATAGGCAGAGCTACTTTGTAATATTAGTACTAGTTTGTGAACAAGGCACTAGCAGGGGTGACTAGCTTGTTATGTTCTTGTGCACAGACATATTTCAGCACTGCCATTCAGCTCTACAGTGGAGATAAGCCTGAACCAAAATACCAGATCCAGACAACCCCCAATGATGAGGCAGGTCAGACCCCTACATACTAAAGGACTTGCAATAACTATTCCCAGAGGGGCACAGACAGCTGACTCTTGGATGCACACATCCCCATTCTCTTCATTTACATCAGTTTACCTCTGCACTTCACTGATTTCCACAGTTACCTCTGAGTTACACCCATGTGAGAAGAGAAATGACTGGATGCACATGCATATACACATTGCTGTTTTATGCATCCAACTACATGTTTCACCCAAGGAATTGGCTATATGTTCCCATGGCATGTAGATTTGCCATGCAAGTCTTACAAATCTATGATTGAAAATGTAGTGACTTGTTAGTGGTATCACTTCAATGTCTAGATACAAAAACTGCACTCCACACTCCCATTGAAAGCCACACTTTTGAGTTTGCTCAGCTCAAGTACAATTAGGCCCTGTCTAGATGAAGATGTTTTACTGTATTTAAGCACTCTTTTACTAAGCGAGTTAACTGACATGACACTGGTCATATTTTCTCATCAGCGTAGATGAGAACAGGTCAGATTCACTACTGTGTTAAGCAATATATAGGATCCTGTATATTTTAGATGGACATGTATTCACCTACAGCAGGGCTCATAGATTCATAGATTCGGAAGGGACCTCAGTGGGCCATCTAGTCCGACCCCCTGCACCTGGCAGGCAAGAAAAGAGTCACCAAACCGGGGGTCATGTGATCCCAGCCAGGTGCCTGTCCAGTCTCCTCTTGAAGATGGGACAAGCACCACCTCCCTTGGGAGCCCATTCCAGATTCTGGCAACCCTGACCATGAAGAACTTTCTCCCAATGTCCAGCCTAAACCTTCTTTCTACTAGCTTATGACCACTGTTCCTTGCCGTTCCAGGGGGTGCCCTGGTGAACAGATCGTCGCCTACTTCAAGTTGGTCTCCCATTATGAATTTGTACGCAGCCACAAGGTCCCCTCTCAGCCTTCCCTTGGAGATGCTGAAGAAGTTAAGGTCCCTTAGCCTTTCCTCATAGGGCCTTCCCTGAAGGCCTCTAATCAGGTGAGTGGCTATTCTTTGGACCCTCTCCAGGTTGTCTGCATCCCACTTGAACTGCGGTGTCCAGAACTGGACACAGTACTTGAGCTGCGGTCTGACCAGTGCCGCGTAGAGGGGAGAATCACTTCCCTGGACCTGTTTGTGAAGCACCTACAGATGCATGAGAAGGTGTGATTGGCTCTACCAACTGCTTCATCACATCGGCGCCTCATGTTCATCCTGGAGTCAATAGTGACTCCAAGATCTTTTTCTGCCTCAGTGGAGCTGAGAAAGTCGCCCCCCCCCCCCCCCCCCCCCAGCCTGTAGGTATGATGGCAGTTCTTCCTCCCTAGATGCAGCACCCTGCACTTGTCCTTATTGAATTGCATCCTGTTGCTCTCTGCTCACTTTCCCAGCCTGTCTAGGTCAGCCTTGATCTGGTTCCTCCTCTCCAGGGTGTTAGCTGCACCCCATAATTTTGTGTCATCTGCAAACCTACAGCTCAGCAACCTACAGCCCACAGAACCTTTGAATCTGGCCCATGGACATGGGGCTTCATCAGCATTAAATGTGGGCAGGAGGCACCTTCTGCAAGTGCTCTCCCCATGTTGCTGGAAGGAGAAGTGCCCACTGCAGGCACTTTCCCCTTGAGGCCCAGAAGACAAGCAACAGTGGCAACAGGATCCTAGCACTTGCTTTCCTGCTGCCTCTGAGCTGGGGTGAGTCATTTTGGCCTGCAGCTAGAAAAGATTACCTACCCCTGACTGACAGCATTGCACATATTGAATACAAATAAAATGATACATTTCCAAATAAATAAGCTTCCCCAAAATGTGGATCTGAGCCCATTACAGAAAGAAATTTTATCTCAAAATTGTGGATTCAGATCTAGATTTCCTGAAAACCCAGAGGGCTTGGATGTGAGCCCACATCTCTAATACTGCCTTTGCTCTAGTGGGATAGAAACCTGTATAAAATTGACTTATCTTTTAAATAACCCTCTTGTAATACAATTGCAGTGAAACCCACAGAGACCAGGTAGATAAAGCTTGACTTTTTTGGACTGGAAGATAGGTAGCAACCTCATGTCTCTGGCTGAATGCAAGAGGGATTTCCTCCCAAGAACAGCATGCACAATCAAACACTCAAATGCTGTATACTTCTGCACTTCTACTTGTCTTATGAAAACTCAAGAGTATATTCTCCAAGGATTTCATGCTGAAAGATGAAAGTTGTGAGGAATAAAGAACATGTGCACAGAAACCTAATGTGCAAGATATGTGACAGAGGCAAAAATATTTGCCTTAGGAGATCTGACTCCCACGCTTTTATAGTCTCTTCATTTTTGATATTACAGTAATCATGCAGAGATGAATACTAGAGCTCAGTTAAACAATTTTAGATCACTTTTTAAAATGTGACTTTAATAATATGTTGAAGGAAAGAACTTTAATTTCGGAAGTCCTGTATTGTTCTATTTCAACTGTAGGATATGGGATGCGATTAGGAAACCTACATTCAGAATCCCAGGTGCTGAGTGACGTGGTCCTGTTCAGCAATCTCTATTCTTGGTACTTCTATACTAGTCCCTAAGTTCCACTATGTTAGAAACACAGGGTGACATTCAGAGTAGATGTAAAATACTGCAAAATATAGAGATAAACTTGTTTAATCTGATACTAAGGCTAGGGACAGAAGTTATACATAAACCAGTTTAAGTGATCAGAAACTGGTTTAAACCTGTAACAGAACAGAAGTTCAGTGCTTTCAAAATGGCCAAAACCAGTTTAAGATAAACCTGGTTGGACGTAGTATTAGGCTTAAGTGATTTAGATCAAACCGGTTTATGGTATTTCTGTGCCAGATCCCTTCCTGGTTCAAGTTAACTCACAGTCTCCCAGAATCCTAGGATGCTTTGCAGCCCTGGGCTATTCTGTCAGCTCCAGTGGAGCAGAGACTGCCTCGCCCCTTTGCTCCCTAGCCAGCTTCCTGCCTGACTGTCAGCCCATAGGGATGGTGGGGACAGGGGAACAGACTCCCACACCTCCCTAGCCAGCGTCTACACAGCACATGGGGGGAAGGAAAGCCCCCTGTGGTGGGGGCTTTTGACCCTCGGCAGTCCTCCCCCCTCCCAAGGAGCCGAGAGGATTCCCCTCCCAGCTGCTGATTGCTTCAGCCACTGCCACAGGAGGAAGAGAGAAGAAGTCCTCCCAAACGGGTGCCTGCCCATGTAGCCCAGCATCAGCAGCTGGGAAAGGGAAGGGGCTGCCAGGTGGGCCACCACCTAGACAGGAGGCTCCTTAACCCCCTGTGGGGGGACAGCAGGGATTTGGGGACACGTACTGGGGAGCCAATTGAATCGATTCTGCTTCAGGCTTTTTGACTGTCTGTACTTAGCCTAAAGAACTAGAAGTGGGTAATAGCAGAGAAGGTAAAAGCAAAACGGGTAACAGCAGGAAGGAGTAGGTTCGGCTGAAGTTATGAAGTGCCCACCCGTACAGCACTTAACTTTCACCTTGGTCTTGTGAATTAAGGCCAAATTGTGTTTATATATTCTCTCTGGAGATTCTGGACTGAAAGAGCCAAGAAAAGGGCAAAGTCAGAAAATGGCTCTTAGGGTAAAATCTTGGTCCCACTACAATCAATAGCAGGTCTGCCGTGGGCTTCAACAGGGTTAAGATTTCTTCCCCCATGAGTACGTTACACCAGCAAGGTCTATTTTACCTATTTGCCAACGGGGAATTTAGGCTCTCAGATGTGAATTTGGCCCAGAATATGCAGTCTCCACAGGGCATACCAAGCAAGTATTTAGCCATTCCCTGAGCACAGTAGAGAAAAGACATTCAGGACCTGACTTGTTGCTGCCAGGTATCTCAGGCAGCCACTTGCACCAACTAAGAACACCCAACAGGGGTGTTTTGTATCATCCTGTTCCTGCGCTGCCTGCTGTGACTGACAGCAAAGGCATAGTCCACCAGGTCCTTAGTCTTGATAACTTTGATGGTATCAAGAGTAGGAACTTAGGCCAAGATTTTCTGAAGTACCTAGCAGTTTGGGCTGTCTGCTCAATGTTACTGCAAAAGAGAGAGGCTAGCCCTGCTAGGTTATTGAGGGCAGTGTGTTCTCTGCACTTATGGAAGGGCTGAGGCTGCACATAAACTACTGAATGCACACTTAGGCCATCAGAACAGGTGAAAAAGTAGGCAAGAGGAAAGCAAGTACATCTGAATGGAGCACTGAATGGAGAAAATAAGATAATGTACAGCTGATAAAATAATGTCCAAGGATCTGTAAATTCTCCAGAAACATGTTACTTTTATGATTAAAGTTGCAGATTTACTTCCCACAAGGGATCTGGTTTCATAGGAGTGTGAAAATCATAGTTAAATTGCAAAAAAGAGGTATATGATTTGTGATCACAGCCCTGCTGCTTAAAAGCCTCAGCAGGGGCTCAGAACAGCCATGTGCTACCAGCATTTAGGCATCTGCTGTCACAAAGCCCTGATTCTACTTCCTCAGCCTGACCAAAAGCTTGCTTTAAAATTTTTTCCAACTATTTAAGTTGGTCTAATAAAAGATATCCAGTTCAACCAAAGAACCTTGTCTGCCTATGTCCTTAGACCAACACGGCTACTACCTACACCCCTGCTTATACCAAGCACTTAAGAAAGGGCTTAACAACATTGCTAGATCAGGGCCTCATTTCGGTGGTTACTGCCATAGGCAACCTGCAGGGGACAAAACCTGGGCTCGGGAACTCCCAAATTCTAATTTAGGCTCTGCCACTGATTAGCTCTGTGATTTTAGGCAAACTGCTTGGTATGTTGGGGTATCTTGGGGAATAAACATTTTTACAAGAGATTTTCTTTTACAGGGGAGATTTCCTGATGTCAGCCTAGAAGATCCTGAGTACCCCAGGGCTCGGTCCTCAGGCCCGCACTGTTTAACATCTCCATCAGCGACTTGGATGAGGGGGTGGAAAGCACGCTGTCCAAGTTTGCTGATGACACTAAGATGTGGGGCGAGGTGGACACACTTGAAGGGAGAGAGAGGCTGCAACTAGATTTAGACAGACTACAAAAGTGGGCAGATAAGAATAGGATGGGGTTCAACATAGACAAATGCAGGGTGCTGCACCTTGGGAGAAGGAATCCACAGCATACATACAGGCTGGGGAGTTCCCCTTTTGAAAGCACAGAGGTGGAAAGGGATCTTGGAGTCATTATTGACTCCAAGATGAACATGAGCCGCCAATGCCAGACCGCAGCCAGCAAGGCCAGCCATACCTTGTCGTGCATCCAAAGGTGCATCTCAAGCTGGTCCAGAGAGGTGATCCTCCCCCTCTACGCGACTTTGGTCAGGCCGCAGTTGGAGTACTGCGTCCAGTACTGGGCGCCGCACTTCAAAAGGGATGTGGCCAGCCTGGAGAGGGTTCAGAGGAGGGCCAACCGCTTGGTGAGAGGGCAGCAGGACAGGCCCTACGAGGAGAGACTGAGGGACCTGAACCTGTTCAGCCTCAGCAAGAGGAGGCTGAGGGGGGACCTGGTGGCTGCCTGCAAACTCTTCAGGGGAGATCAACAGCAAATAGGCAGAGCTCTTTTCTCCCCAGCACCACCTGGGGTGACAAGGAACAATGGTCATAAGCTGATGGAGAATAAGTTTAGGTTAGAGATCAGAAGGCAATATTTTACAGTTAGGGTGGCCAAAAACTGGAACCAACTTCCCAGGGAAGTGGTCCTCACCCCTACCTTGGGCAAATTCGAGAGGAGGTTGGATGATCACCTGTCTTGGGTCTTGTGAACCCAGCATTTATTCCTGCCTGTGGCAGGGGTCAGGCTAGATGATCTGTTCAGGTCCCTCCTGAACCTAGCTACTATGAAACGATGAAACTATGAAACTATGATCTTTCTCTGGGAGGAGGCATGTTTCCTCCAGGAGAAATTGAATGAATGCTTGTATGCTCTAAGTTCTGCCAGGAGAGCAGTGATTCTCTTGGTAGAAATGTAATGCTTGTATGTAAGCTTAGTTTTTCCTGCTAGAGCTGTTTCATAGCTTCTGCAAAGAGTCGTGGCAAAGATTCTGGTGGGAGGAGAGTTGCAATGACACAGCTCCCATTGACTAGACAGATGTAAGAATCTGAGTAGAAGATAAGAAGAGACCTGGAATACATCTGTCACATTTGTTGTCATTAAAAGGATTTTTTCTTACAGGAGCCTTATTCTCAGGATTTTCGAAAAGGTGGGGACAAGGCAAATCTTAATTCACCTCTGAAAAGAGAAGTGTCCAACAGATGTACATCCTGAGGTGTAGCTATTTCAGAACCACTGATAAGCATGCAATTGTTTTAACAGCTGCTTTCAAACCGGCTGAGGTGCATGATTGGCAGGTAATGGCAGCGTTCACTCTGCACACTGGACGTGAGCAATACAACTTTTGTCTGCAGTGTTTGCTTATAAGCAAAGCAGGCTTTGTGTGCAACAAACAGCTGCAAGGAATTACCCAGAAGTAAGTCAGGTAGGAGATAAATAGGGATGGTGGCCATCAGGGACTGTCACCTGCCCTCAAGGGTACCTCAGAGCAATAATATTGCAGCTGATAGCATAAAGACATATTTCTGCAGTCTATCTGATCTGCAGCTTAATGGAATAACTGCTATCTCTCACAGGTGCACACACACAGATGCAAAGCTTCCAAAAGTATTCCACAGGATGACATGGCCTCCAGAATGGTGAGATGAATGACAATTCACTGCCACTATCTGTGGGGTTTACTTACGCGCAGTTTAATGCTGGCAATAGAGGCAAGAGTCGATGAAAATCACCTGATCCATCAAATGTTAACTGAATAGATGGGGGCTTAAGAGATTTAAAAGTTGTAAAATGTTTATACATGAAGCCCACAAGCTCCTGGAAGAGACGGGATGCTGAACCAAACCTATGGGCAGCAACGGAGTGGGCTGACTGCTGGAAAAGTTCAGACTTATTCCTACAGCATTTTATACCAACATCAACCCCATAGGCACAACCTTGACAGAGAAGCATGGGTCAAGTTGAACAGACCTGAGTTCTGGATGCGGACACTTCAAAACAGCACTTCACAAGATGAACATCTTGGACAGCCCCCTATGTGAATGCAGTGTCCAACAAACAGCACAGCACTTAATTGAAAGCCGCAGTCTTTACAAATGCCCAGACGGGGCAGGTGGAATTCGCGTGTTAGGCAATAATACCAGAGAGCGGCTCATAGATTTGGAAGTTGATATCTGATACCATATGAGAGAGTGTAATATCTAAGACGTCTGGGAAAGGAACCACAGCCCAGTTCTAAAACCCGAAGCTGCACCAGCAGTCTCAATTTAAATATTTGTAATATCTCACAGCTTGTTTATATGTAACCACAGCTGAATACCATGGTGTAGGGTTTCCCCCTCTCCTCCACATCATTGTTAACCATTTGGCACAAAGAACAAAACAATCCACCTGCATTATTTAGTATGGGGATCACTTGCTTTATGGCAGAAAATAAATAATGGAAATGCATCGAATCTATGAGAGATGAATAGGAGGGTTCGAGCAGAGCAAGGCTTGCTGTCTAAGAGAGATGAGCCTGCAAAGTACAGAATAATTTATAAGGCATTTGAAAACATGCTAGCAAAATTCAATACACATCTCACTGACATTATACCGTGTGTTTGTGGATTATATTCTCACATACACATAATTATGTACAGGTGGAAATACACCAGAGTATATATACTCTAGTGTGTATATATACACCATGTATAATATACATATATAATATATGGAAATACATCTGAGTGCATGACGGCTACTGATCTTTAGGATTCTCAACATCATGGTACTGCTAAGCAGACATCTGGGAACAAAGGAAATATGAGATGTTGAAATGTTTCTGTAATTCAGACAGAACAACCTATTATTGGGCAGCTTGGGATCCATCCAGGGAAAGCGGCTGCGGATGCTGGTGTCGGGGAAGGCTGATGGTGTAGCACTAGCAGCAGCAACTTTCCATAAAATGACTTGTCAGATTTGGGGTTATTTACTAGCAGAAATTAGTCCTGCACAACACAGGAGTAGTGTGTTGGTGCACTAGCACAAGGAAAAGAACTGAGCGCACCTCCATTAATAAGTGTACAGATGCTGAATTATGACAGCCAGAATAAAGTTAGCAAGGAAAGTATGTGGTACAGATTTGCATGCTCTGTTTACAGGAAGAAGAAAAATAATAGTGTGGACCTAAGAGGAGATTGCATTGATCAAGACATGATCTGGCCATCAACATACCTCTGTTAGTGGCAATCTGCCCTAGGCAAAACTCAGAGCAGACACTGGCATGTGAATGCTACTGAGACATATAGTATGATTTCATCAGATTTCAGACATCATATTTCACCAATGGATCAGCTTGGGCAATGGCATGAGTCAGTACAGTAGAGTCAATTATCTGTAAGTCTGTTATCGGGAAGGGTTTGTATTAATAAAGCTATCAGCCTGCAATGAGGTTTTGCTTGTTGGTGAGATAACTGTGCACTGTTATTTATTTGTGCTTTGCTGTTCAAAACTTTACATGGTACAATACATTTACTTTTTGCTTTTTAAATTTTTTTCTATATGGTACTGTAACTAAAATATTGTTTTCAGCACTTCATGCTGTGGCATTTGATTATTTGAAAGCATTGATTACCCAGAATGATGACTCCAGTTATTCTGGATAATCGGTGATTTACTGTATATGGATGGAGACTTCCAGGGAATACTGCACCTACCATAGCTGCTACAGCAACCGGTGCTGGTGACCTGGCATGCAGGGCTCCCTGATCTGAACCAGTATCACAGTACAGTACTAGCAGATGCTGTGCTGGATAGGCTGTTCTGTCACTAGGATACAAAACAGGAATCCTTGCAAGCAAGAAATGTCATTAAAAGCACTTTTTCCAAGAGTCAGGATGTTATCTTCAGCATCTTAGATGAAATGATGGTAAAAAGAGCTTAGCTGTGATTACACCACAGTGGTCACTGCTGCTACCACCAGAGCGCTGCACTAATAGAAAAGTCCAGGTCCTATTTTCCCCCTAGCATAACTCCAGCAGAAGTTTGCTAAACAGAGTTACCAAGAGGAAGCACTGGGTTATTACAGCTGGTCTTTCTCATGCCAAAGCACACTTTTAAGGAACACAGTGAGTGTTGGCACTGCATTGAACATGCTGTGGATTGGGGCAGATTTCCTCATGGAAAGGGAGAAAGGAAGGCACACTCCTTGCACACATCCAACCTCTGCTGCAAGAAGGAATCCAGCCACTTTCACAGATTCAAATCATAGAGAAGAGAGGAGAGCGGAGGATGGTAGCTGCCATTTCTGTTTCTTTTTGCCTATCAAGTTGAATTCTCATCCTGCTGCAGCATAAACACAGGACTTATGCATGAGTGACACAATCAAATGAGGGCTACAAGAATGTTAGTCATATAGGAAGCTTCAAATGCTGTGGGATTCAGCTTGGTTGAATAAATATTGCACTCTCTATCCTCAGTTTCAGAATTCTTTATTTCTGACACAAACAATTTTCAATAAAGAGCAAGAGGATACCAAACCTGTGTGGAACAGAGTCTACTCTGGGGCCATAATAATGACGTTCCTTGAAATGAGGGGGGCATCTGAGAGCTGCATGTTGATCTTCTACTTCATCTTCCACAACTGGATTAAAAAAACCCTCCCCCTGAGAATAGCTAATTGGACAGAAAATGCTTTCATTTGAGGCGTACGTTGCAGAGCAGAACTGAAACCACACTAGGGGACACTTTTAATTAAGCCACATCTATAGCACATTCTCTTTGATGAAATGCCAGAGGTCAGACTGCTAGACAAGGAAGCCAGCTATTCAGGTGAATGTTACACAATGTACCCAGTGGATACGATTTAATGAAGCAACATGTCCTTAATCTGTCAAAATAACTGTTGACATATCTTTAAGCAGAAAAGTTCTGGTGCTTTTTAAGGGCTATGAGACCTCCTGGAAGTTACATGGGTCCTCCATGCTCCCTGCTGTCCACGGAGCCGAGGGCAGCCATCACCAGGTCCACATCCAGAATCTGCTCTACAGCCAAACCTACGTGTGGCTTTCTAGATTGCCACAAGCACCGGCTGTGCTTCCCAGATGCTGAGCTCCATTCTGATCTCAGTTGCGCTGGGGCCACCCTGGCAGAAATCTGCCATCAACAGTGGAGTTGCCCAGCTTTTATCACATATTTGGCTTACCAGGTACAGGTTTCACAGAAGCTTGCTTTGGAGAAAGACTTCCTGTGGAGAAGGTCACTGTGTTGTGTACTGTTTTAATTAAAGCTTTTCTTAGCAGAAATGCAACCTCCTCGTGGAACCATTTCATATCCTGCCCCATTGAGAAAGCCAAAGGCAGCTCTTTTCACCACCTAATGGTCCCCATCCTGATCTGCCCTAATTTCAACACTTTCAGAATGAGAAAGATGCTGTTACGTGTTGATAAACCGGATTCTTCTAATCCATCTCTGAATCGCTGTTTTGTAATCCAAGAAGTGTTGTTTAATCTTTGCCCACTGAGTGGAGCTGAGCTCTCTCCCATGCTTCATCTCCTTTAATGGCTTCAGCAGTTAATTTTTTCCCCCTCCCACTAACAAAATCACACAGATCTTGTCTGTTCATCTGCCCTCTAAGCAGGTGCTACAACTCTACAGAAGGTGGCTGAAGTTGTGCTGACTCATTATGGCAGACAGAGCTCATTAGCTCTCTGCTTGTACGGTGCCCAGCACCTTCTTGGATGGTCCCCTGGCATGACCATAATCAACATGATTAATAATAATGAAACTCTGCCTGGTAATTAAGAAAGGAGGGAGAGGCTGTCTCAGGAAAGGGAACTAAGACCCTAAGACAAAGGTGGTCCCGAAAGGAAACGCTAAGCTCAGAGAAGGAGTTGAAGCAGACATTTCTGGAGTGTTATTGTTTTCCTGCTAATCACACGGATGGCAATTCCCAGGAAGGGGCTAAGTGCTGAACACTCACCCTTTTTCTACACACAGAAAATGCACCAATATCAGTTGAATTGATTTACGCTGATTAAGTTAAAACCAGTGCAAACCCCCGTGTGGACACACAACATTTGGAAAATAACATATGATACAACTTTATACTTGAATGTTTCATTACACATCAGCTTTTCCCAAGATGCCTCTTAAACAGCACTTTCAAAATCTTCCTGTGCCACCAGTTTATGTATCCATAATGGCAGGTCCCTGAACAAACAGGAGTCCATTTATGCAGATACACAAACTTTGCAGGCACAATCTTAAATATTAGAGCTTTAATTTTGATCTGTTTAATGCAGCACAACTTGTATAAAATGCCTACAGCCTCCACAGTCTGACACAGAGGTAGGCTTCAAAATTATTATTATTTTTGATGATGATAATTGCTACAGTTAAGATGTATTAATTGTTTGGTTAGGGATTACTACAGTGCCAGAATAATGACTATATATTTTGTATACCCCAGTTACACTCCATTTTGGGTTTGGCTACCTATCAATTCCATACACAGAAAACACAACCTTTACCAGCTGCCAAAGATAGCACTAGGGACAACCTCAAAGGAGAACAGAACATATCTCAGAAGACCAGAGGAGTCATAGAAATAAACTAGGATAAAATTACAGCTTTACAAAATTTGCTGCATTATCTCACAATGGAAGTATAATTGGGAAACTGTCTTTTGACTAATGATTTCTCTCTAGCCAGACAGTAACTGTCGGAAACATAATTTTAATTAAACCTAACATTGCAACACTGAAGCTCTACTTAAGATTTTTTATGCCCACAAATCAGCTAGTGCACTGATTTCTTCAGAACCATTGCTTCAGATAGAGGCAATTGGAAATTACCTACAGAACACAAAGTACGGTTAATTTTTATAATGCTGTTTGTGTTGATGTCCATTCAAATTGAAATAATTGGAACAGCAGATTGACTGGTTGCAAACCTCATTACAATCCTTTTTAATTCAATTTGCACATCCACCCATCTAAACAGAGGCAAGCATGGTCCAGTAGATAGGTTGTGGAACTGGCTCCCAGGAGATCTGGACTCTATTCCCAGCTCTGCCACTGGCCTGCTGGTGACCTTGGGCAAATCACTTCCTCTCTCTGTACTTCAATTTTGCCACCTCTAAAATGAGGGTAATGATCCCAACTTCCTTTTGCAAAGATTTTGAAGGTCTGATACAAAAGCTCTAAGACCTGGGTATCAATATTACAAAAAGGAATGTGATGGTAACAAGCCTCTCTATATTATATGTAATCAAGCAAAATTTAGCCCTATCTTTCAAGATTAGAAAATTTCTCAACAACATGGGCCAAAAAACATACTTCCCTCCTCTGTCTAATAAAATATAAGAAAATGAAAAGCCACTTTAAAAAAAAAATGTGTGAACACTGATGCTCAAAACTGGCAAAAATGAGAGCTGTTCTGACATCTGTAACTTCATTGTTTCGGTTACGGCAGCAAACCCATACTGAAACCCAGGGTTCTCAGTAAGCAGGCTGAAAACTGGGAAGATATTTTAACAGCTGTTCTCATTAGAAACACTAGAGAAGGGTTTAACGCTAGTTGAAGAGCACTCTCTGTAAGCCTCCTTTATTTCACCAGTGGGTACTTCAGGCTTACTGCTATTTTTAAATCAACTTTTCATAGAACAGCTAACTATTTGAACTTTGGGCCCAATCCTATAAGGTTCAGTGTCCTATCTCTCAGTTAAGTTAATGAAAGCCGAGGGAGACCAGCACTTTGTAGGATCAGGTGTCACCTTCAGACATTAAAAACAATTTGACCAAAACTGGAATCCCCTTGTAGGAAAGCTGCAGCTTTCTCTGCTAGCAGTGAAATAGGTCTCAATGCTTGACCCATAACAGCACCTGGTGACCTTGCCCACAGCTCTGAGTTCAGCACCTCAGCACCTTATACACTGCATGGGGAGAGTTAGGGCCCTCTAAATGGGAACCCCAAATGTCAGTGCATTGAAATAGCTGTCTGACTTAGTCAATGGAGATGCTGACGAGAGATGTTTCTTAAACCACACCCTCAAAGACAAATTACCTGATGTCTTTCCAGTCCCTGGCAGAGCTATACAGAAATACTTGAGCTAGATTTGCATGTACTAGCTCTGAAACTGGAAGTCAGATGCATTAGCCTGCTGCTGCACCAGTCTAATATGGCCATCCTGCTTCTGGGTCCAAAGCAGCCTAAGCCTTGCACTTGACAGACACACTGTTTGGTGCCCAACTTTAGGTTTCAGGAAAGTGCACCCATCCATTTAGGATTTACAGCCATGAAGGCGTTAAAAGTGCCATTTCTCACAAATCATGGCTGGAGGTGGAAGAGAAACTCCACTGCTACCCAAGAGCCCAGTGGCTACAGCACTCACCCAGGATGGGGGGAAACTCAGGCTTGGTGGTGTAACTAGGGTTGGGACAGGGGGCGGCCATCGGAGGGCTGAGCGGGTGGCAAAAAAGGCTGCTGACACAACTTCCAGAAGTCACTGCTGCCCTTGTGTGTGGAAGCTGCCCTGGACGCCTGGCCACGTTGTTGTGGCCCTCCTCTGTCAGAGGGGACTAAAATGCACATCTCCTGCCAGAGATGCCTTAACTAACAGGCTATTGAGTATTCTCACATTCATTCCTGTTGAAGCTGTTGCCTTTGCATAGCACAATTAAACATTAACTGGGACAAAGCGCACAAGAGAATGCAGCTCTCCAGCACAGCACTCACGGTACTCACCTGGAAGGGAGAGACCTGGGTTCCAGTCCTTGGGCCAATCAATGTTGAATAACAAATATTTTATATTTTTATTGAATTTAGAAAAATGAAGTGCATTTTGTCTCAAAACAGCGGTATAAAATTAAACATTTCAGCTTTTCGGCAGAGGTCATTTTTTTTCAGTGAAAACTATGTGCTGGCTTGGGCAAGAATTCACAAAGTTCTGCTCAACCTGAACCTGTACTTTTCAGCTAACAAATTATTTGTCTCAAAATTTCACCCCTTTCTACTGGCTAAGCCTTGCCAGGAGTTACTGGTTTGCCACTTGAGCTCAGTGAAACATTAAGCAAAATAACAAAACTGATTCACATCATGATCCCACTGGCAAACTGCATATTCTTTCAAAAATGCACCTAGTGGGAGTTTTTTGTGATGCCCTCTTTCTGCTTGTTGAATTTGTAGGAAAAGAACAAAATATATTGAGAGTCAGTTGTAACGGTGCCATATATTAAATGAAATTATGGCTTACAAATACACAAGCGAATAAAGGTTGGCTAAAACAAGCACTTGCAAAACAATTTTTTATCTCTGTGGTGATTGTTTATTGCGGTTATGTCTTCATTGCTTTGTGATTTACAAATAAAAATATACTGTTGGCTGGAATTTACTATGCTGTAGCTATGGAGATATTGTCTCTGGCAACCTTATGTATTTGTTTTATGAGATAGGTAGGATCCCTCCATCACTCTGAATAATAGCATATATAATTGAGTAATTATGAAACAAGACCTACTTATTTTTTAAAGAGGCACCATGAAAATATGGATATTTGTCAAACAGTGATATACCCTGAGTGCATGATTTGCAATAATCTGTCTATTCAGAACTGTAGCACTGAATTAAATGCGAGCCCTGTAGGTTGCAAACATCCATTTTAGAATGATGGCCACTGTGTAAGTCAAGACAACAGCAATTTGTTTCCATCAGCAAAGACAACTTCAAACTTTTGGAAGGGAAGGCTTTGGCTTTCATGACCACAGCCCACTCTTTCGCGAGAGAGACAGCGAGCTGCTGGGAAGAGATGGCCTCCACCTCTCTCCCCTAGGAAGGAGGCTCTTTTCAGCCAGACTGGCTGACCTGCTCCACCGGGCTTTAAACTAAGCCCGCTGGGGGGACGGGGGGACTACCGCCACTGCTGGCCCGCTGAGCAATCCTTGCAAAGCCAGCAGGTCAAGGCACTTAAGGGAGCCCACCCCTTCCCCAGCCCTGATAAAATCTGTGGGCAAGGAAGGAGCCCCCCAGGGGGCACTTGCCTGCCTGTACACAAATGCCAGGAGCTTGGGGAATAAGCAGGAGGAGCTCATCCTCCTGCTCAATGCAAATAATTATGATGACATAGGGATAACGGAGACCTGGTGGGACTCCACCCATGACTGGACCACGAGTATAGATGGCTATACCCTGTACAGGAGGGATCGTGTAGAGAAAAGGGGCGGGGGTGTAGCTCTCTATGTTAAGGAAAGCTACGCGTCCCTGCAAGCCGATATTGGCGACCAGGGTGGACAACTGGAGACCCTCTGGGTTAAAATCGATGGGGAACACAGCACAGGGGACACAATGGTGGGAGTCTACTACAGACCTCCCACCCAAAGTCCTGAGCTTGACCAGGAGTTTGCCCAGGAACTGGCTGAGGCAGCATGCTCAAGGACCATGGTTGTCATGGGTGACTTCAATTACCCAGACATCTCGTGGGAGGATCACGCAGCAAAATCTGAGCGGTCGCAGAGCTTCCTCTCGTGCGTGGATGACCTCTACCTGACTCAAGAAGTCTATGGGCCAACAAGAGGCAAAGCGCTGCTTGACCTGGTACTGGCTACTGGGGATGACCTAGTTGGCGACCTAGTGATCAATGGGAAGCTGGGTGACAGCGACCACGAGCTGATCACCTTCACCATCTGCCGAAAAGCTGGCAAGTCAGTCAGCAACACGGAAGTCCTTGACTTCAGGAAAGCCGACTTTGACAAGCTCAGGAGGCTTGTCAGTGAGGCCCTAAGGGACCACGACCACGGGGAGAGGGGAGTTCAAGAAGAGTGGTTGCTCCTCAAGGGAGCGATCCTCAATGCACAAACTAAGTCTATTCCATCTCGGAGGAAAGGCAGCAAGAGGGCACAGCAGCCCCCCTGGCTCTCCAGGGACCTAGCAGACCTCCTGAGGCTAAAAAGAAAGGCCTACAAAGGATGGAGGATGGGAGTCACCTCCAAGGAGGATTATTCTGCACTGGTCCGGTCCTGTAGGGAGCAGACCAGGAAAGCCAAGGCTGCAACTGAACTCCAACTAGCTTTGAGCATCAAGGACAATAAAAAGTCCTTTTTCAGATATGTGGGGAGCTGGAGGAAAAGCAGGGGCAACATTGGACCCCTGCTGAACCAGATGGGGCAACTGACAACTGATGCCCAGGAAAAAGCCAACCTATTAAATAGGTACTTTGCTTCGGTCTTTCATCAGTCCCATGGGACGTCCATGCCCGCTACGGGACAGGGAAGTCCGGGTGAGGGTGATCCCCTACCCTCCATTAATGCTGACTTCGTGAAGGAACATCTTGAGAAGCTGGATACCTTCAAGTCAGCCGGCCCTGACAATCTTCACCCCAGGGTACTCAAGGAGCTGGCGAGCATCATAGCCCAGCCTCTAGTGCGGATCTTTGAAAACTCTTGGCGCTCTGGTGTAGTTCCTGAAGACTGGAAGAAGGCCAATGTGGTGCCTATCTTCAAGAAAGGGAGGAAAGTCGATCTGGCTAACTATAGGCCCATTAGCCTGACTTCTATGCCGGGGAAGATCTTAGAAAAATTTATTAAAGAGGCCATCCTTAATGGACTGGCCAACGCCAATATCTTAAGGGATAGCCAGCACGGGTTTGTTGTGGGTAGGTCTTGCTTGACCAATCTCATTTCCTTCTACGACCAGGTGACCTATCACCTGGACAAGGGAGAGGAGATTGATGTTGTATATCTTGACTTCAAAAAAGCCTTCCATCTGGTTTCCCATGATCACCTCTTGGTGAAACTGGCCAATTGTCGACTTGGGTCCTCCATGATCCACTGGCTGGAAAACTGGCTCCGGGGTCGGACCCAGAGGGTAGTAATTGATGGAAGTCACTTATCGTGGTGTCCTGTGACCAGTGGGGTCCCCCAAGTCTCTGTCCTTGGACCCATATTGTTCAACATCTTCATTAATGATGTGGACACTGGAGTCAGAAGCAGACTGGCCAAGTTTGCTGATGACACCAAACTTGGGGGCAATGCATCCACACCAGAAGACAGGCGGGTGATCCAGGCTGACCTGGACAGGATCAGCAAGTGGGTGGATGAGAATCTGATGGTGTTCAATGCCGATAAATGCAAGGTTCTCCACCTTGGGAAGAAAAACCAGCAGCATCCTTATAGGCTCGGCAGTGCTATGCTGGCTAGCACTATGGAAGAAAGAGACTTGGGAGTCATCATTGACCACAAGATGAACATGAGCCTGCAATGCGATGCTGCGGCTAGTAAAGCGACCAATACGCTGGCTTGCATCCATAGATGCTTCTCAAGCAAATCCCGGGACGTCATTCTCCCCTTGTACTCGCCCTTGGTGAGGCCACAGCTGGAGTACTGCGTCCAGTTTTGGGCTCCACAATTCAAAAAGGATATGGAGAAGCTTGAGAGAGTCCAGAGAAGAGCCACGCGCATGATCAGAGGTCAGGGAAGCAGACCCTACGATGACAGGCTGAGAGCCCTGGGGCTCTTTAGCCTGGAAAAGCGCAGGCTCAGGGGTGATCTGATGGCCACCTACAAGTTTATCAGGGGTGACCACCAGTATCTGGGGGAACGTTTGTTCACCAGAGCGCCCCAAGGGATGATGACCAGGTCGAACGGTCATAAACTACTACAAGACCATTTCAGGCTGGACATAAGGAAGAATTTCTTTACTGTCCGAGCCCCCAAGGTCTGGAACAGCCTGCCACCGGAGGTGGTTCAAGCACCTACATTGAACACCTTCAAGAGCAAACTGGATGCTTATCTTGCTGGGATCCTATGACCCCAGCTGACTTCCTGCCCTTTGGGCAGGGGGCTGGACTCGATGATCTTCTGAGGTCCCTTCCAGCCCTAATGTCTATTAAATCTATGAAATCTATGAAACAGGCTGAGGTTTGAATCAGTAGACTAATTATACTAATTTCTTTCACTGAAGTTTTCTAAAATTAAATATTTCCAGAGTAAGACTAAGATTACATTTAGAGAGGGACCTGAAGAAGTATACTAAATCCCCAATGACTTTCACATCGATTCCCAAGCTTTGGAGAGATTCAGAAGTGGATCCGTATTTTGCAGTTGGTCCCTTTCTCTCAATAGTGAGCTAAACCAGCACACAAGACTTTAGTACCCACAAAATAGATGTTAGTTTATCCTAATCTAAAATTCACAACCCAGATCCATCTGATATAATCACACATGCAGATGGGATAGAAAAGTCCAACACATTAAAACATATTCTTAAAGCCACTTCTAAACTGCATAATATGAAAAGAAAAAGACCCATATAATGGAAAAACCATTTTTAATCTTCATTTGTGACATTTGTGACATGGACACTTACTCATCTGCAGGATCTTGCTAAAGCTCTGTATCTAATTATTAAAGATCCCACATCAGGACTTCCTCTTGGCAAGTTAATAAATTTCTTCCTGGTACAGTCAGGTAAATTGCTCAGTATACAATTGTGAAAACACTGAGATTTCTATGGGCTGTGTTTTGCCACCCTTCCTCACACTGAGTGGTAAAGCGTTATAATTTATAAAGTAAAAGTGAGGGCAAATGTGAAAGAATCTGGACCAGGGTGAACAAGTGTTATTTAGTACCAGATCATTCCAGTAGCACTTCATTCCATACAGACTCCTATTTACTCCAAGAGGATGACTCAGGGGTAAGGTACCACTTACTGTGAGTAAGGATATGAGTCTGGCCCGTAGAGTTAATGCTATGGGAGACCATTAACATATAACAGAGATGTTTCTCAAGAAATGTATGAAGTTCCAGTAGTTGTAACTGGTCTTTGGTGTTAGGGCATTACTTACACAAATATTATTCATTATTTAGCATCAATATGCTTGGTGTCAGACAAAATATAGCCAAGGGGTTTCAATTCTGAATTAAATTATACATTTCAGATACATACTGGTAGATTTTATGAGTTATTTGCCATGGTGCTCAGATACACTGTAAAGAGGGTGATCAGACATGAACCAAGGTAGATGAGAGATTGATAAATACAACTTGGTTACCAAAGGGTTAACTGTTCTCAGTACCAGGACCAAACCTCTGACCTGTCCGTGCTAGGCAAAGGCATATTTTAATATGTCTGACATCAGCTAATGTGCAATTGGACTATTTGAAGACTATGGCTTCAGTTCTGCTCTCAGTTGCACCGTGCAACTATTTAGTCTTCAATGGGGGATACACAATGCAAACTGTTGGCTAGAATCGCGTCCCAAAGAACTTCTTACTCTTGAGCAGACACATTTGTTTAATCCAAAAAATGACCCCAATAAATATCTCAGATAAAAGTAATGGAAAGACACAGCATTCATGAACACTTATACAGCTGATGCTGACAGAATGTATTTTAGAGGACATATTTAAGTCCATTTGGAGCAGGTCTGAAAAAAGACACTTAAAGATAAATCAAGGTCTCTTTCCCAAACCCTGATATACAGTGTCTGGTCTTTCTCACAAACTCCTCATAAATCCCCATTTAGATTTAGACCGTCAGATCCATTTTCCATCCAATTTTATTTCCTCTATTCCCAAACTAATACTAGGAAATGACAGCTTCCATATTTCAGTTTGAAGCTTAATTCAAAACCAGTACTTTAGCAAGATGTGTATAACCTGTATGTTCCTGTAGGTTTAAACTTCAGCCTCCATCCAGACACAGGTATTCTTGCTTTCTTCTGTCTGCAGAACAACAGTGGCTGAGACCTAACTTGGCCCACAAGAAACCTGGGTTCACACCACTGCTCTGCCACAAAATGTGTGTGTAACCTTGGCAAAATCCTTTAATGTCTCTGTGCCTCAGCTGCTCATCTGAAAGACTGTATTTCCCTACCTTACAACAATTTATCAAGGATAAAGACAGGGAGGTCTGTGAAGTGTTCATATCCTGCTGTAATTAGAGCCATGTAAGTATCAAAGGCAGACAAGCAGCAGTTTTCCTGTTACAGGAAAACCTGACACGCAGCCTGCATTTTGAACTGAAACAAAACCAGGACCAAGCTTTCATTCTAATGCCATATTCTGTGCCCAGCAACTGATACAGCCTTTTGACTGCACCGACTTCCTATGTGTTTGTGTGCAAGCTAGTGATACCTCCTCCTCTCTTGGATATGGTTTCCGTAGTAACATTCCTTTTATCACATAAGGGGATTCACCAGATTAAAAATGGCAGCCTCAGGTAATTAAAATCCATGAAAACTCATTGCTATTTACATTTCTGTTAGTGAGGAACCAACCACAATACTCAGTTCAAGCTGGGAGGCTGGGATCTTTGAGACCAAACAAACAAGACATAAAGCTGCCAGTGTTTGCCCAACACAAAATAGAAGCTTGTCAGCTGCATTAAGGCACTGGATACAAAAGCACACCCCGTTCAAAACATGCAATGTAGGGAATGGCAATCTAGCAGCCTGAAATTTGCATTTGGATATGGTGCCAGAGGCTTGGGAAGAATAAACTGGAGTGTTTTCTAGGGCAGCAGCTTCCAGGGTTAGAAACTAACTGTGCAAGAGTAAAAGGGTCTTAACCTTGGTGTGCTAGCAATGACCAAGCTTGGGCAACGACAGCTGATTTACCTGGATAGCCCAGGCAGTTTCAGCTGGACATAGTGTTCATCACTTCTCATCCTAGAGCCACTGCTGTGTAAGAGTTACTGATTCGGGACCAATTCAGTTGATGTTGTGATATCTTTTCATAACAGCACTGGATGAAATAACTCAGCCAGAAATAGCCTTGAGCTACAACATCCAGATCTGGATTGCAAATCTCCTTCTTGCCTCTTAGTTTGGAGGCAGCTACCTCCTGCATTTTGCTTTAGCTCAGTGGTGCTGAACCTATGGCCCATGGCCAGATCTGGCCTGCAAAGCCATGTCATCTGGCCTGCAGGGCTCCCCACAAGTCTAGAAATTTGGTGACAGCAGAATGGTGGCAATTAACACTGCTACTGCTCCCGCACTGCTGAATTTCCAGGGCCATGGGCTAGATGACTTTTGTTGTCCAGTGTCAGATCAGACTGGCATGCAGGGCTGGGACCAGGTCCAGGGTGGGGAGCCTGAGCTGGCACATGCGGGGCCAGGGCCCAATCTGATACATGCAGAGGTGGGGGGTAGGTGGTCCAGGCCAGGGCTGTGCGCCCAATCTGGCATGTGGGGCTGAGGCCATATGCTGGATCATGTCCATGTGCCAACCCCACACTGGATGAAGCCCACAGGCCAACCTCACACCACTTATCCAGGCCACAGGGCCAGAAAGATTGGGCACCTCTATTCAAAATTAGGGACCAGCCTTAAAATTCAGATGTGGGTTTAGATTTCAACCTTACTCTACACAGATAAAATTTGGGATGATTTAGCCCTGGATTCTACGTTAGGCACATTCTTAATTATTGTTGCCACCGGGAGGGCCTCACCTTTCCAGTCAGTTGCTCAGGCACACGCATTGCTCTTGCAGGTCCATGGACATCCCTAAATTTCCAGAGGGATGAATGAAGGCAGAACTTAAAAAAGCTTGAAAGCCGAGTGACCCAACAACCAAAGGGAGAGGTGTCCTGCGGGTTCAAGAAGTGTGGCATCGGTCCAGAATCCTCCAGGTGGTTTGCCAGAGAAACAGCCTCAGTTCAAACGTTAGCCCTCTTGTGTCTGCAAAGCTGGGCTTCAGGCATCACAGCACTGGCTCCCACCTGGGAAGTTTCTAGTGCTGGTTCAACTAACTCACTTAAAAGCATTGAGCTGATCCTGTGGGTTCAACGGGACCCACGAGCTGCAGGCAAAAGAGACAGTTTCCATAGGAAACAAGAAGGAAATTAAAAATACAGAGTACAGCCACAGGAAAAAACTTGTAGCTGACAGTGGAAACAGACCCCCTAACCTTTGTGCAGGTCGGTCCCTAGAGGGAAACATTTCTCATTAACCTGTGGAGACAAGCAAAGTGTAGAGCTGCAGTCTTTAGTTTTTCATGTGCATATTGTTGTCCATATTTAACGGCACAATGTTGCCACGATTTCCATAATTTGAAGCAATTTTAGGTCTGCGACTGGGCATCGAACATGTTTCATAGTGAATATTGTGAGTCTGCATTAGAACATGGCGATGTAAAAATGCATGCTGTAAAAATACGATCAAAAACATGCATATTTTCAAAATGAAGGGTGGGGTTTACTAAGTACTCTGTGTTGTCACTGCTTCCATGTGACTTAGTGGAATTTTCCTCTCAAATTCAACAGAAGCAGACCTGGAAAGTGTGAAAATCCTTTCCTGAATGTGCTTTTCATTGTTTATCCTGATTCCCGATTGCCTAATTCTTCTCATTTCACTCATTTTAGACAATGAAAAAAGACCAATCCAGGTCAAGGTTTAGAGTTTCACTTCCTGTATTCGTTTTGTTTCCTGCACTCACATGATACCGGACTTTGTTTGAGTTCATGATAGTACAGGAGGAACTTTTGTGGACATTTTGGTTTCTATAAAGCCATGTCTACTTTGGAAGTGTAAGCCCAACAGGTAATTAATTGACAGTGTCCCATTTAACTTTTCTCCTCATGCAGAGAGATGGGTTTTCTTTTCTGATCATTGTTCAGAGCTGCTCTTGCAAGTAAAAACAGCTTTCTTGGTTGCGTGCTGGTCAGGGTGTTTTTCCATAGACACCAAAGGAAAGCCAGTTTGCCCCTTTTTCTACTGTCATTCTGCCTTGAGGGAATTTCACACCCTTTTCCCACTGGTTTATTTAACTGAATATGGAAGGTGCTAGTCAACAGCGTGGCAGACCCATGGTGGGCTGACCATCTGTGTGGCTCCGGCACACAGCTGCCCACAAGCCTCCTTCTCTAGGCTTTAATTCAGGCAGCACATCTGAGGGAAGATAAACTACGGCCTGACATTAGCTCTTCCAAGAGCACTCTTGTATTTCTACTCTCTTCCAGCTTAGGCTGTCTCGTTGCTTTGCTTTGCTTTGTTGCAAGGAGGCTCAGGGAAGAGGGACACACACACATTGCCATGTCATTTTTTGCTGCTAAGACTCTTCCTTGTGCCGGGTGACATGGGTGACCTCTAAGAACTGCTGATGCCACTTGCTGCCGGGGCAGGGGCTACATCCCTTAGGCTGGGCACAGGAGGTGCTTCTACACGTGATGGGGGTGTAGTCCTCAAGGTTTTATTTTATGCCCCTAAATTGAAATGGTGGGTTTTTAATTGAAACCCACCATTTCAGTTTCTCCGTCACGTTACAGCAAGGGGCCCGATCCTTTTTTTTTTTTTTTTGGAGCCAGAGCCTGCCCGTGGCCCGGGGGTGAGCTGGCTGTGGTCTGAGTGGCTCCTGAGCTGTGGGGGACCCCAGTCCATCCCTCTGTGGCAGCGGCACCCCCCAGGGTTGCTTGGGTAGGTTGCTAGCAGGCCAGGTGCTGCCCCAGCTTGGAGGTAGCACCTGGCCTGATCCAACTGGCAAGTCAGGTTGGGTGCTGCCTTCAAGCTGGGACAGCACCTGGCCTGCTAGCAGCTCACCCAGGTGGTCCTGGGGGGCACCACCAGTGCAGAGAGAAGGACTGTTAAAGAGACACCTGCTGAAGGCAGAAGCAGCAAGAGGCCTGATCCTTTTTTTTGGAGCCTGCCCACCTTTCCCACCGCCAGGGGGCAAGCTGACAGCTGCGTCATTGCAATTTGTATTGTTGCAAACTGAACAACATCCAGATGTAGCTTAGTTTGCAATGATGCAAACTCACTTTAAATGCCCCAAACTGGCACATGTATAATGTATGATGCCATTAAGCCACACAAATGATATTTTCATCACGTGTATATTGTGACGAGCATCACGTGTACAAGCACCCACCAGGGGCTTGGACCAGATGACCTTCTGAAGTCATCCTCCAGTCTTTCTTTTCTATGATTCCATGCTACTAGCATCTACAGTGGTGGTAATAACTCTGGCAGCAATTGAAGATTCAGGTTGGTATGTATCTAGGCTGGACCCCAAAAGAAAGACTGACCCTTCTCTCCTGTATATCTCCTTCTCAAGGGTGGTTAGCATACACAGTCACAGTCCTTTGAATCCCAGATGGGAACTGTAGTAACATTCCTTTAGCTTCATTTAAGCAACAGGAGACTTGTTGATTGAAATTCCACGGGTCATTTGTTAGCTCCCACCTCCTAACAAGGGGGGCACTAAACAGAAACAAGCTCCAGCTGAGATAAAAACAGAACTAGAAAATAATACTGTTCCCAAGATCTACTGTTGTGCTTAATGAACCCCAGTGAAATGGAATAAAAAAAAAAAAAAAAGAAACAAATTCTGCACACAGGTTGCCTGCTCAAAGCATCGGCAGGCGCTATCAGCTCATATTTACAGCCCCCTCTCAGTCACATGCTAAAATCTGAGTTTCCACCTTCATTAAATGTTCCTAGGCATCCCTCATGAGACATGGCGAAGCTTGTGACTCTAGTGCAGCACTTGTTTCTCTGACTCTGCAGCCTGAAACAATTATTTCACATACACAGTATGAACTTCCCATTCATCTTTATCCTAAAACCTGTTGACAAAAGGGACAGGGCATGGGTGAAGCCTTTGTATGAGGATGGGATAGAGGAGCCACCTGCAGAATGTGCCTAGGTTGCCTGAACTTAGCCTTGTGCCAGTTTATTGCAAATGGAAATCTGTCTGAGTAAAGATTTTTGATTAGATGGCCAGAAACCATCCTTCCTACACAATGTTTTCCACTTTGTAGTGGTAGTTGCAAGAGCAGGGATGTTTAGAAAGCTGTATCCTGCTCCACAAGCTTACTAAACTCTGCATCACAAAAACTTCTGCACAGTTACAAGTAAATTCAAAAAGAGAGGAGTTTTACTGAATTAAATATAATGATGAATTGCATATGCTACCTTGCTTTGTGAGCTCCTTGATCCCATATTAAATTCAAGATAGTTTTGGAGTATCTTCTGATTTAGGGTAAACAGCCCCAGTATACTGATGTTCTGAATTTTGCACTGAAAATCTATAACTGCATTACTGAGAAAGATGGAGGTTGCAGTGGCTGAGGCTCAGGGTAGCTCAAGTAAAATATGGTTTGGTGCATGGCAGCCATGTAGGAGGTCAAGCTTTTGGCATCTTTCCTTCCCACTGGTGAGCTGACATTCTTTGTAGGGAGGTTTTCCCGCTGCTCCCTCTGCTCCTCTGACACTTGACAACACCCTTCTGTCCCACTAACCTCTCCCAGGCTGTAATACCTGCTACTGGGAAGAACAATGGTGACTAAACATGTTAGCCATATGCTTTTGTAAAGTTGTCAGACAGAAGGTTGGGCAGGGTGGAGCTGCTTCAGAAGGGCAGCAGCTGTTACATCCTAACATATGCGCGGACAAAGCAGGAACAATACAAAGGTAGGAAAACCATTCTAACATGTTCTATCCACAGCTTAAGTTGAAGCAAATAGATTCCCATTTCAAGTGATATTTTCCCCCCAGGCCTAATTGTTAAACATTTTTTGGAGACAGATACCAGTGAAGAACTAAATGCCACAGCCAGCATCTGATTTTCTGTTCACTTCTGTAGCCATGGAATCACAGTAAAGACAGTAATAATAGGGAGCAACAGAGGATGAAGCACAGCTGAATTTATAACAACCCTTGGGAAGCTCAAGATGAAAGAGAATGTAAGACTGTCACAGGTACATCCGTTGTAAATAGCTTCATAAATAGAAGTTATTTTGCAGTGTAACACCAGTGCTTTCTTGCACTGTACTTTTTATTGCTTTAGCTCATTCTTTTTAGAATGAATTTTACTGATAAATGAACATCAGCATGATTAAACAGCACTGCTGCTTAAATTTCCTTCTATTTCTGGCAGGTTCCATCCATCCTTTAAAAACTTCAAAACAGGGGCACAGAAAGAGGTGACAATTTTCGCTCAATCTGGCCACAGAAAGAAGTTTATAGCCATGACCAAACACAAGTGCATGGTTGCAGACAGCTTAAAAATGGCCAATGGGGTGAAAATCTGACCCCTCATTGCTTGAGGGATCAGATAAAGACAGAAGAGTGTCTTTTGTAACTTGTGGCTGCACTGCCTGCCTGCCTTGAGCTGTTGACAGAACTGGAGGAGGAAAAGGGAGTGAAGGGAGTTCGGTCTGGTGGTTTTCAGACCCCATGGGAGGGTGTAGTATACCCCCCTACCAAGGTGGGGGGACTCCAATTCACCCACCCCATCCTCCAGAGCTGGCTGGGGAACCCCTAGAACAGGGGTGAGCAAAATGTGGCCCGTGGGATGCGGCCCACCAGGCCATTCTATCCGGCCCACGGGGCCTCCAAAAAATTTAGAAAATTAATATATATCTGCTCCTGGCTGTCTGTCATGCGGCCCTCGATGGCTTGCCAAAACTCAGTAAGTGGCTCTCCTCCCGAAATAATTGCCCACTCCTGCCCTAGAAGGAGTTCCCTCTGTTCTCTTTCCCCACGCCATTCTGAAACAGGGACAGGCTGGGAGAAGGGAAGGGCCATTGCTAGGGGAAACTGGCTACAGGCTGGCAACCAGCAGTGGGAGTCCCCACTCCCCTGTAATCAGCGGTGAACTTCTGTTTGTTCCAAGGAGTCTTTGTGACACAGACAGCTTCCTGCAAAGCCTTCTGAGGTACAGCGGGGAGCTGCACTTCTGTCTGCACCCCAGAAGATGATACCTGTAAAAACCATGTTAGAACCTTAGTCAACCCCCCAACATCCTTCTAAGAAAATGTGATATAACTGAAAAAGCTAGGTTTTATTTCCTTATTTAATTTTGCTACATTTCCGGGCTGCTCACAGTGGTTATATGACCCTACCACGATACACATGATTAACAGACCTGAAATTAGATCAATATGCTATTTAACTGACCTTCAAGAAAAAGGCTGTGTTTTGTATTGATCAATGATCTTGTTCTAGTACTTCAGATTTTCATAGTTTCAACTTTGCTTTTGTTGCCCTTAAAGACTTAACTGCAAAACAAAGACTCACAAGGGTAAAGATTGCAGTATAAGGCCTTAAATGACCAGTGACTGTGGACTTAAAAAAGCCTGATATATGGATACATAGAATAGAGTATGATATTATTTTGGAATGTGTTATAGGAGTTTTTAGAGGATTTAGTATCTAAAGTATTTAGAAGACCAGAGTAAAGTCAAAAATTAGTAATTCAATTCTTGAGTGCCCTGTGACTTTGGCAAGCTGTTTGGGGCAAGACTCTTTCTGTTCTGTATGAAGAGTATTATGGGATAATGATCCATGATTGAGGCTTTGAGAAGCTACCGCAATAGAAGGAACCACCCAAAGCTGTGTCCAATGTTGCTCAGCCAAAGAGTTCTGCCAAGGAGCTCTCTACAGATACCTGAAAGCTTCATAATTTGAGGGGATACAGATACTGGGATTTGGCCCAGGTTAAAATAAGAGAAGCCCGATGTAAATGTCATATCATAACAACCTTGAGTGCCTGGATGAAGGCCATGTCTCTAAATGAAGTATTTGCAGACTGTTCAGCTCTGAGTGCACTGTATTCATTTATGCTACCTGAAAAAAACAAATCTAGTATTTCTAAAAGCCACTTCAAATTATATGTAAAAGCAGTCATTTAATTGTGGTTACGTATGATTACATATAATCTTCTACTGGCAGTTCAGCAAGTCCTCCTAAACTTTTAAACTTGTGTCTGAATTATCAGAAGCCCCTGACATTCTCAGCCATGAGTCTTTCAGGTCTTGTATGATGCCACTGGAACCATGATGATTAATTTCCTTGATGATTAATTTCCTTGAGACACAGCCAATAGACCAATATTTGGTATATTGTTTGGAGAATATTAATTAGAGCTTAAATATTTAATCAACACACGCTATACAGTCATGCCTAGCGTGAAACAAATTCTGTATACAAGTAATTAGCTATGTATATTCCAAAATGGCTTTTTAAACTAAAACTAACTAAATAAATAAGGCTAAAGGTATTGAACAAATTAAAAACCTTTCAAAGCTTCTGCAGTCTCCTCTCTAGTTCTCCTGACACCCACCTAATCCCACTCAGTTCTGTTCAAATACTTGTGTTGTTACCATCATGGCTCGCTACAATGACTGTCACAGTCTCTTTGAGTCATTCTACCAGCCCCTCTTCCCCTCAAAGCAAACTATCAGGACTCACCTTCACACTTTATTTTCACCCTACATATGCTCCATGTTATCTCATCACCCTGTAGCTTGTCCCATTGTCTCTGGCTACAATAACAGTTTCTATCAGCTGCCTTTCCACCTCTCTCCTAGATCCTTCCTCCACAATGTCACTCATACATGGGATATCTTTCCTGAATCCTTTAGCCTGTCCTTGTTTTAGACCCATAGCAAACCGCACAATGACAATGGACTGGTAAGTAGTCCAGTAGTAAATCACTAATAACTCTGGATCATGAAGCCACCAACCTGAACATGGATCTAATATATGCCGTCTTGTGTTTCTACAATTTTGCTCTGGTTTTGGCACTTCTCTCCTCTACATCCACCTGACACATCCTTTTCTTATTTGGATATGAAGTTCTGTGAGACAAGAACCATCACTGTTCAGGTGTAGGTCTACCTTTGACTTCTCTCTCAGTCTTTCTGGGCTGGGAGCCCTGGGAATCCTCTCACACGATCAGTCCAGTGTCAGAATGAAATCCCAGAAGTCATAACCCTTTTAGTTTTTCTCTGAGCTGCAGCACTCCTGTTTACCAATAGGCCCGGCTAATTTTGAGACCTACCTGCAACTTCTCTTTGGGAGCTGCAATCAGTTAAAAATTCAGTGAAAGTGACAGCTTCTTCAAAATTATGTACGATTCATTTAACTATCAGAGAAATGGTTAAAAACAATAGAAGGCCTCTATGCATATGGTCTTACCTAAAGCATGACATTTCCTGCAAGACTTAGATGAGTCCAGCATACTTCAGCTACCCAGCTTCTGTCTGCAAGCAACAATAAAGAGACCAACTGAGGTCATATATTCGATTAAAGACATCCCCCATATTTTTCACAGTACCATTTTGTTTAATGTGTCTGGCACCTAGTACAACACGGCCCTAATCCTTAACGAAGCCTCTATACAGGGCTGTAATATAAATACATAATAATAATAATAACTGAGAAGGGTGTCTGTTCTCTGGTTAGCAGGATGTTATACAATAGCTAATTTTATGGTTCACTGGGGAGGAGTCCACATTTCACTCCAAAGGATGGTAGCTTGTACTCTTTTGTCTAATTCACCTACATGAACATTTTTAATTAATTAGAACTGTACAACATACAACAATCACGTTTAAGCACTGTACAGACTGCTCTGCAGTTCAACCCAATGCAACCCACCGTTGTCATGGCATATATTAGCCGAGGAAGTTCCTTTGATAGCAATTACAAACTTTCTGTTTTCAGAAATACTCCTCTCCCACCCCCCATCTACTACAAAGCTTCTTGCTTTCTGCCCTCCTTTATTTTGTCTTTAGACTCAGCTAAGGTCTGTTGCTCTGGAACAAATTCTGATTCTGATGTCTTCTGATTCTGAACCCCAGCACTCTTTCCTGCCTAGACAGGGGGTTGGACTCGATGGTCTGTTGAGGTCCCTTCCAACCCTAGCATCTATGAATCTGCAGATACACAAATATTCATAGCAGGTCTCACTGCTTGCCCATTTGATGCAAGAGAACCCCACTGCCTCGGGCAGAACAGTCTCAGGGAATTTCTGGACACTGGAACTTGCTAGGTTTCCAGACTGTTATGATGTCCAACTTATGTACAGGACAAAATACCCCAACATCATATATATGCACCTTCATGTTAGCCCCTGATCCACAACAGAGAGAGAGAGAGAGATGGATAGACATAAAGAAAGGCACAAAGATTTTTCTTTTTTTTTACACTAGTATTAGTGATTATAACAGAGCAGACTATATTAAAGCTGTTATCTTAAGTAATGTTCTAAAATCATCCAAGTGATTTTTTTTTACTGGCTTAATAGAGATGACCTTCAGTCAAACAGACTAATAGATAGAAGATAAACTTGCTATTAGATCGTTTCACTTCTTTGATTAAACGCTTTTTATTACAGTTATATTCCTTTCCATTTATACATACTATCCTGACTTGTGCTGAAAGAGGTATAAAAGGAGGTGAGACGAAACTTATTTACACACTAACTTGTTCCTTCCAGCACCAAGAAAAAGACATAAGTCAAATTCAGTGTGAAATAAGCCCGTAATAAATAATAGTCACACCAAGTGAAATCAACATTAGAATCCTTGGAAGTTTTGTCATTGACTTCAAGACAGCCAGGATTTCAGCCACTGTCTTGGTTCAGTTTTTAGCGGAAACATCTCACACAAAAGATCACCAGTGTTAACTGGAACTAAATAGCTTGCTTCCTGGAGGCTCAGCATTGAAATTAAGAGCTGAACAGGGTAGAGACCAAGCAATTCCTGTTCCACTGGAAACTGCCCTAACCCCTGTCTTTCCTCTAGGTCATAACTGAGACTTGCTGGCAGAGTGGAATGGAAAGGGGAAAACTTGCTGCTTCTTCTCAGAGCTGACAATCTGGCACCTTATATGTTAACTGAAGGTTTGGTTATTTTCCCCTAAAAGACCTTCTATAGTTAACTAATCACAGAATAGGGTGTACAAAGTCCTAATTCTTTAAAAATCCCTGTTCGTGATTATTAATTCAGGGCATTGTAAAGTTGTGACTTTCTTTAATACCTCGCATCTGCAAACCACAAAGGCCTTTACCAAATTGACTGTGTGTGGGCTGAAGCAGGTGAGTAAAGGCCTGCAAGGTGAGAGCACGCAAGCTGTCCACAAGCTGTCTTACCATCTCCTTGAAACTCTGCACAGCTGTCCAATACAAAGCCTGCAGTAAATGTAGATACTATGCAGGGATAGTAGCACCTGCAGGACTGGGCTCCTGGCACAGCTCCACCCTTCATCCGCACTGCTTAGGAGGGGTGCAATGGGGCTGCTGCTCCGCTGCGTGCTCTCCCAGGGATTCTGGAGGGAGGTTTGCTGAATCAGCAGAATTCTCCTGCCCGCAAGGATGTAACTCAGCAGTTCTTAACCTTTTCAGGCTCACGGCATTCCTCATTAGCCTCCAGGCACCCCTCAGAAAATGCCAGCTCTTAGTTTTCACTCGTTTTTTGACTACAGAAACATAATAAAGCAACTCTTCTGTTGCAAAGAACTCAGATTGCAACAGGTCACAATGTTCTTAACACTGTGGATTCCTATTTGAAATCTCTGGGTTTATCTTGTGAACCAAGTTTGCACACTTAACTATGCTAATATTGTGTAGCACCTTGTGATACCCTTGAAAAGATATCAAGGTGCCCCAGGATGATATTTGAAAATCACTGATATAGACTTTCTTTGCACTGTCTCTTTCAATGAGTACTAGCTTCAAAGCTATGAAATGGCCTAATGGATTAATTAGTTCTCACATGCACCTTCAATGCCAGTAAGTGGTATATTCTATTTGCACAAATATGGAAACAGACTCAGAACAAGGTCTCAGGGGGCACATCTACGCACACGCTTTTACTGCTTATTCAAGAGTTGCATCAAAAATCATGTGAATATGCTAATGCACAGTAAAATAGGCTACTATGCATTAAGCATCACTAAGAAAGCACTTTTGCTACTGTGCATTTGGGCAGCTGTGCATTTATTTAGTACCTCACATTGGAGATACTAAATTTAATGTGCATTAGGAAAAGTGTGTTAATGCATGTGTAGACATGCCCAGTGACATGCTACCTAGTAAATCAGTGTTAGAACCAGAAACGGGCACATTTTGCCCTGTTTATAACTTGTTGGTTGTAGAGGGAACATTGCAAGTCAGGGGATAATATGGCCCCAGACCTTCTAGATCAGTCAGTTCATTTTTGTTTTGCTTACAGCCTAATCCTACAAGGTGTTAAGCACCTTCAGCTCCCAACTACTGGCATCAAAGGGGCATCGGAGGACTAATTAATGAGACCAGATTATAGTTCTGAAGTGTTCATATTGAACGAAACAGCCTTTGCAGCATCACTCAGATATACCACATCGCTGCTTTCTTTGCCCATAGCTGCTGTGTGATGTCCGTTTAGCATCCCTTCCTTGCCTTGAGCACCTCATAGCATGTGTATGACATGGCTATAGCACACAAGAGCCTTCAAGAGCATGTAAGCAGCAGCCGTCATACTGAATGGGGCAGGATATCACAACTGTCTCTTCCAGCTTTTCTTTCAGATTTAGACATACTAACACCTGGCTTTGCCTTCAAGTCACTGAGCGACAACAGCATAGCAAGGTTTGACTGGCAGTTCAGGAGTTCCTGTCTTTGGCTACTAATGGGCTATATACAAGTCTTTGCATCACTGCTTTGTTCTATTGTCCTCCTTACATGGGTATGGTTGTTATATAAAAGGATGACTAATCCCTGCATTCAGTTTCCTTAATATCTCTTTGCTGGCGCCTGTTGACACTGCAGTGCAAATTTATATTTCTGTCTGAAAGCAAAAAACAATTCTAAAGAAATGAGAAGTGCTGCCCACATGACAGGGCTCTTCTTGGGCTTGTCAGCAGCAGTTGTCTCCCTTCTGCACAACAACTTGCTAAGGAGCTGCACTGTGCCTTACTCTGACAGAAAAGGGGTTTTAAAGCTTAAGCAAATCCATAGTCCCTATTTGACTCCCAAAGACTCACAATCACTCCATTGCTGCAATGTTTGTAAGTATTATTTGTAATACAGTAAAAGAAATGTGATTTATTTTTTATACATATAACATTTTAACCTCTTCATTTTTAATAAATTACTATATTTGAGTGGGATGAGGGAAAAGAGAGAAAGGTTATCCTGGTGTATTCTCTATTTGGGAAAGGATGAGTGTTGTAAGTTAGATGAACTAATAGGGAATAAGGAGCAATGGTGCTGTGGTGATGTACGTGTGTCTCATCCTAAACTGATGTGCAGTATGGCTCAGATCTTCAGTTCCAGAAGAAAGGTTTAACTGTGGGACTAGGTCCCAACTTGGAACTCATGGGAGCCCAGTTCAATTCCCTGCTCCATTACATCTTCCTCTGCAACCTTGGGAAAGTCAGTCAGCCTCTTAGTGCCTCACTTTCATATCTATAAAATGGGGATAAAAGCCCCATTCAACTCCCTCACTGGTATTGTAAGGATAAATACACACAGGCTGCATCTACATAAGTGGCGGACTGCGCAGTTGCTGCTCCGCAGTCATTTAGTACTAGCTTAACTAAGTACTAAATGACTACTCAGTAACTGGCATTACTGTGCAGTACTGCCCCTGCATGGGTTTTTTTAGATGCTACTGCTCAGTAGCAACAAACTACTACACTGTAGCTCATTACTACTGCACAGAAGTGTGGCCATCATGGTTCGTGCCTGGTGATGCTACGGCACCAAGCAATGAGCTATGATGCAGTAGCTCATTGCTTCTCCGCCATAGCATCTCATGTAGACATGACCACAGATAGTTAGTCTTGAGGGTCTAGGAAAAGCCCTAAAAACATTAGAATTATATTCAGTTCTACTGAAGTATTAACTTGACAGTGGCTGTGTCTACATGAGATGCTGACTGTGCAGTAGCCTAATACTACTGCGCAGTAGCGTCACATGGCAAAAACCATGATGTAACACTACTGAGCAGTAGTATTAGGCTACTGCATAGTAGCGTCACAAAAAAGTGTTCACTGGCATTACTACACAGTAACTCGGGTTACTGCGCAGTCACTGAGTTACTGCACAGTCATTTAGCACTTGTATAAACATAATGATTGGGCAGTAATGACTGTTCAGTCAACGTCTCGTATAGACACAGCCAGTGAGACACAGACGGCTGTGCGCGAACACTACATTTGGGCTGTTTTCCCCATACTGATTCTACAAGACTTGACAAAATGGTTAATTCTCTGTTCTTTCACCTGCTTTAGTTTCTTGAGAGTGCTTCAGGTCTTTGACAGCATAATCAGAGTCATGTAACCAAATCCGAAAACTCTAGTTCTCTATCAGCAGGCACATCTACATGTGTGCTTTGCTTTAATACACAGTAGCCTATTTTACTGTGCATTAAAGCGTCATGTAAAAAAAGTGCAATTATGTTAATGTGCAGTAAAATTGGCTGCTGTGCATTAAGCATCACTTTTAAAATATGCACTTTCAGAACTGCGCATTAGGGCAGCCTAATGTGCATTTATTTAGTACCTCATATTGGAAAATTTAATGTGCATTAGGAGGAGCACATTAATGCACATGTAAATGTGCCCAGCAAGTCATTAGAAATATTATATTATCCTGTAAGACCAAAACAGACCACAGCCCCATCCACATTTTGATGAGAACTCTGCCACCATTCAGCATGGGGGGGGGGAAGGGGGGGGTTTGGTTTGGTTTTTAATTTTTTTAAACTTTATGCCAGAAAAAAGAAAAAAGTACTGTGATACAAGAGAGCCTATGCCTACTGTAAGGCAGGGAGAAAAGCATGATCAGTGAAAAACCCCTGCCTAAATGCACCCAGTAGCATTAGCTAACCCCAGAATCAAAAAGTTATCTAATAGTCTTTCAGGTTGTTGGTCTAAGTCTGCTCCCATGAGCCTCAATTATGCAATTCCAATTGACTTAACTGGCCAATACTGAGTCCTTTGGAAATATCCCTTCTGTTAGTTCTATACAATTATCCAGTATGTATATAAATATGAGTATCACTTCATTCTCTGCAAGCTCACTCTACATCTTTACCCATTTTTCCATGAACAGCTCCTCTGTCTTTCACTGCTTCATTTACAATTATATTCCCTGATTATGATTTGTCTAATAACCTGAAATAGATCACCTAACTTGGTCCCGGAATAACCAACCAAAATTCCAGCCTCCCTCAACTTCGCACCAAAGTTGGGATGGAGGTCTTCCAAAGCTTCAGTTTCCAAAGCTGTCAAATCAAGCCTCTTTCACTGGCACTGGTACTAAATTCACTTTTATCAAACAGTTTCCAACATCTCATTGTTGATCTTTCACATTTAAAAGCCCTATTTAAAGTTGCATGGAATCATTCATTCCTTAAATATAGTCTTTAATAGAACAATAAATAAGAGAGTTTCCTTGGGCAAGCATAATAAGAATTTCCCTTCTGTGCTGGTTTCCTCAACAAAACTAGTATCAGCAAGTTAGCTGACACAACAAATGAGTGATGTGGGAATAGTTTGGCTAGAACTCAAGCAGAAATACTTTATCATTCTACCTCGCTCTGGGCTGCTTTGATGGAAGAGAGCTGTTCACATCTCTTCTCTCTTAAACAGAAAGGATTGCTACCAATTTGGATTAGCCTCTCTCTCACTATCCTTGCTCTTTGGAAGGGTTATGAGAGTGCTACACCATGTTTCTCAGTCAGATGCACAGTGCAATTATTTTAGTGGAAGTGCCAATAAGGATAACTAAACAGGTAAGTGATTAGGCCAGTGAAACATAATATTTGATGAAAAACTGAAAAGCAGAGCAAGGTTGGTCCAAATTTAGTTTTGCTTCAGCATTACCTGGCTATTTTTTTTATTTCAATGTCCAACCTATAATCCTTAGGTTTTCAGTCCTAATTATGGGGGCAGCATGCACCACCCAAAACCAGAGCCTGGCCAGCTGGAGCCACACTGTGGCTGCTGGCCAGGCTCCAAGCTGCAGGAGCGACATGGCTACAGCTTCCCTGGCCCCCAGGATCCCAGGTAAGGCTGCTGGGGCCAGCAACTGTACTGGCTCCAGCCTCCCCTACCCACCTGGGGTAACCTGCCTCACACCAGAGGTCACATGGCATGGGCATTCCCTGGGGACAACTAGCAGCGGTAGTTGATAATGAGCTAAAAATCTTTTTTTATTATTATTATTATTATTTTCTAAATATACTCGTTATAATTAAGTCCACTTGCTCTGCCAAAATTTGACTTCATCCTGCCAGCTCTTTGCAGTCTGGAACTTCCTGATTCCCACAGAAACAAAGCTGAGATTGGTAAAGCACCACAGGTTTACCAGGTAAAGGAAAGCACAATTAGTTAGAGCTATATGATCAATGTTTTGTTTTGAAAGTGTCAGAGAGATGTATGGTGACACCATCACATTAATTTACAATGTATTCAAGAGTGCATCTTGGTATGGAGGTTATGTTTTAATACTAAAATTTTCCTTATAAGTAAATGTTGTACTCATGGTAAGTGCAAGATTGGCAGAGCTAAAGACCAAATTGGCAGTAGCAATGCAAGTCTCCTTATGTAACTACCAATGTCCCCCAGTCCCATACTAGTGGACTGGTCACCTTCAGAACAAGAGTAGTCCTCTGCCTCCATTCAGTCCTTAGCCAACAAGCGTGTCAATTTTGCCACTTTTCTCAGTGGGTTTCTGCAATGGCAACATGTGTCAACTCAGAACACACCAAGTACCAGGTCATTTCATGGAATCCAGGAAACTACTATTAGATAGTGACACTGCCTGCTTACTTAGTGGTGATTGATCTGAAGCAGTCTTGAAAACATAATTTATTATGAAATATTTAGCTTCTCTAGTTACAGTGATCACTTGTGCCACTTTAACACAATACTACTAATTCTAGTTCTCAGGGGCCGCATGTACACGAGTAGCAGACTGCGCAGTTGTTACTGCGTAGTCATTTAGTACTTGCATAAGCAAGTATGAAATGACTGCACAGTAAGGCATTACAAGGGGGGTTTTCAGATGCTACGAGCAGTAGTCCAAGGGGCGTATCTACATGTGCAAATGCTGCTGGATGGGTTTACTCCAAAGTAAATTACCTGCCCTGGGCAGGCACCTACATGTGCACCTATTTGGGCAGCAGTCTGCTCCCACCCCCCTCCAGCTCTGCACCAGCCCCTGCAGCAGCCCAGGGGAGCTGTTGGCTCCCTCTGGGTGTTAGCCCAGGGGCTAGCAGCTGTCTCCTGGCAGGGCTGGGACATTGCTCCCTGCCCCCGGGGAGCTGCCTGCTGCTGGGGTGGTCTCCAGTGGTGGAGCCGGGGTGGGAACAATGTTCCCCTGCCCTGGCAGCTCCCTGATTGGACATAGCTGCAGGGGAGGGGCAGGTCCCAGCTCCCTGCTCTGATCCACGAGTGGGGCAACTAGCAGTGAGCCCCCAGCTGGATGGGGAATTCTCCCAGTCAGGGGCTCGCTGCTAGCTGCCCCACTAGTGGATCAAGACAGGAAGCTGGGACCTGCCCCTTCTCCACAGCCCTTTCTAAGTCGCATGCCTCAAATCACCTAATCAGGGCATAGGGCTGGGAAAAAGCTGTGGGGCTGGGACCTGCCCCTGACTGAGACAGTTCCCAGCCAGTGCCAGGCTGGACAGGGAAGTCTGCATGTGCAGCTTGCAGCTGTCTGGGGACTGCCTGAAATGGAGCAGTGCCCAGCCAACTCCAGGCTGCACGTGCAGACTTCCCCGTGCAGCTTGGGGCTGGCCAGGAACTGTCTGGGTCAGGGGCAGCAGGGCTGTGCAAAGCTTTGGTAGCCGATTCGATTCAGAGGAGATTCAGCCCAATTTGGTGGCTGAATCTCCAAATCCGAGTTGAATCAGGAGACCCATTAATCTCTCCAAATTGAATCAGAAGCCTCCAAATCGATTCAGAGGGATTTGGAGAGATTCAGAGATTCAGTCATAGACTGTATAGGCAGGCAGTGCTGGTGGGAGCAGCTGGGGGAGCAGCTGGACAAGCCCCAGCTTGAGCCAGGAGCCCCAGGAGAAGCTGTGGCTCGTCTAGCTGCTACCATGGCTCCCCCCACCACCACCATTGGGGCGAGGCAGGCAGTGCTGGGAGCCCTGGGAGAAGCCGCAGGGGCTGGGGGGAATGATCGGGGAGCTAGAGGAAAGATTGGGAGCTGGGGGTTGAACCGGGAACTTGAGAATAACTGGGAACTGGGTGGAATGAACGGAGGCTGGGGGAATGAACAGGGGCTTCCCCCAGCTCCCAGTTCAATCCCGCAGCTCCCAATCATTCCTCCCAGCCCCCACAGCTTCTCCCAGGGCTGCCAGCACTGCCTGCCTTGCCCCAGTGGCAGGGAGGGGGGGTGCAGTTGGGGAAGCAGCCGGACGAGTCGCAGCTTCTCCCGGGGCTGCTGGCTGCTCCCTCAGCTGCTCCCACCGGCACTGCCTGCCTGCCTGTATAGTCTATGGCCGAATAAGATTCAATGCCAAATGCCTTCAGATTCAGATTTGGCCAAATCGAATCGGGACAGTGATTTGAATCACTGAATCAAATCATTGTCCCTCCGAATCACCAAATCTGAAGTGAATACTTTCCACTTCGCACAGGCCTATAGGGCAGGTCCCAGCCAGCTTCAAGCTGGGTTGGGAACTCTTTCCTGTGCAGGGAGCTCCCTGTCTCAGCTCTGTAATTGCAATCTCCCAGCTCCGACTGCAATTGCAGAGTAGAGGCTGGGAGCTACCTGCTGCCGGGGCAAAGCAACATTGTCCCCTCCTGGCTTAATGGGGAGCAGGCAGCTCTCAGGGGCAGGGATCGATCTTCTGCCTGCTGCTGCCTGGCTTACGGGGAGCAAATTTGCTTCTGTGCAGGGACAAACAGAAGTTAATGAAGGTGCTCCACTTTGGAACGCCTTCATCTGAACATTCATTAAATGAGGGTTAATTTGTCATGCGACTGAGCACTTTTAAAGCACTCTGTAGCCATGCACTTCTGTCAGGGGCATGGCTGTAGAGTGCTTTCAAGGGGCTTATCATGCAACAAATATCACTTCCGCCACCACCCTGAGGTCTGTCTAGACTCTATAGGACCTGAGAAAGTGCCTGCTGAAGTCAGCAAAAACACTTCTACTGCCTTTAGTGGACTCTGGATGAGGCCTAGAATCTCTAGGGAGACTTCTCGCTGTCTCATTCCACAAGTTTGAAATTGGATTGTTATCATCAATAAACCTTTGCTCAAGAGGGGCAGATCTGACTCCTGTCATGTAGACATCACTATTAGGTTAGGCCAACAGCATGAAGCAGGTGAACTTCCAGAGTAACTTATCTGGAGTGCATTAATGCACTTACATATTTTGGAAACTAAAAAGAATGAATTACATGAAATGTCCTTATTTTTCAGAGTAGCCAAATGACAAATAATTTAATAGAAAATTAAGTACCCTGAAATCCCCATGGATGTATTTAACCAGAAATTAGCTACACCATATGCTAACCTTCTTTTATACTATGACATGATGACAAAAGCAGATTATTAACAAACTACATTAGGGATAGAAAGAGTTAATATCTGCTCTGTAACATAGGGTGCAGTCAGAAGTTCAGCTCCCCACTGTAACTGAGAAGGCTTTGCAGGAAGTGTCCTGAGCTGCAACAATGTCTTGGAACAAACAGAAGTTCGCTGTTGGTTCCAGGGGGGAGAGGAATCTAGCTGCTGGCTGTCATCCTGCAGCCATTTTCCACTTGCAAAAGCCACTCCTCTCTTCCAGCCTTTCCCTGTTTCAGAATGGGAGAGAGAAAAGGGAGCAGAGAAATCTTGTTTCTAGGGGACCTCTGGAGTGTGGGGTGGGTGAACTGGAGCCCAAAACACCCACCCCAGCCTCCAGCAAGGGCTGGAAAAACCCCAGACTGAACTCCCTCTGTTCCCTTTCCCCCTTCCCTTTCTGAAAACAGCTCAAGGCTGGCAGGCGGTGCAGACAGAAATGACAGAAGATGCTCTGTTTTGAAGCATCTTCATTTGACCCCTCATGCAATGAGGGGTCAGATTTTCACTGGATGAACCATTTTTAAAGCTATCTGCAGCCATGCACTTGTGTTTGGTCATGGCTATAAACAGCTTTCTGTAGCCTGATCAGGCAAAAATTCTCGCTTCTGTCTGTGCCCATAAAATTCCTCAAGTATTGGTGCTGCTTTTTTATTAAGATCATCTACTAATATGATCAAATAATATACATGTGAAAAATATATCATTTGTTATTCTTTCCACCACTTTGGTACTATTTTCCTCCAGTTACTTAGATGAAAACTAGTTAGGCAGAATCAAAATGTTGTCCTCGGAGTTCCTAAAGTTAGGTCTCTAAATCAATATCTAGGTGCCTAAATATAACTCACTGCATTTTCAGAGGTACCATGCTCATACAGCTCCAATGGAAGTCCACGTGGATTGACAATGGCGGTTAAATGAGATGAGAGGATCGGGTGGTAAGCACTTTTGGAAAACAAGGTTACCTTTATGTAGGATGAGTTACTGAAAAGAGAGTTACCAGGGCATGTACAGAATATTCACTCCCCGCTCCTCTCCCCATGGCAACTTCCAGCATTCAGAGGTTTAGGAAGTTCTGATTCAGATGCTGCATCCTTTTCTACCATATTCATTACTTACTGATCAATCATTCCTTCAAGAACTGATCTAGTTCCCTTCTGAACCAGGCTAAGCCATCAGCCACCGCAACTTCTTGCAGCAGTGAGTTCCACAGTTACTTGTTGTATGAAAAATAACTTCCTTTGGTTAGTTTTAAACCTTCTGCCCAATAGTTTCATTGTATGTCCCCTAGTTCTAGTACTGTGATAGACAGTAAACAGATAAATCCCTATTTATTTCTTCTGCACCATTTAATATTCTGCAAACCTCTGTTGAGTCCCACCTTAAGTATTGCTTTTCTAAGCTGAAAAATCCTAGCCATATAGTTTTTCCTCATACGGAAGTCCCTCCATACTCTTGGTCATCCTTTTTTGTATCTTTTCTAGCTCTTCTATATTCTTTTTGAGGTTGGGGCGGGGAGGGGAGGGGAACCAAAACTGCACACAGTATTCAAGGCATGGACACACAACATACTGTAGGCTTAAAAAAGGGGGAGAATTATATTTTATTTTCTGTTTACAATTCCTTTCTTGATAATTTTTAACATTTTATTGCTTGGTTTCAACACGCATCTACTGACTCTTTACCCCAACAAAAAGATATAAACAAAATGCTGAGTTTAGTTCCTCGGGCTTTACAAGATGCTCCTTTCACAATCTGTTGCTAAAGGCAGTGATATGTAAGCAGAAGTAATTTCCATGAGTAATTATTATAGACCAGTGATTCTTAAACAGGGTGCTATGACACCCTGGTATGCCATGAGATCCTTTCAAGGTGTCATGAAATATTAGCATTGTTAGGTGTGGAAGAGTCTACACATAATTTTCAAGATAACCTCAGAGATTTCAAAGAGGAATCCACAGCATCAAAACAATTCTGACCTGTTGTGGTTCATTGCAATAAAAGAATTGCTCTATTATTTTGCTGTAGTCAAGAAGTGAGTGAAAGCTAAGAGCTGGGATTTTCTGAGGGGTGCCTTGAATCTCAGAGGGCTGAGAACCATGGCTATAGACATATAAGATCTACACAAAATAATCATTATTCAACTATCTCATTCTTCCCCATATAGTTATTTAACTAAAATTGGTAAACGCAGTGAGTTTAGATGGGAAGAAGACCAAGACTACTCACTTATCTCACACATGCAGCCAAGCAGCTACTATTTGCTAACAAGTGCAACGTGAGAACAAAAATGGTTCTACTTACGTTTGAATCCACAAAATGGGAACTTTTTCATTTCTGAGAATTGTTATGAAAAGCTCATCAGGCAGCTACTTTATGAGTCATGTCCTACGTTATTTACAGAAAGATTCTGCAAACCCAACCAAATAAAACAAGATGTAACAAGATGTTCATAGAATCGTAGAAAATTAGGGTTAGAAGGGATATCAGGACCCCAAACACGTGCTTGAAGCAGGACCCTCCCTAACTATATCATCTCAGCAAAGGTTTTGTCTAGCTGGGCTTTAAAAACTTCCAAGGATGGAAAGTCCACAACCTCTCTGGATAACTTGTTCCAATGTTTTACTACCCTCCTAGTGAGAAAGATTTTCCTACTATCTAATCTAAACTTCCCTTGCTGCAACTTGAGACCGTTGCTCCTTGTTCTGTCATCTGCCACCACTGAGAACAGTCCAGCTCCATCCTCTTTGCAATCTGATCTTGGAGCCAACCTTGCCAGTGAAGACTGAGGCAAAAAAGATATTGAGTCCTTCAGCCTTCTCTACATTATCTTTCACTAGGTTGCCTACCCCATTCAGTAAGGGACCCACACTTTCCCTGATCTTCCTCTTTTGCTGACATCCTTGTAGAAACCCTTCTTGTTGTCCTTTATATTCCTTGCTAGCTGCAACCTCAATTGCACTTTGGCCTCCCTGATTTCATCCCTGCATGCCCAAGCAATACTCTTATGCTCCTCCCTAGTTGTTTGTCCATGTTTCCACTTCTTGTAAGCTTCCTTTTGTTTTTTTAGCTCATTGAAGAATTCCCTGATAAGCCAAGCTGGTCTTCTGCCATACTTGCTAGTCTTCCTGTTCCCTCAGTAAAGTTTCTTTAAAATACAACCAGCTCTCCTGAACTCCTTTCCTGACTAGCCTCCCCGGTGATCCTGCCAATCAGTTCCCTGAGGGAGTCAAAGTCTGATTTTCTGAAATGCAGGTTCCTTTCTCTGCTGCTCTCCTTCCTTCCTTTCCTCAGGATCCTGCTCTGAATCATCTTGTGGTTGCTGCTGCCCAAGTTGCCATCTACTTCTACATTTCCCACCAATTCTTCCCTGTTTGTGAGCAGTGGGTCAAGAAGAGCGCTGCCCCTAGTTGGCCGCTCCAACACTTGCACTAAGAAGTTGTCCCCAACACTCTCCGAAAACTTCCTGGATTACTTGCACGTTGCTATATTGTCCTCCCAGCAGATATCAGGGTGACTGATGTTTCCATGAGTACCAGGGCCTGTGATCTGGAAACTTCTGCTAGCTGTTTGAAGAAAGCCTCATCCACCTCATCCTCCTGGTCTGGTGGTCTACAGCAGACACCCACCACAACATCACCCTTTTTTCTGTCTCCTCTGACTCTAATCCAGAGACTTTCCAGAGGCCTATCTCCAGTTTCATACTGGAGCTCTAAGCAATCATACAGCTCTTTTATATAAAGCACAACCCTTCCTCTTCTCCTAGACCTATTCTTCCTAAACAGTTTATACCCATCCCTGACAGTGCTCCAGCCACACGAGCTCTCCCACCAAGTCTCTGTTATTCCAGTCACGTCATAGTTCTGTGACTGTATGGGCACGTCCAGTTCTTCCTGCTTGTTTCCCAGGCTCTGGGCATTTGTGTAAAGCCACCCTAAGGTAACTAGCCAATTGCCCTACTTTCTCAGGAAGAATAAGAAGGCCTCCCCTGTTGCCCCCTCCTGCTTGTACTTCAGTGCCTTTCAACTTGTAAGCCCCATGTGCTTTACAAACTGTATAGGTAGCGGGATCACTGAAATGCAGCCATTTCTGAGTTAGCATGCAGCAGTTGTAAAACACTAGAAAATAGTTTGAGAGGAGGTGAAGCAAAATGCCATACCTGGTTGAAACAGCAGGGGGAATTTAATAGTAGTAAAAAAGTAGAATGCAGTACCCAAACTGGACACCAATGAAGACACTGGGGATATGAAAAAAATACTTTTATGGAATTTGAACAACAGTATTTTTCATGAACCATTTCTTTTCCTAATTATTTTAATGATGTGTATATATACATTTTTATTTCTACTTTCAAATCACAGTATACTTCTGGTGCATTTTGTATCTACCACAGTTGCTGGATGTGATATGTTTATGTTGCTCTTCTAGTATAACTCCATGTGCTGGTATACAGATGCAGTAGCAATAGGTGGTCAGATCCTCATTCAATGAAAAATAAAATAATTTAGTTGGCTTCAGTGAAGCCAAACTGATTTACATCAGCTAAGTCTTTGGCTCCGAGTTGCCTGTGATTCATTGATCTTTGGAATAATCAACCACTGTTGAAATCCAAAGTGTTGTTTCCCCATTCATTCGGTGTCACAAGGTGCTTGGCAATTCTGTCATTCTGTTGGCTTGTATATTAAAATCCCGTTGCCTCCAGAGTGAAAGCTAAAGGGAGAAGTTATTATAATGGTTATAAATCTAGAGTCACCATATCAGAAATAATAGTAGAATGAAAAAGAAAACCCTCTGAAAACAAGAAACCCCTTGCAACTGAGTTGTAATATAATGTTAATAGATTTCCATTGGGAATAATGTAGAAAAATAAATATGTGGTGCATAGGATGACAGGGTTATTGAGGACTGTAATTACAGAGGGATTAAAATGCACATTTCTACATTTACATTTTGACAGAAAATTACAACTTGTATTGGGGGAAAATGTCAGAAAAGGTCACAAATAAAACAGCATACATCAGGCCGAATTCAGCTGTGCTTTAAATGTTTGCAGCTCCCTTGTCTTCAGAAGAGGCTGTTCTGTTACCCCACAGCTGAATCTGGCCCCTTTGTATGTACTGACAGATACAAATTACCTGTTAGCATTTCTGTCATACAACAGAAAATTATAAATGTCATTAGGACTGGCATGGACATGGCTTCAATTCAACAACAGCATCTTGATCCAATCTTAGCACTATGGTTTCTCAGAGTTGCTCCCCCTCCCTTACAGACATCTGCTACCTTTTGGATTAGAAACCAGAATGGCATCAATTCTCAACAGCAGTGAAATCCTTACCGAGGCACAGCCTGTCAGAGAGGCCATCACTTACTCATTTTGCTTCCCCCTCGACCAGGCTTAATTATAATTAACATACAATATCTATCTAATGTGGCCTATTTTCAAAACCATTTATTAGCTTAAGGAGAAAATGTCCTTGAAGTCTGAGATGTAGGATTCTTCTTCAACTAAATGGTTTGTTTGTTTTCATAAATACATGCACAAGCTGCTACATGGTTGCACAAGGCGACTAGCAGGCAATACACTATTCTATTTACAGATAGTTCAAGTATTGAAATACAGCATTAGACTCCGTTCAATCTTCCGAATGCTTCCCTTACAAACACTCAGACAAGTCCACCACAGACACGAAGTAATAATTTATCAACACATACGGCTCTATGAAAAAAGGAGACTTGACTTAGTTAAACTGTATAAATGGAGATTCAGGAGGGTCTGTGCATTAAGAAACCCATTAGGCTAAACACCAGCATTTCCAAGAAAGCCTAAACAATCCAACAGAAAAATTAGGTTTGTTTATACCTTACATTAATACTCGGTTTATTAATGGTAATTTAGCTTTATTTTGGGAGCCGCAAATTTATGGTGCTCTATCCTATAGTGGCAAAGCAAAGGGGCTGTTTGGCAAGGTAGGCAAGAATATGGCATAAAAGGCTAAATTAAATCCATAAGGTGTGTAGGTTGTAGTCGTGTTGGTCTAAGGACTAGGCAGACAAGGTTCCTTGGGTGAATCTGATATCTTTTATTTTATCTTTTTATCTTTTATCTTTTATTCAACTATTTGGGTTGGTCTAATAAAAGATATCAGATTCACCCAAGGAACCTTGTCTGCCTAAATCCATAAGGTCTCACTCAGGTAAAACTCATGTGTAAGCCAACACCACAGCTGAATAATGGCTTTGAAATTGGGCACTGCATCAGTTGCATCAAATAAATAAATGAATGAATAAAGCACTGCCTGACATGTAATAGCTCTGAAACTTCCCTGTTTCCACACTTGGGGACTCAGAGACAAGGCGCCAAACTTCTACTCCTAGCTCTGCCAATGATCTTGGATAAATCACTTCAGTTCCCTCTCTTTCAGTTTGCCCACATATCAAATGTGGGCAATTATACTTGCCTTTTCTTGTAACGCATTTGGACATCTATGGCTGACATCTGCAAATGCTAGAACCATGCTTCCATCTGAAATGGGCAGACTTTTCCCAGGTAAATTTCCAAATACAGCACCAGAAACCTGATAAGTAGCCAACGGCATCCTTTTATAGCCTTATGGCCTAATTCTGTAGTCCCTTGTTCCTGTGAGTACTGTAGACTCACAAAGTCAAGTCAGAACAGGCTGCAGAACTGCTTTCATTTTAAATGGGAGTAAAAATAAAGAGGATAATAAGGCATGCATTGAAGAGCAGAAAAATTCCATATTTCACACGCTGTCCAGCCAACACACCTGCAAAGGTGAGAAATCTGTCCCTTCTCCACACCATCTCAGCCTACAGCTCTATTCCAGAGCTGTTGGTAAGGGTGGCTATTAGTGTGGTGTTTCTTGTGCACTAGTACAAATACTACACTACTATGTCCAGTTCATGCTTCGATGTCTTGTACAGTTTGAACTCTGATTATATTCCATAAAATGAAAGTATACCAGCATGGGAAACTGGTGGTGAAGTAGGAATGAATGTGCTTTATTGGTACAGTGAACAACACAATATAACAATAAAAAAAAATACAAAGTATTTGTAGATAGTAGGATAGTGATTCTCAACCAGGGTGCCAGGGGTGCTGTAATATCTTTTGAAGGGTGGGGTGCAAGAAGATACACATAGGCTCAGGATCCTCCATGCCTAGCTCCTCTGCAAGGAGATAAAAAAAACTGATGTATTTATTACAGTGTTTTTTTAAATGGGGTACTCCCGAGTTCACAGAAGTTCTGGAGGGGAGCCTGAACTCAAAGAAAGGGTGCCTCGGGTCTACAAAAGTTTAAGAACCATTGGATTAGGGTGTTCTTTGCCAAGGACATGCAGTATTTCTGTTGGGTTCAACAAGTTCAGAGAAGATAACTGTTCTCCTGTAGCTAAAACTGGAAATAGTTCTTGCTCAGTTCAGTGCCTGTTAACAAGATCATCCTGAAGCTGGAAGGATTGTATTCACCCACACAGAGTCATGAAGGCAACAACTATCAACAACTGTGAGCTAGGAAAGACTCACCCATCAAAATACAGGTTCTATTTCACTGCTTCAAAGACCTAAAGGACTTTTTTTCAGTTATTTGAAATATCATGAAACAAATCCCATCTGTACCCTTTCCTCTGCTAGACAGATAGTTGCCCGGGCCTAAATAAAAAACAGGAAATTGCTCTCCCTGCTATATACAAGTCTGTGCATAATGGCAAAAACAACAAGGTTAACTGCTGGCCTACCTAGCAATTCCTCTTACCACCCTGCCCTCTCCCCCTCATCTTTTGATTCTAAAAGCTTCACAGAAATGCTTGTCCAAATGGGCTGTGCTTCAATACATGTTCAAAATGATAACATTCTGTCTTCAAATACCTGTACATGAAACCCATTTAGTGGTAGATATTGTAATGACATTTTCTGTGTGCTGTTCAGTCACTAGATGTGGTGAACAGAGTTCTGGTCAGCACCTATTTATGGCAAACAAGGGAGAGAAAGTTGGAACAACTCAAGTTGGGTGCAAATCTGTCCATTTGTGTCTATATTTTTAGATATTTATTTCATAAATGCCATCTGTTTATGATAGACAGTGATTTTGTAAGCTATGACATTATATATATATATCTCAAAAGAAAATCCTGCTTTTCTTTCTGTTACTTCTGCTAGTGTTATGAAAACACTTTAGGAAACTGAGTAATACATAAAAAGCTTATATAAACTGACATATTTGTATCCGTCTTGTTAACTAAGATCTCTACTGTGCCAATATATGAAAGATAATAAAATAAATGTGTCCCTTAATTATAATTCTACTATGAAACATTGCTTTGGAAAACCAACTTTGAGTTCCATGGTTATTGTCCCAGAGATGGTTCCAGAGCATATTAGTAACTTTACCACTTAAAAAATATTTTTTTTGTTTCTTATTAAACTACCAGCTCTACAGTCTCAACCTATGGTCTCGGAAACAAGCTAGATTTTTTCTTTTCCATTCACCACCGTTTGCTAGAAAAGTAGTCTAGGGCAAATTATGCCCGCACTGTCAGCTGCATAAATGTTATGAACTATTCTATTATTGATCTACATATAGAAATAAAATCTAGATCATACTACCATAGTCATGCTAGCTTGATGGGATTAGTACAAGTAAAATGTTTCTGAGTGTTCCACAAATATTTTCCTTTTCTATAAAACAAGGTACTATTTTGACAAAATCATATTTCAGAAGAGAATCCACACTTGAAAGGATAGTCATTAACTTAGAACAATATTTTGCATTAATATAGAATGCTACACCTGAGGATCTCAAAATGTGCTACAAAAACTAATGAATCAAAAGACCCCAGAATTTGGTATATTATGAACGCCATTTTACAGATGAGCCAACTGAGGCACTGAGTTACTCGTTCCTCTACACAATTGTTCATTTATAGAAGTAAAGGCACGTATTCTGACCATGTAGTTTAAGCTCCAATATTTGAAAGCGTGACCATAACTGTGGTGTAACAGAATTGTCAAATACCAGGGTATGTTGCCTTAGAACATGTAAAAAGGTCAAGAAAAAGCAGAGGCCTTTGAATGGTGGCTCACAAAAGAAGTCACACCTGTATAAATAGGCCAGCAGTGATCCGATTTTTATTCTTTGGCACTTAGTGCCATTTCCTTACAGTAAAATGCAACTTTTTACCCTCCCAGCTCAACATACAAAGCACATTTTCAGTCGGTCTGCTGCACACCACTCTTTCCAATATTAGCTAGAGTGCCGTCAACTAGCATAGTATAACCACACTGACTGCAGACTTATTTGCTGTAATCTCCAGTGACTGCACATGCTGTATGAAACTTTTATTGCGCATTGCAGTAAAACACCTCTGATTACCAGAGATACAAATAAAAGCTAACACTATACAAGATGACTGAAAATCTAGTTTTCAGCTAGCACAAAGAAGATGGGAGCAATCAAATTAACAATATGAATATTTTTAAAGTCTAGTGGAAATAATGGAGTATTAGCATCTGTTAATTGCTTATGATAATATGCATACAAGAAATAATGAAGCACACTAGCAAAAAAGGGAGAGAGACTTCTTTTTTGCACCACTTTGTGGTATAATATGCAGCTCCTCAGCTGATTAGACTGATTTGTTTTTTCTCAAGCACTCCTGCTTTTTAAGAATCCCTGCTGTAGTTTTTCAAGACATGATAAAAATGCCAAGATATGTCACCCTATTTTGTAACCCTATGGGAATAATCTCACAGGAGCAGATGATCAGATGGAGGAGCAGGAAGGACCTTTGTACAGTACAGAATTGCTGGCTACGGAGACTGGTATTTTCCATTTTCCACAGCAGCATTACGTGTAGCCAAGATACTCTGCTTTGCTGTCTGTTTGCTATATCAAGTGTCATGCTTCCTATGGGCCAGATCTTAGGCCCATTACAAGATGCACAAAGAGGTCTTTGGTGTCCAATTCTGAAGACAATAAGCCCTGCTGGCGAAAAAGGATCTGCTCACTACTGGGACATCAGCCATGGAGAAACTTGGTGGCAGAAATGGATAAATAAACATCACACTCATCTTTCTTTTCTTCCCACACCTGCCAGGTGTGCTGTTGAGCCCGGGCAGTGGTAACCCTTGGAGAAGGCAGAAAGTGGGATGGAAATGGGTTGCATCCACCTCCTAGGTAGAAGAGTCATTATTTCATAGCAAATAATTCTGCAGGGTAGGATAAAGGTAATTGAATGCAACACTTCAGTGTGTCAGCTGGTCTCCCATCTGTTAAGTCAAAGAGGTAACTACAGATGAGCTGCTGGTTATGTTTTTGTTTGTGTTTTTAAAATAGAGGCAGTCTCTGTGTATGTTTTCCATGGACAGTGAGAATGCACCAAGGATTAATCTGGCTTGTCTAATTGATGTTTTCATTTCTCATTTACAGACTGAATACATTAAGAAATTACTCACTCATTCCTCATGGTTTTTAACTGAATCCCATTTTCACTGTACCAAAAAAAAAGTCTCTCCCTGCTCCACATGTTCTTTATAGAGAAAGCTGTACCGGCTGCTTGCTTAACCATTGTTTCCAGTCCAGTCCATCTTACTAGTATTATGAGACTGAAAACATCATATGAAATAAAGATTAGCTTTTCAAAACAGACACTAACTCATCTGTTGAAAGTTTCCCAGTTGATTTCTCATGCAATGTGATTTTAAGAGGTAGTCTGGGAGAGGGGCTAAGTAAGGATGAGAAGAATCAAAACATGCTGATCAAATCAAATTCAGCCATAGGTGCAATTCCAGTGATCTCACTAGTTACACCAGGGCTTAAGCTGACCCAACTCACGAACCATGTAGCATATTCTGCTTTTTCAATACCACCTTGAATTGAGCATCAGTAATAACTTAATTTATATTCTGGTTTATTTCTCACTTCTAACCACACACCATGGGAAAAGAATTCCCTCATGTCATAAACATTCCCTTATTTTTTCACTTGATTAATTATTAACATCTTGCTGATGAATATCAGACAACATGTTAGTAATGCAAAAATATACTGTGATAAGACTTTCCAATGTAAATCCTCCAAAGATGCAGAAGCTTACCTGAAATCTGTTTACAGCTACAACGTGCCTTTATGTTTTAGCATGTTAATATTTTGCCATTTCTGCCTTGATGTATACAAAGAAAACAAGTATTATGAATGAGTGTTTCTTTATTACAAAGTTACAAAATAACATAAAGTGCTATTGTATCTTCATATTTCTTTTTCTGAATTATTGTAAAGACCATTCACTCTTTTAGTTACTGTATTTTCATTCTTATTAAAAACAGGCATTGCTAATAATGCAATAGAATAGTTTGCTTAATTTCACCCAGTCTTTTTGCACAAAGCTCTTAAAGTGCCCACACAGCCCAATAGCCCTTAATCAGCCCTCTCCCTCCAAATATGTTGGTTGAGATATACAGGACAGAAAGAAGAGCCTAGTGTTAAAGCCCCAAACTCTCTCTCATCAGACATGCCCTGCCATGGCATTCTTGGGTAACCTTGAACAAATCACATACACCTAAATCCAATAAGGACTTGTGGGTGTGTGCAGGAGTGCTCCATGCATGTTTTACAGCACTGTAATTTAGAGCTTGTCTGGAAAATTAATAGTTCTGGCTGCTGGATGATTAAAAGGGAGGAGACTTCCAGAGCTGAAGAACCAGAAGCACTCTCCTTACCCAGGATCTGGCTTTATCTCCTGTCTGCTTTAGAGCTCCTGACAGACAGGACTGGAAAGAACTGAAGACTTATTTTCTGTGTAGCCCCAGAACAGCTTCAGTGTAAGCTACACAAATTTGCTGCAGCCCCTTTTTGTAAGAATCAGCTCCTATAATAGGGTAACCCATTTTTCCTAGCTCCTCTGCCCTAGCACCTAAAAACCAGGGTGTCGATTAGCAAAAACTGTGAGTGTTGTTGTGTGATGTGGAAATCTATCCAACTCAACAGTAAAGCAATCCATTTCACATACAGCGCTGAATGCCCACTGGACGGTGGCTTTCCATCACTACTAACCTGGCATGAATACTGCTGAACTGGCAGTCATATAGTCAAGTGCTCCATATCCCATTAGCAGCCACATAAATCATCCAGTCCCCTCATCTCAGATTATGATATGTTGAATAATAAATTAAATGTAAAGCTACATCCACAGGCTTTCATCTTATACAGCTCTCTCAAACTAAGCAGCATCAGGCCCAGCCATTTCTCAGGTAAGAGACCTCAACAACCAATGTGCTATGGGTAATTCAATAGGTACAGTTCTCTGCTGAGTCACTGCCCTCTTATGACATTAAATCTGGGATGATGTAAGTAGTGTAGTGTGGAAGGTAGCCCACTGTCTTTTGGATGAGATAGTAGCCCAAGGATTTCATTAATTGTTGTTAAAGATTCCTTGGCACTTTTTTGCCAGAGTAATATTGGAGAGCCCTGCTCAGAGTATTTTGGCCAATTTCACCTGGAAAGTTACCTTCAGGCTAACTAAAATGTCACTAGAGTGTCATCTGGATAAAGTATTCTACATTTCCAGCTTCAAGGTGGCATTTTGCATTGTTTCCCCTCACAAAGCAGGCTGAATTTCCCCAACTGTAGCTTAAACACTGTACTAGAGCTGGGAAAAATAGTCATTGCTAATGAAATTGCATTCTCCCTCTATTCAGTCTGTTGCTAATTTCTGAGAAGGGATCTGATATTCTCATGTATTTGCCAAAGAACATACATTAATTTATTTCAGCCTCCTGCATATTCACAAACCATTTACTTGGCTCCTTGGCCATTGCAGTCATGTGCTAGCACTTCTGTTTTGTGACTTGTTAACTAAAACATTTTACAATAGGAAAAAAGGGAACAGCAAATTGCAAACAGTTAATTATCTTTTTTGCAAGCAAAGGCAAGTATTTATTCACTCAAAAGTCACTGCTCAAATGTGAATGTCAACAAAATCCCAGTATATGAAGATGCTAGCAAATGCAAATAGGGGTGAACTAAATAGCCATAAACCATTCAGAGGAATGTTCACAAACATATTTTGTGCAGATTGCAATCAGATTTAGCCCATATAAGAAGTACCCTGAGACCTCAACCTTTGGCTAATAGGTGGCAAATAAATCATATGTTTATATTATTAGTAAAGTTACTCATGAACAAATCATTAGCCCAAAAGTTAGATTGTGAGTAGGATGACAGAGCCCCATAGGCTAGTGAGAATTCACCTTTTCTCTGGCCACATCCATACTAAACACACAGTAGCATATTATAGTATGCAGTAAGTGTGTCTACACATGCACGCGCTTACTGCATCATAAACTTCCCTACTCATGAGTAAATTTACTACCTGCACAAGTAGTTACTGCTGAGTAACACATGTGTAGATGCCAACCGGAAGCAAATTTGCTCCCAATCAGTCCTGCCACTAAAGGGCCAGCATCACTACAGCCCCAGGTCCTCTGGGCTGGGAGCCTTTCTTGCCCCAGGGCTGAGCCAGCCTTTCTTGCCCCAGCCTCAGGCCCTTAAAAACCGGCAGACATTTACAGTCCTGGGGCACAAGAGCAGAGAGCCTGGGGGAACTGTTGGGCTCTGCTCCCCCTGCACAGGCTACAGGCTACCTGTGGCAGCCTGTTTGTACCTCATACATGTACAAGGGGCTGTCAGGCTGGCGGGAGTGTGGACATGACCAGTCAGCATGGCAGTGCCATACAAAGGTCAAGGCCTCACAGGTACAGTGGGTTATGATTATCAACCACAACTGTCAGTCGGGGAGTGCCCGCAAATCTATGCCCTTTATGTGGCAGCTGACTGATATCCTTGTGCCCCAGGACCCAGGCTGCAGCCATGCTGTGTACTGCAGCTGAGCCCCCACTCCAGCCTGGCACCCATGGTGACGTGTCACTGGGGGAGGGCCCCTTGGGCTGCCAGCAGCCCATTCCACTGAGCTCCCACCCCCAGCCTCCACCAGCAGCTTGTGGAGCCTAGGCCAGTGCCTGCCCTGACAGCTGCATGACCTCAGCCCCAGTCACATCACTGCTGGCTGCCAGCTGCACCAGCTCCTCCCTGGGGGGGGTGCCCTGCCTGGGAACCCGCATGCTTCACTCCACTGCCAGCTGAGACCAACCAGAGCTGCTGCAAATGCCAGCCTCACCCATGTGGTAAGCCCCATACTCTGGGGAGGACCCTCCCTACCCTGGCCACTGGCCCTGGCCCCAGCCCCACTTCCCCATTTGGCCTGGCCATGCTCCCCTGGCCCCCGGGTTCCCCCACACAACAACATGCAGGGAGGAAGGAGGCAGTGCAAAACATTTTTGAGCAGCCCATGACCCCACAGCTAAGCGGGCACGAGCCTCTCACACACCAAGGAATGCATCAATGCTGGCAGCAATGTCCTCCTTAGCTGTTGGGAGCAGGGATGTGTGGTACAGTCACATGTAGCCCTCCAGGCAGCAGTGGAGGTTTCAGGGCATTGTGAGCTTGCCCGCCACACCGTCAAAGCTCAGGGTCCCGTGCCAGGTGTGCAAGTGCACCCAGGGTACCATGGCCAGCAGCAGCAGCAGGGCAGTAGGTCAGGCTCCCCTCAGTTCACACAAATAGCTCATTGTGCTGTGCCCAGGACATGCGCATCAGGGGCCTGCTCAAGGTGCAGAGATGCTGCAGGAGGGGCCTGGCCCTGGGGTGCCTCCCCGGGAAGGCTCCCTGCAAGGAGGGTGGGGGTGCAGGCAGCTCTATATCCCATACATCCAGGAGCCCTGCATCTGCCGAGCTTGGGCACCATGGGCTTGGCAGCAGCACAGGAGACAGGCTGGCCTACAGGAGGAGAAGAGGGGAAGCAGTGTCTGGAGCTGGGGCATCAGGTGCTGCCAGAAGCCTGGCCTGGCCTGGCCTGGCCTGGCCTGGCCAAACCTGGGAAGAGAATAGGGGAGGCAGGCTGCCTGTGGCCAGCACTCAGCAGCCTGTTGGCCCCTGGAGAATGAGCAGAGATGGGGGACCAGGCCAGCCCAGCCAACTTACTGTGCATGCATGACTTCTGATCTGAGGCCAGGCAGCATACAGGCCCCTGGTACAGAGCATCTTATCGTGGAAAGGTTGCAAATTCTCACAAACAGCTTCTTTCTCATGGCTCTGCAGGTCCTGCAGCTGCACATGAGGGAGAGGTCACAGCTGGCAGCCAGAATGCAACCTCAGGGTCACCACCAGTCATGGCCAGGGCCCTGTGGACGCACCAGCTTTGTAGGAGGAGGCCCTCGGACTGGACCCTCCTCCTGGATCAGCTGGTGACAGCCACAGAGGACCAGCTTGGAAACACAGGGATGTGGCAGGTGAAGGACATCACCTGCCAGGACAGGTAGTGGGCAGAGAACTTCGCCTGCAAGGATGCATGGATGTCCAGTGCAGCCTCCATCAGCCAGGAGCCCCCACCCCAGTTCTCACCCCAGGTCTCCTGCCACCCAGTCCCCCTGCCTGGACCCAGGCCCTCCACTTGCCCCAGCTTCACGCAGGTGCAGAGCTGGAGCTGCCTGCAGCAGGGCCAGGACCATGCACCAGCCCTGCTGGCCCTGGCCACTGGCTTCCAGAGGGGAAGCTGCCTGTGCTGGCAGACCAGCAGCTGCTGTCATCCCTGGGCAAGCTCCCCACCTGCCAGGCTTGCCATGGCATGTACACTCATGGGGAACAGCTAGAGGCTGGGGTGCTAGCCACCTATCCCCAGGCTCCACCCCATAGGCACCCCCACCCCATGGCTGCCCGCCCCAGGAGGGCACACACACAGGCCACTTTATATACAGTTCGCACAGGAAGAGGGTGTTTTATTGTTGGTGGGTGGGGTGTGTGGTGGAGAAGCTCTGCTGTTGGGGAGGGAGGGGGGAAGGGTGGTCTGTTTGTTCTGAGGGCAATAAAGTGTTTTCACCATAGTATCATAGTATTCATAGATTTCATAGACATTAGGGCTGGAAGGGACCTTGGAAGATCATCAAGTCCAGCCCCCTGCCCAAAGGGCAGGAAGTCAGCTGGGGTCATAGGATCCCAGCAAGATAAGCATCCAGTTTGCTCTTGAAGGTGTTCAATGTAGGCGCTTGAACCACCTCCGGTGGCAGGCTGTTCCAGACCTTGGGGGCTCGGACAGTAAAGAAATTCTTCCTTATGTCCAGCCTGAAATGGTCTTGTAGTAGTTTATGACCGTTCGACCTAGTCGTCATCCCTTGGGGCACTCTGGTGAACAAACGTTCCCCCAGATACTGGTGGTCACCCCTGATAAAATTATAGGTGGCCATCAGATCACCCCTGAGCCTGCGCTTTTCCAGGCTAAAGAGCCCCAGGGCTCTCAGCCTGTCATCGTAGGGTCTGCTTCCCTGACCTCTGATCATGCGCATGGCTCTTCTCTGGACTCTCTCAAGCTTCTCCACATCCTTTTTGAATTGTGGAGCCCAAAACTGGACGCAGTACTCCAGCTGCGGCCTCACCAAGGCTGAGTACAAGGGGAGAATGACATCCTGGGATTTGCTTGAGAAGCATCTATGGATGCAAGCCAGCGTTTTGGTCGCTTTACTAGCCGCAGCATCGCATTGCAGGCTCATGTTCATCTTGTGGTCAATGATGACTCCCAAGTCTCTTTCTTCCATAGTGCTAGCCAGCATAGCACTGCCGAGCCTATAAGGATGCTGTGGGTTTTTCTTCCCAAGGTGGAGAACCTTGCATTTATCGGCGTTGAACACCATCAGATTCTCATCTGCCCACTTGCTGAGCCTGTCCAGGTCAACCTGGATCACCCGCCTGTCTTCTGGTGTGGATGCTTTGCCCCAAAGTTTGGTGTTATAGTGCTTAGGGTCGGAAGGGACCTAAACAGATCATTAGGTCTGACCCCTACCCCAGGCAGGAACGGGTGCTGGGGTCATATCACCCCAGTCAAATATGTGTCCAGCCTCCTCTTGAAGACCCCCATGGTAGGAGAGAGTACCACCTCCCTTGGGAGCTCATTCCAGACCCTGGCAGCCCTAACTGTAAAGTAATGTCTCTTGATGTCCCTCCTGAACCTTCTCTCTAACACTTTGTGGCCATTATTCCTTGTAACCCTGGGTGATGCCCAGGGGAACAGAGCCTCCCCCAGTTCTCGCTGGTCCCCCCTGGTGAGTTTGTAAATGGCCACCAGATCCCCTCTCAGCCTTCTCTTGTGGAGGCTGAATAGATTCAGGCCCTTTAGCCTTCATAGGGCCTGGCCCGCTACCCCTTGACCATGCAAGTGGCCCTCCTCTGGACCCTCTCAATGCTAGCCACACCCCTCTTGAAGTGCGGTGCCCAGAACTGGATGCAGTACTCCAACTGCAGCTTTACCAATGCCACATAGAGAGGAAGGATCACCTCCCTAGACCTGCTTGTAATGCATCTGTAGATGCACGATAAGGTAGGGTTAGACTTACTGATAGTTTCCTTGCATTGGCAGCTCATGTTCATCCTGGAGTCAACAATGACTCCAAGATCAATCCCTTTCTGTCACCATGTTGACAAGAAGTGTGTTCCCCAGCCTACAGGTGTGTTGCTGGTTCCTTCTCCCTAGATGCAGCACCTTGCACTTGTCTGAGTTGAATTCCATCCTATTCTAATCCTCCCACCTCTGTAATTTGTCTAGATCTAGCTGGATTCTGTCCTTCCCCTCCAGCATGCCCACCTCGCCCCACAACTTGGTGTCGTCAGCAAATTTAGACAGTGTGCTTTCCACATCCACATCCAGATCACTGATAAAGATGTTGAACAGTACAGGCCCCAGGACCAAGCCCTGGGGGACTCCACTGCCCACATCCCTCCAGGCCAAAATGACCCATCCACCACCACTCTCTGGTTATGACCATTTAGCCAATCTGCCACTCATCTGACTGTGTAGGCATCAATGCCACAGTCACCAAGTTTTATTTAAGAGAATGTGGTGGGAAACCTGAGCATTACCTCCCCTACTGGGCCCTTGCAGATGTGCTCCTTTATAATTTTCTCAAAGGTCTTCCCAAGGACTGAGGTAAGACTGACTGGCCTATAATTGCCGGGGTCCTCCTTTCTCTCCTTCTTGTAAATGAAGACCACATTGGCCCTTTTCCAATCCTCTGGTACCTGGCCAGTGCCCCACGAGAGCTCATAGAGCTGTGCCAGGGGCTCCGCTATGACCCCAGCCAATTCCCTCAGCACCCTTGGGTGAAGAGCATCTGGACCTACTGATTTAAACACATCCAGCCCCTCCAAAAGTTCCCTAACTAGGTCATCCCTGATCCTAGGCATGGTGGTGCCTCCCCTGGGTCCACCTGCAATTCTAGTGGGGGAGATGTCCCAGTCCCTGTTCAGGAATATGGAGGCATAGAAGCTAGGGTTGGAAGGGACCTCAACAGATCATCGAGACCAACCCCCTGCCTGGGCAGGAAAGAGTGCTGTGGTCAGATGACCCCAGCCAGATGTCTATCCAGCCTTCTCTTGAGGACCCCCAAGGCAGGGGAGAGCACCACCTCCCTTGGAAGCCTATTCCAAATTTTGGCCACCCTCACCATGAAGAAGTTTTTCCTGATGTCCAACCTAAATCTGTTCTCTGTCAGTTTGTGACCATTGTTCCTTGTTACCCCAAGAGGTGCCCTGGTGAACAGAGCATCTCTGATACCTTGTTGCATCCCCCTAATGAATTTGTAGGTGGTCACAAGATCCCCTCTCAGCCTTCTCTTGCGGAGGCTGAAGAGGTCCAGGTCCCTTAGTCTCTCCTCATAGGGGCTGGCCTGTAAACGCTTAACCATAAAAGTGGCCCTCCTCTGAACCCTCTTGAGGTTATCCACATCCTTCTTAAAGTACAGCGCCCAAAACAGGACACATTACTCAAACTGTGTTCTGGTCAATGCCACATGGAGGGGAAGTATCACCTCCGTGGATCTATTTGTCATGCATCTGCTGATACATGATAAAGTGCGGTTAGCTTTGCTGATGATTTCGTCATACTGACAACTCATGTTCATCTTGGAGTCCACTGACTCTGAGATCCCTTTCCCCTTCTGTGCTACTGAGAGGGTCATTTCCTAGCCAGTAGGTGTGCTGGATATTTTTACACCCTAGGTGTAGCACTCTGCATTTGTCCTTGATGTACTGCATCCTATTGTGTTCTGCCCACTTTTCCAACCTGTCCAGGTCTGCCTGCAATCATTCCCTACCCTCCAGAGTGTTCACTTCACCCCACAATTTAGTATCATTTGCAAACTTGGATAGAGTACACTTCACACCCACAACCAAGTCACTGATGAAAATATTGAAGAGTACAGATCCAAGGACCAAACCCTGCAGGAGCCCACTACCCACCTCCTTCCAGGTCGATACCAACCTGTCTACTACCACTCTCTGGGTGCAACTCCCAAACCAATTTGCCACCCACCGGACCATGTAAACATCTAAGTCACAACCTCTTAATTTATTTATGAGAATGGGATGAGATACCATATCGAAGGCCTTCCTAAAATCCAGGAAAACGACATCCACCTCTACTCCTGTGTCTAAGCATTTTGTGACCTGGTTATAAAATGTAACTAGATCAGTCAGGCATGATCTACCTGCTATGAATCCATGCTGCTTGCCCCGCTGCATTATTTTTCCCGCTGGACTCCCACAAATATGATCCTTAATAATCCTTTCAAAGATTTTTCCAAGGATGGAGGTGAGACTGACAGGCCTATAATTACATGGATCCTTCTTCTGCCCCTTCTTGAAAATAGGGACCATATTGGCCCTTTTCCAGTTCTCTGTTGTCTTTGTGTTGCCAGCCTCAGCTCTGTAGTTGCTTTGGCCTTTCTAACTGCCTCCCTGCAAGTGCGAGGCAAGTAGGTATAATCCTCCTTTATAGCTTCCCCCTGTTTCCACCTCCTATATGCCTCCTCTTTTGCCCTTAGGCTCCCCTGGGTTTCTCTGTTTAGCCAAGGAAGTTTTTTGACAACTTTCCCCCCTTTCCCTCGCACTGGGATTGTCTCCCTCTGTGCCTGAAGGACCACTTCCTTTAGGAACAACCACCCTTCCTGGACTCCCATCTCACCAATACTCCTATCCTGCAGTGTGTCTTGACTAAACTCTTGAGCTCACTGAAGTTAGCCTTCCTAAAGTCAAGCACTGCCACCTACTAGTTATCTTACCCACCCTATGCCATATGGTGAATTCGATTGATTTCCTGAGAACTGTTTGCAGTGCACATGGTGCTGGGGGGGGGGGGGGGGGTGGTAAGACACGGGGTCCACGGGTGGCTGTCCAGGTAGACTACAATAGGGAGTGCAGGAAGAGGTAGCCAGCTAGCACCTCTCACACTCGGTGTCCTGACTCCTCCTCCCCACCCCAGTGGGTGTGCAGCTTGCCCAGAGCCACGGCAGCAAGGGCCCGCAGGGCCAGCAGGGCTAGCACCATGGCCAACAGGAGCTCAGGGCACTGAGCATTGCTGCCAGAAGCAGAGGCTGGAGCAGCCATGGTGCAGGGAGGCAGAGGTGGCAGCAAAAGAGCTGCCACATGCAGGCCCTGGCCTCTACATGCTGCTCCTGGCCATAAAAATGGCTGGCCAGGGAGAAGGGCTGCCTTTTAAAGATGGCTGGCAGCTGCTGGCAGGTGTGGCCAGAGACTTGCGCTCCCCCTGGTGGCAGCAGAGGCCCATTGCAGGCCCAAAGGAAGCAGGAGCAGTTTGCTGCTAGGAGCAGCAAATCTCTGCCAAGTCCCTGCATGTATAGACACTTGCCCAGGAGCATTTACTTATGAGTAGTTTACTCACAAGTAAACTGGTCCTGGATCAAATGCATGTGTAGACCCACCTTCCTTAGCTTGAATTTAGGTCGAGCCATGTGATGTGGCTACTTATGCTGGCATCGGAACAATGAGGTAGGGCGGGCACAGTAAGAAGAACAATCTTGGCTCCACCTACCAAGGCACTTTGACCTGTGCGGATGAGCCAGTGTGGAGCGGAGTATAGAAATGCTGGTGGTAAAAGGCTGTATGCTACTACCACCAGAAGCAAGGGAGAGGCTGGGAGAGAAAGTGTAACTCACTGCACCACAATTTCTCTGGATGCTCCCAAATTGCAACAGCTTGGAGCTGCTCCTTACTGTGGGATGTGTCCTTGTCCAAAACAGCCCTAAAGCATTAGCACATTTTAAAACTAAGCAATACACAGCATCTGCACTAATACTAAGGGACAAAAAGATTCTCTTTCAAGTCATCACTAGCATCTGACAAGCTTCTGCTTAAAAATCAACTAACATGACTCTCTGAAGAATAGACATAAAACGACTACTAACCGCAGAAGAGCCCTCAAATGGTTTTCACATCGTATGGATTTTAGCAAATACAAAAAAGAGAAAGACTAATTTCCATTGCACATTATGCAGTACTCTGTGTATTTTGAAGCTTAATGCTCCCCCCACCTTCCCTAACTAAACAGATAATACTAAATAGATACCCAAAGCAATCCTCTTTGAAGAGAAAATCATCAAAGCTCCAGTATACATAAGCAACAGCAGATGAACACGTCATCACTAGATTAAGCAAAACATAAAGTCACCAGAATACGGTACTGCCATTAAACAACTTCAGAATATGTTTTACATGAATACAAATATGATATGAGCCTCAGCTTTTTTGAATAAGCTAAGTATCTGATCTTTTTGCTTCCCCAAGGGTCAAATTCATTGTTTCTACGACTCCCAGGAAAACAGTAGCTTAGGAAAAATTTAGAACCAAAAACATATCCCCATGTGTCATTTACCAAACAAATCCTGAAAACTGAGCGAATTTTGTCCTGACAAATAAGAGCAAAAACACTGAAATGCAAATATGCCCATCCAATTTCTGTTCACAAACAAAATCCCAAACAGATATAAATTCCTTTAAGTGATTTTTTTTTAGTCTATTATTATTTTACATAATCAGCATCACCCATCTGTATCATGGTAGCTCCTAGAAGTACCAGTCATGAGTCATGAACCAGGAGCTCACTGTGCAAGGTATTATACAAACAGTAGCATAACTATAGGTGGGTGAGAAGGGCACTCTCCCCAGGTGCCAAAATTGCTCCCCACTTTCACAGAGTCCACACCCCAGCAGCATTCCCATGCCAGGGACTCTTAAACAGTCTCTGGCTGCTGCTGCTGCTGCTGCTGCTGCTGCTGCTTTAAGAGCAACAGCTGGAGCAAGCAGAGCATGCGTGGTGGCAAGGTACCAACACGGCTTGTTACGTACAAGCAATCCCCCACTGCACTGTATGTAAACCAATACCACAAATTGTGTACTGCAAGAAAAACAGGGGAAATGACTAGTCTCTTTTGATTGCTTTCTCTAAATGAAGTTCTCAACTAGTAAAAACAAAAATCTGCTAAATTCTATTTTACTTTATCTGAGGTGTTATTGGCAACAAAATGTATTTGTATGTGTTTGCCTTTTTAATATGATTGTCTCGTTAAGCAGATTGTGTAGTCAATGAAATCTGAAGCAGATTGTAGCACGATCGTTTAGGGAAGACTTGCCTCAGTAATTCTTCTAAAAGCATTATGCCTAGCTATATAATTAGATTAAAGCTAGAGAGGTCCTATAAGGTGCAAAAGTTGTGACATTTAGAGAAATCCTTCCTGGATTGATACCTACCTGCTTAATTCTCAAAACAAATAAATAGCATTAGGCCAAATTCATCCCTCAAATACAGACTTGCCACTCTACCTGAAATCAATAGGAGCTGAAGCCACATACCCAATGGGAGGATTTAGTCCACAGCGACTTGCTGACAATTTCACTTGATTAAAAAGTGAACATGAGGCCATCTGCTGCATATGGTTGCATTGATAGGTCATCCTTTTCTGCTACCATGGACCAATAAAGTAATATTAAACCATTTTCTGAAGAAAACTGAAATGCAACAAAAATGCTGCTGCATTTTGTAAAGTAGTTTTTGTGGTTAAAAAAATAAATGGTGCCTGGTTCTTTAAATTACAGTCTGCAGCCTCAAAACATTGAATCATTTAATCTCCCTCTAACTCTCACTCTCTAAGCAGCCACAGCTATTCTAGCTTCCTCAAAAGACGCAGCTGCATCCCTGCAGCAATCTGACTTTCCATTTGGGAGAAAGAGCATGTTTAGAAATCTGCTGCTTTTGTATATCCATCATGCTGCCTCAACTGCTTCCTCAGCTACCCAGTCCTGGAGATTTAAGTGAAAAGTGAGGAATAAGATCACATGTCCCCTCCCAAGTAATTCATCTCTAGCACATGATGCAAGCATTCGGGTTCGTGTTGCATTGGCCTTTATGTGAGCTTGACCTGAGATTAGCCCAGCTGTTTACATGCTGCTGGCTGAGCAGTGCTGAGGATGACTACTCTATCACTCTGCGGCCAGTACTTATTTCACACACATCACCAGCTCCCCTCCAAGGAGGAGACCAAAATAAATTTTAGGCATAGACCTGAGCTCTGCATTTGTATCTGGGTCTGACTCTGAGCCCTTCATTTCCCCTCCTCCCCTCATCAAATCTGATACCCATTTGGTTAATGGCCCTTTCTCCAACCTGTGTGGCCTAGAGAATGCAGCACAGGATCAGAATCAGCCGACCTGGTTTCTATTCATAGCTCTGGCACTTAGCCTTTCTTTCCACATCAGTAAAGGTAAGATGACAATTTTGACCCACCTCTGAAAAGCCCTCTGAGATCTGCTGATAGGAGCTAAGTGTTATTAATATTAATAAAGCAAAAAACTGAGAGCACTAACCAACTGCAACCTTTGACAACAACAATATAAAACACCAGCAAAATTTCATTGCAAACTATACTGCTTTCAGCCTGCAAAGGAGCCCTGATGCCAACGCTGACTGTGGCATCTCTTTCCTTATACAGAACACAACATTTCAATCTGGTGCAGCAGTGGTCTGTGTCTCTGCATGCCTCTTCAGTCTCTGTTGCCCTGTTCATACAGGTGTCTTCCACAGAAATGCCATTTAGGAATGACTTCTGAGTCCTCATCTGTTAAAGCAGAGCTGATCCTAACCCTTTTCCCTGGATTCGTGTCAGCTCTACTTCCTCCAGTTTCCTGCAGCTAGTGCTTCTTGCTATTGCAGATTTATGAGGCATGTTAAAAAAAGCCAATCTGTCAAAGATTCCTCTCATTAGAGACGAATTAAACTTCTTAACTTCCTGAGCTGAGACTAAACACGTTTCCCCACTCCACACCAGCTAGGTAGAGACAAGTTCATTAAAAAAACCAACCCATAACACCAGCAACAAATACAACCAGCCCCATGCCTACAGACTGCCAAATTTCCTTGTGTTCAATATAGCAGAGACAAGACTTCCCTCTGCATTTCATAAGGCCATCAAATGCAGCTTCCAAATTGCCAAAAGGACATTATTTGCATCAAATGGGAGTAAAAACCATCTGTCTCTCTCACATTGCATTCATCACACTCTCTGCTGGGTGTTGGCCCTCATTTACTGCTTACCTTTGCTACAATCCAAGAAAAATAGGTCTTAGAGTCACTTGCCCTAGAGATGACCATAAAATATGCAGCATGCTACAGTGACCAACAAAAGCTACAACACAATGAATTTATTTAGATTTGCTTAAGATATCTCTTCCTCTCAATGACTCTAGACATATCAAAAATATTTGAAATGTACAAAATACAAGATAAAATAAAATCTACCCATCAAGTACATCTTCACCTGCAATCATTCTGCATGAGATACTACTGCTTCCTGCTAGATCTGGGCAAATACTGAAAGGCATATTATCAAACACTCATTTCAATGGGATCTGCGTTACTTCTTATTTGCTTTTCATGCACATTAATATGGAGAAACATTGTGTTGGCAAGAATTCTCAGAATGGAAGAGCAAAGTGAATGACTCACACACCACAGTGCTGTCACTATTGGTAAGTGTGGCATCGAGTATGAAGCAAATAAAACTTTGTCTTTCCTCCAAAACAGAACAGAATGAAAGTCAAGTTGTCCAATGACTGATGAAGGCAGGGTAGATATGCACCTTTATAGACAAACTTATATATATAGGGCACAAGCTTTCGTATACACAAGTTCACTTCATCAAATGCTGTGAAAGAACATGCAGAAAGTGAAGTCAGCGCTCAGGCAGCAGATGAGATCAGAACTCTCTTCTGCCAGGTGCTGTACAAATACATAGTAAGAGAGATGGTCCCTGCCCTGGAGAAGGTGCATTCAAAGATGACAAAATAGATGAAAGATAGCAAAAAGGTAGTATTATTACTCCCATAGGTGGGAGATAGGGGCAGAACAGGATTAAGTGACTTGCCTTAAGGCCACACAGCCAAGACCTGGACTGAGATCTCCAGGGTTTTGATGACAAGACATCCTTCCTCTACCTCGTACCCAATCATGTCCCTAATCAGCATGAAAAGATGAGACAAAATGTTTTAATGCCTTTTCTCATCCCTGTACTTTACTACTCCCATCACTATGCCCTCCAAAGGATAGTATTAACTATCTCGCTTTTAAGTGAGGTCATTTTTATCCTGTGCTAAAAAACAGTGGGCCCGCATTCTGGCCACATTTTTAAAAATACCTGCTATTATGTAGGCATCCATCTGGTCTGTATCTAGGGATACAACTATCTGGACTTTGCAGCTGAAGTTCAGTAGCTATTGCTGTTCAGTGAATTATTTGAGTAAGCATTGGACTGAATTATGGTAAGAATATTTGTCAAAACAGTAGCCTAACTCAGACAAAAAGGGAGCTGTGGCTGAAGGTCTAATTGCTTCTCATCATTTCTTCATGGTGATTGCATAATATATCATTTCTGTATAAACATATTGTGGGGTGAATGTACTGTACTAATGACATGTATTAGAAAGTATATATTGTGAAATGTTGATCTTCCCCGAGGGCAAATTGACATGAATGGGGGGTAGAGCTTACAACTTTTAAAATGAACTGCAAGTTAAGGATGTGACTGAGTTTTACCCTTCAAATCTCATTTTTCTATTGGGAATAGTGGGAACTGCTTATAGGCGTGCAACTAATGGGGCAGACAAGATAAATGAGGCATAAGGATAAGAGATTTGGCATCCTTATTAACAGATGAGCCACAACTTTTTTATGTTAGTGGCCAGTAGAAACTGGGGTGAGATCTTGATGACACTGAAATCAATGGCAAAGTTGTCACTGGACTTCACTGTGGTGAGGCTATACCCCAAATGTCTGGAGACCACATACTATCACATTTTATCCTATTCTGACCTGTTGAAGTCACTTTCTTAGCTTGATAATAACAAACCCAATAACATTATCAGGAGAGCTGGTGCCCTAGTGTCTACTTTCACTTGTAACTTTTCCTCATATTGATATTAATTGACAGTCATTTCAAAGTATTTTAATGGGTGAGACAAATGTTTAAGATACCTCTTCTGCTGCTTGGATAAACACCAACTGACTTATAAATATAATTAAAAAATAGTAGGGATCCATTCAGACAATAATAATCCCCTAAGGAACCTCCTAGACATGGTTATTTACATAATTGTGATAATTTAAACTTATATAGCACTGCACATTCATGGCTCTGTACAAAAACTAACCAGCCTTCAAAAGAGCCCTGCAGAAAAAAAAATAGAAGAGGATGAAAAGAAAAGAAAGAAAATCTTATAAGAACTAGTTAAAGGTCATCATTTCTATTTCTGAAGGAAATTTTAACATTTCAAAATGTGTTTTTATTCCAAATCAGAATGAAAATAAATGTTTTCAAGGTATCCCTAGGAATAATAAAAGCAGTAGGAAAAAATTTAAAAGATATACTGGTCAATTAACATTTTATTTTGAAATAAATTCCCAAGACCAAAAAAACCCAACCCCATTTTAGTGCAAAATTATTTTTCCTTGGAAATGTCAATGAAAATCAACAGTTCCACAAACATTTGCAGTTTTGTCAGAATGGCATTTTTCCAACTACAAGTTGTTTCCAAAAAAATGATTTGACCAGGTCTAGCTATTATCCCCATAAGGAACATGGCAGAGAGATGCAATTGTTTGCCCAAGTGCCTTATAGCAAGTCATTGGCAAAGCCAGGTCTTCCTAGTCCTCAACCCAGTGTTGAGTTCTCTACAGCATGCTGCCTATACCTCCTTCCAATGTGCACACATAGGTACTGCTCTACTTACTTTGCTTCCTCCTCCTCTATCATCTTGCCTTCCTCTGTGCTGCAGTCCTGATATAAAATCACCTTTCCCTTGCTATTTCTGTCATGTCCTCTGCTGTATATTTGCACAGAAACTATTATGCAACACAAATGATTCCATATGGCTAAGTGTGTAGGCTTCAGTCCAATAGGATGGGAAATATTTACAGGGGCAGCCCTGATACAGCTTGTGTTGAGGGTAGCATGGTTATAACTGAACATTAAATAAGAGCTAGACTCTGCCTTAACATATCCAAAGCACTTGCCCATTGAAATCTGTAAAACTAGAGGGGGTGCAAGATGTCAAAAGGCCTGGTTCCATGTTTGTTCAAAAGGTCTTTCATAAGAGCATGTTGGTGCAACTGTCACTGTGCAGACTCAGACTGAGCGTGATGGTGAGATAATAGAGAGGGAGAAGCATAGTTTGGATGGAGATCAGAAGTAGCATTTCAGAGAAACAGACCTCCTGCCATGGGGGCAAGGATGTCATTTGTAGGGCAATGTCTCAGGGCAACAGCAATCAGTTCAACCTTTAGAGCCCCACACCTCTGTATTATTCACCATCTGGCTTCTCAAGGGTACATTGGAGAGCATCAGTGGGAGTGGGTGGGCAAATAAGTGCTTTTAAAATATTATTCATCAGCCTCTCAGCATATTACATTTTCTTGACCATCAATGTAGTATATAGGGGATGTCTAGATAAATAACAGCAGCATGAAGCCGTCTTTTCCCCTTAAAGTTCTTTTAATAAAAAACCTGAAACAATACCAAATTATTTTCTAAGAAGTCTTGTTCCCAAAAGTGAACAACTATCTGAGACTCTACTATGGTTATCTAACTAAGCTGGCAGGTACCCAGTTACAACAATGACTGGCAAAGCACTATAACACTGAGTAGACCAACAGATAGTATCTTTATGACGTACACTCCTCTAACCCTCTGTCAGAACGCAGGGGGAAGCTTAAATCTTGTAACAGGTAGGTGTTTCACTCCCTTACACTACACTGAAAATCATATCCAACAAATGCTTTCAAACTTATGATGAGAAAACACTACACATGCTCAATATTTATATTTTAGAAGCCTGCAGCACCATGGCTAGCACACAAAACTGCCTCTCAAATCCCAGTACAAAAAACCCCCCACCCCAAGACCCCAGTTTATTTATAACATGATGCAAGAACATCTAATTTAGTCTGAAACTAGAAGGAAAATAGAGATGATGTTATTGCTCCATCTTTATAGCAGGTAAGAGGCAGAAGGTGAGGCAGGTAATGAAAGCAACCAAGGTATTATTAGAGCACAGAGTCCTGAAAGATGAATAGTTGCCAGAAAAACAACTGTCAGGCAAAAGGAAGAGAAAAGAGCTATTGCCAGAGGTGGTGAGGAAGGGCAAAACATATATGGAATTTAAGAGAGAAATGGTAGGGGAACAGTAAGGTGAGATGATCTGGAGCAGCCCATCAGGCAATTCTGATTGACAGCAGAGAACTCAAAATAAGCACCGAGACAGAGACAGCACAACTGAGAACTCAGGGTAAGCTATTGATTTCAGGAATTTCCTTGCATGGAAAAAAGCTCTGGGGATAGAGGATATTAAAAAGCCTTGAGGAGCTAGAAGGGAAATAGGCTCAAACTATTTGCAATGTCATAAATTAATAAAAGCCTGCAGACATGTAAATAGTCCAGACAGCTGAACATCCTGTAATGCTTATAAGGTTAGGACTGTTTAGTTACATAAGGGTTATAAGAGGGGTAAACAAGATAATGAAGGGAAGAGAGAAAAATCAATTGGGTGTTCCTGCTTATGTTTATTCAGTGTTAGAAGATAACATGGAGACAGCCTGAGCAACTGGAAAGGCCATATCCCTAAATCTGCTTGATACAGTAAATGATTAACTTGTGGAGCTCATTGCCACAAGATACCATTGAGGCCAAGACCTTAATAGAGTTCAAATAAAGATTTGCCATTTAAAAGAATGGTGAGAATATTGTCTGTGATTACATAAAACTTTGTAAAATAAATCATCTCTCCTAATTTGGTACATAATCCACTGACCACCTGGGCTTGAGAGGAATGTTTGCATAATTGCCCATTATGGGGATTCTCATACTGGCCATTTTCTGAGCAGGGATATTGGTGTGTAGGGATCATTGGCTTGGTATAGAAAGTTTTATGTCCCTGACAGATCCAAGTTTATCCAAATTTAGACACCTTTAGACTTTAAAGAGGCATCTAGGGAAATTTTAGATTTCAATGAGATTTAAATAAAGTAACTAAAGAAAAAAAAAAGGATTAAATCATCAAGAGCTTATAAGGGCTTCAGACAAAGAATCATTCCTTCATTATAAAAAAAAGGATATGGGGTCAGGAGTGGTCTGGATGGCTAGTGATAGCTAATGTTGGATGAAGCAGGAGCAAACATAGAGGAGCTAAGCTGCAATAGAAGCCTGGAGAAATGCTACAGCAAAATGACTGAGAGCAATAGGGGACAGGAGTCACAAGGGGATTAGAAAATGAAAATGATCTTTTGATATTGCAGAATGTGGATTTATTTTAAGGCGGTAGTTTTCAACCTTTTTTCATTTGTGGTCCCTTAAAAAAATTTGAATGGAGGTACAGACCCCTTCGGAAATTTCAAATGGAGATACAGACTCTTTTGAACTGTAAGTGTGTGTATTCTCATACTTTTGATTGATCATAGTCATTTTTCTCAGACCCCTTACGCACAGTGTGCAGACCCTCGGGGGTCTGCAGACAACAAGTTGAAAACCACTGCTCTAAGGCATACTCAGTGTCCCCTCTTTCAGACACCTACCAAAATGTACACACACACCTGCGAAAAAAGTACACTATTGCCAGGTAGCCTCCTTACTGAGCAGTTCTGGTCTCACTTACAACAACCTGCCCAGGTAAAGCCAGTGGAATTACTCTGGATTTACAAACTGGAGTAACTCACAACACAATTTGGCCTGAATTGTTGACAATAACCATCATTTAAGAAATATATATAAGATATAAGTATCATATAGTCACACACTGAACAGGCACAAAGGAATTTGACATGAGCATAAAAGGCTCACAACACTGAGTTCTAATCCATGAAACTATTAGAAGTACTGTATAATCATACAGAGCACCACAAGAAGTATTTTTCTTTTGCTTGGATTTGCTCTCCTCCTACTCTATGCTTGTCTGTATAGCAACATCAAAGTAAAACTCACAAGATCAGGGATCAGCAATTGCACACGGTACGTTTCATTTTGTTGCCCATGAACTGAGTCAAAAAGTGAAGGGCGTGGAAGTGAAAAAGAATCATATAAACAGCAGAGAAACAAGAAAGGAACCATGAAAGAATGGAAAAGCAGGGAAAACAATCCAAGTGTACAAAGGGCTGCATCTCTAGCTCTAAGCTTTGCTCTTTTTAATACTACTAAAGAACAAGGAAGACAACAAAATCCACTGCATGGTGTTTGCAAAGCTGTGAGTTGTGAGGGAGATCAAGGATTGTTCTGTACTTCTATGCTTGAGATGCACCTTTCGGTCTCACTGTCCAGGCCTGCAGAGTTCAGAAGTTCTACAAGAAAGGAACAATTCGTGTCATTCTGTGTTGATACCTCCAGTTGACCAAGAAACAGTCTGGAAGGGAATTCTGTTTAATCTTTGTCAGTTGGAAGTATGGCGGTTGCTTTAAGGATGAGAGGAATATGAGTTAAAGCCAAGAAGAGATGCAGAAACTATGGGACAGATAGGGGACTGGGAAACTATGGTCTTCTGGGAAGCCATAGAGAATACCACTCAGCATATGGCCTCATGACCTTTATGACTCATTGGGAAACTATAACTCTAAAAGCTATAACTGTCCCTAGAGTTTGTGCCCAAGAGTCACTGTTGCTGAGACACTATCCATCATGCCCTATTCAGGGAAGGCAAAGACTAGATTCCTAAAGAGAAAGGAGCTCACTGTTGTTTTTAGTCATGAATCATTTTTGTTTCAGGGCCTGGAGAAAAATAATACCTGCTTTCCACATCTTTCCAGCCCAGCATACAGACTTGACAATGGCCTACATTCAAATTTATAGCTCAATATTTTTATGGAAACTGAATTATTCAGATATTGCTGACAAAGCAAATCAAACAGAGTATGACTGCTCTGCAGCAGCTGGAAATGAGGACATCTGGATTTCATGTCAAAATGGCAGGAGCATAGAAGCACAGAAAATTAGAGTTGGAAGGGACCTTAGGAGGTCATCTAATCCAACCCCCTGCTCAAAGCAGGACCAACCCCAACTAAATCATCCCAGCCAAGGTTTTGTCTAACCAGGTCTTAAAAAACTCCAAGCATGGAGGTTCCACAACTTCTCTGGGTAACCTGTTCCAGCGCTTTACTACCCTCCTTGCGAGAAAGTTTTTCCTAATATCTAAACTAAACTTCCCTCGCTGCAACTTGAGACCGTTGCTCCTTGTTCTGTCATCTGACATCACTGAGAACAGTCCAACTGTATCCTATTTTGAACCCCACTTCTGGTAGTTTAAGACTGCTATTAAATCCCCTCTCAATTTTCTCTTTTCTAGACTAAATGAGCCCAGTTCCCTCAGTCTCTTCTCATAAGTCATGTGCCCCAGACCCTGAACCATTCTCCATGCTATCCACTGGACTCTCTCCAATTTGTTCACATACTTTATGTAGCGCGGGGGGCGGGGGGGGGTGCAAAACTGGACACAGTACTTCAGATGTGGCCTCACCAGTGCCAGATAGAGGGGAAGAATCATTTCCCCTACTCTGCTGGCAGCGCTGTCACTAATGCAGCCCAGTACACCGTTAGACTTATTTGCAGCAAAGGCACACTGTTGGTTCATATTCAGCTTATTGTCCACTGTAACCCCCAGGTCTTTTTCTGCAGAGTTGCTACTTAGCCAATCGCCCTCCAGCCTGTACTACTGCATGGGACTGATCCATCCTAAGCGCAGGACTTTGCATTTGTCCTTATTGAACCTCATGATATTTCTTCTGGTCCAGTCCTTCAGTTATTTGAGGTCTCTGAATCCTAGCCCTACCCTCCAGCATATCTACTAGTGCCCCCAGCTTGGTGTCATCTGCAAACTTGCTGAGGGTGCGCTCCACCCCATGTTCCAGATTGTTTTCAAAGATATTAAACAAATGAATAAGGGAAAGTGGAAATTTATGGAAGGGTTCAAAGAAGGTGGCAAGAATTCAGTGCAGACACTAAATGAAAAAAGGCAATGGGAAATACACTTGATCTGAGCTGACAAGAGGCTGAGAAGCAAATGACCGACAAGAGGCCGAGAACGTTCATCGCAGCCCAAACTTCCCAACACAAAACAAGAGTGTGTTCAAAACCTGGCCCTGTATTTGGCAAGTGGACCCTATCTTTCCAATAAGGCAAACCACAATCACCGACCAAAATGTAACACAGTGGGCTAGCGCGCAAGGAGCAGGCGTTGAGGGGATGGGGAGTAACTTCAGACCAAGCCCCAGCAGATCCCAGAATCTCTTTCCGTGGGTCAGGACTAAAGCAGGGAAAGACACAGCGTCCAGCATGTGACCGAAACGCCTTTGTGTGTTTGAGACATTCAAGAGGCAGTTGGATAGATACCTGGCTGGGGTATTACGATCCCAGCGCTCGTTCCTTCCCAGGGCAGGGGCTCGGACTTGATGATCTGTTCAGGTCCCTTCTGACCCTAGAAGCCATGAAACCTGTGGCCTGAATTGTACAGGGTAGCCGAGCTCCAGGAGAGGAGAGGAGAGGAGAGGAGAGGAGAGGGGCCCCTCGCCCTCTTTGAGAGACCTCACGCTCCCTCTGCAAGGCACCTGGGAAAGGCCATTCCCAGGGCAGGCAATGGGCAGCTGCCGCGCCAGAGACAGATGCTGGGGGCACAGGTGAGCGGCGCAGCTTCCTCCGCAGCCCCCAGCGCGCCCGCGGCAGCCAGACCCCGCGGAGGGTCGCAGTGCCTGGTGTGTCTTCTCGCAAAGATGGGGCGTATCCCTTGCGCCGAGGCAAGGGCAGGGCTCGCAGGGGCAGTGCGAGACCCCGGTGCGGGGCGGGCAGGCGGGACCTGCGGCGCGGGCGGATCACGTGGCGGGGGAAGCTCTGAATAATTGAGGAGCTGCAGCGCCGCCTCCCCGCCCGCCCGCAGCCCGGGCTGGAGCCAGCCCGCCCCGCCCGCCCGCCCGCCCGCCCGCAGCCCGCTGCAGCCTCGGCCGGCGGCAGCGCGGAGCCGCGTCTCCCCGCGCACGCAGCTCCCCCGGCACCGAGCGCACCGCGCCGCGCCGCGCCGCAGCCCTGCCCTGCCCTGCCCTGCCCAGCGGCCTCCCGCGCCGGGTGAGTGCCTGCGGGGACGGGGGACCGCGCACCTGGGGCTGCCCTGTGGGGCGGGGGTGGCCACCACTTTCCTGCTGGGGCGCAAGCGGGATGCAGGGGGTCTGGCCAAGTTGGGAGGGACGCTGGGGTCTGCCCCCAGGACGAGGCGGTGTCCCTGTCCCTTTGCTCCCCTTGGCCAGCGAGGCATCGCCGCGTGGGCCCGTCTCTGGGGGGGCGTCTGACCCCAGCGCTCTTTCCCGCCCAGGGCAGGGGGTCGGACTCCATGATCCGTTGAGGTCCTTTCCAACCCCGGCATCAGTGAATGGATGTCTCTTTGCTTGCTTCTCTTGGCTGAGGGGCCGCCAAACGGAGGGGGGGGGGGTCCCAGGGACTCGTGTGGGTCTCAAGGCTGCGCGGTGAAAGGGAGCAGGGGACGTGATGGGTTGAAGTCGGATGAGCTCAGGATGAATAGGAAGCCGAGCGAGATGCAGAGCGAATGGATAAATACCAGCGGATCTGACAGAAACGGTCCAGGCCCAGCGCTGCTTTCTTGTCCTGGCTTGTCTTGTCCAAAATAAGACGGTGCTGAGAAGGGGTGTCCAGGCCTGAAAGGGCTATAGGATGTCAAGGAGGCAGGTAACGGGTAGGACAGGAGAGAAAGAGATTGTAAAGCAGGCACAGAAAGTGAATGGCTGGTTACAGCTACCTGGCAGGCTCGCCGTGTGATTTATCTCCCTTGCCGTAAGACAAGTCCTCCTGTGGAAAGGGACTGGACGTCATTAGTTGCCGGCAAAATGGAGAGGCCTCAGAGAAGGGCTAATTTTGCTTGATGTGAAAAATGATTCATCTCCTTTTTTTCAAAAACCTGGATTGTGGTTGATGGACTTGAAATCTGTTCTTGTCATAGCCACAAGTTCTCTCTCTGTCTCAGCTCATTAGTCTGAGATATAATTATCTATCTATCTATCTATCTATCTATCTATCTATCTATCTATCTATCTATCATGGAAGTTAAATAGGTTAGCTGATGGTTTCACAGAATTTTGGGGATGAAAAGGGCTCTATAAAGCTGAATATTTATTTATAAACATGGGTTGAAAGAGCCCAGAAGTGCACTACAGAATAAGTAGTAGATGTGGGCGCTGTTCGAGGTGCTGAAACCCTCATTTTTCACATCAGTAAAAGGCTCTGCTAGCCAGGAATATTTAAAGTACAAACACCTTTAAGTTAAGAAAGCCATTCTATGGATAACAGGAAGAAAACAGCCTGACATTGTTAAGAAAAGGATGAGCTCCCAAATGTGTGGCTTGATGCTCCCAGTTTTCAAAGAGTGTAAGCAGTAGTGGTCACATTCACCCTGAGGTGACTCCAGGGTCCCATCTTACCTGCCATATAGCCAGCCCTTTTCATCTGCTTAAAATACTTTGAAAATCCTCCCATTTCTGTTCAAAACTAGTTAAACAGGAGGTCGCTTTCTCCTCAGGTACAGTCTTCTCATGGTTTGCACAAGCTGTTTTAGGTTGTTGTCTGCTGGGTTCCAGTGGAACCTCTGAATCCTGTTCCTCAAATCCTCCAAAATTTTAAAAAGTTAAAAAAGCAATAGTAACATTTGCCACCCCAAGGGAAAACTCCTGTCCACTGATGCAAATTGGCCCTGCTCAGGGAGGTATGGCTTAATGACATTAATCTGGCCCATTATTTAACTCATCCTCTCAACATTCCCAAGTAGTAGGCAAGTAAATTTTACCATGACATTTGTTCAATGACATTGTTCAATTTGTCATCTGAGTTTGGTTAATGAAAGTAAGTGCATAGATGTATTGTATTTAACTTTGTGTAAGGTGTTTGACTGAACACTGACACCTTCCAAATAAAAAAAATAGTACCAAACAATATCATTAGAGTGCACATTATCTAGCTTAAGACCTGACTAACTAACCAGACTCAAAAAGCAGTTGTCATTTGGGACTATTTGTTGAATGGGTGGGTTTCTGCAGTTCCTTGGGGATCACTACTAGGCCCACTGCTACTGCACATTTTCATCAGCGATCTTTAAACAAACATAATCACTTTTGATAAACTTTGCAGATAGCTCAAAGATCAACAGAGTAGCAAATAATTATGAGGGCAGGAAAATCAAACAGTAATTTGGATCACCTAGTAAGCAGGTCCCATTTAAACAGAATGTTTTAATATCCCCATATATGAAGTTATTCCTCCAGAAAAAGGAATGCAGACTACATATGCAGAATGCAGTGACTCTAAAAAAGATCTGAGGAGACAAGCGAGTTAAGTGCCACTTGAGGCAAAAGGAGCACATTAAATATTTGTATAAACAGGGGAGCGGTGACTTGGAGCAGGGAGGTGATTTTACTCTTGCACATAGCATTGTGAAACTGATACTGGGACATTGTGTACAGTTCTGATGTCCACATTTTAAAGAGGAAGTCTGAAAAATTAAGAGACTTCAAGAAAGTGTCACCAAATAATTTGAGGGGTGGAGAAAATGCTGTACAGTGTGGGAATGTCTACAAGTGCATTTTAATGCACAGTCAGCTATTTTACTGCTTATTAAAGTATCACATAAAAAACTACAATGACAACTAATGCACAGTAAAATAGGCATCACATTAAGTATCACTTAAAAACAGTGCACATTTGTTACTGCATATTAAGGAAGCCTAATGCACATTTCTTTAGTCCCTCACATTGGAGTACTAAATTGAATGTGCATTAGAAGAAGCACCTTAATGCATGTGTAGACATGCCCTGTGAGAACTAAAGAGATCCACCTGCATAGATAATCAAAAAGATGACTGACGGGCACATTTACGATATGTAAATATCTACACAGGAAACAAATACTGGCTACTAAAGGGCTGTGTTTTTCCTAGTAAAAAAAAAAAAAGACAAAGACAAAAAATGTGCAATAGGAACAAACCAGAGCCAGTCAAATTCAAATTAGAAATAAGACACAAGTTTTTAGTAGAGGATGTGATTAACCATTAGAATATGCTCTCCTGGGAAGTATCATATCTCCCATTTTTTAGGTCTTCATGTCAAGACTGAATGCCTTTACCTAAACACAAGTTGTGTTTTAGTCAGGCAAGTTATATACCTCAATACAGAAGGCAACTGCATGTAATATTCAGGAATCCAGACTATATTGCTTAAATTGTATGAACTAAGCCCAAGGACATCCAATCACCCTTGCAAGCACACACCCCATTCCTACTGGAAGGTTCAGCCCATACACTGGGGGACGAGTAAATGAGCATCTGCCTCAATCTCGAATTCTAATCACACCACCTCTTAACTCTAACCTTTGCCTGTAAGGAAGCTTTCTTTGTGCGCATCAAAGAAAAACAGGCAAATCTTATAAAAGTTGATTTAAAACATGAGTCATTTTCCCGAGAGAGTTCATCTTGCCTCTTGGGTGAATTTATATCTTAAACTCATCTAAATAGCTTACAGGATCATTTCACAAATGTGCAAATCCATTCCTCATGTTTCTTCATTGACTTCAGTAGCATAGCACCATGCAGGAATCTGTCCCACTGCGCTTTAGAGGAGTATTCACAAGCTCCCTTTCCTTTTCCTTAAGAAAAACTTGATTTGAAACACAGTACATCCACTGTAGCTCCTAGCCTACCAAGTAAGTTGTGCTTACCTATGAAACTACATGCTTCTTTACATGACACTGTTTTCTAAATCCAGAGACCGTACATGCACAAAAAGGGCCTGATTTGACTCCATAGAGGACAACTGAAGTTTTGTCAGTGGCTTCAGCAGGAGCAGGCTTCAATGGACTATATTCACTGCTCCTTGTAAACCCATCTGAAGTTAGCAGGACAGAAGAGACTCTCACGGTAGTGAACATAGCCACTGATCTCTGTGCTAACAGCCCATAAGACATGTCAATTGAAAAAAAGCTTCAGAAAATATTCAATAAAATGAAATAATTCAGACCTTTCTGTCCCTGCCCTTTCCCCCCAAACACCTATCCACAGATATCAGACAAAAAACTATCTGGAAAATTCATCTTTAAATTAAGCCACTTTAGTTATAAGACTATGAAAAAGAATGGGGAATTTGGGCAAGGAGGGGGATGCATGCATCTCATGACAGATGTGTAATCAGATGTTTTTCAAAGTTGGGTTTTCATTGTACAGATTAAGGCCTTGTGAATAAGGTTCTGAATCTTTATATGATTTGTGATCCCACTTTACTTCAGTGAAACTAGTTTGTAGTCAAGAACATGGCAAATATTTTTGCTCCTTCCTGACTATATTATCTATAATTAAAAGTTCAATAAAATCCAAATGATAGCACACTAAATTCTCATCTCAGTTCCTTCAGTGTTAATTCACAGCCACTCTCTTGAAGTAATTGAAGTTATTTGTGGTACAAATAAGACTTAATGTTACAAGCAGCTAAGATTCATAAAATATGTTTTGTTCATGAACAGTGAGATATGTAATACAACAGTAGGTCAACTGTATATAGTTTGGCTAGTTGTCAACCAATGTTGTCATGAGATACGTGTTTTCTGCAGTGAGTATTAACCTTGCCTCTGGGCTGTATAGTTATTGGTCTAGGTCCCAATTTCAGCTGTGGGCTCATATTAACAATGCCACTTCTACTCTGTTATAGTCTATAATGTCACTAGACTGGAACAGTGTTGAGAGAGAATTATTTTTTCATGTAATAAAACTGGCAAGGTAAAGCCTGTGCATTTATCACAAATAACAACAGGGAGGTGGAGCCAGGCAAGAGAACATGTGACTCTACTGTTTTATTGTCATTCTGAATTACTATTAGATCAATAATTTACTGAAAGATGCAATGTAAGACATTAAATTAACCTGGCAGATGAAACAAAAGAACTGCTTTTACTGCACAATTTTTCAAATATTGCCTTCTAATTCATGAGCATATATAAAATTACAGGCCAAGTGGTTTTCTTCTAGTAAGAAAATGCATTATTGCAGAGAGTTATTACTATTATACCACAAGCATGTGTGTGGGGAGGAGTCTTGTGCTGATTTTTTTCTTTTTCTTTGTTTTTAAAAATGAGTAGCTGATGCACAAATAAGCAGATGTAGCCAAGTATATGGAACTCCAGGTATGTGAATCTTTAAGGGATATCTCAGACATTAAAATTAAAATGTCTCTATGCTATTTTGAATTTTCTGAAAATAATACTATATATTAAATTCAAAGCAATTTATATAAAATATAAACTGTTATATGAGGGCTGAATCCTCAGTGTCTGTTTAAAGTCAAAACTGTACTAGATTCAAAGGGAATTTTGTTAAAGACTCCAAATTGATCTCCATATGTACTAAATTTGCTTGGGAAACAGGATATATGAAGTCTTATTTCTAGATTGCCAATTTGAATGCACTCTGTTGGCTTCTTGTGGCCCCTGTTCAGCTCCCAGCATTTCCCCAACCCCTTAGCACAAATCAGCAATTTTGATGGCTAGGATTTGAGTCTCGATTCAGCAAAGCTCTTCAGACTCTGTTTACCTTTAAGAATGTGTTTAAATCCATTCCTGTCCAGAAAATCAGTTAAGCACATGCTTAATTCCCAGTCCCACAAATACTGATGGGACTTAAGCACATGTTTGAAGCTAAGCAGGTGCTTAAGTGCTTTGCTGAATTAGGCCGTACAGGTATGAAGCTTTTCTTTCATCTCAAGCAGCTGGTCCTTTGGGTCACATTTGGACACATTAATCTGGCAGTGAAAGATACCTGTACTGCTACTGCCTGTTCAGTGGAAGAAAAGACAATGTGGATGTCAGGCTCCTACGTCATTCAAGTCCTGCAGTGAGGCTCTGTGACGGAAGCTGTGAGCAGAGTGACCGCAAGGCACATGTGTTAGTCACCCGCCGTAGACATCAAAACAAGACTGTATGCCAGTCCCACAAAACTGGTGCAGAGCACAGCTTTGAGAGCATTTGGGGCCAGAGCAAGTGCAGTTCTGAAGGGTCAGCGGACACTAAATAATTATAGTTAAAAGCAATTCTAGAATGTCACTTGCCTGAAAGTTCCCACAGAGACAAGATAGGTTTCAGCATCAACTTTCCTTACCATAGCTAAGGGCCAGAGGAAGTCCCTTCTCCACACCTGGAACGCTTCACAGAACTGTTTACATGGCTCAAGAACAATGTATTGCTCCTAATTTTTTGCACTATTAGTATTTTGACAAGCAAATTGCTTTTTCTTCCATTTTGAGTACTGCTGTAGTAGCAACATTCTAGATCCTGATTTAGTCTTACACATGCATTTGTAATTCATTTACTGAGAGATGTCACAACACACTCATGCTACACTGCTTGGGTATTACTCATGCTATGCACCACTTAGATGTTACGAAAATAAATGACTAACACAGAGATAATCTACTATAAATCATCATCTTTGGCCAGCTCCTGCTCATATTACTCATATTGAAGCCAGTGAGACTATTGATATAATGCAAAAAGGATGGAACTTGGTGAACAACAGTCAGCGAGCAACATATAATAATAGCTATACAACCCAATATTTTTCCCCTTTAGATCAGTAGAAAGCTTACTTATTCACTGTAATGGAAATTGTCTTGAGTTTCCCCATATTTCTGCTGAGGTGGCTAGGCAGGAGATGGCTGAGAGGACATTCCTTGAAACAAACCTAACAGTGTACCTATATCTCCTTGGGCTTGCTCCTTCCCACACAAAATGCAAAAGCACCCCTGATGCATATGCATACGTGTGTGCACATGCACTGCTTGTTTCCAAGACCCTAATAGGCTGTGAACTAAAAATATAATCTTTCCATTTTGTTTCAAGGGAAGTCCTCTCAGCCATCCGCTGCCTTAATTAGTTGATTAACAAAATCTTGGAAATAGGGCAGTGAGGCATAATCAATTACAGTTGTATAACTGATGACAGAACATGCTAACTAATTAATGAAACTGTGCTCGCACATAAAAAGAGACTAACGCACTGATGGCTGAAAGAGAGCAGAACCATTTTTGAAAGACAAATGTGTTTACAGTTTGAGAGAGTTCAGAATCTTAATAATTTATTGACCAGCAGGGGGGCTTTCTAGCAATGCTGAAAAGGTATTGGAAAGTAGGAGCCATTGAGAGGAGAGGAAAAACAAGGCTTGCAACACGTAGAAAAGAGTCTCAGTTCTTATACAAAACACTTCAGAATAAAGCACGGAGCTTAAAAAGAGGGAGCAAATTTTCCAAGTGATGCTAATTCTTCCAATTTTTAGATGATTGATCTCTTTTGCTGGCTACTCTTATTTTGACAGCCTGCCAACATTACTAGCTCTTAAACTGAAGGACAACTTTCTTTCCAGAGTTCAGACGTATTGGCTAGGAACAGACATTGCATTTGTCCTAGGACAAGTTATGCCTGCATTTGTTCCAGAACAGAAATGTCCTGGGATTGATGTGTACGCATATCACTTATCCAACCAGGGTGCAGCAAGTGGCTGAATGCACTGGTGCTTTTCTGCCATTGATTCAAGGATGCAGTCCTGGAACAACAGTTCAGATGCACTCCGAGATGTCCAGGGACAAAGAGCTAGCACTTCTAATCCTGTGAGGGTTTGTCCTCAACAACAGATTTGGATGCATGAACAATTCCACTTCATCCCAGGAAAAAATGGTGCATCTCAAGACAAATGTGATGTCTATTTCTAGCCATTGTAAGTCACAATTTCATACTACTACTGAAGTCGGATTAATACAAGGCCCCCTCGCTGTCCCAGGCCCCCCACCATGGCTGCCCTGTCCGCCCCATCTCTGGCCCTTTAAGGAAAAAAAAAAGAGAAACCCCCACACTCACCAGTTCCAGCCTGGTGGGGGGCGATCCCTGCTGCCCCCCACTGTACATGGGGGGCTCTTCCACAAGCCCCCTGGAGCTCCAAGGCCACTGCAGGAGCAGGGAGCCCCAGGGTTGTTCTCAGTCTTTTTTTTCTTAAAGGGCCAGAGCTAGACCGGGCAGGGAGAGCCACCCACGCAGTGTGGGGCAGTGGGGGGCAGCAGGGATTGCCCCCCCCCCCCGCTCAGCAGCACCCAGTAAGTCAGGGCTTTTTATTTAAAGTACCGGGAGCTGGGGTGGGTGGGGGCAGCCATGGGAGGGGGGTGGCTGGGGAAGCAGTCAGGGGGACTGGGGTAGTAGGCAGGGGATGGGGTCTGGTGGGGGTCCCCCCGTTGTCCCCTCCCCCCTCCCCCAGCCCTCATCCTCCACCCCCTACTTACTGGCATGGAGTCCGGGTCCAGCTCCTTGCTGCAACCGGCGGGAACTATCTGAATCATCGAAGCTCCCCAAATCTTTTCTGAAGATTCAGAGAGCTTCGACTCAATTTGGACCTTTTTATTGGTTCCCTGATTTGATTCAGATTTGGAGATTCAGCCACCAAATTGGGCCGAATCTCCTCTGAATCGAATCAGCACCCAAAGCTTATAGATTCATAGATGTTAGGGTCGGAAGGGACCTCAATAGATCATCGAGTCCGACCCCCTGCATAAGCAGGAAAGAGTGCTGGGTCTAGATGACCCCAGCTAGATACTCATCTAACCTCCTCTTGAAGACCCCCAGGGTAGGGGAGAGCACCACCTCCCTTGGGAGCCCGTTCCAGACCTTGGCCACGCGAACTGTGAAGAAGTTCTTCCTAATGTCCAATCTAAATCTGCTCTCTGCTAGCTTGTGGCCATTGTTTCTTGTAACCCCCAGGGGCGCCTTGGTGAATAAATACTCACCAATTCCCTTCTGTGCCCCCATAATGAACTTAAAGGCAGCCACAAGGTCGCCTCTCAACCCTCTCTTGCGGAGGCTGAAAAGGTCCAGTTTCTCTAGTCTCTCCTCATAGGGCTCGGTCTGCAGGCCCTTAACCATACGAGTTGCCCTTCTCTGGACCCTCTCCAGGTTATCCGCATCCCTCTTGAAGTGTGGTGCCCAGAACTGCACGCAGTACTCCAACTGCAGTCTGACCAGCTTCACACAGCCCTACTGATAACCACCTAGAGATAAAAGGTGAATGACTTGAGCTGTTGAAGGCAATAAAACTACATATGGGAGTATGGACTGCATATGAGACTCTGTCTGTCACAGCTAAAGATCAAAGGGAGGCAGTCTGGATAGGACAGACAAGCCCTCTCACATACAGTGGCTGCTAAGAGTAGAGTCCCTCTCAACACTATGAAGTTGAGGAAAAGGGAGCATTTTTCCCTCTTAATATTCCTTGGTAATTCCTAAATACAAGAGTTATTGAAGATAAAATGAGGTATAATTAATCATAAGTCAGCTTGCTCCAAACATCTGTGATCTTCTAGAGTAGTGGGGGCCAACCTTTTTGGCAGGCCTGCCACAAATTAGTCCTACACCCTCCCCAAGTGCCACTCCCATCCCCTTCCCCTGCTTCATCTACTGCTCTGCTTTCTGCTCCCTGCCCTATCTGTCACTGTGTTGCCTGTCCCCTCCCCAGTTTGCCACATGCCACACACAGAGGCTGTCCATGCCATCTTGCACCTGGGTTGCAGGTTGACCACCCCTGTTCTAGAGCTTGGATGACCCAGGAGATCCTCCTGAGTACATGTTATTGCCAACCTCCATTGTTACAAAATCCTGACTAAGATCCTCAAATCATGAAGTTAAATAAAACTCCTGATTTCAAAGTCAGAATGCATTTGGTTTTCTTATAAGAACCACTTGTAATTAGCCTCCTGAGTTGCAAACTTTAAGGATGCAGCTGGGTCATGTTTGCAATCTTTTCTTAACAACTGTGAGGACTAGAACCTTTTTTATTTAAATCAAGTCTGAGATTCCAGGAGGTAGAGCTTGAAGAAACACCCAAATACCAAGAGTGAGAGTTAAAGTGAGACTTGATTAAAACATTGGCAACATTTGTATATTATATTAGATCAGGCCCTGTCTGTGGGCTAATGATTTCAACAGGGTTACTCAAGAAGCAAGATAAAAAGGGATGTAACACACTGGTCGTATAGGCCAGATTATTAATCCCATTGATTTCAATAGGAATTGTAGGTACTTGTTTCCTTTTAGGATTGGGCCATGCATTTAAAATGCTGATGGTTATTTTTCTTGTTTGGAGGCTGGTGTATCGAAGTGTCATGCTAGTTCTTTCCTGAACAATATAAATTTCGTTGTTGCCAGTGAAATTCAAAACAATATCCGGGAGAGAAATAAATTGTCACCATGATGTATCAGCTGGCTCTGCCAAACCAGACTTTGTGATCGTAAAAATCCATGCTGTTTAATTTAGAATGCTTCATACATTAATAAATAACCTTTTGTGAATAATGTTAAATGAAGCAGTTCTCATGATTAGCCTAAAGTGTAATGGCTTTCATTTGAATATGCAAAGAATGAATCTGCAGAGAAAACAAAAAGCAGTGAAATAATTATAAGGTCCTTGTACTAAAAAGGATTGGCCATACCATAAAAATGATTAGATCCTTACTACCAAGAGGCAGCCTGATCACCACAAAATTCTCTCACCAAGAAATTCATTACTAGAAGTATAGCCTATTACCAAAAAGCTAGTAAAAGGCCCAAAATTCCAAATAGACAAAGCTTTAGTTACTCACCTCCCATTAACACTAATTGCAATTGCACTACTGAAGTGACACGCGCACAGAATTGAAAACAGGCCACTTAGAATGAAGACACTTAAAAAGAAGAAAAAAGAACATCATATATTATTGCAAATATTACAATTTTCTTTTCCACTTGTCTCTTTGCAGCACAGGAAACAGAAATAAGTAGTTTTATTCTAAGATAAATAGAATAATTGATTAATATAATCCTCCTGTTTAAAACTATTACCTCAAATTTAGGGGGCGCCACTTGCAACACTTTAAAAGGAACCTGATTATCATGTAGTACATCCTGGAAATTAAGCAACATTTAAGTGATAGGAGTTGCAGCCTTGGACAGTTGTGAATTAGAGTAATGTTTGCATTTGCAATGCTAATGAGTATTTGAGTATATAAAAGAATGATATTTCTTCCCTGAATATACATGAAGTAAAACAGTATTGTCTTCAATGAAGTATTCAGTAGGATGTACTTTAAAAATTTGCTCTTCCATTCCCTCTGCAAAAGTTATCTAATTAGTGTTAACTGCACTTCTGCAAGATAACCTTTCCCATTTTGCAAATGGCAAAAAAGGCAAGAAATTCAATGATGTGCATTCATGCTCAGAGAGGGAGTCTGTAAAAGTGCTGAGAATATCCCCTTTTTCAGTCCTATGCGCAGACCACTAACACGCTACTCTCACATGCCTTAGCAGCCTCATTGTTCTTCCAAATCATTTTCTTTCCAATCTTGATACAATGAGGATACATTGGATCTTTTTATAAATGTGTAAACTGATTACATCGCTGTTTCTGACGTTCCTTTTTTTGTCATTGAATCATCGGTTGTAAATACAAGAAAAAGTTGTAAGCACATGACATGACTAAGACAATCTTTTACATTTATCTCAAGTCTTTGGCCCCAATTCTACATGGCTCTGTACTTTGAATCATCATTTATACCACTTTGAAGTGGGTGGCGACTGACTGTAAAATACAATCAAATTGGAACTGTAGCATTTTAAATAAGTTTTCTGCTGCTGTAAGTGATTATGCAAAACAGAATCCAATGCCTAGAGTTACATAGGATGTATATAAGGAGAGTTATTCCTGTTCAGGATGCCATTAAATGAACATCATAGAAATGTCTATGAATAAAGTTCAACTTATATTATTGGGCTGATGTTATAAGATCTACTGATACTTCAGAACACATCAAGTATATGAAAAGGAAAAAAAAGGAACAAATTTTCTATGACCCTTGTTCTGGCAGCTGCATTTGTTTAAGTGTCAGCTGGAGTTACCACCTAAGGAATGGAGAATATGCCATTAGCTCAAGGGCAGCCCTACTGCTATCTGTGTAAATTACACTTTAAGCAAATATTCATGCCGACATTGTTTCTGACACAGTATTTTTATTGCTGTAATAATGCAGACAATTGTAAGAAACACATAGTTTGGGCAAATTATACATGTGGTGTGGCAACATCTAATTATGCCAAAAGCATAGAACAGCAAAGTATGCATTGGCCTTCATTTCCAGAGTATTTGAGATCCAGATTCAGATTCCCGATTGGCACCTCCATTTCAAACTAGGACACTTTAGTTAGATGTCCAATGTCCGCCATGAGTGTTCAGATTAGTTCTTAGCTGCCTAAACTTGCTGCCTGCTCATACAAATGTCCTCAGCCTGCCCGAATATAGGATTTCAGCAGCTAAACTAGGTACTCAAGTTTGGAAAGTGGACTCACAGTATTGTGAGGTTTAAAAAGAAAAAAAATCTGCATTAATTAATTCAGCCTCTTTCACAGCAGAATAATGACTAAAATCAACACATTAGTGGAATGTGTTATGGAATGAAAAGTAATCTTTACACACATATGGTAAGGAATCTGCTCAAGTTAATCATGAATGTGTTATTTCGTCATTTTCTTTCTAAATGGCACAGTTCAGGTTGTAACATCTCCTGGGGTCTGTTTCAGGCTTTGCTGCTAACATGCCTGGTGACTTTGTTCAAGGTATTTAATCCCTCCAGATGTCATTTTCCTCATCCACAGAACATGGCTAATATTGCTTACCTGACAGCAGTATTAACATTGGTAAAATGCAAGTAACTTGCGGTTTTATCTTTAAAATTGAAGCACAAACAAAAATTGTCTTTAAACTTATAAAAAATCACTAGTCCAATTTCATTGATCAATCAGTCAACCAACGAACAAACCCAGCAACCATTCCCCTTGGGCTGGGAGTTTACAGACAAGATTCAACTCAAAATAGTGAAGGACTCAGAATCAGATCCTGAAGCTGGATCTGTTTGGGTGGAACTCAGCATCTGTATGGAGCATCACTCACTTCAAGGACCAGTTCCATTACATTTTATAAAAAGGGTTTAAAGGCTTATAATGGAGGCAACATTGTTTTGGTTATGCTACCGTTAGGAACTGATGTCAGAATAAACATCTTAAACCCCTAATCAAATTACATTTTTAAAAAGTACTCAAGAAGGGAAAACATTAACTTGATGAGTATCCTTAGCAGAAGGCGTTCTGACTTATCTACCATAGCTTGTGGCTGCTGATTGACTCAGTTCTGTTGTAGGCATATTGAATTGCATTACTGCCATCATTACTTTCCTGGCTTTAGGAGATGTAATAACATCAATATCTTCTATTCATTCAAACCAGTCTGCATCACAATTGCCAGTCTGATAATTAGTATAAAAAACAGAGAAGCTAAGCTGGTACAGTTTTTCCCCCTGGTTTCTTTTTCCTTCATCTTGGATGCTAGGCTGTGGAAAGTCAGCGAGCAGCCTCTAGCTCTGAGTCTGAATTAGCATTTCATTAATGTCTCAGCATACATTTTGAAAGTGCACTACTGCTTTGCTTATACAGTCAGTGCTCTAAATAAAGGAACTGCCCTTGGCTGTGAGATATGTACACTCATAAAAGGAGAATTGGACCCCTGATACTTGCATTGTGTAACTCATGAAATGGGCTAGGCACTTGTACAAACATACAAGCACTGTCTAGTGATAAAGGAAGGTCTCATTCAAGTACCTTAAAATCCCAAAAGCCAAAGGGTACAGGAACAAATTACAAACAAGCAGCGTAAGCAGGATTCTAATAATTCACTAGTTCTGTTTTTCCAGTTCTGCTGGATGTGAGGAGCCTCAAATCCTAGCTAAGCCTGGGGAGAAGGCTTGAGGTGAGCTTTGCCTTCTCGCTGCTAACTTCTGGGTTAACGAACCTAAGAAAACAGATGACTTCTATGGATTTATGTTGGCTGTGTCTGACAGTGAGTTGGGAACAGCATCTGCCTTGATCCTGTCATTCTAAGAGAGGCAAGACGCACATTGGCAGAAAAGAGAATTTCCCCTGCAAAAGGGCTGCAGGAGCAAGCCCAGAGACTGATTATTTCCTGTAGCTAATTCAATTTTCTGCATTCTGATGCCTCTCATTATTTCAGGGCTGGTACTTTAGTAGCAACTGGGCTCTGTTGTGCCACAGTGCATAACTATCTATTTATCCAAATGAGGGTCAGCACCAATGATCAAAATGCCCTGAGCTCCTGATGTGGGGTTTTGCACCCCATACATAACAAAGCAGCATGCATTTTGTGCTTCCCTGTCTGATGCTAGGTAGTCTGAGGGGTGCAGATAATTTCTAGCATAGCTGTCAGCTTTGGAAAACAGTCAGCATCTGAGGTGGTTATGCTACTAATAGTGTAATGTAATTGGCATTGTTATAATTACTTTTGCAGGGATGGAATCCATTGTGCAAAACCATGGGAAAGCCAACCTGTTTTATCTTAATGAGTTGGCTCCATACTGAGATCAACACAGGATGGGGGGGGTTTTAAATATCATCATTGATGTTTTATTTCTTTTGCTTCCCTGATGTTTTTCACTTCTTTTAAAAAAACCCTCTAATAAAGTGCCCATTGTAACTTGAACTGAGGGAAATTGTTAACCAAAGGATCAAGCAAGTTTTTCTAAGTTCCCTCACACCTAGCCGGTACTGTTTTCTTCTCTTCAGATCTCCCAGGAAGAGGAAGCAGAGGAAAAGCTAGTGTCTAAAACTTCATGCAAGCCAGGCATGCCCTTCATGGGCTTAGATGACATGCGATCTACACTAGCACTCTGGTTAACAGTACCACTGATGGAGCTGCACCAATACCACTGCAGCACTGGGAGAGTTAAAAAACCAGCACAGTCGCCAAAACTTTCAGCCTGTTGGTATTACAGAGAGTTTCTATTGCTGCATAATTGCATTTTATCTTAAGGCTCAAGGTCACACAAGACTTTTCCTCTTGGCTTTTTCATCTCAAGAGCAGCTATTAGACCCACCAGTGCGGTAGCTGCAGATAGGACAATTAGACCAGTTCCAGAGATGGATTTGTCAGTGGTTCTGTATAAACACAGCCAGGCTTGTTTAGGTCCCAGTTCTTCTCTCTTTGAGCCACCAATGTTGAGTAAGAGGCAGGGGACTGAGATTGAAAGAACAACACAGTTCTGGCCCACCTCTGTTCCTAGTCAATATAAAGACTCTGATCCTGCACTGAACTTTATGTACATTACAGGGAGTCTTTGTCCCCATAGGAAGCCAGTGGTTATCTGTCCATCTGGTGTGCATTGTAGGGTAACAACTTCAATAGCAACTGAACTCTCCTCTCCTTAGTATGGTAGGAACTGCTATCTCTAATAAATAGTGGCAATTTCCCCTCTTAAATCACAGTCAACAGTTACTGTTTTCTATCACATTTTATAGGATGCCTCCTGAAGGATTATTTGAAGGTCTGTATCAACCCTTTCCATAGACTGTACTACATCACCCTAATGCTCAGCCTTCTCCCAGGACACACGAGTCCCCAGGGCTGAGAGCACAGACTCCCTCTGCCCCTACGTGAATGTGGATGCTTGTCTGCCTTCCACAGCATGACTCAGATAAACCAGTGGGTGGGCACATGAGCTCCCCTGGGCCACTGCTGCCCATGAGGTCAGAAGAGCCTTGTCTGCACTAGGGTAAAGATGAGTGTTATGCCACTTACTACCAAATACAAGATAAATTCTTAATGTCAACAAGTGACTTGTAGCTTTCTCACACATTAGCTGTTTGAGGCCAACAAGGCTCCCACTTCCAACTCTTACCTCAGCCTGCTGCCGTAGGTGAAAACTATAAACCTCTGTGTCTGCACTAGTATTTTGCCTCATGGGTCTCATCATGTGATAAAAAACCCCAACCTTTCCCCTTAATGTAGATGCACTACTTTTTTCTGGAGATCTCCACATGGCCAAGAGGGGGACAACATGTACTCCCAACCATTCCTACATCATCCCAAATCCTCACAGCATTTTCCATGGTCTTGGGAGGAGAGAGTGTCAGCAGAGGAGAAGGTGTCATGAAAGCATCTGAGCCCTGCTTCTGCACGGGAAGAGGATAGATGCTCCCAGTTCCTTTTCCATCTGTGCAAGCCACACAAGAGACAAGCATACTCTCCATCCTTATTCAGGCAAACTCCAAATTGGCTTCAGCAACCAACCTGAGTGAAGCCCTAGGGCTTGGAGCTCAGGTACATATTCATTGCTATCTAGATCCTCTTTTTTTAGACTCCTGTATTTAAATTTAATTTGTCACAATTACTTTAAGGCCTGTTACTGCACTTGGGCCAGACTGCCTTTCCTACAGTCCCTGGGGAAAACCTATTAAAGAAGGCGAGCATAGAGGAAGCCTGTTTCAGCTTAGAGCGTTGTGCTTAAAGTGTTCGTTCTGATAGGAGAGGTTTGGGCTTCTCCCTGTCCAACCCTGTACGTGAAGAGGCCATGAGGAAAAGAGGCCGTATAGTAACAAGAGGTTGCACTATCTCCTCTGCTGTCTGGCAGTGCAGCCCCTTTCAGGAGGCATGAGGTGCATTATCCTTGATTCTGTACAACACCAGCTGCAGAAGGAGACCCAGGGGAAGATCACAGAGCTCACCCACTTTCCATCACAAATACACAAGACCTGCAAGAGATGGTGCTGCAAAAAGAGCAGCCTCCCCAGAAACACCCTGTTCTCCCAAACCCCATTGTCTGGCCTGCCTGGAACTCTTGCCTAGGCAGCTTTCACTGGAGGCTTGTCTGGGTGGGATACAGTTAGGATATTTTTGTGGAAAGAGATGCAGGAATAAGCAGACCCCTATAGAGAGAGGACCCACTGGGGGAAAATCCACCTCATCAATAAGAACAAAATGATGTAGGGCATGCAAGACAGCGAAGGAGAGTACCAATAAGGCTTGCTCATGAATTATTCAGCAAATGTGTGCACATTAAAGATTTGTGCCTGTAAATGCCTAGACCTATAGCTCTGATGTGATTGCTGTTTTTGTCAATTTATCCTAATGAAGAACAGTGTTGCAGTACAAACAGCACTTGCTAATGAGTGTGTGGTTGCAGCAGTAAATGTTACCTTGTAAGACTGCAGTTTGGAAGAACTGACTCAGACTGTGAAAATGGAGACTTTCTGCTTAGTGGTGTGAGGCTTGGAAATCGAGCTAGGGCTTATCCAATGAAAGTTTTCTCCCTGCTGTGAACAGTGGTGCTGACACTGAAACAGGCTCTCCTCAGCATTTGGGTTTTCTAATGAAAAGGGTTTTCAGCTGCTTAAAGCTACTGAATTTCTAGGAGCCTTGACCGGCCATCCATGCTACCCCCATTCAGCTCTGCAACCACTACCCTCTGAACCAGAAGGAGTGTAGCTGCCATTGTGTGTACCAATATGTTCTGCCTCTCAGCAGAGCTTACTGGCACGCACACAGCCCTGCACTAAGGCATCCCTGCTACTGCCTTAGTAGCAGTACGCAGGAAACCACTCTGAGCGAGGTTGTGACATCTCGCTACAATGCTGCCTGATGCTATACTGGAGCTGTCTGAACTTTTCAGGACAAAATTCTGCTCTTTTAAATACCTTTGGGACCCTGAGCTTTTTTTCATGCCAGGACTGTCCCATCCAAACTGAGTAGCTTTAAGAGAGCTAGGGGCAAACACCTGCCATTTAAGCATCTTTCCTGATGGGTACGAATGAGGTGAAGTCTCTTAGAGCCTGCAGCTTTATGTACCAATGCGCACAATATACAAATCCACCTTATATGAAAGAAAGGGATTCTGCCAGGCAGAAATGATCACAGCATAACATACAGCAAAGCAAACATCTTTCTTTTTTATAATAAAAACATTCCCAGACTGTCTGCTGCATTAGCCGTGCATTGCTGGCTGTAAGGAATTAGTAGAGCAGAGCTGAAGTGAGCTGTTTGTTTCTGCCTCATATAATGTTCTACGTCCATGAGATTTTTATGGCTTCAAGGGTGATGAAGGGAGGCTTTTAAGCTACAAAAAGTAATACGGTGATACAGTTTAATTAAAGTGTTCATCTGAAACACTTCCAGATGTTCAAACATCAAAATTGCAGTTATAAAGTTAGTGCATTTCAGTACTTTTAAAAACTTTCCTCATCAATGAATTTTACAGGGACTGTAATAAGTCTGAGGTTGCCAAGGACTTCATGGCTGGCCCTTATAGTGAGAACAAGGACAGAACTTCGACAGACTCTTGGAACAAAAGCATTTCCAGTAGATGAAATTACTGCAGGACCTATGAAATACAACAGAGGACTTATGATATCCAGGAGACATCAGAATCATACACACAGGCACATCAGAGAGATGCCAGCCAATTAGTTAAAATATTTTTTATTATTACATCATATTCATTTTTTCAGGACTTTCACTATAGTAATGATAAATATGAAAATGCTTGCTGCACATGGCTACTGTCAGGACCTATGAAGTCATTGCAACACCAGCATAAAACTGACTTCCATATAACACTCTTTAATATACACCCTATATAAACCCACATTCAATGGCAGCCGCCTTAAAATTCTCAGACATAACAAAACCTGCTTCTCATAGTAGGAGCATGCTCTTTGCATGTCCACAGTCACTCCCAAGCACCTATCTGTATAATTTGGTATTTGAATAAATGGAATAACAGACCCCATTCCAGACAAATCTGTAGACTCACGCAGTAATGAGATACCACAAATGACATTTTGCATCAATTGGCAAGGGAGCCTTCCACCTTGGGCTGAAGAGCAGTTGATGCAGTTGGAGCCCACAGGAAGTTTATGGGCTGTAGCCAGACAAACAGGTACATTCATGTTTATAGCTTTAAAGAATTTAAAGCTGGAAGATGCCACCTTCTAACCTGGCTTTTGTGTTTCACTAAAGCATGTCTTTTCTAAAATGGCATCTAGTCTTGATTTGAAGAGATCATGAGACTACAGTTCCCTGACACTTTTTTCCAATGATTGATCACGCTCTCTGCTAAGTTTGTATCTTACTTAAATACTTGTCTACCTTAACTTCCAGCCATTAGTTATGCTTTTCTTTGCTAGGTTAAAGAACCCTTAGGATCCAGTGCTTTCTCCTTGTAGAGGCACTGGTACCCTGTGATCAAGTCGCCTCTCAATCTTTTTGATAAGCTAAATAGACAGAGCTTTTAAACATCACTAAATAGCATTTTTCCAACCCTTAAAAACATCTCTTTGGCTCTTCTCTACACTATTTTCAGTTTTTGTCTAATCCTCCTCTCCCCATAACCCAGCCCTAAATTCTATGATACTGAATTAGACTTTCATGTATTTTACCTTTTACCTGTTCAGAGAAAGTATCTGGTTACCACCTTCCTACTAAGTGAAGATATTGCCCCGACATGCCCCTTAACCCCATGAGGGTGGAGAGGGTCAATGGAGCAAGGTTGTGCACATCGGCCCCATTTAGTATAGCGAAGCTACTTTTGAAGCAAGGTCCCATTCAACATGAAAAGGAGTTGCATAACCTCATCCTAAGTTTGGATCCCAATTTCTGCAGACCTTCCAGGGAAGAGACTCATTTAAAAACACAGCACTTTGGGTCAAGCCAATTGTACTCTCAGGATCTATATATGCATATCCCAATAGCTTTTTTTTAGTTCCAGAAAAATCTATGTCATAGCCAGGAAAGCAGTACTGCATTAGAAAAGGAGAAAATTAAACTTAACTAAAGCTAAAGTTGGAGACTGTGCTTCTAGACTTTTAATAAAAAGGCATTTGGAGATTATTCTCCACTAACTGCCAAAGGCAGATGCTTTTGAAATCCAAAATATGCATTAAGGCAAATCAATATTTATGCGTATCCACCAGACAGTTAAGGCAAAGATATGACTGCTCCTTCAGGAAGAACCAGCTTCTTGTACTGTGAAGGAACTAATCACTTGTGGATAAAGGAAGTGAAGATTAACGTGTATGTAAAGATTTGCAGCATAATCTGGGAAGAATTTTTGCAGTAATATTAAAGCCAGCCACTTCAGCAAATAAATACAACTATGTTTCTATGAAAAGAAAATGAAACCAGTAACTATTGATTCTCCCCTTTATTGGGTTTTCTTTTTACTAACTTTCTGTGCTTAAAATAAACCTTAGAAAATAATCATTCCCAAGCAGATTTTATGTAGGGTCTGTTTTGAGCAATTAAGTATGTTTCTACTGTATGTAGTATTTTCTTATCATTAGGGCAATTCACAAAATCATAGCATCATAGTAAATTAGGGTTGGAAGGGACTTCAGGAGGTCATCTAGTCCAACCCCTGGCTCAAAGCAGGACCAACCCCAACTAGAGCTTCCCAGCCAAAGCTTTGTCTAGTTGGGTCTTGAAAACCACCAAGGATGGAGCTTCCACCACCTCTCTGGGTAACCTGTTACAGTGTTTCACTACCCTCCTAGTGAGAAAATTCTCCCTAATATCTAACCTAAACTTCTCTCGCTGCAACTTGAGACAGTTGCTCCGTGTTCTGTCATTTGCCACCACTGAGAACAGTCTAGCTCCATCCTCTTTGCAACCACCCTTCTGGTAGTTGAAGGCTGCTATTAACTCCCCTCTCAGTCTTCTCTTCTCTAAACTAAAGAAGCCAAATTCCCTCAGCCTCTACTTATAAGTCATGTCCCCCAGCCCCTGAACCACTTTTGTTGCCCCCCGCTGGACTTTCTCCAATTTGTCCACATTCTTACGCTAGTGGGGGGCCTAAAACTGGACACAGTACTCCAGACGTTGCCTCAGTTGGAGCTGTATTCTCAATTCTGCCACTGTTTGTAGTACAACCTGGAGCCAAGCTACTTTAGACAAAATGTTCAGAAGTGGTCTTTGATTTTAAGTTGTTTCACTCAATGTGGGAAACTTTTGAGCAAGTTGTCCAAAACCAAAGCACTCTAGTGGGGCCACTTTTGAAAATATAACCTTTCTGCACTTCAACCTACTTCTCTGTAGGCAGTATTTGATTAGGTGCTGGGGAGAAAGTTATCATAGCATCACCTGGAGTGTGAATTTGAACTGGTTTTGTTAAGACTCATGCAGATTGGGGGTGTACCTGCATTGTGTAGCATTCTGCCCCAGCTAACATAACTTGCTGAGGATAAATGATGTATTCGGGTATATTACCATGACTTATGTGTTATACTAATACAATTTATACTGGGTGCATCTACACGTGATATTAAAGTGATGCGATAAACTCTGGCACGGTTTGCACCAGAGTAAGCTGTTTCTGGGTACAGCATCTGCACATGTGCCAGGGACTGCAGTAGTTTGAGCCGGGGCAGAGCATCCCCAGGCTGCCAGAGGGCTGGGGGGTTAGCCCCAGGGTCTGGATGGTGACCTCAGGTGGTGGAGGGGCTGACTGGAGCATAAGGAAAGTGTTGGCTGGGGCCCCTGCACTTTAGCACCCTCATGCCTCAACCAACCCATCACCATCTACAAGTGTGTTTCAGCGCACATAATTATTTAGCTGTATGATAATACTGTCCCTGATGGTACTATCCTATGGTAGAGTTAATTTACTGCACCCTAGTACTAGTGCACATGTAGACAGTGATGCTTTACTGTGGAGCGAATTAGTCAACTCTGTAGTAAAGTACATGTGTAGATGCACCCACTGTGTCTGATACATGACAGTGTGGGGAGAAATAACAATGGGAAGAGAAGTGTGAGAAATGCAGACCCTGTTTGGAAGGGGTGCAGTCAACAGGCACACCAGCCATGAGGGCAAGGCTAAAAGACTCCTTCTTCTTGTGGCAAGTGTGACAGATCATGGCATTATATAGTACTCTACTGTAGTTTTCATTAAAAAGCCAGTTTTCATTAAAAAGCCAGTGTTTACCAAAGCTGCAGACTCTGATGCTACAATATCTTTCTGTACTTGTGGGTTATTGGGCTATTACTGCACTACTGCACAGACAAGTATATGGTGAATGTTGATAAGTGATGATTTTTTTAATCGCGACCACAGTATTTCGAGGAATCATTTTCCACGTTGCCAAAATGCAGCCATAGTAACTTGGAGCAGCTGTTCCTGGGCACCTAGCAGAGCATCTGTTCAAAAACCTAATCTCAAGAGCTGCCTTGGAGGGCCTCAGCATTTGTAAAACCAGACCTTACGGCAAGAAACAAAGAGCACTGGGGTAAATCAGTAACTTCAGTGCTGCCAGTGGAGCCAGGATGACTTCTCCCAGCCAAGGGTCTTGTCCCTCCATTTTTAATTGAAATGCAAGAGAGAATGTGTGTAGGAAGAAAGTAATTACATAAATGGAATCTGACCTGAATACCACATCAGCTGACTTCTTTAATGGCCATGAGCAGCCAGCATCTCAGTTTTAATTTCCCATCCAAAAGATTCATATTTGTCAGGATGTGGAACTGATTTCTCTTTAATACTCATTTTTAGCTTGTTCTTTCAAATCTCTGCTGTTTGGAGTGATAGCTTGGGAAAATCATTCTTTTTGATCAAAAAGAATGTGCCATTTATAATGAAAATATCATCAGAGGCTCAGAAAGCAAAGTGAAAAACCCCATATTAACATTTATTAAATAGTCCAATGATTTTTAAGTCAAAGATATAATTTTGGAGGTCATGAGTCCTGAGTTTTGAGCACCTAAATTTAGTTGTTAAAAAATTCTAATCACCATTCAAACACTAGTGCTGTTTGCTTACCCACAGACTGAAGGATAGAACTAGTCTAATCTGTTTCAATTTTCTTTATATTGTTTTACTTTTCAGTTCTCAGCAGCAGCAGGATGTGCAGTTTGCAGGCACTGCAGGGGTGTATTTTTTAGAAATCTTAGACACAGTGAACTGGGGGGAGGGGGGCAGTGCATGTTAAAAAGCTAGTTTCCTTCACCGTGCAAAAGTCACTGCTGCCTTTGTGTGTGGCACCTGCCCCAAGCACTCAGCCCAACCCAATAGTGTCTTCTTAAAACTCTCTCTCTAAAATCATAGTTACAGCTGGCAAGTCTGAGGGGATGATCAGCCAAGAACTTTAATGCCTGGATAAAAGTCCAATCCCCAACAGACAAGAAACACAATAATTCTGCCCCTTTAAGGTTAGACACTTATTCCAAAGATTTCTTCATCCCATAACTCTGTATAAAATATGGCATACTTCAGTTGGCTCCATTGGGAAGAAGGAACCTTATGTACATCGGGGAAAGTTGGTGGACATTACGTCCTCTGAGAAAACAGCAGCAGAGTTCTCAAATTGAGCCCCTACCTTTTAAATTAAAAGAAACTCTCCATTAACAGAACAAGGTGCAAGAAATGAAACCGATTCCAGCCTCTGAAGGAGAATGATACCATAAATATCCAGTAGATATTGTGCCTTGCACTGGCTCTTGAAAGTCCCAAATGAGCCCAATGCCTCACTGCTTAGGTGAGGTACAAATACATAGCAAGATCTTATAGTTCAAATAGGCAACACAGATAAAGGTACTCATATTGTCCACATTTTACAAAAGGGCAAAATGGGACAGGGAAATGAAGGGATAGCCTAAGCACTCCATGTTGGTCCCCTCCAAAGACTTGGAGGTCATGATTGACCACAAGATGAACATAAGCCACCAATGTGATACCACAGCTGGCAAAGTGAACAAAACTGTGACTTGCATCTACCGATCTCATCCTCCCATTGGCCCCAGCTGGAGTACTGCATTCTGGGCTCCACAATTTAGGAAGGATGTGGAGAAGCTTGAGAGAGTCCAGAGGAGAGCCACGCAAGGACAAGAGAACAGGCCTTATGAAGAAAGGCTGTGAGCTATGGGACTCTTCAGTCTGGAGAAGCGCAGGATCAGGGGGGACTTGGTGGTAGCCTATAAGTATATAAGGGGTGTGCATCAGGATCTGAGGGAATGCCTGTTCACCAAAGCGCCCCAAGAAAGGAGAAGGTCCAACAGTCACAAACTCCTACAAAACCATTTTAGGCTGGACATAAGGAAAAACTTCTTTCCTGTCCAAGCCCCCAGGGCCCAGAACAAACTCCCCCCAGAAGTGGTGCAAGCACCTACTCTGGACATTTTTAAGAAATATTTGGTTGCTTATCTTGCTGGGATCCTTTGACCTTAGTTGACTTCCTGCCCCTTGGGCAGGGGGCTGAACCTGATGATCTCACAAGGTCCCTTCTAGCCCTAATGTCTATGAAATCTATGAAACTGTTCCCCTAGAAGCCAGCAAAAGGTTTGCCAACATGAAGGGCTGAATTAATACACAGGCAAACTAGGCACATGCCTAGGGACGTAAATGAAGAAGGGGCCCAGTTGTGCTTACTTTACATATTATAATTAATGAGTGAAAAAAAATAGGGGCCCATGAGTTTGTTTGCCTAGGGCCCACTAAAGGATTAATCCAGGCCTACCAACATGGGCTGATTTTGAAATCCCACCCTGGTATAATTTTCCTTGAGTGCAGTAGGAAGTATGACAGCTGAATTGGAAATACAATCAAGACCTTAAGTGTCTGTATGTCTGTCACACACACACACACACACAGTAACACCAAACACTTTTGTGAGTGCAAATGTCTTTTTTTTTCTTTTACAGACTTCCCATAGAGGAGCCTGAACCCAAGCAAAGGAATAGAAGCTTCATTTGCAAGGATGTGGCTTCAAGTTGCTTCAAATCCAGAGCTTCTCTGAACGAGGTGCTATCAGAAGTTGATGTGGCTGAGATCTGCCACCAAACCCTACTGAACTCTCTTGCTTTGCTAGTCTCAATCCCTCTCCCTTACAATGAGTGGCTTCTTCTCGCACTTGGACCCCAGGCGGATCCAGTGGGGTGCCACATGGTATGCCATGCACTCCAGGATTCTGCGCACCAAGCCTGTAGAGTCCATGCTAGAGGGGACTGGCACAACCACTTCTCATGGGACCAAGCTGGCCCAGGTCCTTACTACCATCGACCTGGTTTCACTCGGAGTTGGAAGCTGTGTTGGCACTGGCATGTATGTAGTATCGGGCCTGGTTGCTAAGGAGATGGCAGGGCCTGGGGTCATTGTTTCCTTCATCATTGCTGCAGTTGCCTCTATTTTATCAGGTGAGTCACTCAGAGCCATTGACAAAACTGAATGGGGTTTTTATTGAGGGCCTCAGCAGTATTACTCATGTGTAACTCCTTAGTTCAATCAGGGAAGGTTGGACTCCCAGTTTACTGGTGGACATTGTGTCCTGTGAGCAAAGGGTGCAATTGTTTCTAATACTTGGGAGTCTGACAGCATACAGTGCTGAGTCCAGTCACCGTTTCACTGAAGCCAATGGCAAGCAAGTGCATCTGGCACCTTGAGAGATGCCATCACCTAGAGATGAACTCCCTGCTTTTCAGAATGCACGTGGGCAAGACTTAACAGACATTTAGCTGTGCAGCTGCTGTAATTGTAGGCCCAGTTAGGGACGCACAAGCTACAAGTTGTTTGGTGTATGGCTAATCTTTCACATACCCATTTACTGCAGTCGCATGTTTGCAAAATTGGGATGCACTTCTGAAAAACATCCGCTACCTAAACAATGCATGGCAAGAGCTATGTGAATATAAGTGCGCTATACCTCCTCTGTAATAAACATGCAGACTTTCACAGTGAACTTCTTTAACATGAGCTGAATAGCAAGGGAAATTATTAGTGGAGGACAAAGCCTCTCACAGCTAGACTGCTGCTGTGAACCCTGTATAACGTGGCTGTGGCCCAACCTTTTGTCAGCTGGCTGATGGCCTTGACAAGTCCTTGGTTAATACATTTGGGGCACTTGCACAGGTGACAAAAATTGCCCATTTTTATGCTTAAATTGCATCAACTTTATACGTACGGGGGGGGGGCTGCAGTTTAAATTAGTTCATTATGTTGCAAACTAAACCACATCCCCATGTACTTTAGTTTGCAACATAGCGACTTGTAACATTGCAACCTTGAGGTGTCCTGAAGGCAGAAGCAGTGGGTGCAGCCTCCAAGATGGGGCAGCCCCCCCAGTCTGCTAGCTGCCTGCCCAGGCAGCCCCAGAGGGAAGGACCAGGACCCCCCACAGTTCAAGGGCTGCTCAGCCCACTGGCAGCTCATGCAGGCAGGCTCCACTGGAAAAAATAAAAAAAATAAAAGTGGCAATGGGTCTGATCCTTCTTTTTCCCCCCACAGGGCCAGCCTGTGGCCAGGGAGTTAGCGGCCAGGGGCGTGAGCTGCAGGGGGCCCCAGTCCTTCCCTCCATGGTGGTGGTGCACCCCGGGGCCACCAAGGTGGACTGCTAGCAGGCCAGGGGCTGCCCCAGCTCGGAGGCAGCAGCCAAGCCGATCCAACTGTTCCCCAAGCCTGAACAGGGCAGCCCCCATCCTGCTGGCAGCCCATCCACTGTGGAGGGAAGGACTGGGGCCCCCCCGCAGCTCAGGGGCTACTTATCCCACTGGCATCTTGCCCCCCAGCTGCAGGAGAAGCAGGCAGCTTCACCAAAAAAAAAAAAAAGAAAAAAAAAGGATTGGGCCCCTTGCTTTAACAATGATGGAAGCCCCTAAATTGAAACGGCGGGTTTTTAATCATCACAGATAATCAGTTTAAATAGAAGTCAGTACATCTCTACTCTACTGCATGAATCCAGCCAAATATGCTGATTGATCTGTGCTTTCCACATAGTCCCCTTACACCCAACATTTGTCCTTTCCAGTTCAGTGGTAGCAAACAGACATGCTGTTCCAAAGCTGTCTGTTTAGAGAATCTTTGCACGATGTGATGGAGCGTGTTAGCAATGGGTTTGCTTTTTTGTGGATGCCGGGTGAGAAACCTCAAACAGCAGAGCACTTTAATAGAATACAACAGTTCCAAAGAAAATTAAACAATCTGACTCCACTTTTAAGAACTCAGCCCTTAGTAATGTTTCAGTGGGTATATTCTCTTGTACTACCATTGCTAATTCTATTTTTCCTTTTGAGTTCAACTCCTGCCAAAGTCCATGGGACTTACACCAGTATCCAGGAGAACATTTGCTGTAAGGCAGTGGTTTTCAACCTTTTTCTTCCAAAAAAATTTTGAATGGAGATGCGGGCTCCTTTGAATTGTAAGTGTGGGTATTCATATACTTTTGATCAATCCTGGCCATCTTTCGCTGATCCCTTAGACAGTCTGCAGACCCCGAGGGATCCACAGACCACAGGTTCAAAACCACTGTTGTAAGGCATTCCTAGAGCTATCAGAAAGGAAAAGCAGACTCAGATTCTGGGTACGTGGCATAACTGGAGCCAAGTTCGCTTCCTGATTTAAATCTAGAGTAACACATTTATACAAACAGATATCAATCAGCTGTGAATGTGCTGTCAGACTTTTCAGAGCTCTGCAAGCTGTGCTTCCGTGGCTAGCATATAGTCTGATGTCTGCTGCATCTCAGATCTCTACAGACCCCACCTGATGATGGGACTGTGCTTGTTTTTTGTTTTATCTATAGGTAGGCTACTGTCCTGCAGCAGGCAGTGCCATATATACACATTCATACGCATGCGCACACACATCCAAAAAGAACCTATAATAGGGACCTCTTGATTGAACTTTTTCCATGGCAACCTTGAAATTGCCATGAAAATTCAATGTTAGTTTTATTTATTTTTTAAATGGGTTGTACCAATGGGTATCTTTCCAGCACCCATTGGAATGGTACTGACTCGCTTCCTTGTGAAAGGTACTGGCTCTACAGGCCTGCATAGTGAAGGTTCAGTATAAGAAGCAAATCAGCAAATTTCTGTAATCTACTGATGTACATCAGTCCTAGTTGCTGCCAGACTAGGAAAAAGAATATTTCATTTTTTGGTGTCTGTGCCTGCCTCAGCTTTGATGCCAGAACTGTTAAAAAGGATATACATACTGATATAAATCAGCAGTAAATGTGCTATTAGACTTTTAACATGTGTCATTTGTACACCCTGGACCCACAGAGGGTCAGATTTGCAAAAGCTTACTGGCCTCTGCAATAGATAGATTTTTTTTTTAAACCTGGGCAGTAAACAGATTTGTGACCTGATCAGTAAAGCCTGAATGGAAGGCACTAAATTTACTTCCCGTATGCCACCAATGTAATTTCCATTTATGCCTGCAGGAAGAGGGAGGGGAAGGGTGAGCAGTAGCAGTGCTCACCCTCTAGCTATCAGACCTGTATGAAAGTAGGGGCTCTGGCCAGACCCTGCATAGACCAACTGATGCACTCAGAGCTTGGAGCAAGGCAAGCTCCCAGTAGGGAGCTCAGAAAGATCACTGTGCCTGTGGCCCACAGCCAGAGGGGCAATGTAATTGGGTCATCATACCCCCGGGATCCACCCCAGTCACAGCAGTCAGTTTATTTCCCAACATGCTTAGTTTGCATGGGGTTCACATTTGCCACCTTATCTAGAATCTGAACTTTTCCAAAGCCTCAGAATGTCCAGATCTTAATATGAAGGGTTTGGATTCATGAATCTTCAAAGCATATATGTTTGTAAGAGCTGCAACTAGCATCAGCTTATGTTACAACCCAGTTGCATAACACTGGCTGCAGGATCTCCCTTACTGAAGTAATCCATACTTGACAGGTCCATTTTTCACTAGTGCAACACACCCACATAGGTTCCATGATCCCTAATGTAGACCAGCCCTTAGCTTCGAAAGCCAGCTAGAGCCAACAGATCATTTGTTTAAGCTAATCAGTGGGATACATCCTTACAAGCAATCCCACTGGAAGTAAATTAATGACACAGTAACACAGACAGGATTGATAAGCCAAGTAAATGAGAGCAGAATTTGGTTCTAATCAAGCTAAGAAACATAGGAACATGGAACTGGAAGCAGCCTCCCAAGATGTCAAGTCCCATGCTTGAAGTCAGGATCAAGCCTGCCTACACAAGTGTTGTCAAAGATATAGCCTATGAATGCTGCCCCTTGGTGCCACACACAGCACATGCCAACCCAGCCCCATGGGCAAGGTGTGGGACACATGCCACGTGCCACACTCAGTGCCCATTCCAGCTGCTCTGGGATCCGGGCTGCACATGGCACCCGCCCCGGCTGGTCTGGGATGCACACTGCATATACAGCCCACTCCAGGGGACCAGGACCTGCATGGCATGAGGCTCCGGACTGGCTGGCATGGGTGGATCAGGCATTTGAGGGGATGAGGAAGGAATGGGGGCAGGAGATCCACTGGATTTTGGCATCCCTGGCCTAAGCCATCAGATAACCAGAAACAGATCTTTGTCTAACCTGCCCTTAAAATACCTCCAAGGGGAAGGAAATTCCACAAGCTCCCTTGGTGGCCAGTTCTACTGTTTCAGCCTAAGTTTTCAAACATCTGTGTCACATAATGTAGATCTTCACTGAAAACTAAGTAAATTTATTTCTTCTTGTGCTACTCCATGAACATAGAGGACAATTGATCACCTTTATAAGCACCTTTTATATGCTGGAAAATACATCACATGTCCCTTTAGCCTTCCCTTTTCTAAACCAAACAAACTCAGCTGCTTCCACCTTTCCTCGTGGGTCATGTTTTCTAAATCTCTTACCAGAGAGCCAAGACCCAAGTCTGCTGTTCTGCTCTACTGGCTCTTGGAATGTCTTACAATATTATTCTCTCTGCTGCACAATTTCCACTTCAGTGCAAGCCACGCATTCATCAGGGAGAACGGAATGTAACTCCATGTGTGATTGCAAGGGAAGAGAATAAATCTATGTATCTGGTTTAAGGCCCAAGTTTTTAAAACATGAGCCAGATCACTCCGATGTTTTTGCAGTTACTGTATCATATTAAAGTCCTCTGCCACACAAATGTTCCCACACAGCACCCACATAAAAGCAAATCCAATCAAAAACCTCTTCTGTGTACTACAGGACTTCTTTTAAAATCTAGTGTTGCCATAACATACTGCTGAGCACCCTGCTATGTTCAATGGTAGGAAAGATTTCCACCCTTTCCCAAGTGCCACTGAGATGCAGGTAAAGCATGACATGGCTTGTGGAAAATCCTCTGAGCCAGTTATTAGCCATCTGACCTGCCTGTTGTTAATATGCCTACAACACTTGATCTGCCCTTGCTAGATGGAAATCTTGCCTCTACGCATGCTTTATTTATGGATTTCACTTTAATGGGTCTGGATGTAGCAACCCTTTGGTTATAACAGGCAAACTGGGAGTGGCTCAAGTAGATTGTTATAACAGAATTTTGCTGCCTTGTGTAAAATTATTGCACTCAGTTCCTGAAAAGAATACCCACAAAACCACATCTACTGTATAGAAAGTAGCTCAGTGCTTCTTCCAGCATGGCTGGTTAGAAAGTCACATAGATGCTTAGTGTGTGCTGCCGGCATTTACATCTGTCAAAACAAGTAAACGTCAAGTGAGCAAAAGCATAAGTTTGGAAAGCATTCACGGACCTAGCTGCACTTGCAACATCACTTCCTTCACATCAGGGCACTCAGCACTCCATCTCAGAGCTCAGGCATGGATTTGTCTTGGTCTCCCTGTACGCTAGAAAAATCAGTACCCTTATCACAGTACCTGTCAACAAGGATGCAGCTGTACTGCTTTGCTAGTTACCAAGCAAGCTGATAAACACCGGGCTTTAACACTGTTATCACATCGTGTTTTACATGACTGTGGTATGAAAACCCAAACCTCTGCCTGCACCAGGACTTCCAGAGTGTTAACATCAGATCAAGAGTTGGTAAAATCTCCTAAAGTGGATGCCACCTTTAAAATGTATAATATACATTTTTATATAGTGCTAGTAAGTGTCTGTACTAGTTAGTATAACATCTCTGGTCTAACCGATCTTTCATCACACAAAGATGGGATAGTGCATGGATGGCTTGGCCAAACTCTTCTCACATTTGTTAAACAGATTTAAAACTTTATTAGTGAATGTTAAAAATCATAGTTATTACATGGCATTGTACAACTGGAAGAGAATGAAGGACCCTTGTGTATGGTAGCTACAGAGTACATAGTTGATATATGCTACCACAGTCTAAGACATGGAGGATGTCATGCAGGCTATGTTTACCTGGGATATAGAGGGTTACTTACTCAGGAAGTTGTACACTAACTCCCCTGACAATCTCTAGCAATATACGTAGATGATTGAGGATGTCTTGTGCCCAGACCCAAACCTGTATTTAGCTGAAATGGCCTCTGGCCTTGCCCACATAAAAGAAATTCAAGCAGCACCTAGGCAGGCAAGGAGGCACCATGCTCCCAGGCATCATAGTCTGCTTGTCTAGCATGCAAAGTTCGTTAAGTGCAGATGCTATACTCCCTACAGCTGTCTGGCATAGCTAGCAAGACAGCCTGTGTGCAAACCCCATCAGTTCAGAAAAGCAGAGAAAAAACCCTGCAGTACGCTTAGGGAGCTCACCATGAGCTACAAAGTGGGTTGCCACTTTTGCCAAATACACCCTTGGCCACCATCTTCAAAGCCCAAACCTACCCAGAGTCATTATTTACTCCAAGGCAGAGTACTTTTTACCTAGTTGTGAAACTGCTGACTGCTTCAAGCAGAATAAAGCCCAAACCAGATAAATAAATAAACAAAAGATTTAAAATTAAGCTAAAGACTGGTTTGTGACTGCATCCCCTTAAATAGCCTGAAATCCCAGAACCACTCTGCTGTGTTTATGTGCTCCTGAATAATATCAGTAACCATGTAATTATACCATGTAGCAATTGTTATACCAATTATAAACTCTGGCCCACGTTCAAGAGGAAAAAATGGTCTTCTGCAAAAGACTGTTCTCCCAATCAGCTGCTGTGCTGGTTTGTTGTCTGTAGGAAGCCAGTAATCACTCCCAACTGGAAAATATTCAGACTTCAATTTCAAAGAAATCTGGCAGGGAGATAGCACCATGTGCTCTTTTTGCAAGCACCATAATTTAAAAATTTGGAGGAATTTTGCCTGACTAGGTGCTTAATACAGCAATAAACAAAGAGGGAGATAGATAGATTCCTGCCTTTTATACCAAGCAAAGTTGGTGCAGGATAACAGGAGTCTGTGGATAAACAGCCCACCGATACTAGGAGTATTTCAGCTCCTTGTTGTTCAGTAGCGAGATGGGCAGCAGTACAGTATTTGGTTCCATCCAGTGGAGGTAGCTGCCTGCTTTTAAGGACAGGCTTTCTAAAATTAGTTTCCTCATTTTTGTAATTGAGCAATGTTTGGGTTTTTATTAAAACAAAACCATGCAGTGCTGCATGTCCCTGGTTCTGTAATCACTTACACCTGGAAACCATTTTTATATATGAGTCCCATTAAGGTCAGTGGAAATATCTACATGAATAAACTTCAGCACATGCTAAGTATTTACAGGACTGTGACTTATTATGTTCTCCTCTCTAGGTGTATGTATTGATGGAAGACAAAAACATTAAAGGACTTTTATTTGTAGCCAGTTTAATTTCCTGGCTCTCAGGCACCAGAAAAGTGTTTCAGTGTTTGGATAAAGTGCAATTGTAATCAGAACAGAAAGAAAAGCACTAAAATAGCTGGAAAAGTACTGTTGATTTTTTATTAAACTCTGATTTGACAAAACTACATATTAAGCCCAGGTTGTCCTGTCAGCGCTTCCAACACAGCATATAACTCACTCAGATCCTCTCACCAACCCCTGGGCTTTTTACTTACCCATTGCCTTCTGGGCTGCTGATGGTCTGATCCCTTTTCTCCCAACATCTTCTGGACATGGCCAGTTAGCCCACTCAGTCTGCTAAGGAGCAAGCAGGGATCTCTGCTATATCTCCCCAACCTGTGGCACATTAGTCAGTCTCACCTCCATCCTTGGCAAAGTCTTTGAAAAAATTATCAAGGCTCACATTTGTGAGAGCCCGGCAGGACAAATTATGCTGAGGGGAAACCAGCACGGGTTTGTGGCAGGCAGATCATGCCTGACCAATCTAGTTTCTTTTTATGACCAGGTTACGAAACGCCTGGACACAGGAGGAGGGGTGGATGTCGTATACTTAGACTTCAGGAAGGCCTTCGATACGGTATCCCACCCCATACTGGTGAACAAGTTAAGAGGCTGTGACTTGGATGACTACACAGTCCGGTGGGTGGCGAATTGGCTGGAGGGTCGCACCCAGAGAGTCGTGGTGGATGGGTCAGTTTCGACCTGGAAGGGTGTGGGCAGTGGGGTCCCGCAGGGCTCAGTCCTTGGACCGATACTCTTCAATGTCTTCATCAGCGACTTGGACGAGGGAGGCAAATGTACTCTGTCCAAGTTTGCAGATGACACAAAGCTATGGGGAGATGTGGACACGCCGGAGGGCAGGGAACAGCTGCAGGCAGACCTGGACAGGTTAGACAAGTGGGCAGAAAACAACAGAATGCAGTTCAACAAGGAGAAATGCAAAGTGCTGCACCTAGGGAGGAAAAATGTCCAGCACACCTACAGCCTAGGGAATGACCTGCTGGGTGGCACGGAAGTGGAAAGGGATCTTGGAGTCCTAGTGGACTCCAAGATGAACATGAGTCGGCAGTGTGACAAAGCCATCAGAAAAGCCAATGGCACTTTATCGTGCATCAGCAGATGCATGACGAATAGGTCCAAGGAGGTGATACTTCCCCTCTATCAGGTGCTGGTCAGACCGCAGTTGGAGTACTGCGTGTAATTCTGGGCGCCGCAATTCAAGAGGGATGCAGATAACCTGGAGAGGGTCCAGAGAAGGGCCACTCGTATGGTTAAGGGCCTGCAAACCAAGCCCTACGAGGAGAGACTAGAGAAACTGGATCTTTTCAGCCTCCGCAAGAGAAGGTTGAGAGGCGACCTTGTGGCTGCCTATAAGTTCATCACGGGGACACAGAAGGGAATTGGTGAGTATTTATTCACCAAAGCGCCCCCGGGGGTTGCAAGAAATAATGGCCACAAGCTAGCAGAGAGCAGATTTAGATTGGACATTAGGAAGAACTTCTTCACAGTTCGAGTGGCCAGGGTCTGGAACGGGCTCCCAAGGGAGGTGGTGCTCTCCCCTACCCTGGGGGTCTTCAAGAGGAGGTTAGATGAGCATCTAGCTGGGGTCATCTAGACCCAGCACTCTTTCCTGCTTATGCAGGGGTTCGGACTCGATGATCTATTGAGGTCCCTTCCGACCCTAACATCTATGAATCTATGAATCTATTACTGGGCTAGAGGAAGACAAACTGTAGAGGAGACCTGGGTCCTTGCTGTGTCTGGGAGTCCAAGTACATGGATCTCCCAGTTTCAGTCTCCTAATGGAAACTAAACCCATGTAGGATTTTTAGGGACATTTTTGCAGTACTTTTCTATTAAACCCTTTTAGTAGATGGCCTCTACTAGAACCACTCTCTAAATACCAGTAACCAACTACCAGTCTCTTCCAGAGCGCAGCCACTTGTATTGATTCCCCCCTGCTCCAGCAGGTATTACAAGGATTCCTCTATACAAAAGTTCCTCTTCCTCTACAGCTGTCTAGTAGGTGGCAAGGCTCACCCCCTACACCCTAAAATGTGTAAGCTGCTGCAAGACTTGTCCTTACACTAGGATGGAGTATGTGGGTTTGGGCTCTACGCTAGGCATTTGTGCATGCGCTCTCTTTCTTCCTCTTCTAATTCAGATCAACGTGCATTTCAGATTTAAAGGGGCTCTGTCAGGTTAATTTCAGTTCCAAACAAACATCAACAAGTTTCTATTTTTTGTTTTAATTTAAAAAGAGAAATGTGACTTTCAGCTCTTCCACTTTGCCATTAATTTGTTTAGCAAACAAAGGAGATGCTTTCAATGCCAAAAAAATATCAGCTCTTAACAACCCATTTTCTTCATCAAGTTAGTAGGCTGTTAATACTGTAATCAATCTATAGCTACCTCAGACTTCAGGATTATTGGACAGCTGCTGAGCAGCAGACCTTCAGAGCCGCTGTAGCAATAGAGCATACATCACTCTGCTCTAAATGCTCCTATCTGGCAACCCAAGAGCGCCACTCTTCCCTGTTAGCCTTAGGGGGTTTACAGTACGTACTTGATCAGTTCCAGTTCAACCCCGAGGGCAGTGGTACAAATTTCATACAATGACACATTAATTAGAATGTCCAATTCTTTCCTTCATATGTCTTAAGCCATACTATAAAGGAGGTAAAGCTCATTATCCCTGCTTTAAATGGGGAAACCAAGGCACAACATGGTGAATTTATCTGTGGCAAGTTACTTCAGTAGCAAATTCAGTGGCAGAGCTACAAATGGAAGTCAGGCCTTACATCATACTCCTGTAGCCCACCACTAAACCTATGCTGCATACAGTAGGTCCTGTCTGGCTCTCATCAAAATCAATACATAATTTATTTCATATGAAATAAAATAAAATGCATACTGCCTGTAAGTAACACATAGAACATTGTATTACTAATGTATATGGGAATTCCAGTGGAATAGCAGCAACCTCAAGTGTTTAGCCATATTAATAAGTTATCACCATGCCAGCCTGAATACATATCAATAATAATCTTTAAACTTTGTTTTTTCATTGGCTAAAGTAGAATGATCCTTAGACAAACATTATATGATTTTTAAAGCCATCAAACAGTGTAACAAGATACCTGCCCCCATCAAGGCATCTGTTTCACAAAACATTCAGGCATGTAGTTATCTGTTAATGCCTTGCATTTGCAGATTGCATGCATTTTTTATCAGCTTTGAATAATGACTTTTATGTGGATGAATGATTAGGGTGTCTTGTTGTTGTTCCTGTAACTTAGTCTGCTTTCCAGAAGTAAAGTTTCAAAGCACTAAGTTTAAAAAGCACTATTAGCTATGTAGCTTAAAAGTGAATGACATGTACAGGACCTCCAGTGGCAAGAATGCAAATGCCATTGAATTTAACTAAAAGGCCCAATAATTCTACATTTGTATTTAATAGGCTCATTTTCTAAGCACTTGGAAGAGAAAAAAAGTGGTTAGGAATAGTCAGTATGGATTCACCAAGGGCAAGTCATGCCTGACCAACCTGACTGCCTTCTATGATGAGATGACTGGCTCTGTGGATGTGGCAAGACCAGTGGATGTGGTGTACCTTGACTTTAGCAAGGCTTTTGATATATATGGTCTCCCACAACATTCTCGCAGGCAAGCTGAGGAACTACGGGTTGGCTGGATGAATGGAGTGTAAGGTGGATAGAAAACTGGCTGGAGCATCAGGCTCAGAGAGTGATGAACACATCTGCAGTACCGTGTTTAGTTTTGGGCCCCTCACTACAGAAAGGATGTGGACAAATGGAGAGAGTCCAGTGAAGGGTGACAAAAATGGTTTGGGGCTGGGGCACATGACTTAGGGGAACAGCCTGAGGGAATTGGGCTTAGTCTGGAGAAGAGAAGGGGGGGTTCAATAGCAGCCTTCAACTACCTGCAGGGGGGTTACAAAGAGGATGGAGCTGGACTGTTCTCGGTGGTGGCAGATGACAGAACAAGGAGCAACAGTCTCAAGTTGCAGCAAGGGAGATTTAGGTTAGGTATTAGGAAGACTTTTCTCACTAGGAGGGTAGTAAAGCACTGGAACAGGTTACCCAGAGAGGTGGTGGAAGCTCCATCCTTGGAGGTTTTTGAGACCCAGCCAGACAAAGCCTTGGCTGGGATGATCTAGTTGGGGATGGTCCTGCTTTGAGCAGGGGGTTGGGCTAGATGTGGCCTCCCACGGTCCCTTCCAATCCTAGTTTTCTATGATTCTATGCTAAAACTGCAGTTATTGTTAGAGTGCTGGTTTTATAAAATTATTATAAATTCCTTTAGATCCCAAATTAGTTGCAAATTCCAATCAGTGATTTTTATTATTTAATTATTTATTGGAAGTGGACCTAATATCTGGTAAAATATGAATACATAAAAATACATGTTTCTTCCTAAAGCTAATTATGGCAGTAAATTATGTTTTACCTAATTAACCCTAGGATCATATGGTTATATGATTATTATGGAAACAGATATTGCAGTTGCACAAGTTATAGTCAAGATGCATTTTGCCTGTAAGGGAAAGATTTTAACCACTTAGTTTATATTAAAAATGCAGCATACACTCCCCCAAATTAAACTTTTATTTTTCAAGTATAAAATGAATAAATGGACTCACTAATTCTGTTTAAAAAATTTAAATAGGTCCTTTAAGAGACTTAACACCAGGTGTCAGGCTCATTTTTTGTTCTAGGCTCTCTTAATGTAAACTCTTCAGGAATTTTGAAGATTTCAACTCACTGAAATCTCCATTACTACATGTAAAGACTTTTTATGATTAATGGCCATATTTTGTCATTATTCCTTTTAACTGGAGCTCATTATTCATTGTCCTGGGCTCACGGGAAATGCTCACAACAGAAAATTCCCCAAAGAACTGTCATCCTCTTTCAGAATGGTTACCAGTTCCTACTGTTCCAGGAGCCCTGCGTGAGACTACATATGGCCTGTCTTTAGCAAAGTATAATGGCCAGTGCCTCTTATGGCTTCTAATAGGACTGAATCCAGACTTTTCACAAGGAAAAGCAGAAAGCAGAAAGCTCTCGGGGGTCTGTAACTCTTGTGGAACCTTCCATAACCCTGTAGCATCACACTGTATAGCATTTGAGAGCCACAAGATTGTGCTGAGATGACTCTGCATAATTTGGAATGACACTGGACACCTAAATCAGGATTACTACTCTAAACAGCAGGAAGCATATGCCCAATCTGAGTAGTTAAACTATAGGCAAAATACTGGATGATAAGCTTTTTGTGAGTCCCTTAATCCTCAGCACCCTCCACTCAACCCTATTGCCATTTAGAAACTTGCTGAATTTGACTTGAAGATGCCTTCAGATTTACTCAGCATGAGTAAAACTAAAAGAATCAGGGCTGTAGGTAGCACTTAAATAAATGATAAAATAGATGTTAATAACTAGCATTAAAAACCTCTAGGCGATACAGCCTCGCATCCATTTTGCACTTCCACAGAGGCCAATGATAGTGTGGGCAGTGATGGTCTTAGAAGCTCTGAAGCAAAAAGAGAGATCCGTGTGAAAATAATGCACCTATGCACACGTAACCACACACACATACTTACATGCAACAATGCATGCATACACACACACACTATGCAACATTCAGCAAAAGCATCACTTTTCTTCCAGATATATTTCTAAAATCATCTAATTCACAATAATTAGTTCATAAAAGTCCATAGTAATGAAAAAGGTTATTACACTGTCTGTAGTTCAAGAAAGAATTTGTTGGGGTGAAGGAATAACACTTCTCAGACTCCAGGGCTGCTTTTCACCTCGGAGGCAGAAGTAATGGAAAGCTTGAAAAATGCACCCCCAAAAGGAGAGACCGTATCTGTGAAGGAGACAAGTAGCTACTAGAAATGAGCATGTTTCTACTCCTGGAGAACCGCATGCTGTTCCCTATTGAAGACATTGGGAGTGTTGCTACTGGCTTTATATAGAACCAAATTTAGGCCAGGAGGCCCATAATACCACCCAGATCCTCTCATTCCCAGTCAATAATTATTTCCTTACTTAGAAGAACAATTACATAATAAGAGAACAAAACGCTGTGTTTTGGCTTGATACACAAGAGCACACGATTCAATCCAATACATGCTTCAAAGGTAGCACGACTGTATGCCCATCATATGTACAACTCCATCTTGCACAGATCTGGGCCCCAAGTAGGAATAATAGTTTGGGTGTGGATGTGCTGCCAAGTTGGTTTGCCATGTTTTTTGGGAGCTGCTTGTGGACTTGTACTCCAGCCTCACTTAGGTACTTTTGAAAACCATAGCCTCTGGGTTTTTTCACGTTGGTTTGCCATGTTTTTTGGTAGCTGCTTGTGGACAGTGCCATTGCCAGGATCTGGTCTCAGGATTGTAATGGCTTATGAATCAGTAAATGCATGAATAAAAGAGCACAGTGTGAGAGCATGCTCTGACCGCTAAGGGTGTCACCCCACCTGCTGGCATAAGAAGAGCTGTTAATTACAGCTTGTCCTTCCTAGCAGAGTGGAAATAGTCCTGAATCAGGCAGGATAACAGTAATTTTCTGCCACAGAGGATACACACGCACCTTCTCTGAATATGTCTGTACTACATTTGTACAGACAGAGCACTGCTAAGAAGCATGTTCCACTGACTCAGTCCCACTCTGCTGCCCCCACCACCACTCTCAAGCAAGTGATTTCAAGTGATTTCAAGATTAGCAGCAAGGAATGCCTTATAGCAGCTTCATTGACTGTCCTGTGTTTGGCACAGGTGGGGCAGGGCACACTTCTTGGTGATGCTTTCAGGAAAGCCAGGGAGCTGTTGTAGACATCCCCTGTGTCCAGATGAATGAGCATGTACCAGTTGCAGTATCTCAAAGCAGTTTGAGAGGCTGTAGGAGGCATGGTAGGAATGAAAAAATGTCCCCCATGCATGCATATTTGCACCGTGGGCAGGCGCCGAGTCTGAGGCAGTACTGCGCTGCAGGCAGTCTCTGCCAACAGTGGGCCACGAGCACCCCAATGGCCACCACTGCTGCTGCAGGGGGGCTGTGCACTGTGCGGTGGGCAGGGAACCCACACCCTGAGCAGTCCCTCCCACCCCCTTCCCACCACCACACAGTCCTCCCACACCCACAATCCCTCCCACAATCCACCCAAAAACCCCACCCCCACAAACCTCCACCCACAGACCCACTCACAAACCCCACACTCACAAACCCACCTACAATTCACCCCCAAAACCCACCCCTGCAAAGCCCCAACAGAAACCACATCAAGAGGTTGTAAAATAATTTCTGATTCTCTTCTAAAACAGCCAACGGGGGTCACAGCTGTTCAGCAGGAACCCACTCCTCTGAAGTCTCCAGGTCTTCGGTGTTCAACATCTAGAAAGATCAGGCTTCTAGACCGGAACATCCTGGGCAAGGAGCATGTCTTCCACTTGTTCTGTCCAGGACTAATGCAGTCCTCCCTTAGCACATAACAATAAAACTGTCGGGGATACAGGTTGTAGCTGTATTGGTCTACAGGCAACAGGAATCAGAACTCGTAGCAGAGGTGATATCTTTTATTAGACCAATTAGATATTTGCAAAAAAAAAATTTATTTGCAAGCTTTCCAGCAAACACACCCTTCCTCGGGCATAGGAGAATGCAGATATTGTAAAATTTCTCCTAAGTGGAAATGAAAATTCAATTTCACAGGAGAGCTGAAGGTGTTATAAGGTCTCCTGATTGGAATAGTTCGTTTTGTGCAAATAAGGTTCAGATAAAAGTTAGAACAGTCTATTGACCTTGATGTTGCCTGTTGTCAAGCAGGATGTTGAATTATGTTTCCTTCTAGTTATGATATTTCATATTGCACAGGAGGATGGTGTGATGGATGCTCTCCTGGGTAGGAAATTCTCTTGTGTAGAGGCACTTTGCTCTGTGAACATGCAGATTGAGCTGGAACAATAGGCAGGAGCCAAGGTGTCTGCTTTCAGGTTCCAAGGTGGTGAACTTTCTTCCTTCTTGTAAAATTATGAAGTTTTCATTTAAAAAATGGCTAAAATTTGATATCTTCTGTGTTTCAGGGATACATGTTACAGTTATATTGGTTATAGTCGTATAGTTGTATTCCTTTTGCTTGTGTTCATGTTTCAGGGATACAGTCAAAAGAAATCAGAACTCATGGCAGAGGTGATATCTTTTATTAGACCAAGTAGATATTTGCAAAAAAATATATTTTTTGCAAGCTTTCAGTCACACTCACCCTTCCTCCTGTGCAATATGAAATTCCAGTATGGATTCCAATAAAACTGTCATTCGCTCATTCAACATGACTCAGTCTCTGTCACTACCCTTTTGCATCTGTTATCTCTCACTCACTCCGATATAGTAATTAGTTCTCTTGACATCGGGCAAGAAATGTTTGACTGACTGATCCCTGTTGTAGCCAAAGCTGCCTAAGCCATCTGTGCTTAAAAAGCCTCAGGCTATTATTACTCCAACAGCAGCAGACAAGACAAGGCCTTGGCAAGTAACTGACTTTCCGTATCCTCTTTCAATTCCTCACAGACGCTGAGGGTTGATTCTTTGTCAGACCTGTAGCATAGATACTCTTGTTCTCAGTACAGCAACAGACAGTATCATAGATTACTACCCAGATTGCACTGGGATATCATATCCTACAGATTTTGCTTCTTGGCCTCTTAATAGGTGAGGCAGATGGTTAACATTGGATTTCTCTCCTTTAAAAAAAAAACCTTAAAAAATAATATTGTCTGGAACAGGGATCAGCAATGTTTTCGGGCAGAGTCAAAAACACCCACAACCTCAACATGTAAGATGTTGGTGTGCCAGGGGTGAATGGCAGGGGAACTGCAGCCCTGGCCCCTTCCCTGCCATCCACCCCAAGGTGCACATGCCAAGCAAAATGCTTTCGCATGCTGCACTCTGGCATACATGCCAGGGGTTGCCTGCCCCTGGTCTGAAACAACAGCAGGCATGAAATATTTCAGAAGCCAGCCAAAGACTAGCCATCCACACTGAGTCTTTTTATAAGCAGCATTTATGGGACCACTTCTAAGTCCCAAGGCTTACTGTGTTTTGGTTTAGATTTGCCTGCATGACAACACAAGGATGCTCATCACCTAGTCAGCCTCCACTTTGCCCATTCTACCCCTTACATTTCTGTGAATTTTAGAGCATGAATGTATTCACCTGCATAACCAAGAAGAACAAATTTCTACTGTGAGAAGGACCAGCTGGCACTCCTTGGCCTATGTTATGAAAGAGCTCAGGCTAGTTTGAAAGTGGCTGAAAGGGTGTGCACAAAATTTCACCAAGAGGCCAGACAGAAAAGTTTTTTCTATTATATTGCTCAGATGCAATAGAAACCTGAATACATGTGCTGCTCATTAGTAGTGACCCTATCTTCCTGTTCTTTCCTGGGCATCAAGGGAGTAGAGAAAGAGCTGTCCTACACGTCCTGACTTACAGGCATAGTAATGATGCACATAGTCCCCATACAATCTGGGGAAAGCTCTTGACACCTTCCCTTACACAGAAGACAGACAGAAGCACCAGGTGAAATCCAACTGGTAGTTATCCACTTTCCTTCCTTGTCCAGCAGCCTGCATTTTCTCATAGGTGTGTGTATTTTTTTTACACAGGTGTTTGTTATGCCGAGTTTGGAGTGCGGGTCCCGAAGACCACAGGCTCTGCCTACACCTACAGCTACGTGACAGTGGGCGAGTTTGTGGCATTCTTCATTGGCTGGAACCTGATCCTGGAGTACCTGATTGGCACCGCAGCTGGTGCAAGTGCACTGAGTAGCATGTTTGACTCCCTGGCAAATCACACCATCAGCCGCTGGATGATCAACAGCGTTGGAACGTTAAATGGCCTAGGTGAGGAATACTCTTGTCATGCAACACATCATTAACTGGGCTTATTAAACCTTGCAAGACAAATTGGACCTCAGTGGAGCTCAGACCTGGCTACTATGCTCTCTTCCTAATTTACTACCCATTCACCTCTAACATCTTCTCTGACATTTCAGGCCAACCAAAAGTTTGGCTACTAGAGAGTATTCAGAAATGGATAGCCCTCATAGTTGGGTTCTGCTTGTAGTGAGCTGCAATCCCAATGGCAATGCAGCTTCCTGTAGCTTCCTGTGCTCCTGCCTGAGATGCTTAGGAAATCAGCTTAAACCAAACACCGGTTCTGAAAGGTGCTGAGCTTTGATAAGGTTCTCATACACCTGCAAAGTTGGCTTTGGCCCTTAATGCTACAAAACAAAGCCTAGGATTTGATTATTCTCCCAAGATCATATCCTATGCTCCTGTTTGTGTCTGGTATGGTATTTACTGTTTGTTGCTTCCATGGCCCACAACATATGAGGTAGTGAGCAAACCTGAAAGAAGGCATAGTCATTGCCTAAAATAGCTTGCACACTACAGTAGTGATTCCTAAAACTGTGATCCACAGATCATTAATGCTCTCCAGAGTCACTATAACTGGTCCACAGCTGGTCCATTGATCATATACTGTTGTCCTTGAATATCTTAATTGTGTTTTCAGTTAAAAGTTAGACAATAAGGGGACACAGTGATCTGTGAAAAATATTGAGGGTTGACAGTGGTCCACTGGTCCCAAAAGGCTGAGAGACAGCAGAGAAAGACAAAGTGTAGGGGAAGGAGATCCAAACAAAGGAGGTGGCCAGTTAATACCTGTCCTCATCCTGGCACAAAGATTTTATGGCATTGTGTTGTTGTTCCTTTATGAATATAGGGACATACAGAGAATCCCAGATAAGCCTCCTGCCAGGCCTCCATAGGTACCTTTAGGCATTGTAGTAGAGCTGCACCAAGGGATGGCTTACCTCGCTGATTAGGTGTGCAGATGTGTCCACGTTGCCCACTTCCTGTACCTCAGTTCATCTCCTCAGGAGGAATTTCTTCTGATTTCTTAGTATCAAAGCCCCAAATTTCCGCAAAATAAAGCCCAATAAAAAGTTGCCTATACTAAGTCTCCTCAGCAACTGTCCTGTACTGGAGGTTGTAGTGTACACGTCCTTTCCCTGGTTTGCAAGTGTCAGTGTCTCTCCTTGTCTCAGAAACAATGCCATGCTTCCTTTTCCCTCGCCTCCGGTCAAGGAACCACTTGACCTGGCAACTCATTAGCCTAGCTTGGTCAAGACGCACAGCTTCTACAGCCAGTGGTACAAGGGACTGATATGGTCCCCCAGCTCAAGTAATTAGGCACTCATTAACAGCTAAAGGCAACCTTTGGCATGAGTCCAGGGCAGAGCTCAGACTCACATCTCTAGAGCTGTAGTGAGATGCTGTTCCCATGCTGCCACCCTGCCCCATCCCCAGGCCATGACTTCTCCTTCCTCACCACTGTGAATTGGCACAGCAAAGGAGCCCAGGACCCACCACGATTCTGCATTATAGCCTTGTGCCCCTGTACCATAGAGCAGCTGCCCTCCTCCAGGGCCTCTTCCTTTCTCTTTTCCATATCTCACTCAAAGGAGCCTCCTTTGAAACTCCAGAAGTGCCCTTCCTGGATTCCCTTCCCAGTTTCTTATCACTCTAGCATGGGACCACACCAGCCCTGGACCAGCCCCTGGAAAACCTCTTGTAAGCACTGCTGCTTTTCTCTAAGACTCTCTCTGTTCCCTTGCAGCAGCAGGAAAAGGAACAATCTCCACCCCAGTCCTTCCCTGGCTACTGGAGAGCCTTTCACCTCTCCCCCTACTGAAGGACAAGATTTCTATTTTATCCTGCCTCCCCCTACCCTGCACTTTTTGTAGCTAATTTCATCTGATCCAGGAGGAAGACCACAGATCATGTCTCTGAAAAGCCCAGCTTACACTGTGGCATGTGTTTCCAGGAGGGACACTGGAAACTTCCAGCCACTCCTGTTAAATTCTCCCTCACTTGGGGTTCAATCCTGAAAGGTGCTGACCTCTCAACTACCACTGACATCTGTACCTGACAAGATCAGAACTCTTCTGGCAGGTAGGAGGGAATGAGACCCTCTTTTTCCTTCGCTGGATCTTGTCCAAGGGACCTTAGCCCATAAGTTGAAGGCCTTTTTGAGCAGCTGTATGTAAAATTACTGTTGTGGATCATTTTATTTACAGAGTGGTTCTCTCCAGCTTGTACGCAGCGCTCAAGCACTGACCAGTTGAAGAAACAGAAAACAGGCAGTGTTTAAGCAGAGGCAATACTTAAAAAGCCAGCATGGGATCATTTAAAAATAGCATAATGTCTGCACAAAATCTTGTGATTCCAGTAGAGAACTCCTTGAAAAGCTAACACTTGGAAACAGACTTGCATAAACTGAGAAAAAACCTACAGGGAGCAGACTCCTACACTGACCATAGCAAACATCTGTGCTCACACTGGACTCTCTCCTCGGACAATTAAAGACACCAAGATATACGAAACACTGACCAAGTGCCTCTCATTCTGGATCAGACCTAGGACAACTTCCAGCTCAAGACAGAAATATCCCTCTCTAAGCCATCCGAGCCAAGTGTTTGTTTAACTTGCACTTAAAAACTTAGTGATGGAGATTACACCACCTCTCTCAGTAATCCAGTGTTTAACTACTCTCATTCTTAGAAGTTTCTTCCTAATACCCAACCCAACTTTCCCTTGTTGAAATTTAAGCCTGTCACTTCTTGTCCTGTCCCAGTGGATACCCAGAACAATTTATCACCATCCTTCTTATAACAACCCTTTCTGTATTTGAACATTTAATACGTTCACACACAATCTTCTCTCCTCTACACTAAGGAACCCCAGTTCCTCTAGCTTTTCTTCACATGTTCTGTTCCCTAGAGTCTAATAATTGCTGTTGGGCGCATCTACATGTACCTCTTTTAAACAGGCTTAGCCTGAAATCATTATATAAGGTGCATTAAGGGTGTACATCTACATGTGCATACCCATAAAAATGTGCCTTAAAAATGGCAATTTAAGGCTATGTGAGACTAAATTTCATACTTGCATGAAGCAGGTATCAAATTTAGGCACAAATAGCTAAGTTGCATTAGACCACATGTAGATGTGCTAATGTGCATTAGGGCAGTGTGGATCAATGGATACACACCATGTTAATGGGCTTGGGTGCATCTGCATGTGCACCAATGTGATTTAGCTATTTGCAACTAAATTTAATGCACCTTAATGTGCATTAGCGTGTCCACATGTAGATGCATGCCTACATTGCCTTAATGCACTTTAAGTAAAGGCACATTAAGTTTAGGCGCATATAAATACACATGGAGACACACCCATTGAGTCCCTGTCCTTGATGCCCATCCTATGATTGTTACTTCTAATGTATTTCCAAAGTATTATTTGCTACCTTTACATTGCTTGGTAACTGTATCTTAACTTATGCTTTGGCCTTTCTGGGCACATCCAGATGAGCATAGACATTTGGCTCCCTGGGGAGAAGTAGCGGTGGCGCACCTTGTGCCCTGCTACTTGTCCCTGGGGATCGCCCATGCCACACACACTTTGGCAGGTGGCAAGTTACCCCAGGTGGGGTAGAGAAGGCTGGAGCCAGCATTGGGCTGGCCCTAGAAGTCTTACCTGGAGTCCTGGGGGCCTCCTGGGGCTGCAGCAGTGGTGAGTCTGCCAGCATGGCTCTGGGAGGCCCGGCTCCACTTCTGAGCAGCGCGTGCTACTTGTGCATGTACTGCTCTGTATTTTTTTCTGTGTGATTTTTGACCCCTGAATATCCAGGGGTCAAAAAAACCCACAGGAAAAAAAAAAAGCAGAGCAGCACACGCACAGGCAGCGCACCCTTGCAGTGTGGAGAACATCTAAATGTGCTGTATGTGGCTCTGCAGACATGTTTGCGGCGCCACATACTGCACAGCTGCACTCATCTGGACACAGCCTCTGATTTTACATACTCAGAATAAACATTTCTGCTCATCCTTAGTATCACAGCAAGCTTTCCACTTTTTGTAAGGTTCCTTTATAAGTTTCAAGCTATTGAGGAGCTCATGACTTAGCCAAGCCGGTTCTTTGCTATGTCTGTTTTCCTTCCTGTGAAAAGTATGCTCTCCTGCCCTTAATTTTGTCTTTTTTTAGGAACACTCAGGTGTCCTGGCCTCCTTTTCCCCTTACACTTGCTTCCCATGGGAGATCTGCCACTTCACTGAGTTTCTTAAAGTTTGTTTTCTTCAATTCCTATTTTGTTATTCTGTTGTTCCACTTCTTTCTTTTCCTGAGTATAATGAATTCGTCATTTCATGGCCACTGTTAGCCAAGTTGCCTTCCCCTTTCCTACTCTCAATCAATTCCTCCCCACTTTATGAGGTCCATCCCATCAGTTGGTTTCTCCATCCCCTGTACAAAAAATTGGCCCCAGAATAGTCTAAAACCTTGCTAAACTGCCTCTGCACCACTGCACCTCCCAGCAATAATTAAAATCACCATAAGCACCAGATTTTTCTCCTGGTTGGAGGTCTTCAGCTGACACCCACCATAACATCTACCTTATGGCTTCCCCTTTTGCCTTAACCCAGAGACTTTCAACAGATCTACCTTCCAGTTCATTGTGGACCTCAGAACCAAGTATCTGTATGTTCAGCATATGAAGAAACACCTCCTCCTTTTTTTCCCTATTGTCCTTCCTGAATGAGCTGTGTCCATCCATGTCATTTTCCTAGTTGTTGAAACTACAGCAGTCTTAATTATTCTAATGAGATCATAAGCATGTATGCATACTAGGCCTTTCAGTTTCTTCTATTTACTTCCCATACCCCATACTACATTTTCGATGATTAGCTGATTGACCTGGTGATTTCTGTCAAACATCCTGGTTAAGGTTTCCTATGTTTCCTCCTATTCCTACGTCTTTATACAGGTCTCTCTGCTCTTTACCTAACTGTGGGCTTTTGTCTCCATCCCCTGTTGAAACTAGTTTAAAACCCTCCTCATTAGGTAGGTTAGTCTATGGGTTTAAAGTGACATTTTTTGCTGGAGGATCTGGCCACACAGTCTATAGCTGTGACCAAACATGAGTGCACAGCTGCCATTCAAAGATGGCCAATCATTGCATGAGGGGTCAGATGAAGACATTTCAAAACAGAGCGTCTTCTGTAACTTCTGTCTGTGCTGCCTGCCAGCCTGTCACTGTTTTCAAAGGCTAGGTACAGACATTACACATAAACCGGCTTAAGTGATCAGAAACTGGTTTAAACCTGCAACAGAACAAATGTTCAGTGCACATAAACCAGTTTGAAAATGGCTAAAGCAGGTTGAATGTAGTATCAGACTTAACTGATTTGGGTCAAACTGGTTTATGCAATCTCTGTCCCAGACCCCTTGCCGGTTTAAGATAAACCAGACTCCCCCAGCATCCTAGCCTGCCCTCTGGGCTGGATAGGGCTCTCTGCTCCACAGCAGAGCTGGCTCCTCCCCTCTGCTCCCTGGCTGGAGCTCGGGCAAAGACTGCAGGCAGAGCAGGGTCTGCCTGGCTTCCCCCTGCCCTACCCCCACCCTCACTGCTCAAACAGGAATCCTCCCCTACCTCCTCCCACTGCATGGACCCCAGCCCCATGGACCCTAGGCATGTGGTATGCTAACTAATGCTGAGAGGTGTCTGTGTGTGTGTGTCTCTCCAATTTCACTGGGACAGGCAGACAGAACAGTGACTGCTTAGGGATTTTTGGAGCTAATCAACAGGTCAGCTGGTAAGCTGTTTAAGAAGAGTTTGAACTAATGGAGAGAGGCTATTGTTTTGCTGATGGGGTAATAAACACTGTTATCATCCTACTGCTGGCTTGCTTGGCTGTAGGTTTGCTGCAGACAGGATAAAGAAGCAGAGGGGGAGATTAAAAAGCTCTGAATCATCAATAGATTCATGCACTGCACACAACCCTTGCCTCAGAGTGTTGGCAGGGGGCTGGGGGCTGGCAACACTCCTGCCCCTTGAGCAGCCAGCGAGGAAATGCCTGGGAGGTGCAGGAAGACATCCCTAATCAGAGGTCCTGCCAGGGCTTGGCCATGCCCTGCCTCTGCTCAGCATTGTGTAAGGGAAGGGAGGGTTGTTGTAGTGCCCCCCAGCTTCTAGCCTGAGCCACTGAAAGCATGTGCCTGAATTTCCTCAGTCCAGAGAGAATGTCTGTCCAATTACAAATCGGTTTAGCCTAGCAAGGTTAGACTAACCTGCAAAGATTGAATTAATTCAGGCTCAGGCTTTATGAATGTCTGTCCCTAGCCAGAATGGGAGATGGGGAAGGGAGCAGAGACAGTTCAGTTTGGTGGTTTTTCAGCCCCCGCTGGAGGGTGAAGCAGATGTATTGGAGCCCCTCCCCCCTCCCCGCAAGGTGGCGTGGCTCCAATTCACCCACTCCACCCTCCAGCTCCAGCTAAGGAACCTCTAAGATGAGCTTCCTCTCCTCTCTTTCCACCCTCCCATTTGAAACAGAGACAAGCTGGGAGAGAGGAGGGCCCATTGCTAAGGGAAACTGGCTTCAGACTGGCAACCAGCAGCTAGATTTCCCTCCACACCAGTGGCAACTTGTAGGACACCCCCCCCCCCCCCCCGCCGCTGCCGGTCAGCAAGATTGGCCATGGGGGACCTCCCCCTCAGTCACTGACCAGTCGCTGGGGGGGGCGCCCTCCCCCCTGAATAAGGTGGCACCAGTTGCCCATGCTCCTCCCTGGAACTAAAAGCAAACTTCTGTTTGGGCTGGGGGATCATTGTCCTGCAAAGCCTTCCCAGTTACAGTGGGGAGCTGCACTTCTGTCTGTGCCAAGATGCTTTTCCCCTTCTTCATTAGGTGAATTTGAAAGCCTGGCTTGTTCCAATCCAGCTTCTCTTAGAGAAGGCTCAGGTGAAGCTTGGTGAAGAACTTCTCCATAGTTTGGTTAGCTCATTTCTAATTTGCACCCACTGTGTAAAAAATAACAATGACATTGTTCATTTTACATATTTGCTAATAGTATTCCAAATTACTATGAGTACAGTTCCATTTGTGCACATTTCTCATATGCTGACACACCGACACACCTACAAGTACATGAACATGTGCTGCTAAGTAAAACAATGTGTCCATGCAATCTAGTATGACGCCAAATGGGAGAGTGCATACAAAGACACCGCATTAACAGACTGCAGTCGAAGCTGCTTCTCCGGATCCCAATTACTGAAACATCATATGGGCTGCAACGGAATAAACATAAACACTGTCAAGCACATAACCAATAGCTGTTTTAAAGCCAAAACTAAAGGATATATGCTGCACAAGTTTATTTTATATTCTCTGCTATTATCCTCAGTACATTCTCCAAGGACAATGGAGGGTTTTCAGGGACTCAGCAATATGCTTCAGCAGACAGGAGCAGCGCAGATTCCCTGTGACAAAGAACAAGCTAACTGCCTGGTTCTTTAGCATTCAGAAACTACTTGCTAATTGTGGCTACTTGACCAGTGGATCAAACAATACTCTGTGTCTTTGCTAATGAGTAACAGTAGACTGGTGTTTTGATAAGTATTTCATGAAAGATTAACATGTGAGCAACAGAGACACATTACACAGTTTGGGACCTGATCTTTGTTCTTTGCCCACCCACCCAAAACTCCCACTGATGTCTTGTTGTGTGAGGGGTGATCACCTCTGTATTATAAACTGAAGTGCTCTGAATTTGAGCCTTCTAAGCAAGTGCTTGTAGTGCATGTTTATTGAACACTATTAAGCCTTTGCATTGGGATCAGAGCAGCTATGCTCCAGAATCCAGAAAGCATTTTAAAACATGGAGTCTTTCCTGAGACTCACTGTCTCCTTCTCTTTCTCTCCCTCTCTCAATGTGGGCGAATGTTTTCTTTCCTTTGTCCAGGAAAAGGAGAAGAATCATACCCAGATCTTCTGGCTTTGGTTATCGCTGTCATTGTGACCATCATTGTTTCCATGGGAGTGAAGAACTCTGTGGGATTCAACAATGTGCTCAATGTCATTAACCTGACAGTGTGGGTCTTCATCATGATAGCTGGACTGTTCTTTGTCAACGGTGACAATTGGTCTGAGGGGCAGTTCCTGCCCTTTGGATGGTCAGGGGTAAGTGTCTTGTACACAATCCAGTATGTTATAATCAACAGCAGCCTTAAGCTTAAGCTTCTCCCTGGCCACATAGGGCCAGCACCACATACTAGGTACTACTTCAAGCAGGGCAGTCCCTAGTGGGGGGTGAATTGGGTCAGCCACCCTGGGCCCTGTGCTTTGAGGGGCCCCGCGGAGCTGGGCAGAGCGGCCGTGGCGATTCCTTGCTGCCACTGCCAGCTTTGCATCCAGCTACTCACTACACCCCCTCCCCACACCACTGACGCCACCACTGCAGATGGCAGTGGCAGTTTCTTGGGGTCCGGGGCACGTGGGATCAGAGCAGGGGTGGTACCACACATGGACTGATTTGCCTCAGGCCCCACACCCTGTTCGGGTCAGCTCTGCAGTCAGACAGGACAAGAGATGGGATTTGAAGTCAGAGCTGACCCGAGCAGGGTGCGGGGCCCGGGGCAAATCAGTCCATGCAGGGTCTGCAGGCCATGATTGCACAGGCGCTTCCCATGCATTGCATACCTAGAGATCCTGTAGTGCTAAATATACAACAAGCATATCACGGGAAAACCCCAGTCCCATTGGACATAACTGATAAATGTTGGGAGAGGAAGCAGAGGAGCAGATGGGCAAGGTGACCTTCCCTGGGTCTCACAATGCAAGTCAGCATCAGGGCAGGGGTCAGAGCCAGATCTCCAGGTCCCAAGTTCCATGTCCTCTCCACTGGACCATGCTTCCTTTTGAGCCAGGCGGAAGTCAAAATCCCTGACCACCCTCCACTTCCTTCTTGCTAAGGAACCACCGGCGTGGTTCCACTTCATGAGTCCGTGGGCTTATAAAGAGAGGAGTCATAGGAAGCCCCAGGGTCTGATAAACAAGAGTGGTAGAAGAATACTGTGGGGCATAGGCACAGCTGAAGTTTATGATGTGTTTTGTGGATACATCTAAGAAGGAGAGAGACAAATTAGGGATGGATGAAATTAGTGTGTCTGGTTTGCAGGATTTTTTTTTTCTTTTTTAATTTCATATCCATTCAAATAATCTTTTCCCCAAAATTTCAACAAACCAGAAGTTCCCTGACACAGCAGCTGTTCAACAAAATTGCTGCTTTTGCCAGTCTAATACCAGGGAATAGGGACAGGGAGAGTCCTGGAGTCCCCAGCTCTGCAGACCAGCTATGAAGGTCTGCCCCAGCCAATGTATATGTAGGTCCCAATGTTCAAGTTCCCTGAGAACCCTGGCTTGGCTTCAGTAACAGCTGCCAAACCCAAAATATTTCCAAAACTTTATATCATTTCAGACTCAATGAAGCAGCATTTTTGAGGAAACTGTTCCATTGAGTTTTGGTCTGAGTTGAGCAGAAAGCAGTGTGGGGTCTCTCATGGCTCAGGGTCTCACTAAAGGAAGGACTGGACCTGCTGTGTGTAAATGTTTCCTAGAAAGAGATTTACAGCAGCATATCTGAAGGATTTTCCAAAAGATTAAAGAGGACCAAAAGCTGGGACCATTTTTCACACCCGCATCCAAATTTCAGATCAAATAGGATCCAAGGCCTAAGTCTGGTCCAAAGACCAATCCCTGACCCAGCAAAACAACTGGAACAAAGGCAAAAAGCTGAAAAGTAACATTTTTCAAAGTGCTTAAGTGCTTTAGGAACATGCATCCCCATGACTTTCACTGGGAATTAGCCTCCTCAGTAACTAGGGTGCTTTGGAGACTTTTTCACCTGAGGCCATGTTTTTATGATGCAGCTTAGCATCCTCTTACGATGCAGTTTAGCCATCTATAGTGAGGGAGTTCAGAACAGCTAGCAGAGTTTTTATACAGACAGGAGGACACGGTGATATTTGTTTTGGTTGGTTTTCAATAAAAATGTTCTAAGCTGTTTGTTTTGTGCACTTCATAATACCACCTGCCAATGCTTATTTTAAGGATGTTAGCTCAAAGCTGACTGAGAATTTGAACAGATTTGGCTTTTTTAGCCTGCTTGAACTAGTTTATCCAAGGATGAACAGAGACTGAAAATATCTCTGCTGGACTAAACCCAGGCTAATTTATTAGATTTTCACTGCTCAACTCCATAAAGGTTTTGTGCAGAAAACTAAGCAGGAAAATAAAGTAAAGCAAGATTTCTGATACTGGATCCTAGACCACAAACATGCTTCACTCGCTTCCCTCAGACAAATCAATATTTCATTGCTAGATAAAAACTACCAAGAAGAATGAATCATTGAGCCCACTTGAGAGTAGAGCTCACCTTCATCCTTTGATGCTGACTGGGTATTTGATGCCATGTGGCTGGAATAAAACCAGTTTGGCCCATTTCTTGGAGCTCTCTGAGATGCCAATACTTTTTCTGCCTTTTTTCTCTCTCTCTCACAATATTTTACAGAAATTCAAGGCCAGCTCTTTCTCTGCCTCTGTCCATAGGCCTGTTTCAGCATTTATTTCCGATAAAGATCCTTAATGATATTGTATATTTAAAGAAAACAAAGCCAATAAACCATTTAAACAGTACAAATAATTCTGCATCCAAGGGTTTAACAGAATTTATTTTGAAAGCTGCACTCATCTGCTTGCTTTTATTCTGCTATTGTGTTCTGTCAATTAGCACATTTAGCTGCCACATTAGAAAGTCTGCTAATGTGGAATGTGTGAGAATGCTACAAATTCCTATGAAATGTATCCAATTTGGGGGTCTAACATCACTAAAGTGAGCAAATAGATAAAACCGGTGAAGTTTCTCATCTGTCATTGACAGGACCTGTCATCAGATTCAGGGACAGCACAGCTGCAGAACTGTATCAAGCATTAGGAAACTGCAGTTGACCAGCTTTAGCTGAATGTACCTCCATAACCGAAGGAGCAGTATACACAGGATTTAGGGCTTCCTCCCTCAAGGGGTTCACCATTCCAAATGGATCTATTATTGATTTAATATGTTTTAATTCTTCCAAATCTCCTTGATTTCCAGGTATTTCAGCATGTGGCATGATTCAAGTGACATGTTGAGATGTTTGGTAGAGTTAAGGCCCCAAATTCAAATGCCACCATGTGGGCGTGGATACTCTGGCCAGGCCTGAAGGCTGCATACACATGTGCTCGTTGGTGTTCTAATTAGAACGTGTCAGAGCAGGCTCAATTAATTGAATCTGCTCTGCGATTAATCAAGTCTGCTAATCAGAATGCTCCAGCATCACCACCGTGTCACGTGATTAAGCCCCCACATGTTCCAAAATGGCCATGGGGAACTTGATCTAAACCTCAGAAAATGAGGTTTAGATAAAGCATCCCATAGCCATTTTTAAACACCCAGGGGCTTACTACACATGACAGTGAGGCGTTTTAATTAGAGTGTCTGCCCAGGAACCACTGTAATTAAAATGTCCCCCCCAACTCCAAGCACATGTATAGGCAGTCAAGGTGTCCAAAAGACGGCTGAAGTAGAGCTGGACTCAAGGACTTGCTTCAGGCCAAATTTGCCTAGTTTTGCATGAGTGGTCTTACTGACTTCATGTTAAAAAGGAGCAGGCTTTGGGAAGAGATATGAAGGGAAAAACTTCCTCCAGGCTGGGGCGTGCTAATGGGCCCCTTTTGTGGCTTCTACTACAGCCTCTATTGCCCAGCTGCATATGTCCTTCTGCACGTACATTAAGTCCTCCAGACCCTAACATGAAGAGAAGCACAAGGAGCCTCCGCTCTCTCAACCAGGTTTATTTAATGTATCTGATTAAGTCAATTAAACCTGCAGGTGCTACAAGGCGCAGCTACTTGTTTCTATGCTTTCATTGGCTTTGACATAATCGCCACAACAGGAGAAGAAGCAAAGAATCCCAATACCTCCATCCCTTACGCAATCACAGCTTCGCTGGTCATGTGCCTGACAGCATACGTGTCTGTAAGTACCAAATTCAGATAACATTTCTCTACTACATCATCTGTGCTGTTTTCTTAGTGATGTGATGTGTCACAGAGAACATGTTGCAAAGGTTTCCTTCTCTGGTGGGCACTGATGAATCAGCTGTGGTTTTGTACACACATCAGTGTTTTCCTTTGCTACCCTTTGACCTCCCAGTCTGTTTTTTCCAGGCAAAGGACTAAAATATTTCCATTCTGGTGAGGTTATCCTTTCCTCTGCTGGCTGCTGGGAGAATGTGACAGCTTGTCTTTTCTCTGTGCATAATCAACAGCATCAGCTCTAAAGAGGAGTTCAATGTTTAAAACTGCAGCAAAATGAAAAAGAGCATCAAAAGAGGCAGGAACTATTCACCCAGCCGTATCTTTGGAAGAGGAACCACTCCCACTGCTGGAGTTTGGGACTCTGGCCAAGACAGCACAGATCATCGGCTGGCAGTAACGGGTATGGATGGCAAGCCTGGAAATGCCAGATGCATTGTTCAGCTTCTCTGCATCCAAATGAATGCACATTTGTATTCGGAGATGTAAATTGTAATGAAAAAAAATCAAGTGAGTCTCTGAAAGGGAGGGAATGTTGCTCTATTTTACAGAAAACCCACAGCAAGGCCACCAAGTTACCTCATTCTTTAATCACAGCAGTTACAAGCCAAGTCTCCTTTAGCTGTAATTACATCAGAAATTTTTCCCAAACTGATCCTATCTTTTTCAAGCTGTTGAGGCTAAATGACTCCTACTGCACTTCTCCAGTGAACTAGAGCGCAATTCTTTTATGTGCCCTGTCTCGTTACACTAATGGGCTCGAGTCAATGCTGATTTCAAGGCTTATTGTCATAATGATGTTTAAACAATGTTGCTGTTGCTTTGTAGTTACAGGAAGGCAGAATTAAAGACTGCACAGGATCCTCTTTGATTGTTTTCCACTGGGATATATCATTCTGTAGTGAAGACGTCCCCCGCATGTGACATTTTAAGTTGTCTCTAAGCAATGAAGGGAAGCATGACCATTTCTGAAAACACACTTGAAATAGTTTGGGCTCTCTTCACTGATAACCTGATCTCCTGCACTACAAAGCCAAGTACCATCCATGTCCCTCTACCCCTATCAGGTGTCTTCTTTTGTCTCTGTTAGGTGAGTATTATCTTAACACTGATGGTGCCATCCTCTGACATTGATACTGAATCCCCTCTGATGGAAATGTTCGTAGCCCGTGGATTCTACACTGCTAAGTTCATCGTTGCCATTGGATCTGTGGCTGGCTTGACAGTGAGCTTGCTGGGTTCCCTTTTCCCAATGCCTAGAGTCATTTATGCCATGGCTGGTGATGGGCTGCTCTTCAGGTTAGTCATGCTTTTGCTGTCACTTATTTTTGATCCTTGCTGCTTTTGGGCTAGAACTAAGGATAAAAGTGATTGATGGGAGCCCCACTCCTGTTCATTTCATCTTTCCTATGAAAACCCATGAGATCAATAGCTGCATTTCACTTCTGTAATCAAACTGCAACAGGCCACAAAGTCAGGAAAACAGTGAGAGCTTGAGATAGGTCACAGCTGCGTAGGTCTGCCTGCAAACCTTTTAAACAATTCTGAGCAAGGAGAGGAAAGATGCAGGATGCCATTCCTTCACACTTCACCACACCCTGATAGCCACAGTTTGTCACTGGCTAAAAACAAGAGTAGAAGCAGCATGATAGTCAGTGACAGCAGATAAGAACACAAATCAGAGCAAGTCACCTGGAGAATCAGGGTGGAGCTACAAGTGAAAGCTCATGTTAAACTTTATACAAATGAATAGCTTTTCACCCAATCCAGTTTTTGCATGAACAAAATGTCCATGTCATGCTCCACTCACAGAGGACTAAATTACAATATTACCTGTTAGATACCTATTAAGAAAAAATCCTATCGAGTTAACAAGTGTGAAAGCCAAGATTTGCATTTGGTTTGAGATTTTTAGATTTTTCAAAACAAATTGCCTAAAATGTTCTTGGTTTCCTTCTCAGGACAGCATTTTATATTATACTAGTGCCATTACAGAAGACTTTTGATCTGCTGAGTATTACACTTGAGGCCTTTGCACCAGGAAAGAAAGAGAGAAAAGCATCCAGAAATTTTTTTTTAATTATATCTAAATATTTTTCCTGGAACAAAATCTCACCCCAGTGGTAGAACATACAGTGAACTTTGTGTTTCACCTCTATAGAGATGAAGAAGAGTAAATACTTCCTTTGGGGGTTGGACCAGATGTCTCTTGAGGTCTTTTCCAACTCTGTGATTCTATGAGATGATCGTAACCCAGGATTAAAAACACTCCATTTGTCCTAGCATTTGTCTTTACATTAGACTTTTGCACTGTAGACCTAAATGAACCACCAGTCTGAACTCAGAAGTAGCTAGGGACTGATCCCAGACTGAATACCTGTTAGCATATGAAAAGACTCAAATTGGCTTGAGTGAATTTTGGATTGGGCTTTTCTGAAAGTGATACTGCTACTTAAATACCATACACCAACTGAGGAGCTGCTGGTATGTTAAAAGTACATGAAGAGAAAGCAGCTCATAAATATGATTGTGGAAGGCCCAATCCTACAAGTATTGCCAGGCTTAGTGTGTTCCACCCTACGAATCCCAGTTATATCAACAAAGCTACTCACAAGAGCAAGCTCAGTAATCAGCGTTTGCTGTATGAAGTCTGCTCAGGATGAGCTCTTGCCTGCATTCCATTTATAAAAGCTCCACTTAAGCCAGCAGGAGTTTGGGATGTATGTGGAAGGCAGGATCAGGTCCTAAGGATGAGACATTCCAGAAAAGTTCAGTATGGGCCACACTCCTGCTACAAAAGTTAATGGGGGTTTCACGGTTTCACCCTAAATGATCTGATGTTCATGTCAGATCACACATAGATATAGATCTAAAGCTAGACACCACCCCAGGTTCCATGGTTATCACAGCCATTTATTTTGTGCGGAAGAATTTTATTCAGAAATGCGATTAGAATAGAAGCAAGCAGCGCTCTAAAGCCTGGCGTTATGGTTTTCCATCTAGGTGAGGAGTGCTGTAAAGCAGGCTCCATGTTGTACAACTTTAACTTTCTGTGACTATTTCATACTCTAGATTCTTGTCCCACGTAAGCTCTTACACGGAGACTCCAGTGGTGGCTTGTATTGTCTCAGGATTTCTAGCAGCACTACTCTCCTTGCTGGTCAGCTTGAGGGACCTGATAGAAATGATGTCCATTGGCACACTCCTAGCCTACACTTTGGTCTCTGTTTGTGTCTTGCTTCTTCGATATCAGCCGGAGAGTGACATTGATGGCTTTGTCAAATTCCTGTCTGAGGAGCACACCAAGAAGAAGGAAGGGATTCTAGCGGACTGTGAGAAGGAAGTTTGTTCTCCCGTGAGTGAAGGGGAGGAGTTTTCTGGCCCGCCCACCAACACATGTGGTGCAAAAAATCTACCCTCCTTGGGAGACAACGAGATGCTCATTGGGAAGTCAGATAAGTCCACCTACAATGTCAACCACCCTAACTATGGCACGGTGGACATGGCCTCAGGAATAGAGGCAGATGAGTCTGAAAACATTTACCTCATCAAGCTGAAGAAGTTAATAGGGCCACGTTACTACACAATGAGGATCCACCTTGGACTACCAGGGAAAATGGATCGGCCGACGGCAGCCACTGGCCACACTGTCACCACTTGTGTGATCTTGCTGTTCATCTTGATGTTTATCTTTTGTTCTTTCATCATCTTTGGTGCAGACTATATCTACGACCATAGCTGGTGGGCTATTCTTCTGGTGGTTTTGATGATCCTGCTCATCATTGTATTGGTTTTTGTGATCCTGCAGCAGCCAGAAAACCCCAAAAAGTTGCCGTACATGGCACCCTGTCTCCCTTTCGTCCCTGCCTTTGCCATGCTGGTGAATATCTATCTCATGCTGAAGCTCTCCAAAGTAACATGGGTCCGATTTGCTGTCTGGTGTTTTGTGGGTGAGTCTTGGATGTTTTTTTAACTGAGTTTAAAAGTAACCTAGAACAGCAAGGCCAGGCTGCCTGTCTAACCAATGGGATTGCTCAGCTAGGATGTGTTATAATACTTTGGCCTTGTGTCTTATTTCTTATCAGTGACTCCTAAGTACCCAATCAGTCTGAGTTAGTCCAGGCTGACAATATTTTTCTGTAAGAAAATGCTAAATCATTGGAAGGCAAACATTTTACAAAATGACAGTTTTCACACAGAACACAGGCCCAGCAAACTCGCCCACCCATTTGTTCAGCTCACTTCAGAGTTTCTAGGTCCCACAGCTTCAGAAAAGCCTGGCAATACACGCTGCTACAGGGTCCAAGTAGCCTAGATCTTCCCTAAGAGTCAGGGAGGCAGCTACCCTCAGGACCTGTAGTTCAGACTCTCAGGGGCTAGGCTTTTGGCTTTCCAGCAGGAAGATTGGTAACCCTGGGTGCTCTCAGGGCTTCCATACTCCTTGCCATGGAGCTAGGTATCTAGAAGACCTGGGGTCTCTTGCACTTTGCATCTCTTCCAACCAACTCTCTCCAAATGTCCAGGAAAAAAAATAGCATATTTTATGGTATCTCCAAGAAATTATATGTCCAGCCAGCAGAGAGCCAATGCAGGAAGACAATGCCAGAATCAAGGCCCCATCATAGGGAGATATTTTAGATAGGACCTAGGAGCCCCATCCATAAAACAGATGTTCCCATTGTGGTAGGTACTGTACAAATACAAAATAAATGGTTCCTGGCCTAATGCCCTGTGAGCAAACCCTTCCCACTTAAACCAGAGCTCACTGATCCTGGCATGGAAATACAACTGGGAAGCTGTATTTAAGTGGTTAATATCATTCTGCTTACAAGATGAAGCCTTTATTCAAAGGGGTAGAATCAGCCTTTCTGCTCTCAATTGAAATGAGAGCTGTCAGCTTCTCTACCATGTGTCACCTCTGTCTGAGCTGAACTGCTAGCAGGGTTTGTGTTGGGAGAGTAAAACAGTCCAGCATTTACTACAGAGTCATTGCTATACTCCCCCCACCTCCACATTCCCGTTCTGACTGTCAGCTGCCAAGTGTGCCTGTACTGACAGCTCTCAGGGGTAAAACTTGATTTGATGAAAATGGAAAACAATCCAGAAGACCCTTCCTGAACACTATCAGCAGCAGGCAGGCTTTCCTGTTTGTGGACAAATCAAGAGAGACAGATGAACTCACCCAGCTGCGTGGTCCTCATTCTCATATCTGCCAGTCAACATGGAGATGCCTGGGTCAGGCCACATTCCAGCAGGTGCCCTTTCACCTGCACTACGCCATCCGGCGCTGCTTTTCTGAGCAAGTCAGTTGCCTGTCAGTGGGTTACTCGTTGCTCTTGAGCCATGCTTTTGCTATAATTTGTTGGAAAACTTGTTCAGATTGCAGATTTCCTCACTGGAATCTAATGTGGCTTGACAGTGGGCGTCCAGATGTGGAGTGCCAGACCTAGGCCTCTAGATCAGGGCTGTTCAGCTGGCACCTACAGGGCACAACTGGCCTGCAGACGATTAACTTGCAGCCTCCCCTGGCTCCCAGCCTAGGATCTGCTTGCCCCATTGCTCCTGCTACTGCTGTCAGGGTCTCTGGGCTCCCACCCCTCCTCTAGCTGGGAGCTGCAGTGGGGAGAGGGGCAAGGAGACACAGTCTGCAGAGCCCAGGGAGCCCAGGCCTGTGGAGGGGAGAGTGGGCCACACCACATAGTCTACAGCCTGTCCAACATGCCTGGGAGCATGTGGCCCCAGCCATTAGAAGTTAGATGGCTCTGCTCTCAAAGGGTGTCTATACACGTGCTCTGGGGTGGAGTAGAGTAGGCGACTGTACATTAAAGCGCACATGTAGACGCGCCCTCTGTGACTCAGGGTGGACTGCTCCTGGGATCAGTCTATCTGAAGGAGGAAAGTGGTAACATATTCAGTGCTAGGCAGTTTGGGATCTCAGTTCTCTCCAACTGGGGACCTCCTGGTTGCCCACTCCTAATACACAAACAAGGGGATGCCCCTGAAAGCAACTCATTTAAAACTGAGAAAATGAAATACTGATAATCCTTTGCACAATCCATAAGTAAACTGTAAGATTTGCTGCCACAAAATGTTATTGAAGCCATGATCTTAACAGCATTAAAAAGCAATCAAGACTTCTACCGGGATAATAAGAGCATCTACAGTTACATTAGATTAACATAAAATAAGTATAAGGGATACAAATCCCCATGGTTCAGATCAAAAGACCACCCCAATGGCTAGGGGTCCACAAAATGTTTCCCACAATGTGTCTTTAAGAGGGAGAGAGGTTTTGCACCTTCATTCATGCACCTGGGAAAAGCCTTAGCTGGAAACAGAATACTTGGCTACATGGTGCACAGGTCTGATCCAGCATGGCATTTCCCAAGTACCTTGTGTTACTAACTGGTAGGCCTGTGTGAAGTGGCTAGTATTTGGTTTGGATTCAGATTTGGCTAACTCAGGGGACAGTGATTCAATTAGATAATTTGAATCACTGTCCTGAATTGATTCGGCCAAATCTGATTTGGAGATTCAGCCGCCGCCAAATCGACCGAATTTCTGAGTCAGCCCCTTCTCCCGCCCACTATCAATGGCTGCTTCGCCTGCTCTCCCAGCTCCTGGCTCTTAAAAAAACTGCACCCACACTGCATGGGGGGCTCTGCCATGAACCCCAAAAGCCCTGAGGCTGCTGCAGCAGCCGGTGAGTGGTGGGGGCTGGGAGAGTGGGAGGGGGTCAGGTGCTCCTGGCAAAGCCCCTCATGTAGCGTGGGGCAGTGGGGATTGCCCTCCCGCCCTCCGCCTGGCAGCAGCCATGAGTAGAGGCTGTTTTTAAAGAGCCAAGAGCTGGGGCAGGCAGGGCAGCCATGCAGTGGGGCTGGGAGAGCAGGCAGGGGTCGGGCGGCACTCAGGGGGGCTGGGGGAGCAGGCAGGGGCTGGGGCCTAGCAGGGGTCTCCCCATGGTCCCCTCCCCCTAATTATCTGCAGTGGTGAGTGGGGGCTGCCTGAATCTCCAAAGCTTTCCGAATCTTTTCCAAATCAATTTGGAGAGCTTTGAATTGATTTGGACCTTTTAATTGGTCTCCTGATTTGATTTGGATTCAGCCGCTGAATCGGGCCGAATCTTCTCCGAATCAAATCAGCACCCGAAGCTTTGCACAGCCCTACTAACTGGCTGCCACAATATCAGATGAGGATGCCACCCTCGTCCTAAGGACCAGCATAGCCAACAGAGCACAGACTGAGGCTCTGAGCATCTGGATGGGAATTCAACTTGGGCTCTGGTTTGAAAAGTAAAAGAGCTCAGCTAGCAAATCTAATTCAGGACAAGTGATGACCCTCAACCTAGACTTCCCAGAGCAGCTGGATTGCATTGTGTCCTCCTGTGCTGCAGTCTCCGGAGAAGGGAAACTCTTGGAAAGCTTTGGAGAAATGGTCAGCTAGATACAACACCTAGTATTCCTTACACCAACCCAGGTCCCCTCCAAGTCCTGCATCAAGGGTAATCATGTCCCAAGGGTGACCTGCCCCCTCCCTTTCCCAGCCAGACATCTTGCATCATTGTGGCTCTTCCAAAATATTGCAGCCCATCACATAGCTCTGCAGCACTTAGCCAGCATCTAAATTGATCAGAACCATTTAATTTGTCCTGCTTTTCCTTCTTAATTTCAAAGCAGCCCACTACAGCTGAGCAGGATGGTAGGCAGAGGGCTAGACAGCAGGGCTTCTCAAGATGTATTTTTAGGATTTAATTGGACTGAGTGCAGGCTGGAGCTTCCCAGGGCTCAGAGCTGAAGCTTCATTAAATTTCCATGAACAGAAATTTGCACACAGGCCATCTGGCCATGCAGGATCTGTGCTTCGCAGCCTTATCAAGAGACCTCTAGAACCATGGGCTCATCCATTTTTCAATAACCCATGTCAACAGGGGAAAGAAACTCAGTGGCAGGAGCAGAAAACCTTTCTGCCTTGTATGAGAGGTCTAACAAAAACAGCCAGCTTCTGATGCAAATCCATTCAAGTCAGACAGGTTTTAAATATTGCCAGCTCCAGTCATTCAGAACTCACGAGTCAAGCCACTCCATATTATAAAACTTGCTTTAAAACCATGAGATTTAAGAAAAGTTTTTGGGGCTCTTTCTACTTCCTTTCTATTATCCGAACCTTTCAAGGTCATGCTTTCAAGCTTTTCTCTTTGGTCATGAGGGCTAGAATTTTTTTTAAACAGAAGATGAGATTTTTCACAAGATCATCCCATTCCAGAAAATGGGGCCTTACGAAAAATTTCAAACCATCACAAGGCTCACAATTAAGTCAGGAGATCTGGCCTATCCATGTGATTACTGAATTTGGCATGTGGGTTTACTAGCACAATACAAAGGTGTTATTTATGCGCAATAGCCAAAAAGACCATGTATGTTATTCCCACTTAATTGCCATTTGACTGTATGTTAGACACATGGGAGTAAGCATTCATGAAAAAAAAATAGGCAAATGCCTATCTGCATAAAGCATTAATCATACCTTAAACTCCACCTTCCGCATGGCAGTTGCCATATTGGATCCAGCTACAGATTCCTCTCAGAGTTGTCAACCCTCAGGATTTTATGGTGAGTCTTGGGTACTTTTTTTTTCACTTAGAAGTCCAGCACCTGGAGTTAGGGGATTCTCAGAAAAAAAATCAACTCTTAAAAAAAGTTTCTAGTATTTCAAGGCTGAAGATCAAGGTTTGAAAATCTAATGGACAAAGTCTCTAATATTAGAAGGAAAATAAAATAAGCCCCAGAGTCCCCTGTGGTTCAGTGGTAGAATTCCTGTCTGCTATACAAGAGACCTGGGTTTGATCCCTCAATGCTTGTACAACTACAGCCATGGAGGCACCAAATGTCCAGACTCAGCCTGGCCTTGGGGTTCTGTTTTGGTGGTCTAAAATGAGGATGAATGTCTAGGCAGCCTCCACTCCTCCAAGCTCCTGCCTAGGCATATGTGCTGAAGGTCTGAGTGACTTCTCACACATATACCATGATCTGGAAGGACTGATGGTTACCAATGGAAAATGAGCCCCAGACTATCTGTTTTTAAAAATCTTTGGAGGTTTAAGCTAATTTTGCACAGAGAATGGGGTGACTCCTCAGACTTTGCAGTAATGCCCTCTAGCTAGATATGCATACCTCTGGTAGTGGCCAGCACCTGATTGCTTTAGAGGAAGGATTTATGGCCAAATTAAAGCATACCAGAAGGGATAATTCCTTCCTGACCCCTGCAGGCAATTCATACCCCACAGCACCAGAAGGCCATCACAGAGGAGCCTGTAAAGCAACATCTAGCTGTTTTGCAGTGGCTGCTTCACACAATCCAGGGACTACAGATTGCACATTTGTTGGCCCTTGGAGGATACAGCCACCTTCACACAGAAGCTGCACCTCCCATCAAATGTGATAGCTGCCCCTTGTGCCTGCAAATCAAAGTGACTTCAAAACAGCAACCGGGTCTGCTTCATTTAATTATGTTTCCCCTGTGACTTGAATGGTATTCCTTTGGCTATCAACCAAGGGAGCTACTGACTGAAGGCAGTGCCTCTTAAATGTAATTACTTCCCCTACAGCTTCCATGGCAGCTGCTAAGCACAAGGCTGAGAGGGATGGGGTTTGTTTTCCTTTTACCTTTGCTGGTGTGGGAGACATACAGTCACATTCACGTGGGCAGTCTGTTGTCTCACGTGATGATGTCAGTCAGTGCCAAGGCCAGACCGGACTCATTAGGTGCCTTGCTATAGAGATGCATCTGCAGCAGAATATTGCCAAGTAGGATTTTAACTCTCTAGTTACTTTAGATTCTTGAAAAAACATGTTACGTTGGTAGTGGGAAGGAGAAATTGTATAAGGTCAGATGAAAAGACAAGAAGGAACAAAAGCTTGGAAAGAAATAGCTAGTAATCAGAGGAGGACATTTTAGCACCCAGCAGATTTAGCCTGATAGCCAGGAAGCACATTTGGCTGTATGCAGTGTTATGCAAGAGGGGGAGTAAAGGAAAAAAGATGAGGAGAAAGGCCTGAAAATGCAGCTTTTTCCTGTTCTTGGGATTTTCTCACAAGTCTTATGATATTTCAGGGTTTTTCCTAAAGCCCCAGATCCTGGAGACATCTGATTATGAGAGAATCATGGTCCATATTTAAAATATACATATATATTTCTAGTTCCTTGGCTGCAGAGAGAGAAGCTTGAACACACAAAACCTAAAGGATTCAAAAACTACATGTGCTATTTTTTTTTTTTAAATCTCACAATGTTTATGTGAAGCTCTTATCTTTGATACTAATATTACATGGAACCATTTCCTCAGCCAGTACAAATTGTCATAGTGCTGTTGACTTCAGGGTTTTCACTGGACCTAGCCTATGTTCATCAGCTGGAAATCTGGCCCATATATGTGACCCTTATACCTCAATGGGGTATAGAGTGTCTATTCCCTATTCCCCTAATAGGTTTTTTCTAGCACAACACACTGATGCTTGGTTTTCTCTATGACTAAAATTCACATAGTCTGTATAGGGGATACAGATGGTAAAACATCTGTGCATTAGCTTCAGGGTAACATTGCATGTGTTTAACTGTGTAATGTTTGGGTCACTGTAACATAGCATTTATTTATGCCTTTCTGAGATGGTTAACAGCTGACTCCCCTTACCCTGTTCCCTTCCCTCACTGCAGGTTTGCTCATCTATTTTGGCTATGGCATGTGGAACAGCACCCTGGAGATCAGCGCCCGGGAGGAGGCCCTTCATCAGAGCACATACCAGCGTTACGATGTTGATGTTGACCCCTTCTCTGTCGAAGAAGGCTTTTCCTATGCTGAGAACGACAACTACCAGGACTGGGGAGCTTCTGAAGACAAAGGCTTCTCTTATCAGCAGATGTCGGAGGCAAAGGAAAGTAATCGGACAAGTAGCAAATCAAAAAGTAAAGGCAAACACAAACAGAATTCGGAGGCTCTGATTGCAAATGATGAGTTAGATGACTCGCCAGAGTAAGAGTCATGGGAACCAAACGGTAATGCGCCCTCTCACTAACCTGACCCATGGGCTAGAATGTGAAGGCTTCTCTGGCTCTCATTGTAAACTCCATCGTCCTCTAAATTTCAGTGCCCAGAATCACGTCCCTCACTCTCTCACTTCTTCTCCAGGATAGTCCTGGATTCTGAGGTTGTCACTTTCAACAAAACAAACAAGTGGCCTGTTCTGTGTCCATCAGTCATGTCCTGTTTTGGTGAATTTTACCAAGGGGGCCATCACTTGGATGGATTGATCGACTAGCAGATTCTTTCTGTGTCTATTAAACCATCAGCATGCATTATACTGAACACCTGGCAGTACTGACAACATGAGTTAATGGGAGATGTGCCAAATAGGATGAGCATATACTAAGTGAGCAGAGTCACGTGACCAGTTGAATTGGTAAGGGCCTGAAACATATTCTCTGTGCTTTCCATAGAGAATATTTACCCCATAATACTGGCTTGAAGCTACTGTTATATATTTGGCACTTTCTTAGCAAATATATTTTTCCTTGAACCTTGTAGGAAGAAGATCTTAGATAGATAGATAGATAGATAGATAGATAGATAGATAGATAGATAGATAGATAGATAGATCCAGACTGAGGCAGTAAAATATTTCCAAGGAAATCTCAGGAGTAGATTAAAGGTAGATCCAGAGATCTTGGCCTCACAGAATAACATTTCCAACCTGCATTTCAACCTTTGGAGAACAGTATGAACACCATGGGTAAGGATGGGTCTGAACCAAAACCCCTTAAAACCAAATATCCCAACCTTGGGGAATCACAATCCAGTCTTTGTGGTTTGTATCTCTTTCCCTAGGACAGACTGAATCAAAATGAGAGATCCCAGTGCATTTGAACCTCCCAGATCTGGATCTAGACTTTGTAGTTTGTATCCATCCTTAGTCATGATAAAGGTCTCTACCCAGCTAGACTTAACCATCCTAGTGTGACCCTCCATTTCACCTGGCACTGTATATTTCAAGACTTGGACTCTGTTTCAATCATTATGGGTCTATTACCAATTCACTAATCTCTATTATTTCCCATTAGGTAACTTCTGGATTGTCATTCAGATTTAAGTCCTTCAGGGGAAGTTCCTATTTGCTACTTTGTGACATTCCTGCACCGCAGAAATTTAGGTTCATAAAAGCTGTTAACATTCATTCATCACTGAATGGTGTCTGTAGCCAGTCTGAATAAGCCAGCCACTGACATTTCATTCCCTGCCATAAAACTATACTTCATATTAAGGATTCTTAGTTTATCTATGTTTTTGAGATACTGAACTGTGGAACTGTTGGGTGATAATCTGAAAAATATTGAAGTGCAGCTACCTACTATGATTAACAAATTCCATAGTCTCCTACCCCACTTTGAAATAATGAAATAGGCAAGGGAAAGATGGGAGTTCATGTAACACCAGGCAGGTTTTCCCAGGAGGTGGATGGTTATTGTGAGCTTGTGGGCTACAAACAGACAGCAGGCCCAACCCTGCAATTTTCACATCAACAAAATGTCCAGTGATGTCATATCTAATCAGAGCAGACTAGAATAACCTCATTTGTGATGTTACTCCATTAAACATTAATGCTGGGATGAATTTGGCATACTGTGTCCTTTCCGATCAACATATAAGACAGAAAAAAACAGGTTAGCTAAGCTCAAGCAGAAGATATCCTTATAAATTAATTAAACAATTCTTAGCAACAGTCTTACATCCATGATTTTGTGTGTTTATTAATATATTAATATATATTATTAATGTACCAAATGAGACCATTGGCACTGCTAGGCACAAGTACAAAATACTACTACACATACTATTAAGCCTTCAGTGACATAGAGTCAAAATGAAACACTCCTCCTCCTAACCCAGAGCACACCTCACCACAACAACAGTGGAGGCTAAGATTTTCATGCCATGTAAGGCAGATAGATAGATAGATAGATAGATAGATAGATAGATAGATAGATAGATAGATAGATAGATAGATAGATAGATATCAATCATAGCACCTACAAGTCAAGAACTCAGTGCTGCAGCACTGTGGAGTTAGCCCTGCTGTATACAGATTCCATTGATTTTAAATATATATAGGTACCACTATATCAGAGCACTGAGTTCCTGACTTGCAGGTACCTAGTTGTGTAGTTGAATCCACAGCCCCAACTAAAGCACTTGGACTCTCTGTACAATGCAAGAAGAGATGTAGGTGCCTAAGGGAGCAGGGAGTCACTGACACTAACCTATAGGAAATGCTGAGAAGATACATGTGGCTTAAGTCTCACACACTCTGGCCCTGCTCCACTTGGGATTCCAGTTGAGCCATGACAACTCTTGTGGAATTAAGTGCCTAAATCAGCCCTTTCTTACAGGATGCAACCAAAAGTAGATAGTTACTTTTCACCCAAGAGTCCAGTGGTTAAAGCAGTCACCCACAATCTGGAAGGTGCAGATTCAATTCTCAGTGCACAGATATTAGGGTCTACCTTGGAGAATATGCCCCCCACCAGTCCCCAGAATTAAGAGCCTAACACTATCTGCTAAGAGGACATTTGGGCTGTCTGACTTTTGGAAGGCTTGAGCATGGAGTCTGCCAGGAATTCCTACCTCCACTGTAGCCAACAAGACAAGTTTTGTCACTTATCTTTGTGGAGCCAGGGTTTCATTCACCTCTTGTTTCCAATGTCGCTGGTACCCACACCATACAGGCGTTATGCCTTGCTAGCTTATCTAGATTCTAATGCCTTCCATTAGAAGTCAGAGCCTGGATGGATATGTGTAATCCCTTATGGATATGTGTATCTTCCCTTAAAAGACATCTGTTATGGTTCTGTCACACTCTCCATTGCAATTAATGATCATCAACTTCCATGTGCGGCAGATCCAGGGAGATTTAGTCTTAAATCATTGCACTAGGTGGGAAAGTGATTGTTTCATAGACTGATTTTCAGTTAACAACCGTGATTTCAAATAAATGATAAATTACAAATGTTTTAGCTGCTGAAAGTTACACTGTTAAATGCTACCATCCAAGCGGCACCAGGATAAAAACAGAGTAATCCCACTGGCCTTGTTAGCATTATTCTGGATATAATCTACCTATTAGCAAAGACATACTCCACTGGTAGCACTGAGGCCTTCCTTTCCACTCCCTGAGCTAGGCTGTGAGCAAGGCCTCCTCTCTATTGTCCACTTGTGCAGATGACTTTCTAGTGCCAAGGCTGCAGCAGTCTCTCTTATCTCTGTTCAGGAATAGTAGAGGGATCAGGATCCACAAACACTCATTGGGGGGTTGAGAAGGGAGTCTATGAATCCCAAACCTAAACCAACTGAGCAGTGTCCCTCACCCCTCACCTTCCAGATCTGACCTTCCTCGAGATGGTCCCGCCAGGGCAGATCTTCTTTGTAGGAGGAAGGAAACCTCAGGATCTGAGCTAGTATTAGTAACCTTTGAATTACTATTTATGATTAGCATTGAGATCTCCCCAGGCATAGGCCAGGCCTCCATTCTGCTGGGCAGATGACAAACACAGAATAAAAACTGCCTCCTCCAATAGCTGCACTCAAAATAAATTAAACATATTTCCACTTACTACGAAACTTTAAATAATTTGCCTCTTCCTGTTCACTCGGGTTACCATTCGTTATTTGTTAAGGGCCCTGTCTGGGATGTCCCAGCTCAAAAGGGCTTGGAGTTAGAGAAGATAGAGAACACAGCATATGGAAAAACCAATAGAAGGGCTGATCAGAGCAAATTTGCTTCTCTGTCTCTACAACAAGATATGCAAACAAAAAAGGAAAAGTAGAAGGAACTTTGCAAAATGACCATTAACAAGCTCAAGGCAGATGGGGACCCATCAGGAAGGAGGGACTGTGAACACTCAGCAAACCAGGGAAATAGATTCCTGTCCTTAAGCTCAACCATCAACACATTAGTAGGTAAGAGGTTCATGCAATAAATGAAGGAGCAGTCCCCTGGCAGCACAGATCACAATAGTTCTTATTCAGTGACTATGTGGCATAAGCACTCAACCCATTCATGGCAGATCCTACACAACTTTTCTCTCTCCATCCAGTTTGCGATAATGGAAGGCATAATTTGTGGCCATTCCTTCAGCTCACCCTGAGATTATGATATGTCTTTCAGATAAAAGCCAGATGAGACATATGCAGACAAGATTCAGGCTTAGAAAATATATATATTGCATTGAAGTGCTCTCACTTCAGCACATGTCTAGGTTGA